>NC_080720.1:23658351-24875851 GCF_019097595.1 Hemibagrus wyckioides
AGGCAGAGGGATCAAGATGGGAAGGATGTGCGGCAAGTTAGTTATTAAGGATAGAGATGGAAAGGTGCTCACAAGTGAGGAGAGTGTACAGAGGAGATGGAAGGAGTACTTTGAAGAGCTGATGAATGAGGAAAATGAGAGGGGAAAAAGAGTAGAAGAGGTGAACTCTGTGGAACAGAAAGTAGATAAGATTAGAAAGGATAAAGTCAGGAAGGCTTTGAAGAGGATGAAAAGTGGAAAGGCAGTTGGCCCTGACGACATCCCGGTGGAGGTCTGGAAGTGTCTAGGAGAGGCAGCAGTGGAATTTTTAACTAGTCTGTTTAACAGGGATTTAGAGAGTGAGAAGATGCCTGAGGAATGGAGAAGTGTATTAGTGCCGATCTTTAAGAATAAGGGTGATGTGCAGAGTTGCAGCAACTATAGGGGGAAAAGTTGATGAGGTTAAGGAAGGTAGTGGAAATTTGTGAGCAGCAGTATGGCTTCATGCCCAGAAAGAGCACAACAGATGCAATTTTTGCTCTGAGAATGTTGATGGAGAAGTATAGGGATGGTCAGAGAGAGTTGCACTGTGTGTTTGTAGACTTGGAGAAAGCGTATGACAGGGTGCCAAGAGAAGAACTGTGGTACTGTATGAGGAAGTCAGGAGTAGCAGGGAAGTATGTCAGAGTGGTGCAGGACATGTATGAGAGGAGCAGGACAGTGGTGAGGTGTGCTGTAGGTCAGACAAAGGAGTTCAGAGTGGAGGTGGGACTGCATCAGGGATCGTCTCTGAGCCCCTTCCTGTTTGCTATGGTGATGGACCAGTTGTCAGAGGAGGTCAGACAGGAGTCTCCTTGGACAATGATGTTTGCAGATGACACTGTGATCTGTAGTGAGAGCAGGGAGCAGGTGGAGGAAAACCTGGAGAGGTGGAGGTTTGCGCTGGAGAGAAGAGGAATGAAAGTCAGTCGTAGTAAGACTGTACATGTGTGTGAATGACAGGGAGGGAAGTGGAACAGTAAGATTACAGGGTGAAGAGGTGAAGAAGGTAAAGGAGTTTAAGTACTTGGGGTCAACAGTCCAGAGTAATGGAGAGTGTGGGAAAGGGGTAAAGAAGCGAGTGCAGGCAGGTTGGAATGGGTGGAGAAAGGTGTCGGGAGTTCTGTGTGATAGAAAAATTTCAGCGAGAATCAAGGGGAAGGTGTACAGGACAGTGGTGAGACCGGTCATGCTGTATGGTTTAGAGACAGTATCACTGAGACAGAGACAGGAGTCAGAGCTGGAGGCAGCAGAGCTGAAGATGTTGAGGTTCTCTTTGGGATTGACAAGGTTGGACAGGATTAGGGACGAGTACATCAGAGGGACAGCTCATGTTGGACGTTTGGGGGGCAAAGTTAGAGAGGCCAGATTAAGATGGTTTGGACAGAGGAGGGAGAGTGAGTATATTGGTAGGAGAATGTTGGACATGGAGCTGCCAGGCAGGAGGAAAAGAGGAAGGCCAAAGAGGAGGTATATGGATGTAATAAATGAGGATATGAAGCTAGTGGGTGTAAGTGTTGAGGATGCAGAAGATAGGGATAGGTGGAGAGAGATGATTCGCTGTGGGAAAAGCCAGAAGAAGAAGAAGAAGAATTATATAATTTTGAGGGTGAATCAAATGAAAACCATAAAATGCTATATAAATTAGCAACCATATGGATTTTTCTAGAGGAATCTAGATACCTGATAAATATAAAGATAGATCTATATATAGATCTATATATTAGATATATAGATACTTTATTCAGCCCAAAGGGAATTTTAAATGTTGGAAATTAAACAATATATACAGATAATGTTGAAAAAAGACTTATTTAATATTTGAATGATTTGGGGTAGTTTGGTTATTTGTTTTTTGATTTGTATTTGTTCAGGATTGTAGCACAAGCACTGTATGATCAAGCATTGTAATGTATTGTGTAATTTTTATTTTCAGGGCAGAAGAACCAGGAGGATCTCTGTATTTTATATTCAAATCGGGCAGCTGCTTACTTGAAAGATGGAAATTGCAGTGAATGCATTAAGGACTGCTCAGTGTAAGTTTCTCACAATTTTACTGACATGTTTAGATTGCAAAAGACGTGTGCTCTTGTTCAGTTCTAAACTGGTCAAAGCATTACAGTTGGTTGCACCAGTTAAACAGAAGTGCTAATGCTGTCTAATTTTAATGTAAATTGTTATTCCATTTAAGATTATGAACTACTACTAAATTAAATTAATGGCTGCACAAATATCATGGTTTTAACTAAAGAGCAATTCACATAACATAATTGTTTTAGACAAGGGACTGTTAAGCTCTGAAAGAAGTGATTATGTGCAAACAGTCATTTCTTGCTATTCTCTTACTGCTACTGTAAAGTGGTATAGCACTTTTATTCAGAACATCTTTGGACATGCATTCATTGGTCTCTATTTTTATGTACACCTCTTCAATTCATTCAGTTATCCAATCAGTCTATCATATGGCAGCAGTTCTGTGCATAAAGACAGATCAGGTGAAGAGAAATGACATTCATATCAGAACAAGGAAAAACATGATATCAATTACTTAGATTGTGTCATTATTGCTTGTATCAGAGGTACTGAGGTACTGGTTCACCTTATAGACAACCACTCAAGCAGAAAAGCACAATAAATCATACATTACAACAGCAGCAGAACACCACATAAGGCTCCACTCCTAATAGCTAAGAACAGTAATCTTTGGACATGGGCTCACTAAAACTGGACAGTTGAAGAAAAGACCAGGACAAAGATTATGTGCTTTTCAACTCACCATCCTACTGGTAAAGTCACTGATGTCACATTTTTTTGCTCCATTCTAATACACAATGTGAACATTAACTGAAGTTCTTGTTCATGTATGTTGATGGTTTTAAATGCAATGTGCTCATTGGGTAATTGCGTGAATGAGTGTAGATGTGGTTATGTTTTATAAAAAAAAAAAATGCAACTGGTACTGCTTATTTAATTTGTTTGTCCGTTTTGTTTATCCTGTGTGTTTTGTGTAAAGGAATGTAGCAGATAAAATAAGCTATTTGAATTTTAAATAAATGTATTTACTAGTTGTAGTAATGCTACTGCCAAATATTGTAAAGAAATATTTTATGATGTCTATGATTTGAAAATTTCAAAAATGGGCAGGGGTTCCTTGTTCCTTTTAAAATGGTCAGTAAGTGTATATTTGGTTTATTGTTTCTTGGTAGTCTCGTTATTAAATACATGTTCAATGTATTGTATTGTGTGTAAACAAGTATATCCTCACCCTATTGTACCAGCCCAAACTGAGACAGCTGACCTGTCCACATTAATGTACTTTTCTTCTGGTTTTAACAGATCATTGGAACTGGTTCCATTTGGGATTAAACCACTGTTACGGCGTGCTGCAGCTTATGAAGCTATGGAGAGATACAGACAAGCCTATGTAGACTATAAAACAGCCTTACAGATCAACTGCAACCTCCCTGCAGCTCATGATGGAACCAACAGGTAGAGACATAAGTTGATATAAATAACTAGCATGTATTAACTGGAAAATTCACTTGTTTCTAAGCATTAATTTATATTGGAAATGGGGTTGCTGAAGGATTCTGAACAGTATCCATGTGTGGGGTTATAAAGTGACAACAGAGGAGCAGTATTTCTAAGCATGGAGCTATAAAGCAAGCTTTCAGAGAAGCTTCCATGTATGACTTCTGCTCTGTGAGCACTAGGGATGCAGATGAATTGAAAATTCTACATATACGTAAGTATGCAGGACATGGTTCTGCAGTCTTAAATTTAATAACACAATACAAATAGGAGGTGCACTGTTTAATTTTTTTTCTATCGTCAGTGGTTTGTCCCTGTAGCCCTGAACTGCACAGTACCCTGACCTCAACTCTGTTGAACACCTTTGGGATGAACTGTAATTCTGACCGTACCCCAGGCTTCCTAATCTAATATCATTACTTTCATCATGGATGGCAACTCATCAGTTGAAACCTAATCTCAGTAAAACTAAATTGCTGTTCATCCCCAGTGATTCATTCCCATGTCAGGATCTTGCAATCTCCCTGGAAAACTCCCTGATCTCACCTCTCACCTAACCATGGACAACCAATTGTTACCTCCCAAAAGGGTTCAAGGCTCACAATTGTTGCAATTTCAACACAATACCGTAAATTCAGAAGGCCATTACAGTACACACTAATTACACTAAAGCAGCATTGGGACAAAATGAACTGTAGCTGTACAAAACATAAAACTGTTAAAATTATACTAATATTATAACCTATGACTGAATAGAAAACTGTGAAACATGCTTTTTCAAATAAAAATGAATTTTTATTTATCTTCAGAATGACAAAAGCACTGACTGAGATGGATGGACCATCCTGGCGAGAAAAGCTTCCTCCTATCCCAAATGTTCCCATACCAGTAAAAGAGAAATATTTGCAAACAGCAAATTCAACTGTGACTCCACAGCAGAACAACCTAGGTGGAAATAAACAAAGTAAAATAATCTTTCCTGACTTTTTGGCAATATGTATTAATTGAATCTCACTGCCATTATCTGCATTTCTTGCTTATAGTAGAGTGGTGTGATTTGGGTTACCTTATCTTGCTGAACTTATTTATCTTCTAGTGGGTGGAGATGTGAAAAAGGCCAAACTGCTAAAGGAGGAGGGAAATGCATTTGTGAAGAAAGGACAGCATAAGAAGGCAGTGGAGAAATACACACAGTCTCTTAGCCAAGATCCCACTGAAGTCACAACCTACACAAACAGGTAAACATCATGGAGTCTTCGTTCCAACATCTGTCTGATTTCTGAAGTTCTGATCACTAAAACAGGCCAGCAGCAAAAAAGAATTGATGAAATCTGTTCAAATATCTGATGAAGACAAGAGGGTGAATAAAGGGCCTTTCCAAAAACTGAACCACAGAATAAGACTCGTCATGCAAGCTGATTGCTCAAACTACTTATCTCACCTGATGGAGTTACACAAAATGCAAAAAAAAAAGATGGCATCCTCCACAAGGATAAGTAATCTATTATTCATTAGTTGTGCATCAGCTTGTTTAACAAAATAATGCCTTACTCCATAAGTTCTAAATCCATCTTGCTCATATAATCTAGCATCTCTCTCTTTTGCGAATCTCCTTGTAAGCAAAACTGTTTGTCTCATTAGTTGGCACATAATAATCATTGCCAAATAATTGGTTTGCCTGCTAACAATCTATTGTCTCCTACTGAACTTTTGAAATCAAAATAAAATGTCAAAGTTTTGTTTTAAGAAAAGCTTGAATATAAATGATAGAAGTATGTTAAAGCTAAAAAATAACTACTACATTATTCCCTCTAATTAGTATTTAAAGATGAGTGCACTATTCATTTTTGAGATGTTTTGTCTTCAATCTAATGTTTTGGTAGAAAAAAACAATGAGACTTCAGAAGTACATTAGAGACCTATAACTTTGTTTGGAATTGTGTAAAGCTGCTTTTTGTTTGTTTATTTTTTAAATTGTTATAGAAATAAAACTGAATTTGTGTAATAAAATTTATTTGCTCTTCTCACGCAGACCCTAACTGTAATGTTTAAAATTCATTTTACATGGTTCTATCTATGTGCACTTAGGGCTCTGTGCTATCTGTCACTACAAATGTATAAGGAAGCAGTAAAAGATTGTGAGAAGGCTCTTGAGCTGGATCCTGCTAACATTAAAGCCCTGTACAGACGTGCACAGGCACACAAGGAGCTTAAGGTAAGTAACAGAAATATACATATACATCCACCTTGATTTAAAATGAATACTTTCTATGGGATCCTATACAGTGAGATATTTGTGCAAATCTGATTTTTTTTTTTTTTTTTTTTTGGTTGTAAATAAGAAATCATTACCAAAGTCAAAATTGGAAGTATTCTAACAAAATACTTTATGATCATGGTGCATAAATGAGTACACCCCAATGATTACGTTAGGAGAAAACATAAAATACAATTGTAACATACAGGAATTCACCAGCGGATGAGTCTAATCAGTCATCAGATCCACTCATATAATGCTGAAAAAATGGCAACACATGGAAAAGAAATGTCATAAGACCTGAGCAAAAAAAGGTCAAAGTTCTAAGAAAATTAGTAAAGCATGCTGATAAGATTTAATATTAAGATAAAAGTGATTCAAAAAGGATGGATTTGTGGCAAGCTTGCTGAGACGTCCAGGCCATCCATGCAAATCAACACCACGTCAAGAGGGTTTTGTTATAGCTGAAGAAAATCGGCATAGAAGTTCAGCACAGTTTGCTAAATAATTAGAAAGACAAACTGGGGTGAGTTTTCTCTTTGATACCATATGACTTACACTGCAGAGGAGTGGCACGCAAGGCTGTCATCCATGAAGGAAGCTATTGCTGAAGCCCAGGCACAAAAAAAAGCCCGTCTAGAATTTGCCAGGGCTCATACTGACACAGGTGAAGAATATTGGTACTCTATACTTTGGACTGATGAGACAAAGATTGTTTTTGGTTCTGATGGATTCCAAACTGTACAGTGTAATGTAATGAAAAATGCATGGTACCAACCGATGGTGGCAGTGTTCTTGTGTGGGGATGCATATATGTTGCAGGTGTCGGGGAGTTGCATTCACAGATGTACTGTGAAATACTGAAAGACCAGATGCGACCACCATTCCATGACCTGTTTCTGTTCTTAAGAATCAAGGAGGCCATACAAAATATTAGATTTATTTAAATTTGTTGTGGGGTGTAATCATTTTTCAACACTTCATTTGAATTAATGTATTATGTTTCTTATCCTAAATATGTTTTAGGATAAGAAACAAGTGCGACCACATGCTTGTATTAATAAAAATAAAAATAAATGTTTAATAATACTATTTTGTAAAAATGTAGCAAATTGGTCTCAAATTCACTGTGAAATAGATACATGAGGCATGGACTCCACTAGATCCCTGAAGGTGTGCTGTGATGTGATTCATCAGACCAGACCACCTTCTTCCATTGCTCTGTGGTCCAGTTCTGATGCTCACGTGCCCATTGTTGGCGCTTGCAGTGGTGCACAGGGGTCAGCATGGGCACCCTGAGTGGTCTGAGTATCATCACTATAATGATGGAATGTTTGGGCCCTTTCAGTGATGCTACAGTATAAAAATACATCCAAAACCCTAGAAATATTTAACATGGAGACCATATTTTGTGAAAGAAGTCTGGTTTTCACAAATCTGTGAAAACCATATTTACATTTGTTTTAATAAACTCCATCAAATTTCAGGCTGTTTAAATAAGAATATTCTACACAAATAATCTAATACTGGGACTGCCATTGCTGTCATTCAATGCTGACTTTGCAAAAGATTATTGGTACCAGGTACTATGCTCTTAGAAACTTGAAATGGAATTGTATAGTTAATGTTTTTTCATTAACATTTTTGTCTTCTCTTCAGAACAAGAGAACTTGTGTGGAGGATCTCAATCGCTTGCTCAAACTAGAGCCCAACAACTCTGCTGCACAGAAGCTACTACAAGAAGCACTGAGGATGAAATAACCTTTTTCTTTCTGGCAATACCTCAAGTGCCTCAAGTTAACAATTCTCAGATCTGCACCACTTCTTTGACATATTCAGACTTGTGTTAATTAAAGATGGACAAAATAGAAGTGACAAAATAATTTCATGTCCAAATATACTGAATCAGTTTCTCTTCTGTAAATCTATGGGGTGTATTGTCCTCATAAGAGCAAAATCAATATACTAATATATCACAACTGTTTGTCAGAAATGCACTCATTTGTCTAGTATTATTTACTGTATGGAACAGTAAGGGTTTGTAATGTGATTATTATATACTTTGTCAATCTTGTTTGGTAGGTAGCGATTTTTACATTTATCAAGGTTCAGATACACTGAAAACTTTTAAATCTTGTAAAAACAGTAGTTACATATGTGCTCATTTTTGTATTTGGCTAGTTTAAGGAAATAAAAAGTCTACTGAAATCCCCCCTCACTTATTTAAGTATACTGTATTTACTAGTTTGCTTACCAATAACTTTGACAGGAACTCCTGCTGGTTGTCAACAGCAACCCTAATAAAATTTTCAACTTGATGTTGACAAGAGCAAGTACACATAGGCAAAAAGATTCTTATTACAGTCAATAAGTCTTGTTCATAATTATAAAATTAAGTCAAATGGCAGCTAAGAGTCATTTTGTAAACCAAAAATTTTGCAGTATACTGACGATGTGTCCTGTTCAGATTTATTTGTAATGTGCATGGTCGTAAGAAACATGGTGGTTTAAGGCTGATACAAGGACCACTGATGTCAGTTTGAGAACTGGAATAGACAGGGAGTTAATCTTGGCTAGGTGTTTTAATGCATACATAAAAACTTAACCTAGACCAGCTAATAAGAGGCATTTTAGTGAATGCAAGTACATAATACTGCCAGTTAAACAATCTTCAGTATACATGCAAGTCAAAACTCAAAAGCAAAACACGTAAATTTGGAACCGATAAAACTTTTATTTCACTTTAAATTGTTGTTTACACTTTTCCTGATTATAACATGTAAGGTGAAACTAGAACTGTTTAAAAGACATACACAAATCTAGTATTACGTCAATAACCAGGGTTGTACTGGGATTTTTTTTTTTTTCTTTTTTTTTTCCTTTTTATTTGGGACTCTTAAGCTAGTCTAAATTTTTCACAACCACGTGCGCGCTAAAGCGATAAAACCATCACAGAAGCTAACTGGAGGCAGAATACTGGTCAGTAAAAACAAAAGCGATTGGAGATACCAGATATACAGACAGGCTCGGCTCCACATTCACTACTGTACGTTTTTTTTTTTTCTCAAGCATAGAATAACTGCTGTTTGTTCAGCTATGGGGAGACGTGTTTTACTTCAGTGCATGAACGTTGTGTTCTACACCCAAGTAGAATGTTAATGATGTGACATGGTATTGTGACACTGAATGATAAGACCTGGCCTAATCCCTTCAAAAATCCTCTAATTTCAAAATCTTTTCTTTAAAGAGCATTAGTACTCGCAATCATTTTCAACATCTGAACTGTAATTTTTAAACTTGTAGAACTGCCGCAGAAAATTCTGGCAAATGCAAACTATCTCAAACAGCTGAAAGCACAGTGGGTTTGTTCTCATGGTTTCCATAGAAACTTGAATTTATTCCAGGCTAAGTGTATTCAGTGGCCAAGAAAAGGACAGAACAAATGCTCTACAACAAATGAGAATATTGTCAATTTCAGTCAAATCAGAACTAGAATGGATCCATAATGGCCAGAAGTGGATCTATTACAGGGAGAAAAAAAAAAAAGAAAAGTGATGAACTATTTTTGGAGATAGGATGAAACAACAGGGAAAAACAATTATTTAGATGCTTTAAATGTTTTAAAGTGGGGTTACATTTCAATTCAAGACAACTCTTTTCACCTTATGTAACTGTGTATGTGTGTTCAGCAATGTTAAAGAAAAAGAAGTGGGACAAAGTAATTTTTACTGGTGTTTAACAGCACCACCTAACTGCCCTTGGACAGTTCATCAGGATAAACACTCCAGTTTAATGAAGTCTAATATTACCTACTGATGGAATGTTTAAGCTCATGGTTAAATTTGAGAACAACTGGAATGACAACCTCAGGTCCCTTTTATTTTCATTCTTAGACTCATGCAAAGTAAAAATTACGAACATTGCACGACAACAACAGTAATGCATGTTAGTCAGTGTCACAATACAGCCTGTTTACTTCCTTTCTGTATGAGTTGCGACAGAATTGTACTGCTCATACCAATAAAACTTTATTTCCAATTTAAACAGGAAGTAGGGAGGGGGGAATTAAGCATCACAGTGATTATTAAATTAAATGGACAGTTTAATAACCTTTTTGATAAAAACCACTGAGAAGATAGGAGAGAGAGGAGTCAAGGATACTATAATGCATTGCCTGATAATGAACAATTACCTTAAAAAAAACAAACAAACAAAAAAAAAAAACATTAGGCCACAATACCCCCATATTCAACACCCCCTCCCCTCCCACAAGACATCCAAACACGTGTTCATAACATCTCAGCCGTCAAAGAACCGAACATTACCCTGTGCCTTGATCTCAGAGGGGCAGAGACTTGTATGTCAGATACAATTCATGCTGCTCATCATACAGAAAGGCAAGTTAGGGTGAAGTGGATGGAGTAGGGAACTATGGGCTGTATGTGTAAGATCAAGAGTGTGGGTAGATTTAAACAGTGAAGTGCAATGCTTTTAATTCTCGCCCTCTCCAGCATCCCCCTCGTCACCCTGGTTTTCTGATGTCCACAGCTGAGGGAAAAGAGAAAGAAAAATTAGGTAAAGTTTTATTCATCACTGTATATACAGTACATGTGTACTGGGTATAGTGCAGGATACTTGCCAGCCTGAGTTTACTAAGGATTTCTGAAATTCTTCCAATTTCTACAAAATCAGGCAGTTTTCTTTATCTATTTTCACTACGCAGTCTAAACTGCAGTTCTCCATGTATTCCTTTCACTAGCAAAGGAAGGACTATTTTGTCGATGCTCTATAAACTTAAAATTGAATTATAAACAGATAAAAATACTAATTCATTGCCAAACAGCTGTGGTGTAAAGGAACACAACATAATAGGACATGCTTTTAGAGGAAAGTAATCAACATTGGTACCATGTCATGCATTTTCCTATATCACACAACCCCTATAAAAACTTCTTTAAAAAAATGTCTCAGTTGGCTGTTAAAATAAGTTAAATGTAAGATCAACAGGATTGATTTGAAATTTTGTTGTAGGAATTTCCCACTGGCCCCATGGCATGCCCATGCTCTTACCACCACATGAACATGTCTACCTTTCACAACCAGAACTGTACATGCATTATTAGAGACTACTTATATTCCCTGACACCATCACAATAACACCAGACACCGTTTTGATGTTGGAAACCACAAGGCACGAGTCTGCTGAAGCTCACAGTTCCTCAGAAAATTAGATGAAAAAGGGCAAATATAGGCAAAGATCCTTCATATGTAATAAGCCCATCAAATTGGTTATGTCATTAAGCTTCTAGGGATCACATTTATGGCATTTGGCATCACAAGGCTACACAAAGCTATGAAACACCACAGAGACAGCAAAGGAGGCTGGTTACAATAACCCCTTCTTATTTTAGACAGGGTTGTCATGCACTAATGAATGTACAGTTCTGGTTGTGAAAGACAGACATGTTTGTATAGTGTGAGGCATCCATACAGAACCTGAGACACTAAGCATGCCTTAATGTTGCCAGTAGGGAAGAAATAATTCTTTTGTCATCTACCAAGGTCTTTCAGTGATCCTATGAACCATATATATATCCTAGGTATGAGACAGTGAGTGACAGGTGGGGAGGGGGTTGCTGCAGAAGAGAAAGTTTTTGCTTACAGTAAGGTTGTCCCTTAGTAGCTGCATGATCAGGGTGCTGTCTTTGTAAGAGTCCTCATTCAAAGTGTCGAGCTCAGCGATTGCTTCATCAAAAGCCTATAAGAAAAAAAAATCAATGCAAGGTTCAAGGGTTTAGTCAACGGAAGATACCTTCTTTTGAAACTCCACAGTCTCACCTTTACATTTTAGATTTTTGTCTTAAGAAATGGTTTAATCCCCCCCCCCCCAACTTACTGTCTTTGCCAAACTGCAAGCCTGCTCCGGGGTGTTTAGGATTTCATAGTAAAACACAGAAAAGTTGAGAGCAAGTCCCAGCCTGATGGGGTGTGTTGGTTGCATCTCTTTCTTGCTGATGTCAAATGCATCTTGGTAGGCCTTCTGAGAGTTGTCCACCGTTACTGTGCAATGTAACAAAAAACAATGTTAAATATGTAACAGATAAAAAGGTTTCCGAAACAATTTTATTCAACAGAAACAAAAAACGTACATTTCATTTGAAATTATGGTAGGAGTATTGTAACCAGACCAAGTTCCGTCTACATTTCCAATTTTCCAGTGTTTAAGTGTTTAATTTTTAATGCCATACCATGCCTATAATTTAGACAACAATCACACAATTGAAAAAAGTGAACAAATAAATACTGCCTAAACATCGATCAGCCATAATCGTAATATTGTAATATTGTGTAGGTCCCCCTTGTGCCACCAAAACAGCTTGCTGGGGCACAGACTCCAAAGACCTCTGATGGTGTGCTGTGGTATTGGGCACCAAGATGTTTTAGCAGCAAATCTGATGAGTCCTGCAAGTTGTGATGTAGGAATTTAAATGCCAAGTCGAAACCTAAAATTTTGTCATGTTCCTTAAACCATTTCTGAACAATTTTTGCACTTGTGGCAAGGTGCATTTTACTGCAACTGCCATTAGGGAGTATCTTTGACTGAGACCAAGTACAGCACTTTATGGCAATGTTTAGGTACGTGGTACACACACCTAGCCTTTGCCAATTCACCGGACCTGGTATGCAGTGGTTAGTACCTACCAAAGGTGGTCCTAGGAAGGACAAATAGTGAAAAGAGGTCTTATGGAACCTATGCCCAGATTGGTCAGAACTGCTCTGGTGGCCTACAGAATATTAGGCAGGTGGTTTAAGGTTACAATCTCAGCAGTAGTCTATATCCTATGGAATCAGTATATCTGGTCATTAGAATACAGCTGCTAACATTATAGCAAATCACCTTGGAGTGCTTGTAGAAAATTGAAGCATTCTCCTAATCAGTTTATTTTCATAAAGCATTTGTTACACCTACAAAATGATATAAAAGAAACTGAATTGGATGTCTGTATTTTACTTCCATATTTGACAGACATTCTACTTTCTTCTACATCACCATTTCAGACCAACAGGAAAATCAGCTCACATTTTTTTGCATCACCAGATGCCACCTCAGATAAGTATCTGTAGTAGTCTCCCTTCATTTTCAGGTAGAAGACTTTGCTCTCTGCCTGGCTAGCATTGGGTATGAGGTACTTCTCAAGAAGACCCTTGGTAAACAAAGAAAAGAAACATGTGTCAGAACAATGGCATTAAATTCAAAGACATTGCTTATTAGCCATCACAAATGGCCAATCTTGGCCCAAACACAGACAAAGATTAAATGGCTAGGACACAGCTGATGCATGTAAAAATAAACTTCATATATATGTCTACACTAGACACATTGTTTCACTATACAACATATTCTGCTAATCAGAAAACTCAAAATGGTTATTATTTTAATTTTAGCCTGAGAAGCAGGCAACTAGTTATGCAAAATGTATTAACATGCAAAACATTATAAAGATTAAAGAGAGTGACTGCATACAGAGGAGAAGCAAATATTCTGACACCTGGACTGGAATACTTTAATGCACATGTCCACTTCAAATGCATGTTTGAATTTGTACTTATATACAGGAACAAAAAGTATGTACTCAAACCAGGTAAAGCAAATATTATTGAATTATTGCAGAGTTCTATTTTTTATTAATATTTTCTGCCAAAAGGGTTATGATTTGTCTAAATGTTAATTTGCATATTTTACACACATCTGTGCTTACTCTCTTAGCAGAGGAGTTTTGCATGAGGTGTGAGGAATGGAGATGATATCCACCTGCATATTAATCAGACCAATGGGACAAGAGAGGTCTGCACTTTCCACTTAGTGTTGTTTGTCCTATATTTTGCAGTACTTAGCCATAACATTAAGACCACTGACACCACCAACATTATATGAATAATGTTGATTATCCTGTTACAAACAACAGGGTTGGATATATTAGGCAGCAAGTGAACAGCTTGTTCTCTGTGATTTGTTGAAAGCAGGAAAAATGGGCAAGCATAAGGATCTGAGTGACCAAATTTTGATGGCTAGATGAATGGAATGGTTAGTACCTACCAAAAGGATAGCTGGTGAACCAGCGACAGGGTCATGGGTGCCCAAGGCTCACTGATGCATGTGGGGAGTGAAGACTAGCCTGCCTGGTCTAATCTCACAGAAGAGCTACTGAACCACCAATTGCTGAAGATGGTAATGATGGCATTGATAAAAAGGTGTCGGAACAAACAGAATTCTGACCCCTGTCCAACCCTGAAAGTGCCCCTGATGCCCAAAAAGGCACATAAGCATTAATACTGGATCATGGAGCAATGAAAGAAGGTGGCCTGATTTGATGAATCAACTGTTTTTTAACATCCTGTGGCCAGCTGGGGGCATGTGCTGTGCACTGAGGAAAAGATGGCACCAGGATGCACTATGGGAGTAAGGCAAGCTGGCAGAGGTCATGTGATGCTCTGGGCAATGACATGTACCACATACCTAAACACTGTTGCAGACCCCTTCATGGCAATGGTATTATCTACCAGCCTCTTTCAGCAGAATAATGTGCCATGGTTTGAGCAACGTAATTCCCCAGATCTCAATCAAATCAAGGATCTGCTGCTAATGTCTTGGTGTCAGATATCACAGCACAGCTTCAGAGGTCTTGTGGAGTCCATGTATTGACAGGTCTGCTTTAACAGCCCAAGAGGGACCTACACAATTTTAGGCAGGTGGTTTTATTGTTATGGCTATTTATGTTACTGTTAGTTATATTTTTATATATATTTACTTAAATACTTTCAGAATTTAAAAAAAAAATTCATTACTTTATGAGTACATATGTATGAGTACATACTTTTTCTTCATAATTATTAGTACAAAGTCAAAAGACACAAGTGTGTAAAATGTTTATATTCAATTGAAGTGCTATTGAAAAAAATCTGAATTGATCTTGAAGTCCTCTTAAAAAAGCGCACCTTCCTTCAACTCTATGTTTTTATTTATCAGGGCTTAAATAACAATTTTGAGCTCCGCATCACGTTCAGTAAACAACCAAGTGACAAAAAAAAAACCCACAACAGAATTCAACGTTGTATTTTTTCCAGAGCTTAAACCAACATTCAGAAAACAGGTGGAAAAGTACACCCTATTATTCAGTAATATATACCTCAATTTTGTTTAGGTGAGCCAAGGGAAACCTACTGCAATTAATAATGTAGCTACAGTAACTTGAGGTAAGCATTTTCTGTAAAAGTTATTTTACTTTATTTATTTTATAAATTCTCAAATTCATTGATGATTGAGGGTATCTGTTCATGCACAGCACATGCACAGGTTAGGGTCTTTTAGACTTCGAATTTTTTCCATTCAGATGTTGATTTGCTTGTGTGCTTGAGATCACTGTCCTTTTGCATGACTCAAATTCTGGCTTCACTTAAACTACTAGAGAGAGTTGGACTCTAATTTGTCTCAAGATTATTCTGGTATAAAGTACAATTTTTCAAGTCTCAACAAAAAGGTCCCGTGACTGCAAAACAAGCCCAATTCAGCATCCCTTCTCCACCACACTTGACAACTGGTGTGAGGCATTTACATTGATATGCTGTGTTTGGATTTTGCCAAACATGGTGCTGTGCATGATGACTAAACTTCTCCACCATGGTCTTTTCAGCCCAAAGGATATTTTTACACAACTTTTGCGTTCAGATGTCATTTTGAACGTCATTCTTTTTGGAAAGAACGTTTTCCATGAAAGTCAAAGCATTGTCTTTTTCTGCCTGTGCTGTCATGTACCTAAACATGTACTTACAGAGGCCCACAGGTCATATGATATAGTTCTTGGGTTTTCTCTAAGCATCAAAGTCTGACCTTTAAATAAATTTGCTTGGATATCCACAAATTGGCAACTATCTTTGGGGCTCTACATAGGTGATGTACTTTCTTCTTGGCATTATGTAGACAAACATCCAAGTGTTCCAGGACACCAAAGTGCCAAAAGCTCTGCTTTTATAGAAATAACACCACTTGAAAGTTAACTAATCTTATGCATTTCATTAACACTGGGCTGCTAATTGTTTTTAATGCTTGTGGTAGTAGGACAGTTGTACTCCCTTTTCCACCTCATCTTTTAATGATGGTTTACCTTTGCAGAAAAATGACACATTGAAATCTGTTGGGTTGTCCTCCCCCACCCTCTCTGAGGTTATTTCACTTTTATAATGTCTTTAGGACCTGGTAAATAAAAACATTGAACTGAAGGATAGTGTACTTTCTTCCCCACCCCTGTGACTGTATTTCACTTCATTGCATGCTGTAAAGGAAGCTACCTATAACAAGTCATTACAAACCCTGCTAAACAGGTGACATCACAAGGAGTGATGGAAGAGCATTATTTATTGTGATATGAATGATGTTGGCATGTTCCTGGTCTAAAACACACTCCTGTGTAAGACTCTTATTTAGAATTCCTCACCAGCACATCATTGCAGATTTCCTGCAGCTCAGACTCAATTTTCTCACGGTATTCGCGCGCCATCTGCTGCTTCTTCTCATTGCCCTCCGTCTTCTGCTCGATGCTGGAGATGACACGCCAGGAAGAGCGACGAGCGCCCACCACGTTCTTGTAGGCCACAGACAGCAGATTGCGTTCCTCATTGGACAGCTCACCTCCACCTTCGGTGACAGCCTTCATAGAGGATGCCATGTCATCATAGCGTTCAGCCTGTTCGGCCAGCTTAGCCTTCTGCACGAGGTCACTCTTATCCATGTCGATACTGTTGAGAAGAGACCAACTTTATTTATGTTAAATCACAAAAAATACACAGAAGTTACAAAAAGTAATGAATACTTAAAATAATACAAATTAATACAATACTTTATAAAATAATCTAGTCAGTCCCTGGAAAAGAAAGAAACTCATGGAGTTGGTTGATTCATGAAATGTATGTGAGATGGAAAAGCATGGATGCAGAAGGAAGGTCACGGGTGCAGGGTTTTAATAAAAAAATTTTTTTACTGCAGGTGGCATGAAATTTTGAAAAGTTTGAGATATATTTGAGGTTTTCATCTGGAAACATAATGACAGGTGTGCACTGAACAAAGAATCAAAAGAAGTGAGCTCAGCACAGTTTTGTATTTAGCTATTTACTGTTCATTGATGTAGACAATAGCATAGGTTAATTTTTGCAAGTCTGTGATTGTGAACTAGAGCTATAACATAACGTTTGAACTTTGATTCCACTGAATAAAACAGAGCAACACTATACCTACCCATTTGCTCTGACCAGTGACCATGAACATAAACATTGTAGCATGCTGTAGCTAACCCTAACCTCACACATACACCATTGACAGTTTACTATTAACTTGACACCATGCTTATGGCACTGTAATATGAAATGGTTTTTGCTAAATATTTTTTTGCTCAGGATTCAAGTTATTGGACTGCAAACGGACAGCTTGGGGGTGTATAGGCAAAATACATATAGTCCTTTCACAACTCTCAAGTTGAAAAAGTAGAACATAGAGTCCCATTCTTATGTACCGAAATGGCAAGGCCAATCAAACACCACCACCCCACCACCCATTATAATGAAGACATTCGAGATCAAAACAGGAATATGAAATGATTAATAGGAATTTTAGCTTTAATTTCCTGATATATACATCTAAAAGTATTACACAATTACAGAGCATGGCTTTGTAGATTTACATTTACAGACCATCCAGTTTTTTTTCAGGTGAGCCAAGGGAAACCTACTGCAAATAAGTGGTTTGCATCTTATGCTATAGCCTCTGTAGTTCTGCACAAGCTTTCTTCAATTGTTGGATGGAGATACCTTGACCCTTGCCCCATGGAGGTTGTCGGTGAGGTCACTGACTGCTGTTTTACAGTTTTTCATCACAGCTCTCAGAATGTTTCAGTCATTGGCTGCTGCTGATTTCTTTGGCTGACCTGTTTGATGTTAGTACACCCTTTATTTCCCAGAACATTTTTGTTGTACTAGCTATGTCCAGTGCTTGTGCAATGGCTCCACTCAATTTTCACTCTTCACATCTTCAAAACAGCTTGCTTTTCTCTTGTGGATCTCTGGTCGTCATGTTGGTTTATCCTTTTTGACAACAAATGTAGTCTTCAATGAGCTGGGATTAAACAAATAGTGTCATGATCTAAGTTGTTTAACACATCTTACACATAGATGTAAATATAAGGAAATTTGATCTAAAATTTTAAGCCTCGCCATTTTAGTACTTTGAGAGGGGACTGTATACTGGGCTTTATAGAAACCACTAAATACTTTTTGGGATTGGGGGAGTTTGGCTGTCTACTGAATACTCTAATATAGTTATATAAATATATACTTGTCTAGTATGACAAGTGAAACAAGAATGCTAGATCTTATGTCACATTAATGGGGAAAAAAAGCTTTATCATTTACCTCAGCATAAATAAAGGAGCATCTTCAATCAAGAAAACAGTGAAGGAATTACTAATGTGAGATGAAGGGAGGAGAGTAAGGGTTCCAATGTCAAACTTTAAAACATAATGAACATGAAAAAACAGTACATTTTCTAGAGTTCTTTACCAAATTATTTATCTAATGTACCTTGAAGGAACTGATATTCCCCTAAAGTTAACATTTTTCACTCAGATCATCTAATACTCACAGTTGAACATATGAGATTATATCATTGTCTAGAAAATGTTCATGAAAAATGTAGAAAATGTTGAAATAGTTCTACATAAATAAAAAACGATATAATCAAATAAACAGCCTAATGTTTTATATAAAACATGTTCAGGAGAGAATTATATACATCGGTGCTGTGGAAAGATTTCCTTATTTATCTTATAAAGGTAGCTCTGACATGTAGTATGTCTTCATTTTGACTCAAAGCACATTTGATGGAAATTTTCAGCAGAGAATATGGTTCAGCAAATGTTTTATAAGTATGGGAGCACTTTACATTACAGTTTCCTCTTCGGCACCTCATTCATAACTTCTGTTTTGATGTGAGGAATTGATTACATTTCTGAACCTTTCATTTGTGCACAGAATGAGGAAAAGGCAGAACAATGCTTATTAACTTATAATGAATTATAATCACAAATTTATGGTCATATCTAATTGGCGATTAATTATCTAGAACTTTTAACAATGTGGTGAGAAAATGGCTTTATGGCTTTAAAGAAAACAGCTGTAGATTCCAACTGAGCAAGCTAGACATGCTGCTTCCATGGGGAAACAAAAAGAAAAAGTTCCTGAGACAACCTGAAGAAATTCAAGACGAACTTGTGTCCTCTTCTGGAAACAGCTTTCCTACCCTATCAGGAAAAACACCCCCCACTTTTTATTTATTTATTTATATATATTTATATATATATATATATATATATATATATATATATATATATATATATATATATATATATATATATATATATATATATATATATATATATATATATATATATATATATATATATATATATATATATATATATATATACACACACACATTATATATATATATACACATATATATATATGTATATATATATATATAATCATATATATATCATAAGTGATCACCATTCAGTTTACATTGAGGGTGCTGGAAGTCAATTGCCTACATCAAAAACAATTATCCTTCACAAATGTCAGGCAAAACAAATTCAGCATCAAAGTGTTAAAGTCTTAAGCAAGACTTTCCCCTCAGCTCAGACACATGTACTTAACAAGATTTTAAAAAAAAAGAAAAAAAAGGAACTTTTAATGAACATTTCTTTTTGTAATTGAATAAAATCTGTATAACAAGACCAGTTTAACAGATATCCTTATAGAAAATTTTATTTCTATTATCGATACCTGAAAAGTTCAGATCACTCATTTGTCAAATAAAAGGACACTACAGTACAGCCGATGTAGTTTATTAAAAAATAGTGACGACCTAAACTGCAAGATATTTTAGTTATTTGGTTATCTTTATATAGTTGGGTTTACTATTATTTATTATTATTATTTGAAATAGATAACTGGCCTGTTTAAGTACAATTCAATGAATTTACTTTCACTAAAACTGAACAGGAAATATAAAATAAAAAAACATGCCTTGGCATTTTTATGTGCCCACATGCAAATAAAGAATATTATAAAAAATATGCAATAAAAATCCTCCTTCCCTTTTTACAGTACCATGTACAGTACTATGGTTTTACTCACCACAGTTCAGTCAATTATCTAATTCTCTTTGCCGTCACTGTTTTAAAAAAATGTGAGAACAGACTACACAGCATTACCATACAAACTGTTAGACTACAATCTGTATGACATGACAAATTCTAACGTATATCCCGGTTGCACAGCAATGGACTGGTGTTCAATCCAGGATATTCTTCCTGCCTCACACCCAATGTTCCTAGGACAGGCTACAGATACACAACATGCCCCTGACCAGGATGAAGCAGTTATTGAAAAAGAATGAGTCTTATTTTTCTTGCAGTTGGTGATAAACTGACCATAGAAGCTAACTATGAGCACACCTCAGCACAGCTGTTAATTAGACTTAATCTTATTAATGCCATGTTGTCATTAGGAGTACGACATTGCATGATGAGCAAAAAAATCTGAAGGAACTATACCGTACATTTACTATATATTTGTACAAGTACGGCCAATTAAGTAATTTCAGTGACGTAGCCCAAAAGTACACTTCATTAAATAATACAAGCACAACTCAGGTTCTCTGTGGTTTTGATAAATTAGATTATAATAAATATTTGGGGTCAACAAATATTTATTATAAGTATAAACTGATTAAAGTTGGATACTACTGTGTGGTGGTAATAGTGCGACACTGTCTTGTAACCCACCCCTACCTGGAGTATTGTAAATATTCTGATAAAATGCTGTACATTATGTAATACAGAGTTTGCTCACACCGTATTTAATCAAAAATCACAAGCGCGGGAGCTTCCATAAACCACGTGTATCTTGACCGCAAAGCTACACGAAATCTTCCCAGTACAAACACATTTCCCAGTATCTGGAAGCTAGCGCTCTGTAGCAGCGCAGAGGGTAGCTGTGATCGGCCAGTGATGTAATCGTTCCTAGGCATTTGGGTATTAGCTAAGGTGTTTGCATATCCGTGACAACGCCCAGGGCGGCGGCTACTCGTGCAAATCAACTCAAACTCTTGCTATCACCGCTGGCATTGATAGGTAACAATGTAAGAGTAACAAAATACTAAATCCGGAAACTACTATTAGCACAGATGTGCTGGCGTTAGCTGCTACGGCAGGCCGAAACTGAAATGAAAACGGTCTCTGACTTAAATATGTTGCTAGAAATTATTAATATTAAAACGCAGGTAGAATTTCAGCACGATAATGTTAGATTTTTTAAAGCAGTCACGGCGGCCCACATTAATGTCGAATTAGCTGGCCTAATTCCGTAAACCCATATATTTCAATTAAAAGATGGATTTTGGGATGCTTTTTGTATAAAACCGTAACAAGTATGGTCAAAATCTGCTATTTTCAATTCAGTCTGGTTTGTAATGTAACTCGATTGTTGGCTAGCGTTTCGAAACAAGCAGCTAGTTAACACCGCAGTGCAGCTCGTTCAACTCCTCTGCTATTTGTTAGCATGCAGGCTAACAAAGTAGCCTCCCGTGAAAATCGGCCAGCTAGCTACGCCCTCTCGCATTCCCTTGCGGAATTTTCTAAAACAGAGGATCAAAACACACATCCACCAAAGGTCTTAAATTTGTAAAACATTTAAAGGTATCAACACCAGCAGTTACATGGGTTTTTGTCAATATACGATAAAGGCCCCTGAACATTGCCCCGCAGTAAATTTCTGTCGATAACGAAGGCCATTAGCTAGCTAGCCAACTAGTTTTTACGACGACCAGGGAATGAATCTGAGAGAGTCATGGACCTTCCCTTCCAGTTGCAGATGTTTGTTTACTGTTGTGGCGCAGATATTTACTATCTAAATAACAGAATGTGTTTCGCGCGAACAGATAAAGATATTTGACATTTCAACGACAACAAATACTCGCCATTCATCACACGCTACGGCCTAAAAAGAGTCCTTGTACCCAGCCCCAAACCTCCTTCCGCCATTGACAACATTCAGAGGCATATATGAATCTGTATATCTCTCAGTATATCTGCAAAGCCTACAATCTGATATCAGTCGAATCAATGTGCAATGAAACTCACATTTAAATATATTTCGAGTCCTACTTTTGGTCTCTAAATGCTTGGAGTATCAATCCGTCCTCCGTTTCGCTGCTCAGGGAATTCAGGGCAGTACCACTTCCGCCTGCGTTAACACTTCCGCCTCCTCTAAGCTCCACCCAGGCTAGTATCCATAGTAACCACAATCCGGGGTTTCCTAGGCATTCTACAGGGCCATTGACGTCACAAGGACTATGGCAACCATCGCAGGATGACGTAAGTAATCACTATAGTAACTGTTGCCAGGAGGTGGTTTGACAGTTTGGCAAATGCAAAATGGCACACAAAATGATAGGCTTTAGACCTTGTCACGTAATGGGGCTAAATAATCTAGAGCTAAATATATATGTATATATAAAATCTCTTAACAGCCACCCCAACCCCTACCACCCAAATATCATATGTCTGCTTAATCTAATGCTGATAAAGGATGTAATTAAATGATCAACCTCATCAAATTAGTCTATTATAAAGTGTTATCATCATTTTTTTTGATATATTTTATTGGTTTTATAACAACTACAAAAAAAGAACATACCAGAAAAACAAAAACAAAACAAGTAGAAAAAAGGGGGAGGCCAAAAGAAGACAAAAATGACATTAAATGCATAAATAAAGTACAAAAGAAAAAAGCAAATCACAAACAGGGGGAAAAATCAGCATATAAATCATATAAATAAGCATATAAAGCATATAAATATCACAAATATGTCAAACTCTTGAAATTCCACGTTACAAAAACGTTTGAGGAAGGGACCCCAGACTTTGGAAATTTTTTTGAGGGACTTTGCTTCTTTAAATCGTATTTTCTCAAGATGTAAGACAAAGACCATCTCAGCAAGCCATTTCTGATAACATGTGGGGGGGGTAGTAGATCCATTCCCTTAATATAATTCTTTTGGCCACCACAGTGTCCAGTATTAAGGCCAACTGCAAATAGTAAGGCAAAGATAAAACCGTATCAGAGCAGCCAAAAAAACAAGCAACAAAGCAAAAAAAAAAAAAAACCCGGTCATATGCCACAGAATACCAAGAAAATATATCTTGCCAAAACCAATGAAGTTTCGAGCAGAACCAAAAAGAATGAGATAAGGTTCCCTCTGCATCCTGGCATCAATCACAAATTCGAGACACCACTGGATAAATCCTGTGAAGTTTAACTTTAGAATACTGCAGTATATGTACAATTTTTAACTGAATTAATTATAGTCTAGCATTGATGGAACAGCAATGTATTCTCTGCAGGATTGTAGACCAGAGGTTAACAGACAAATTGATACCAGCCTCCTTTTCCCAAGCCACTTTAAAATAATCAGAAGAGGTATTCACCTGTGAAGAGAACAGGGACACAATTGTTAAACCATATGCCTAGCATCCGGTGCTTGACACACTAGTGTATAAAAACCATCATTTTATATGAACTACAATGGTATAAGTATTAATCATACTAGTAACATGGATGTCATAATTCCATTCCTATATCATATGTATATATTTAGTTTTATTTATTGTTATTTCTTAACATAGGTCTCTGTCTAACACAGCCGTGACATAGTTATAATGATTTTGCATATGTCCCTGACATAGACCGTATATTGCAATTATGAGTTTTTTCTAAAATTGTATAAATGCAAATGTGAATATTTTCACTCAAGGGACTAACTGTGGAACCACAGTTAAATAGAATTTTGGTGGAAAGAAATAAGGGCAAATGGGGAAAGGTATGAGGAAGGGTAGTGTTCACACATAAACAGCAGTTCACTCAATGTATCACAGACCACTGCTCTATGTATAACAGTTTATTCAGTAAGTAAAAGGCAAACCATACAGTCTCTAGACCTGTCACTGATTATGTATTTCAGATGTTATTCTATGCTGCTGTATCTTGCATAATTAAGGATATTTAGATCACCAAAGAGGCCAAACTCCAGACCCAACCAATGTAGAGGCCAAGCCCTACACTTGATGACTTATTAACATATGTACTATACTATATAGCTAAAATCTTGTGGTACCTGACCAATGATGCCCATTTGTGCTTGCTGAACATCCCATTCAAGATTTAGTCCCCCTTTTCTGTTATATTAACCTATGTTATCCATTTGGTTTTAGCTTGTACTGAGTTTTTTCCCCACTGCCTCAATGTTTCTCAAACGACAGTTACACTGGTACAAGATGAGCTTAAGTTGAGGAATCTGCACTAAAGTTTGAAAACTGTAAATAGAATGATTTTGTGTAAATAAAAAATAAATAAATAAATAAATGAATGAAAAATATTCACAGTTTGCGTGACAATTTACTTAATTTTATATAATAAGTAATTGATAATTATATCAATTACTGTATATAACGGTGGACGACGTGACAGGGATTCGAAAGTGAAGCCCAAATGTCTCTGATGCCCTCTAGTGGCTGACTGAAGAACAAATGATTATAAATGATTATTTTCCCCAATATGTTACTAACACAAAATGCGTTTTATGAGTTATTTACATAGAAATAGAGGTGACTGAGGTGAATGAGGGCTTTGGCCATGACAGTCCAGCCACAGGAATGCACACACATTCCAAAATGGACCTGAAGGTCTTGACAGTTCTGTAGCAAAGCCACATGGCTTTTAATAGACACCTCTTCTAATAGACACTTAATCTGTGATTTCTGGTACGTTGCTTATTTTGATGTTTAATCTAGCTCGTTATATTACAGTCCCTTGGAGTATTGGAAGGCAAGGCGAGTTCTGTTGTTTTTGGTATACACTGAAGTCATTTGGGCTTTGAGATAAAAATAAAAAATGGATATGAAATGATTTGTCAGAGTTTCAGCTTTTATTTCCTGATATTTACATCAAGATGTGTTAAACAGCTTATAGCAGATTTGGTGGTAGACCACCATACGTTTAGGTGAGCAAAAGTAGTGGAATAGATAGTCTTAAAGTAAATTTAGGTTACATATCCCTTACTTGCAATAACTGGATCAAGTCAGCAACTCACCAACAACACCAAAATGTTATACCAAATATAATATGTTAATATAACAGAAAAGGTCCATCATTAACCTGTGGCATCCATTCAAGTTCAAAGTTCAAGTTTAAAGTCCATGTAAGGAAGTGCTGGAAAATAATGGTGGCCACACAAAATATTGACACTTTGGGCCCAATTTGGACATTTCCACTTAGGGGTGTACTCACTTTTGTTGCCAACAGTTTAGACATTAATGGCTGTGTTGAGTTATTTTGAGGGGACAGCAAATTTACAGTGTTATACAGGCTGTACACTCACTACTTTACATTGTAGCAGAGTGTCATTTCTTCAGTGTTGTCACATGATATAATAAAATATTTACAAAAATGTGAGGGGTGTACTCACTTTTGTGAGATACTGTATGTGTGTGTGTGTGTGTTGCACACTCTAGACCCTATGCCATATACTCTGTCTGGTTATGGCAGCCACTGAAAACACAAACACACATAAGTAGACTGGCAGTAATTGCATTGACATTTGACCGCATACCCAACCCCCTGATTCCAGCAATCCAATTGACAGCTGACTCTTAGATTTCTTTTTTTAACTTCGACGTTGATATTGGGATTTTGAATATGCCAAGTATAACCAGCAAATAAGCTTTTCTGCACTTTATTAAGCCTCATAACTAGGAGTGTCTAGTAAATCAAAAGTTGCCTTACTACTAGCTAAACCAGACTCATACTAAATACTTTATACTCATATAATACTAAATACTAAAGACTCATACATATACCAAATACTGTATACAATGTAGTCAACATAAAAACTGTGACAGTAATTTCATTAAGGTTAAAGTAATGAATGTGGGTCTAACTAAACCTGGTGATCTAAACTATGCTTTAGCTAAAACATTCCTCAGGGATATTCATCCACAGATCAAAAGACTTCTTTGAATGTTCTTTTGGTATTGTCCATTTTGTTTACATTGATTCTCATTTTGCCCTTTTTCAGTCTGTTTGCTGAATACCTATTTCTTCAGTATGCTTTTACTACATTTTTGGATTTGCAGCCAATTAAATTGCCTCAGTTCCTGAAATTTCTAGAATATAAATGTGCTTTCTATGTTCATTTGCCATGGACAACACAAATATTGTGGACGATTTCCAGTAATGGCTGTCCAATAATTCTGGCACTATTTTAATTTTGCTAGTAACCTTTATTTAACCAGGATAAAAAGTCAATGAGATTACATCTCTTTTAAATGAATGACCTAGCCAAGAAGACAGCAAGAAAACACAACAATATTTAAAGACAGAATAAATTAACAACAAAAAATACAACATAAAAACAACAAATATGAATTCATATGTAGTAGAATACAATCAAATATTTCAGAAACAACTTCCAAATCTTATTTAAAAGTATCATAAAAATAACCCAGAAAAAGGAGCACAGTGTTAAGCACTGTGTTACGTGTTCCTGTAAGTTGTTCTACACTTATTAGGCATTAAAGGTATTAATATTTTGGGGAATTTATATTAGACTATTTTGTAATTGAGTATTATTCAGAATGCTTTTATTTTTACTTTACAATTCCAAGAAATAATTTATTTTTTAGTTTTTAGTACTTTTGCTTAGACCTTCAAAATATGGATTACAAATCACAAATGTTTCGTCTCGCATCCAGCCAATCACTTTGTGCTATATTTCAATTCAATTCAATTCAATTCAATTCAATTCAATTCAATTCAATTCAATTCAATTCAATTCAATTCAATTTATTTTGTATAGCGCCTTTTACAATGAACATTGTCTCAAAGCAGCTTTACAAAAGAAGAGAAACAGAGAAGGAGGAGGGGAAAAAATGAAAATAAAAAATAAAAAAATAACTAAATAACTAGAAATAAGAATAAATTATTCAATTTAATTATTAAACTATTTTATCCCTATTTTATCTCTAATGAGCAAGTCTGAGGCAATGGTGGCAAGGAAAAACTCCCTGGGATGGTATGAGGAAGAAACCTTGAGAGGAACCAGGCTCAGAAGGGAACCCATCCTCATTTGGGTGACACTAAACAGTAAATAATGTAACTGTAACTGATTAATGTCCTTTCTACAACAGCAATCAATGGCCTATGAGGAACTATTAGGTCATTGTGGTTTCTAAGGCCATTATAGACACTAATTCACAAGTTGACAGATGAAATGGCAGATCTGTGACGGTGTGAAAGTGTCTCTGTCCAGTTAAATGTACCTACCATTCAGGAAGGGGGGTTGGAGATGGGCTTTCTTCAGCCTTTGTAGAAAGTAGAGATGCTGCTGGGCTTTTTTGCTGCTGGAGCTGGTGTTGAGGGACCAAGTGAGGTTCCCAATTTGGTGCCCTTTATGACCTCCATGGAGGATTTGTTGATGTTTATTGGAGCTCTGTGTTCTCCTGAAGTCATCAACCATCTCTGTTTTGTCAATATTTAGAAACAGGTTGTTGGCACTACACCAGGCTGTTAGCTGTTTCACCTCCTCTCTGTATGCTGTAACGCTTCATTGAGGAAGTTGGTCTGAATCTCTGTGTGCACACATGCCAATTAAAAGGCTCGGATAGGACACATGACGAGGGAATAGGCACCGGCAAGTCCATATAAGGGCATCTTACTAGGCATTTATTATGGCTTCCAAACAATACAAGAGACATGTGCATCCATGTCCACGCTATATCATGGCAGATGACACAGTTTTCCCTCCATAAACTCCGTTCTTGCTTGGCTGTTTTCTCCAGCCAAGCATCCACGCCTCGTGACATGGGTCCCACATTTGCCAAGGCAGTGCGTTGACTTCGGTCATGGGGATTGCAGGTTGAACTGGCAGAAACGGAACAAGAGACAGGTGAATCCCTTTCTCTTGTCCTTTCCACACTCCACTCTCTGATTTCTCCACTTCTCCTTCTCCCGACCCGAATGAGATGTTATTTTTACCTGCATCGGACTCTGAGGAGCTGTGGTAAGGGTCTTAACATCGAATAGCTGTCGTAAGCTGAACTCGGCCTAACCATTGACCTTGCTCTTCATGCCACAAAGCAGATGGCCCATGTCATTGGCCAATCCTTGGATGCATTAGTTGTCATGGAAAGGTACCTGTGGCTCAATTTAACCAGGATAAAGGAAAAAGATAAAGCTTTCCTCTTGGACTCCCCGATATCGCCACAAAGCCTGTTCGCTGATGCTGTTAATACCATCATCGATAGGTATCAGTAGACGAAACGGCAGTCGGCGACGTTCAGAGAGTTTATCCTCCGTCACGGCCAGGAGCCCGGGCCTTCCTCTAGCCAGTGGACTCAGCCTTGCACCACCAGGCAGAAGAAGATGGCTAGTGTTGCTAACCAGGCCCCCCTCATAAAAATAGGGTGGTGGTCAGCACACTCAGAGCCAGGCACATCAGAAGAGACAGGACCTGAGAACTCTGCCAGGCAGGCCAACAAGGTAACCTTGCACCCAAGGTTTAGAGCTCCAGGGAGCTGTGACTCTGGGGCTAAGCCAGCCTGTCACTCTCATAAAACCATGTATTAGTCCGGACAGACAACACCATGGTAGTTTCTTATTTGAATCATCAGGGCGGTCTGTGTTTGTGCCCTTTGTTCTGGCACAGCAGATCCTGCAGAGAATGGTGTCTCCACCCTCAGGTGGTGGAATATATATATATATGCCAAATTTTCAGCCAGGCGGAAGTGGATTTGTTCAACACCAAGGAGTCGACTCACTGTCCCCTATGGTCCCCCCCAGCCCCTGTGGGGTTGGATGCCATGGTACAAATGTGGCCAAGGCTTAGTCTGTATGCCTTTCCTCTGGTGGCTCTGCTCCTGGGAGTCCTAGCCAGAGTGCGCCAGGACCATGTTTGCCTTCTGTTGGTGGCCTGCTCAGGTTCAGTTTGTGGACCTGAGTTTCACTCCTATATGGGCCTCCTTGGAAGATTCCTTTCAGGAGGGACCTCCTGTCTCAGGCACAAGGGGCAATTCTCCACACCCTGCCCCGAGATATGGAATCCCTGGGTCTGGCCCCTGAGGGGAACCAGCTCTTAGACTTTGATCTTTCAAGTCAAGTCAAGACAACTCAAGCAGATTTATTGTCATTTCAACCACATATAGCTGATGCAGTACATAGTGAAATGAAAAAATGTTTCTCTGGGAAACCCTGGTGCTACGTAGACAACATACAACATATAACTACAAAACAGAAAAAACAACACAGAACTAGGGACAGAAAGTTTGTCTTAGCTACATAAAGTGCAGTGCAGAAACAGAAAGTACAAAAAACAACACAAGACAGTACAGGACACATACCACCGAAAAACATGTGGAACGAAACAAAATAGAACATGCAAACTCGAGCCAAGTGGAATCTAATAACATATATGTTTGTAAACATATATATAGCAGCAGTAGGTGACATTATGAAGTGTGTAAAAATGGCAGTAGCAGCGGTTGAATAAGTACAAATACAAAATGTAAACATTTATAGTGTGAGTCAGTTCACCAGGTGTGTGTGTGTGTTTGTGTGTGTGTGTGTGTGTAAGAGAGTTGATACATTTTCAGTTCTGGATGCTGAGGAGCCTGATGGCTTGAGCAAAGAAACTGTTAAACATTCTGGTTTGGTATCTCAGAATGCTTCAGTACCTCTTTCTAGATAGCAGGAGGGTGAAGAGTGTGTGTGAGGGGTGTGTGGGGACATCTACAATGCTGTTGGCTTTGAGGATGCAGCGTGGGGTGTAAATGTCCAATACAGATGTGAGAGAGACAGTGATCTTCTCAGCTGTCCTCACTATCTGTGATCAGAGATGGTGCAATTCCTGAACCAGGCAGTGATGCAGCTGCTTAGGACACTCTCAATGGTCCCTCTGTAGAACACGGTCAGAATGGGGGAGGGAGATGGGCTTTTCTCAGCCTCCACAAGAAGTAGAGATGAGCTTTCTTGGTGATGGAGCTGGTGTTGTGTGACCAGGTGAGGTTCTCTGCCAGATGGTGCACTTGATGATCTCCACAGAGCGTTCATCGATGAACAGTGGAGAATGGCCACTATGTGCTCTCCTAAAGTCAACAATCATCTTTTTAATTTTGTTGACATTCAGAGACAGGCTGTTTGCTTTACACCAGACTGTCAGCTGTTGCATTTCCTCTCTGTATGGTGACTTATCTGTCTTGCTGATGAGACCCACCCCGGTCATGTCATCGGCGAACTTAATGATGTGGTTCGAGCTGTACATTCCTGCACAGTCATGAGTCAGCAGAGTGAACAGCAGTGGGCTGAGCACACAGTCCTGAGGGGCCCCAGTGCTTTGTGTGGTGGTTTTGGAGATGCTGTTCACGATCCGGACTGACTGAGGTCTGCCAGTCAGGAAGTCCAGGATCCAGTTGCAGAGGGAGGTGTTCACGCCCAGCAGGCTCAATTTCTCAATCAGGTGCTGAACTGAAGCGTGAAGCATTCGTACGTATGAGTCGTTCATTGAAGCAGGAAACCCTAGACATCTTTGGCACAGGGAAGATGGTCGTTGTTATGAAGCATGTAGGAACGGTGCTGAATAGGAAAATGTTGAAAATGTCAGTGAAGACATCTGCTAGCTGTTCTGCACATTCCCTGAGCACTCTGTCAGGAATGTTGTCTGGTCCAGCTGACTTCCATGGGTTAACTCTGCATAGAGTTTTCTTCTACATCAGCCATGGGTAGACAGAGCATCTGGTCATTGGGAGGAAGGATGGTCTTCCTCGCCACTACATTATTCTGTACCTCAATCCGAGCGTAGAAGTCATTCAGCGCATCTGGGAGATCTGGAAGGGGGGCATCACTGTCAAACTTGTAGTTTGTGATCACCTGTATGACCTGCCACATGAGCCAGTAGTCTTCACTGTCTTGAAAGTGGCTGTGGATTCTCTGGGAGTGTGCACGCTTCGCCTCTTTGATGGCTGTCCCTGCCCTGAAGGTGGAGTCTCTTGAAAGGAGTCTCTTGAAAGGAGCACACACCTTTGCAGTCATCTACAGCTTCTGGTTGGGGCGTGCAGTGATGGTCTTGGAGACAGTCACGTCATCGATGCACTTGCCGATGTAGCTGGTCACTGATGCCATGTACTCCTCCAAGTTGATAGAGTCGTTCATTGCAGCCTCCCTGAACATATGCCAGACAGTGCACTCAAAACAGTCCTGAACCTCTTTCAGAACCGGTTTAGAGCATCTGACGAGCAGTCTGTATGCTGGAATTAGCATAACAGAGATGTGGTCTGAGTTGCCAAGGTGAGGGCGGGGCTCCACATGGTACGCGTTGGGAATGTTCAGCGTGGTTACCCCTCTCATCGAAAAGTCCACATGCTGATGGAATTTAGGGAGCACTGTTTTGAGATTCGCATGGTTGAAATCTCCAGCGATAATAAACAAACCGTCAGGGTGAGCATTCAGCAGATCGCTAAAAGCCCCATAGAGTTCACATAGAGCCTCCTTAGTATTAGTGCTGGGAAAATGTACACTCCAACAATGAAAGCAGTGGTGATTTCACATGGTAAATAAAATGGCCTGTATCAAAATGCCACAAACTCCACTAGCAATGAACAGTAGCTAAAACAAGCACAGAGTTCTTGCACCATTCCGTGTTGATGTAAACACACACCTCCACCGCGAGTCTCACTGCAAAGAGCTCCATTTCTGTCGTCATGAAACAAGGTGAGCCCGGATAGCTGAATTATGGTGTCTGGAACTCTGTCTGGAAATGGTGTTGCTAAGCCATTATCCAGCTTATTATCGGCTTATTATCCAGTGAGCAAATGTTGGACAGAATAATAGACGGGAGAACCGGCCGTGTAAGGTTTGTTTTTAGGCTCGCACAGACACCCGCCCGCTTTCTGTGCTTCTGCTTCCTTGAGCACCACTTGCAACGTCCTCTCTCCCGGCCACCCTCATCACGTGACACCAAGGACTGAAGGCCAGGAATTTGCAGCAAGCTGAGATCGTGAAGTTTTTCGAGTATTATCATGCAGGTTGGTAATTGCATGATTTCTGTACTGTAGTAGTGTCTGGCTGTCATATACATGAACACCACTGTCTTTGGTGTCCATGCACTTTGATATTCGGGCTAAAATACACAAATAGCACCATATTGGATCCGGAGTGGCCGCTGCGTGTTACTTTCACTAATCAGCTGAGGTTGTAGTGACCATATTGGATTCTAGGGCTCCATCCACAAGAAAATGGAATGCTTTAAAATGGAGACTATTTTGCCTCTGGTGTGACCAGTGCCAACAGGACCCAGTCCACTGCTCCATTCGTTCATTGCTGGAATTCCTGCAGACACACCTCTCTGAGGGCCTGATGCCTTCCACTTTAAAAGTGTTTGTGGCAAACCACGTACCTGTTTTAGGGGCCCCCTTTGGGAGGCACCCTCTGGTCTCTCGATTTCTGCACAGCGCTAGGAGGCTGAAGCCCTCCTGTAGACTGCGTCTTCTTTCTTGGGACCTCTCTGTTGTCTTAGAGGGGCTGCTAGAAGCCACTTTTGTGTCTGTGGACTCACTCTTCACTATGAAGAAGCTTCTGACCCTAAAGACAGCTCTCCTCTTAGCCTTGACATCTCTGAAGAGAGTGGGACACTTACAGGCCCTGTCAGCCACCCCCTCCTATCTGTAGTTTGCTCCAGGTAAGGTCAAGGCTATTTTGCATCCCAGGCCGAGATACATTCCCAAGGTGTGCTCCGTGGCCAGCTGTCTGGTCATTTTGCAAGCCTTCTGTCCTCTGCCCCATGAGTCAGCGGAGCAGGAGAGGCTGCACCTATTGTGCCTTGTTTGGGCTCTCAGCACTTGCGTAAATTGTTTGAGCATGTGGCATAAGTTCTCTGCTCTGCTAGTCTGTTTTGGCAGCCGCAAGAAAGGCAAATTGGTCTCCAAGCACCACCTAGCGCACTGGGTAGTGGAGGCTATTTCCCGGGCCTATTAGGTGCATGACATGTTTTATAGTTTGGACTTGGACCCAACTCCAGGATCCTGCATTAGTTTCCCATGCCACTCTCATGGCCCTGCAGGACAGACATCTTCCGGTGTGTGGCGGCATTGGTATTAATGTTCCCATAGCGTCAAATCATGGAACAGTGTTGAGTTCCCTTGAAAGGGAACTACATTGGGTTACATATGTAACCTGGGTCCCTGAGAAGGGAACGAGATGCTGCGTTGCTTGCCATGCACCGAACATCCTCTCGCACTTCCTTCAGACAAGTGATAGCTGGAGTAATGTGACGTAGATGTTCTTATATGGACTTGTTGGTGTGTATTTCCTCATCATGTGTCCTATCTGAGCCTTTAAATTGGTGTGTGTGCACATAGAGCCTCAGACCAATTTCCTCAATGAAGCGTTCCCATAGCATCAAGCCATGATGCAGCGTGTCATTCCCTTCTCAGGGAACCGGGTTACATATGTAACCAAGCATAGATTTATATGACCAGCAAACTTACAGATATTCAATGATGGTAACAATAACTGCCACCCTAGGTTTGAGGCAATATAGCAGGTTTAAAATGAACAGCTTCTAAAAGTTTTAGATAAGTAGTAAAAATTACTTTTCACATAAAAACACATGACCTTTTAATACTTGAGTACATTTAGTAAATATATTACCTATATTTCTTTGAGTGCAAATAGCTGGATATTTACTTAAATTAGCCATTTTTTTACTCCATAGGTAAAGCATTTTATGTATATTAAATACATACAGTATATTTGCTTATAACTATAGTCTGCCAGTGTTCTGCCCCCACCACACAGTATAACAATGATAATGGGATAAATGCATATAGAGATGTGGATATACATCCATGTACATTTGTTTTTCTTGTGAAATTTTAAATTGATTCAATGTACATGTTTGTACTGTATTCACAATGGTATAACTGACCATATTGAAATACTAAATCAGTCAGCTTTGGACCACACCTTCTATACCAAGACATGTTTCATGATTAGTAAAATCATTTCAGACTTGAAATGGTCAGCTGAGCCCCACTTTCTATATTAACGGATAAGAGGCTGCTCCATTTTCTGTGAAACTAGGTTGACATGTACTGGAAGAAACTGATCATGCTACTAAAATGAGTGCCTGGGAGCTTGTGGTTGCATATTGATTTTAACTCTTTCCTCAGTGGTCTGGTAAATGCAAAATCATTCATCGTAGTTTCTATATCACTTAAATTTTAATTAGTTACACAAAATTGATCTTAGTTTAAAAGCTTTAGTATTGTCCTGAAATGTACATTAATAAAGTCAGTATAATTTTGAAGTTATCTTTCTTTTTCATGTTTTAGAGAACAGATTTCTTCCTTTACACCTATTGTTCTCTTAAGCAATACATATATAAAATAATCTTTTTGCATGTCTGATCCATTTCTGGCAATCCACTATAGATATATCCACATGCATTGCATCAAGAGGGGACATTCGCTCATATGCACAGTGGACATACACCTTTCATCTACATAATAAAAAGAATTCCTCTATGGGGATGAGGAAGGTGGGAGGAAAAGTGGTCATTCTTGGGTGTTCTGCAAACAATTCTAGAACTACAAGAGTGCAGTGAAATTTTACATTGTCCCATACAAATAATATTTTATGCCATTTTTCCATTTCCAAAACTGGCACAAGCTTTCCATATAGGTCATCCAGAAGTGTTAAGAGTGCTCTGTAATGTATGGTCAAATGAATGGTATATATACACTACCAGTCAAAAGTTTGGACACATCTTCTAATTCCATGGTCTTTCCTGATGTTTATTTTCTTTCTACATTGTAAAACAATGCTGAAGGCGGCCGAAATACACAATAATGTCCTTTGAACAGTTGATATTGAGTTATGTCTGCTACTGGTGCTCTGTAAAGCCTTCATAACGGCTCTAATCTGAGGTGCTGTTAATTGATGATTTCTGAGGCTGGTAACTCTAAATGAACTTCCCCTCTGCAGCAGAGGTAAATTTTGGTCTTGCTTTACTGGTATGGTCTTCATGTGAGCCAGTTTCATCATGGTGCTTGATGGGTTTTGCAAATGCACTTGACAGTACTTTTCTTGCAAGAACTATTCCAGAACACCTGACCTTTGTGTCTTAAAATAACAACTGACTGTTTTTTGTTGTTATTACATAATGATTACTTAAGTCCATGTGTGTTATTTCATAATTTTGAAATCTCCAGTATTGTTCTAGAATGTAGAAAATAATCCCTAAACAAAAAACATTGAATTAAAAGGTTTGTCCAAACTTTTGACTGGTAGTATATATGCAGGGTATGTGACTGGTATCAAGCTCCATAACTTTCTAAAATAAAGAGAAAAGACGCAACCAGAGTTACTCTGGTAGGAGGCTTTTCTATGCTGGAGTTGGATTTGAACTACTACTCCCACAATACAGCATGGCCTACAACTATGGCTATTGAGGATTACAGTTCAGGGCCATTACAGATACTTTCCAAGTATTAGTGGCACAGGGCCACATCATTGGAGCAGCAGATTGACCTACTCAGCACACAGATGGCACATCTCTGATCTGCAATGCCAGCTACACAGGCACTACCATTGGCAATCTCTCTATCTGACTGATTACTCCTTGCCTATCTAGAAAAGTATTCTGGTGACCCAGCTGGATGCAAAATTTCATGTTTCATGTTTTTATATTTCTTGTTATGATGTTCATTCTACTTAAGGAGACAGTCATTCCAAGTGTGTCTATGTCCTTCTGTCAATGTAGCCCTTAGAGTTGACATGAGTGCACAATCAGTGAGCAACTGGGAATGCAAAGCAGGGCTGGGGGTAGCAGGAAGTGAGTTGGCATGGCTGCAGGCAGACTGGGTAAACTGAGGACCTGAAATACAGGGGAAAACAGAGGAGAATGACAGGATTAAGCTACTGGAAAACACTAGACAGCAACACATGGGAATATGCTTAATTGCTCTTATATGTTATAATATCTATAAAATATTATGTATAATACCATAAAATTGCCATTTTTAATACTTGAGATCCTTTGCATTCAATGACTGCATGAAGCCTGGAACCCATAGACACCACCAGACACTGGGTTTCTTCTCTGTTGACCACACACTATGATGATTATAATGATGATGATGATGATGATGATGATGATGATGATGATGATGAATAAAGCATCATAATCGTCATGACTATAGACTATGATCAAAGTGTGTTGTCCTGGGTCAAGGTTCATGGTTAATAGGTAATTGGTGTTTATTCTTTTCTAAGTATTTCAATAAATGCTTTATTATTGAACATTTTAAAGCATTGTTGTGGTCATTACTTTTTACATTGTAAGAAGGCAAATAATTTAGAACTAAGCCTACAGAAACGAAGATGACCAGATGACCCATATGGATAACTGAAGTGCTAGGTGCCTGAACATCACAGTAGAGAGTTTCCAGGGATGGTAATTACATTTTTAATTACATTTTTACATAATTACGTTTACAGTGAAGTAATTATTCTGTTGTTTTGTACATTGCATCTCCAGTGATCCCCAATTTGCATATATCAACTGTTTTGCCATTGTCTTTCAGCCACACAGTTGTACAGTTACTGATATGTCTTGTTATCACACACACACGCACACACACACACACACACAGTGTTCAGAACTCAGAACACTATTCTAATACTTTTTTGATACTATTTTGATTTTTCAGGTGCACTTCCATGCTGTTAATCTCCCATTATACCACATCCCAAAAGTAATTCTTTTGGATTTAGATTTTTTTGTAGCATTATCATACTGAAGGGATGCACATGATAAGAAACAATACTCAAATAGGCTGCGGCAGTCGAGCAATGATCCATTACCATTGTGTATGTATGTATATATACTGCAGCTCTTGTGGGGTGTTCCCGGTCTGCAGTGGTCAGTATCTTTCAAAAGTTGTCCAAGGAAGGAACAGTGGTGAACCGGCGACAGGGTCATGGGTGGCCAAGGCTCAATAATGGATGTAGGGAGCGAAGGCTGCCCCGTGTGGTCCGATCCAACAGACGAGCTACTGTTGCTCAAATTGCTAAAAAAAGTTAATGCTGGTTCTGATAGAAAGGTGTCAGAAAACAGTGCATCGCAGCTTGTTGCGTATAGGGCTGCATAGCCGCAGACCAGTCAATCCACACTTTCTTCTCATAGTGAATCCTGATGCCAAGCAACACAAACACATATAAAACATATAGTATATAAAAGTTGTAAACTTTCATACCTTTAAGCTACCTTACCTCCTGTTTCAAAATGGTGATCAATAGATTAGTTGGAGAACTGGAGAAATATTCTCATAATATCCCGCAATCGTGTTTTATTTGTATATGAGCATGTCAGATTAAACATAATTTAATTTAACATGAACATAACTTGCTGCTTCTTTTAAATTTTGGCCTAACTATTTTTTTTCATGAACAGTTAGGTTCATGCTAGTTCTGAAATAATTAAAACTATTTACTGTAAATTAGAAGTTACTATTAGTAATTATGTTTGCCTCGCTCCTCCAGGGTTGGGGGTTAAATTCCCACCCCCACCCTGTGTGTGTGAAGTTTTTCTCCCTATGCTTCAGGGACTTGGACTGGTACTCCAGTTTCCTCCGAAGCCACGTGTTGTAGGATGATTGGCATCTCTAAATTGTCTGTAGTATGTAAATGGGTGTGTGAGTGTATGCCCTGTGATGGAATGGTAACCTAACCAGGGTGCCCCCACCTTGTGCATTGTGGGATAGGCTCCAAGCTCCCCTGTGACCAGTAGGATCATTACTACTGACATGCAAACACAAACAAGATAAACAGCCGTTTTTCCACATATAATGATTTTCAGAAATAGAATCCTTTGCCCAGAATGACTTCTTTGTTTATATTCCTGATATTTCTGTGCTGTTTGATTTATGCATTCCCCAATATTATATCAACTGTTGCTGAGGCAGATGCCTCACATCAAGGAATGTGTGTGTGTGTGTGCGTGTGCATGTGCGTGTATATATATATATATATACACGCACACGAGAGAGAAAGAGAGAGAGAGATGTGAAGTGAATGTTAGATGTAAGATTCTCACACAGCCATAGCCCCAGACAACTCCCCCACCCTGTCATCCATGCTGTGATTGGCTGTTTCTCTGAATCCCAGCAACAGCTCTCTGCACCTCCTCCCCCTTTTGCCTCCACAAAGAGCTTGCTGCTGAATGAACTGAATCAGCCTCAGACTGTCTGAATAGTACAAGCTTTTTCATCTCTCTATCCTCCCATTTTTTTCTGCCCTCTCTCCATCTCTCTTGCTGTTTCTCCTCCTCCCTCTGATGAGCTGCCTCGTCATGCCATCCATTTATATCTCCAGCATTCCAAGAAAAGAGGGACAAGCACAGATCGGCCTGGACATCAAAAAGCAATAGATCATGCTGCCTACAACATCCATGGATATCTACTCCTGAGATGAGATTGTCTGCCATTTTTCCTGTTTCATCTCCATCACTCAACCTTTCCCAAGGCAAAGGGAGTGAAAAAAAACAACAGCATCGGCCATCATTTCTTGAGAGGAACTTTGGGATTCATTAGCTAAGTGAGGAAAGAATTTTGTAATATTGCTGCTCTATTTTTCTGCTCACTTTTTCCTCTTCTCCTCCTTGTCTACTGGCGAGGGAGCCGGTAGAAGTCTGCCAAGACGCCGCGTGCCGTGCTCCGCGTGAAGAATGCCCAGGCGCGCCTGCCCAAGCCATCGGAAGCGGCGCCCACGCCCGCCTCTGGACTCTACATGGAGCGCTCACAGAGTCGAATCAGTTTGTCAGCTTCATTTGAGGCTCTTGCAATCTATTTCCCCTGCATGAACTCCTTTGATGAGGATGATGGCGGTTAGTGTCTGTGTGTATGTGTGTGTGTTTGTGTTTGTGTGTATGGGGAGGTAGTTCACCATATGTGTGACTATGAATGGTGATTTTAAACTTGAAACATGCTGGGATGCCAGATATGATTCATAACATCATAGGGTTAAAGTCCATGCCTTAGGTCAGTAAAACATAAAACCCAAACACTTCTGGTACCATTCTCTGCATTCTTTTAGATTATTTAAGAAATGTTTGTTGAAAATCCTGTCAGCACATCTCTCCAAACTCACTATAGTGACCTAACTGCAGGTTAATATTTAGCTTATGTTTATGATTAGATAACACAATGGTGTCAAGTTAGCTCATTAAGCAAATTCAGACTACTCAGTGCACACACATGCACACTTCCATGTGATTTCTGTTTTCAATTTCCATTTTTTCTTTATTATTTAAAAAATGAATAGACATAAATGCATATTTAACAGACACACTTACTGAAATGTACATTTTATCTATTTTCCTAGCTCTTTCTTATTCTCCTGGCCTCATTCTAAAGAACTGTGCAGAGAATGTAGCATAGAGAAATGAGACACCATGTCTAGCCAGCAATCATTTCTGATTTCTCTCTCTCTCTCTCTCTCTCTCTCACACACACACACACATACACACAAGCAGACTCTGTCTCTATGTAAGTGTGTGCTTTTTGAGAGACAACATACATTTCACAAATGAATTCAGCAAGACATACATGTACCTTCTGACGTAGAGCTAGCAAATGTAATTTAAATGTAAAACCATAAATGATTGTATGAAAATCATACAAATCATCATTGTGTCAACATATAATTTAAAAATTAAACATTAAAATATTGTTTTAAATGTTTCTGTAATAACATTGTTTACTTAACACTGATTATACAGAAAAACATACTGTACATTGTAAAAATGAATTCGTTCTATTATACTTTTGCCTTCTGCAGACTGTATAAGGTGATCAAATGCACACGCAGCATAATCTAAAATGTATTTAAATTGTATCCTAGAACTGAAAATTCCTGGCACCATGGTGGCACAGTCCTGCTGGCTCAAAGCTCCATTGTGTTTATATGGGATTCTACAGTTCTACAGATTTCTCCAACCTCCCAAAACATGCTAGTAGATTAATTGACTAATGCTAAAATGCTAAAAACGTGAATATATGTGTCTTTAGTACTGTGTGATACATTGGCATCCCACATGCCGGCACCCTGACCAGTATTTATTGAAGGTGACTGAATGGGTAGATGAATGAATAAATAAAAATTCTCTCAATTTGTGATCTGCAACTATATTCAAGTTGCAAAATGCTCTACAGTTGAATATTCTGTTTTACAATGCATGAAGCATAATTACAATGAACATTTAGTGGTTAACATGTTTGCCTCACACCTCTAGCGTCCTGGGTTCGAGTCTTACTCTTGCTCACTGTGTGTGGAGTTTGCATGTTCTCCCCATGCTTGGTGGGTTTCTTCCCACAGTCCAAAGACATGCTACTAGGCTGATTGGAGTCTCTAATTTGCCTGGTGTGTGAGTGTGTGCCCTGTGATGGGTTGGCACTCTGTCCAGAGTGTATCCTGCCTTGATGCCCAATGACACCTGAGATAGTCACAGGCTCCCTGTGACCTGACGATAGATTGGATAAGCAGTACATGAAACGAAATGAAATTTTTATCCAAACACAACTCAAGTTTTTAATCAGTTCTCTAATATAAAAAGTTCCTTTTATAAATGTAGAGTAAAAGAGGCAGAAGGAGAGGAAATTTACAAAATAAACCATGAACATATTGTTTGGTAATTAAAATCAATACAGAATGAATGACGATTGAACAGAATAATTGTCAGGAATAATTGAAACCTTGAGATACTTGACAGAAAGATTACATGTTTGGGATGACCATGCTTTGTGTGTATGCAGAATTGAGAAGTTACACGGCTATTGAGAAACACTGTCTATTCATACAAAAGATGGCAAAATTGTAAATACCACTAAGCTTAACCTTAACTTTAAATAAATTATATTACAACAAATTAAAAGAAATTAAATTCCTTACATGAAAAACAATACAATAATAATTAATGATTTTTTTCCACAGGGTTTATATATTATTTTTACTTAGTTTATTCATAAATCATGGTTGAAGACATATTAGATATTTAGTGTCTCAAGACCTTCCGCCTTCTTTTCCCGACTGTCAGTTTCCTGTAGTAAGACACCTCTTTCTTTGTCGATTGTACAGGGGTGTGTACAGGAGATAGCAAACTGGACTATTTATCTGTGAGGTCATGTCCGAATGACCCCTTCAGAAGCTCATTGGATAAACGTTGGATGGCAGGTGTAGCTGTTTCAGAAAATAAATTATTGTGTGTCTTTTCTGAATAAAAAAAGTATTAATAGACAGTTGTGGATCTATTGGCACAAGCATACTTTGCTGTTATAATGTTGGTAAAAATTTGGTAGAGATTGTGGTATGTTTATGCATATGCACAGGTATATCAGGAATTGTGACACTTTAAATCAACCAGTACTGTGTGTAGTTTCTAACCCATTTTTATTTCAATTTTCATTTACCAGCTGCCTAGACCTCCTCAGCCCAATCAGAGTGACAAAACAGTATTTTCCTGTTTTAAAAACTAAAGTTTAAAGAAATAAGAAAAAACTTCAACAAATAAGAACAAAGTGTGAAATGTCAGTTTATGCAACTTTATGCATGGATCATAGAATGTCTAGAACACCAGATTCCCTTCTTTTCATGAAATGTTTTTGCCAGCATGCATTAAAAATGTGTAAGCAATTATTTGAAACTATTGTACATGTATTAGGCTATATGCAAAGAGCAAGGCCAATTCTTTTGGGTTTGAGATCAAAAGATGAATATGAGATCAGAATTTCACATTTCATTTCCTGATATTTATATCTAGATATGTCAAAAAAATTGCACCAAGTATTGGAACAGTAAAAAAGTAAATTAATGTAAATAACAATTAATATTTGGTTACATATACTGTACCTTACTAGCAATAACTGCATCCAGCCAGTGACCCACTGACTTCAGTTTCATGCTTCTTTTACAGGCATGTACCACAGCTTATTTCAGTATTTTTTTAATCTCATCTTCAGGAGGTGAAATACACGTTCAGTTTGGTTCAGGTCTGTTGATTGACTTGTTCAATCTTTTTCCCAGATGAAGTCATTTGTTGTATTGGCCGTATGTTTTGGGTCATTGTCTTGCTGCATGATGATGGAAGTATTTCTATGTAAATTGACATACATAATGTTTCTGTTGACATGAGTATCATGAGTCATTATCACTAAACAAAGATTCTGCAAGCTCAACCCAAGACACTGCATCCACTATGCATGACCAATGTTTTATATTTTGGATCATGAGCAGATCATTTCTTCCTCCATACATTAATTTGGTTAATTTTGGTTCCAGAAATTCTGTGGCATCTCTATACTTTAATGGAAATTTTAATTTAAGCTTTCTGAATCTTACTGCTGATAATTACTACAGTCTTGTGGTATGGACCCTATATTTTTGCTCTTGAAGTAATCTTCGAAAGGTGCCCTATGGTGGTTGTTGGAGACTATTGTTGTTGTTTTTTTTTTGTTTGTTTTTAATAATGCTATCAATTGCTATTAATTTCTGTTGTTTTCCTTGGCTCACCATGTCTGGTAGAGAGTACACCAGTGGTTTCTTTATTTTTTTCCAGGACATTCCAAATTGTATTGCCTATCCACTGCTTGTGCCGTGGCTCTGATTGATTTTTCCTTTTTTAGACAGCTCTCTGGTCTTCATGCTGATTTATCATTTTGAACAACTCATGCCATTCAGAGCTAGTAATTGTTTAAACAATAAATAAATTTTTTTAAAAAAAGAAGGCACAGCTGGGCAACAAGAAACACCTGTCACATGCCCTAATATTTTTGTTCATTTGAAAAATGGGTATGTTGAAATAAATCTGTAAATAATTATGAGTATTTATGTAAAAAAAAAAGAAGCTAAAATTCTGATTTATCTTTCAGTCTCAAGAGAACATTAAAATACTTGTATAGGATCTGTATATTCTCACAATTTTATAGTAATAATGGGGTCATGGCTTCTAAACTTGATTTGCATATGGGTCTCTGAAACATTAAACCTTATAGAAGTGTTGTTTTCTGTAATTGTTTTGTGTAAAGTGTAAAGTTTTATTCATTTGTCCTGTTTGTGTTTCTCCTCACTAGTACTAATGTGTATCAAATAGTCTTGATTCTAAAGACTCACCTAAGTGCATGTTCCCATCATTTAACAAAGAGGTCTACTTCCAGCATGTGTCTGCCCTGGTCTCCTCACTACAATTTTATATTAATTCTGAGTGCCATATTTATCCCATGCAAGCTATGGGGGAGACCAGAGTCAATATGTCATATATTAATTAATTTTAGGCATTGATAGCTCACTGGTAAATAATTAATTTTAATGAGTAATTGGTGATACCTTGTCCACTCTATTATATCACATTAGATATAATATTTTAATTTTACCATTGTAAATAAAATTTGAAGTATTCTTAAACATTGTCCCTTAACATAGGTAGTTTCATACATTTATTTTAACTTTCTTTAGAACATTCTATAGATTTCTTTTTCCTTTTCTGAACACTGGAGGAAAATTAGATTAGCTTAGATTCAACTTTATTGTCAGTGTGCAAAGTATGTGTAAACACAGCCAATGAAATGCAGTTAGCATCTAACCAAAAGTGCATAAGTGGTATATTTACAATTCAATTCAATTCAATTTATTTTGTATAGTGCCTTTTACAATGAACATTGTCTCAAAGCAGCTTTACAAAAGAAGAAAAACAGAGAAAGGGGAAGGGAAAAATGAAAATAAAAAATAACTAAACTCAAAATAAGAATAAAATTATTATATTTAATTATTAAACTATTTTATCCCTATTTTATCCCTAATGAACAATGAACTGTGAATAAAGATATACAGCTCTGGGAGGAGGGGAGATATATACAGAGGAGTGAATGTACAGGGGGTACAGTATGTATTTTAAATAAGTAATATATGTGCACTATATATGTACACATGTGGACAAAATTGTTGGTACCCATTAAAAAATAGAAAAACCCAGTTTTCTGCAAACTGACTAATGAAAATCAGACATTGCTTTTGAATTGTGGTTCAACAGAAGCATTTAAAAAACAGACTAATGAAAATGGCCTGGACAAAAATGATGGTACCCTTAACTTAATATTCACTGATCACTGCAATCAAACGATTTCTGTAACTCTCAATGAAACCTCTGCACCTGTCAACAGGTATTTTGTCCTCCTCAGTCGTCTTCCATTAAGTCCACTTTTGCTCAAACAGTGATGGATGGTGCGATCTGACGCTGATGTACTTTGACCTTGGAGTTCACCTCTAATGTCTTTGGAAGTTGTTCTGGGCTCTTTGGTTACCATTTGTATTATGTGTCTCTTCAATTTGTCATCAATTTTTCCTCTTGTGGCCACGTCCAAGTTGGCTACAGTCCAGTGGACCATAAACTTCTGAATAATATGTGCAACTGTAGTCACAGGAACATCAAGCTGCTTGGAGATGGTCTTATAGCCTTTACCTTTAACATGCTTGTCTATAATTTTCCTTCTAATCTCCTGAGACAACTCTCTTCTTAGCTTTCTGTGGTTCAGTTTGGTGCACACCATGATACCGAACAGCAGAGTGACTACTTTTCACCCTTTAAATAGGCAGACTGACTGAATACAAGTTTGAAGACACCTGTGATGCTAATTTCAGGAAAGTTTAACATGTCCCTATGGTCAAATTATTTTCAATCATTTCTAGGGACACCATCATTTTTGTTCAGGCCAGTTTCATAAGTTTTTTTTAAATGCTTCTGTTGAACCAAAATTCAAAATGTCTGATTTTCATTAGTGAATTTTTTATTTATTATTACTTTTGTCAGTTTCAGTTACCATTGTGGGGTTTCCTTTCTTTAATGGAAGGGAGCAATTTTGTGTACGTATAAACAGTGTGCAGTAATGAAGACATGCTAAAAAAGTAGGAAATCGTAATGGTTTGTGACATACATAATTATGATGTAAATGTATAAAGAAGAATATATTTCTGGGTGAGAGCTATTTGATGCTCTGTAGTGCTCAGGCTAATTCACTTTTGTGTATTATCAAGTCTAATGATTTTTGTAGCTCAAAATACCCCTTTAAAACAAAGCCACAGTCTGCTGCTGAGAGTCTGTGCTTGTGTGGTGACAGTTGCAGTAACCATGTTGTGTACGAACAAAGTGTAACAAGGACACAAAGACAGACAGAAACAAGAGAGGTCAGAGTGATTGATAATGGGTAGCTTCTAGCCACCTAGAGATAGCAAAGGACATGCAGACACTCAGCTGGATGTCTTGGTATGTTTGTATGGTGATTTAGTGGTTGGCTGCTCAAGATTGTGAAAGCTTATTGTGATGTTTTTGTACTCTCTGCAAATGGTTATTTCCAACCTACATAGGACAAATATTGCTAAAATGGTTTGAAGATCAAGTTACATCAATAATGCATAGCAAATTGTTAATTTAAAAATAAAAATATAATAGACATCATGTCCAGGCAAACATTATTCAGTCTAGCAGTATAATGTCTGCTTTCTTGAGTGTAGATTTGGTTTGAACATTGGGAGGTTGAAGTGTTTGCTTTTGGCTTCTCCAAATTTTTTTAAATAAAATTAAAAACTTGAAAAAATAAAAAATAAATGTCATGACATAAATACTTATCCCCATACCCCCCAGAAACGATGGCCCTGCCTGCTTTAAATTGTATGATAATAATGGTGTCAATGATGACAAGTTTATTGTGTGGTGGTGTACTGTGTTATGTCAATTAGGTTCACATGTGCTGCCATGTGCTGCATCAGAATATGGGATAGATTCTCACTTGCAAAGTCCTACCATGCAATATTGCTCCTAGTGGTGACTTTTTAGATGCAGGTTGTGGCAGAGATTATGGTCCATATATTTTTTTGGCTGTCATGGTCACAAAACCACAGATTTACAGTATAACTTTAATGCTTTACAGGTACAGATGATGGTGTAAAAAGAATTTCCAGTTACAGTGCACCCTTTACAATGTCTTTTTCATAAGCCACTATCATCATATTTGCATAACTACTTTTCTGCTTTTGACAGTTGCTGCCTATCTACTCACAGATAATGTGGAATGGAACATCTGCAGCTTGAGCACTTGAAAAATTTGACTTCCAAAGTTCCAAAACCGAAACAGTTTATTTTCACCATTTGCAACAGATACAAGTTTAATGTTCAATAACATTTTTGCAAACACACAACGGTGATCTCTTACTGGTGGTGGCAGTTACTAGCAGCTAACATTACTGAGTAGAAGTGTACACTCGCTGAGCATTTATTAAGAACAGCTGTATACCTACAGTACTCATTCATGCAATTCTAATGAGCCAGCCATGTGGCAGCAATGCAGTGTATAAAATTTTGCATATACAAGCCAACAGCTTTTTGTCCTGTTTACATGAACTATTGGAATGGAGAAAATATGTGATCTCAGTGACTTGGCATTTTGACTGTGACATGATGCTTGGTGCCAGACAGGTGTGATATGAGTATTTCTATATCTGCTGATCGCCTTGGATTTTTATGTACACCTGTCTCTAGAGTTTACTCATAATTATGTAATAAAGAAAAAACATACAATGAGCAGAGTTCTGTGATAAGAGAGGTCAGTGGATGGCCAGATGAGTTCAACCTTACAGAAGTGAGACTATCACATACAAAAGACTATTGCTTTAATTAAAGTGAACCGCCCTTAGACATTTAATACATAATTACCCATAAAATATTACGGAAAAATATATATTGTTTCTGAGCACAATATTTTTGCAACTCAATCTGTTACAGTTGTAATAAAATCAAATTTTGTCAAGTATCAGTGACCTGAAGAAGTAACACACATTATTTCTTGTCTACTTCTACTTTAAACCTCAATGACAAAGTGGCACAAGACCTAAAATAGTCTGGCTATATTAATATGATAACGATTACATATGCTGTCAACTATAAATAGGTCACCCCTCATTCCCTGTACCCAGTTATAGTCCAGACAGTGCCTGTCCATTTTTTATTTCTTCTCCTCTTTTACCTCAATTCAGCTCATATACTGTTTTTTAAAAATTAATAACTGCAAATTATTCATTATTAATGTGGTTTCTTTTTTTATGCCATGTTAACTAGGAGTATTTGTCTTTTGTTATTATTATACTATACTGGAATAGACATACATTGTACCTACACACAAGCAGACAGGCAGACAGGCAGATACATATTTAATACATTTTAATATTCAGCACATTTGGAACTGCGTTCATAAGTTACATATAGGTATCATCTATTAAATATAGAAAATATGGCTAATTAAAATCTGTATTTGATTGTGTATAATTGCACACCTGAATTCCACAATTCATTCATTCATTCATTCATTCATTCATTCATTCATTCATTTTCTTATGCTTTATCTTTAAAACAGAACAACATGCTATCTCCCCAGCTCCTCCTGGGGAATTCCAAAATGTTCCTAAGCCAACATATATCTTGTCATGTATCTATATTATTACATAGAATGTTCTACAATGTTACATGTATTAATCAAATGGGTTGTGAGTCAAAAGCATGGTTAGAATTTGATAATCCTACTGAGTAGTTAAAAAAAACATCAGAAAAATGCTTATTTTGTGCATTAGTACCATTCCTGAAATAATCTTGGTTAGGTTCTCCAAATATTTATCTAAAAACTTTAATATTGACATTAATTGACTTCAGTGACAGAGGGTTTGAATGCCTGTCAGTATGTACTGTTAAAAGTCTGTTATAGCTTTAACAGAATTTCAGGCCATGTGAAAAAAAAAATTTATTTAGTAGATATAAGAAATAGTACCCCAAATAGTACCAAAATAGTGTCCTAAGCTCTGTGTGTACATAATGTAATTAGCCTTAAATACATGTAGCAGTGTGGCTACATGTAACCCTTGTGTTGATAGATTGCACTGGTTCATAGACTGGTGGCAATTCTCTGGGCATTCAAAATAAAATAACATGCACTAGTATTCAAATTCCCACATACAATATTGTTTGCTATTTAGAAAATATCAGCCTTAAAACATATGCAGATATTTTTATTCTGAAGGCTAATATTCTGAACATCCAAAAGTCTGAACTGTCCAAAAAAAGGCCAACATATCAATATCAGGTTTATTATGTAGAGATCCAAAGTCATTAAACACTTGCACTTGTATTTAAGTCTCCATGTTGACATGAAAATAGTCCATGTGACATTTTAAGTGATGGTAATAATACTAATAGTTGTTAAATGTAACAGTGACACTAATAATTATGGCCTAACCAATAACTCAGTGTAACTTTAAAATTAGACATCCCTATTTTGGATTAATAGCATCACTGACAAATATGACAAGCCACTGACAAATCTACTTGGTAGAATTTGAGAATAATCTTTTGAGAAACATTTATTATGATTCACTTCACATGGTAAGGGAATGAAGCAGAATAGTGTTTTTGGCGTTAACATTTTATAATTGATGCCTTTATCCTTGAATAAAGCAATGTTGTTTGAAGCACAGAAGCTGAGTTTAGTCTTCCTAAGGCAGCTTTATCAAGCCTATCTTAGTACCACCATCAACAATGAGCCACAGCTTGCAGGGTTTCAAATGCAGATAATTTGAAAGAACATGGTAGATATGTGGCTTCTATCTGCACCCTAAACCAGACCAAATTTATGAATGTTACTGAATGAATACAATGCAGGCCAATATAATAAAAGCCAATATTTTATCTGGTCTCAGGTAATTCAAGTTTTCATCCATAGATTTTAGCAATGTTGTTGAAAGATTCTGTGCTTTCAATCAACACTTCTGTCTACTGTGTATTTCTCTTAATTAGAACAAACATCCACAGCCCAAATTTAGCTATATATTACACAAAAATAATCAAATCAGTATGTTAAAATCAGTATGTCACTATATATGCTTTGTCAAACCAGGCATAATAATGTCTCTCTATGACTTCCCCTGTCAACTCTGTCTGTAAAGGTTTGGTAGCATGACAAAAATTACAAGGAGATAGACTGAGGTGTCTATAGGCTCACAGTGGCTTCATCTCCCATAGCAACCCCAGCATTTCAACTGCCTGTCTGTTGTTAATATACAATGTTCTGCTGCTGAAATATTTTAGCCAAGACACCGTAATTGTTCAGTTTGGAAAGCACATCTGAATGCATGAAGAGACAAAGAGGACAGGCTAAATTGGTATGCATTTTGTTCCTACTCCATGTTGACGGCAAAAAGTTAAAGAAAAAATAATTAACAGGTGGGAAATAAAATATGTCTATTGCATCATGTTGTTGTGATAACGAAAATAATTTTTAGACATTTTGTAATAGAAAATTCCAGAAAAATAAAATAAAATAATAAACTCACCCCCAACTCAAACAAATATACACTGATCAGCCATAACATTATGACCACCTGCCTAATATTGTGTTGGTCCTCTTTCTGCTGCCGAAACAGTCCTGACCCATTGAGACATGTACTCCACTAGATCTCTGAAGGTGTGCTTATGAAATTATGTTATCCAATCAGCAATCCAATATCAAAAAAGCACTACAAAACAAACACAAAACATTGAACCTTGTTGTGGATGGGCTACAAAATTAGAAGACCACATCAGGTTCTACTCCTGTCAGCCAAGAACATGAATCTATATCCATCATGGGCACAAGCTCATCCCAATTAGACAGTTGAAGATTAGAAAAAAAACACCTTGTATTTTTCCATGTAACATGCAAGAGTACATCCAAAACACTCTATGTTGCACAGAGGCACTGCATCTGGATATCCACCAAGGAAAACACAAAGGGATATGCTATACTATCATTCATATTCTAATGGGTGATCAGATCCATGCCAATTCTTTTGAAGGGAACCTCAATTAAGTATAATGGGTGCAGCTGTCCAGTGTTTTTTTATAGTGGCTGACAGATTCACCAGCTGACATTTGTGACATGCTTGACACCACTTGCGTACCTTGCCATGAATGCCCAGTAAATAAAAATTAATAGCACAAAATTGGACTGATAGCACAAATTAGGCTGGATTTGTTGACAATCCATTACTCTCACTTGGTCAAAAGCATGGTCTTGTTGACTTGTATTGTTGCATGACTGCTCCAAAGGCAAATCAAAGGAAATCAATCAAAGCATTTCTCTTACTAATGCCTGACACCCTTCCTAGATTGTCCCAAGAATTAGTGGATGGGTGAGGCAAGCCAATGACTTACCACCAGCTCAACTTTAGGGTTTGGGGATGCACCTTGGTTTCATGGAGCTAGACCCATTCCTGTTCCTGTCAGTGGTCAACCAATGAATTGCTCCCATACCACCAGCTAGATGTACCTTGCTCCTCTGCCATCAACCACTTGAGCTGCTGTACAAAGGAAAACTGGCAGCTGACCTTTAGGAGCTACATCTACAGGACCACCATCTTGATGCTTGAATACTCCAGCTATGTTTGTGGTGGCAGCTGTTGTGTGGCAAGCTGGACTTCTCCTAATATTAAGGAAAGGAGTCACACAGACCATTTGTCCTCTGGCCATTCCCACTTAGTTGCTGCACACTCAAACAAAGGCCTCTGGATATGTGAGCATCATGTGTGGACCGGTGGAAGGGGATATAGCTGGAGATGTGGTGGGCTTCAGCAGCTTCTGGAGTGCATACTGACTCTCAGCCTGTTCCTATATTCAATTAAATTACATTCAATTAAATTTATATGTATAGCGCATTTAACAATGGGCATTGTTTTTTTTGTTTTTTTTACAGACATATAGTGGGGAAGTCTTCCTAGATCTTGGGTTTTGGTACCATTAATATGGTGCATGTAGCATCCCAGTGTGTGAGGGTGCAAAGGATTGACTCAGAAGTCAGGCAAAATTTTAGCAGAGCTTTGCATTTATTCAGTCTGTGCTTTTCAGTGCTCTTTCAAAAACAAAAACAAAAAAAGGACAAATCAGCAGAGGAGGGTCTGTCACAGATATTTGTTCACAGTTCAAGTTCAGGCTTCACAGCATGTGTTTGTATCATGCTCCACCAGCTATGGCACTCTCTCCCTTGTTACGGCAGTCACTGAAAGCACTGAGACAAAAATTAACAGCTTGTTGGTAATAAGACACATATTAGACCCATCATGACTTATCTACTTGGGCCAGCCTTCTCTCCATCTACAGCTGACACTCAAGCACACTCCTATTGCCACACAGATTTATTATCATATTTTAATTCTACATGTATGACAAAATTAAACTGATTTTATTATGTTTTGGCTGCAATACCTGGACTTTTTGGAATAAAACATCCAGTATAAATAAACATACCAAAAAATACAGAATAAATAAGGAACTATTTGGGCTCCTGAATGATATAAAAACACACAAAATCAATACATACCTTATTCGACTATTTCCACAGTAGATAGACAACCAACCAGTAAAACCTTGACTGTTTTTTGATTAGGTAATGATAGATTGCTCTTGCAGTGTTGTAAACTGCTAGCTCTTAACTAAGATATCTTATATAATCAATTTAAGATAAGTTATTAGTTAGCCAAAATTTTGGGCAACTTGTTATGACTACTTAATAATATTAATAGGATCAGCTCTTCTAAAATAAACAGAATTTCAATAAACAACTGATATGAGAGCTTCACATTTATGATTGTGGTATATGTATTTGTAAGCAGTCAATGGGTTTGATGATATTCAATTCAATGTATAAATTTATAATTTTTAACTGTGTCATTCTCTTTCTCTCTTAGAGACAGAGGGACGGAAATTGAAGGGCATCCAGAGGAGCACAGAGACAGGATTAGCTGTAGAGATGCCCAGTCGCACAGTTCGCCAGGCCAGCCATGAATCTATAGAAGACAGTATGAACAGCTATGGATCTGAAGGAAAGTGAGTATTACTTCATATCTTATAAATCATGTTTTTGTGGGTCTTTTAAGATAATACTACAGTATACAATATAATTACACAATTAATTTCTCTAGTGTTGAGAGTTTTGTAACAAATATGTCCATGGACCATAGTGTTTGTCATATTTGTATACTATGGTCTATAGTATATATATAGAAGAAAGATTTTTTAGTAGTGGTGTTCTCTGCACCACTGTCACAGCAGAAAGAATACACATTTTAAAACACAAGGGTAACATATTTAATTCTAAAATTTAGTTTTTTAAACTTGGTATTCCTTTTGAAATTTTTTCAACCACAGCATTAGGGTCATTTATATAAATTCTAAAATATGCCAAATGGCATAGCAGAAGTTTCAAAGATGAATATTCAAAATTGAAATATACCACAACCCATATACAGTATGCACATATAAATATCTATAAATGATTGGTAATTGTTACTTAATCTCTTATAGAAACTAGTCAACAGTCGAGCTGTAAAATATAAATAAAACGTATATAAATATATAATATAATATTATATATAATAGGAATTTTCTATTATATATTTCTAGGAATGTTTCACTGTCTTTCCCAAAACCAAAATGGTATTTACTGTTGACAGCAATAACCATCTAATAATATTTTGCCATACTTACATTAGTTTTTGGGTTTGAATATTTCAGAAAGATCAGAAATGTTCACCTGCCATGCTGTCAGAAACTTCTATAAAACTGGACACAAAATAATTTTTTTTAAACTGTTGGAGAACACTCATGATCTCCATCAAAACAAATGTCTGTCTGGTTTCCAATACAAACTGTAATGCGATTTTATATACATAGCCAAATAAAACAGACAAGCAAGCTCTGTTTCTCTTTAAAACTTTCTGCATTGGACATGATTGTTGTCACTGGAGTGCATTTTAAATTAAAAACTCTGATGTTACATTTAAAAGGTACTGATTGGTGATTGTACTCAATAATGGCCTAGAAATTCCTCTGTTCTTTGTATTGGTACTGCACCAGAAAAACACATTAATTTCTGAGGATTTGCACAATTGATGTGCTAAATAACTGCAGCAGCCATGTTAGTAGTTAAGAGCAAATATAAACCAGTCCCTTACTCCCTAATCTAACAAATCCATAAAACAGAATGGCTGTCTACATTAACTAAAAATGATGCGGGGATGCTGAAAATTAAAATTCAGCACGGCTGGAGGAACGAGTCTGGCCAATCGGAATGCCCCATTCATTTAATTACGGTTGTGATTGGCTGCTGGCTATGCGTGCAGTTGGGGAAAGGGAAGCAGAATTCTCCAACATCCCAATTCTTCTTGTGTCACTTTCATGTTGTGCTGTGTACGCTGTATTTTTTACGGTTTTTCTGCAAGCCATATTAATTAATCTCGCTAAATACTTGCAAATGTTTTCTGTGTGTGTTTAAGGAGTATGGGAGAGTAATTTATGGCTTAAACAATAATAAATGAAAAAAGCATTTGGGGGTGGCGTCCGTGTATCGCGGATTTTCGTTTATCGCGGGTGGTTTTGGAACGTAACCCCTGCAATAAACGGGGGTTTACTGTAGTATATTATAATCAAAGTGAAATTTTGAGTGATGTGTTCATATCTTCTGGTTCTAGTTAGGACTATATTGTTGTATTCTGTTGTATTCTGGACTAACTGAAGCTCTGGAGTGCTAATGTAGTGACATTATTTTTCTTACCTTAGCAATAGTTCTGGGATGAAAGAAGACTATTCTAAGAATTTCATCTACATGAGCTTAGAAAGAAAAAAGTCTAGTCAATAATCACACTCTAATCACATTCCCAGGCAGGGTGCTAACCCAGCCACTGAAATGTTAACTCTTAGTGCCGGTCCCAAGCCCAGATTAAATAGGAGGGTTGCGTCAGGAAAGGCATCCAGTGTAAAAACCTGTGCCAATTCGAAAGATGCAGACTAAAATTATCCACTGTGGCAACCCCAAACAGGGAGCAGCTGAAAGGACAACAACAAGAAGTAAATAATCACACCAAGGTCTTTTACAGCTGTATATGAAACAGAAACACCATCCAGAGTTACTATATAGTCAGAAAGCTTACTTCTGTCTGCTTGGTTCTGGTACAAGCAATTCCATCTTGTCAGAATTACGTTGGAGGAATAATAAGCATCCACTGTTTGTCCTTTATACATTCTTCAACTTTATCAAGCTGGTGCCTCTCATCTGACTTTGCTGAAACATATAACTGTGTCATTAACATAATATATTATATTAGCTTCCACTAATTTTATATTAGTTGGCTCTGTCCAGTATCTGACATTCTGAGACAATGTGAAGCCTTGGCAGAATTTACACATCCAGTGTGAACATCCTCATAAGGGCTCTATGTGACTCACCCCTCTACACTTCTATTTTTTTATTACTCTTAAATTTCCACCTTTTATCCACTTGTATTGATCCTAATTTTACAGTTGTACTGAGAAGAGCTGACTATATGTTTCGCTGGCAAAATATGTTTTTGCATGTTTCCTTGCATGTTAAAACCTCACAATAAATGATGTGTAGTGTTAATCAGTTACAGTGTGCATTCGTCTGAAATATTATCATGCCCTGCAACCATTTGATCATATGGGAAATGCTTTTAGATAGATAGATAGATAGATAGATAGATAGATAGATAGATAGATAGATAGATAGATAGATAGATAGATAGATAGATAGATAGATAGATAGATAGATTACCACTTTGACCCTAATGGATGACACCTCTCATGCAGGTGCTGTCATCCACAGAGCAAAGGTCACATTCCAGTAACCTCATCTACCCTTCTCTGCTGTCTCAATCTCAAACAGAGGTGGTAGATGGGCTCTGTAATTTCCAGTCTGCTGTAAAGGAAGCTGATTTCATCTCAGCTTTAATGTCCCACCACTCCTTCAATTTTCTGGCCCAAAGTGAGACCTGGACCCTCTGACAGTCCTTGGTGATTTCTCTCGCCTTCTCTCTTCTGAATTCCTTCTCCTTGACATTCAACAGCTGCCCTCACACACACAAGGGAAATGTCCTAGATCTGGTTTTTATTTGTCCTTCCCCAGCTATAGGCATGACTGCTACTTTACTTCACAGATCATCATCTGGTATCCTTTACTATCACTTTCCCTATCCTACCTAAATCCAACCTCCAACATCTCTCTCTTACCTGTCGAAACTTCCACAATATCTCCCCTTCATCTGTAGCTTCCTGCACTCTTTTATTAGTTCCTGACCCTGACTTCTTTTTCGCCCTACCCTTGAACTTAGCCACAGACACTTTCCTCTCATCTCTTTCCTCAACCATGGACCTCCTCTGCCTACTAAACCTAAAAAGATTTCTTGTCCTGTTCTTTGGCTGTCAGATGTGTTGTGCAGCAATTAAAGAGAGCTAAGATCAGCAGGGAGCAAGTGAAAGTATTCAAAAATTGACACAGATCTTACTGTTCTCTTTGGACATGACTTTTGTTAAGACTACCTTGAAGCTTCTGCACAAGACCTTTGTAAGCTCCACAACAACCTTTATTCACTACTCAACCCACTGGCTCCACCTGCCTTATCCTCCCTGACTGCTGAACACTTTGCCCCCTTTAACAATGAGAATATTGAGAAAATCTGCCAGACCTATACATCTGCCCTGACTCTCATTACACAGCCAGGATTCCCCTACTCCTTGATTGTTACATTTTTCACCCGTAGCAGCAGAAGAGATTTTACAAGTCATCCAGTCTTGCAATCCTGCCATTGCTCACTGGATCCAATCCCTTTTGTCTATGCTCCAAAATCATCAATGGATCTATAGCATCTGTACCACCTATCCTCAAAAGGGCAAGGGTTATTCACATCCTGAAGAAACCTGCTCTGGGTCCCTAAAACATTAGCAACTAAAGGTATCACTTCTCTTTTTTTCTAAAATTTCTGAATGCATTGTTTATAATCAACTGTCTCTCTATCTCTCACAGAACAAGCTCCAAAATCCCAACTAGTCTGGCTTCAAAGAAGCACATTCCATAGAAACTGTCCTTTTGGCTGTCACTGACAAATTACATGCTGCTAGATCAGCCAATCTGTCATCTGTTCTCATCCTACTCAACCTTTTGGCAGCATTTGACACTGTTGACCATAAGACTATCTTGTCCACCCTCAGCAGTCTTGGAATTTGTAGAGCAGAATGGGAATGGTTTGCTTCCTACTGGGAAGATCACTCATATCAGGTAACATGGAGGGGCTCAACATCTGTTCCATGCAGACTATCCACTGGTGTCCCACAAGGCTCAGTACTTGGTCCTCTACTTTTCTCCCCCTACACTCACTCTCTTGGTGAAGTTATATACTCACATGTGTTCTCATACCACTGCTATGCTGATGACACTCAACTTATCTTCTCCTTTCCTCAGATACCACAGCTATCCCTGCATAATTCTCTAAACTCCCCTTCAGCCACTACTTGCAACCCTGGGGTAACCATGGACAACCAACTGTCCTATGTTGCTAACATGACACACTCATGTTTCTTCTCATGTGGCTGAGTGTGGGGGTGAAAGCCCCTGCTCTTAATCCAAAACTGGAGCAGTGCAGTAGACCCTAAGGGATAACATTGGCTGCTGCTGCCATGAGACCTAATAACCCCTGTGCTTGAAGGGGAGATAAACCGAGCAAGCAAGACATCCCAAAGTCTCACTGGCACTTCCCTTGACTGGGCAAAAATGAAACAATTACCAATATAATTTACCACTCTGAAGCCCTGGAGTATCAGAGGAGCCAGGGGGAACATCCAAGCACTTGGTGATGGTGTGTAGAAATGAAGCTAGATGAAATGAAAGAACTCAATATTGGGAGGTATTGCCCCCAAAAGTGAACATAAGAAAATTCCTGTGTTCTAACTCTTTTCTGTGGTATTCAGCACCCATTGAAATACATTTGGCAGATGTTTCCATGCTGCCAGATGATCTGAGAGAGGTGTCATTTTGGCAACCTCTGGCCGGGACACACCAAACAGGTGAGGGGGCGAGTAGCTGAGTGAACTGAGTGCGGCAGAGCTGCAGGACGCTTCTGCATCTCAAGGTACCAGGGTTGGGGAGGATGTCCACCCTCAGGGAGTTGTGAAGTCGGACGGTCACCATGGGGGCTTTTCTTGTGTGCCTAATCCCTCAGGCATCAGGCCCTCTTTTTAGTTGTCCTGGAAAAAATGACAGCCCTCCCCATGTGTGGCTGCCACTGTGAATCACCTTGAATGCTGCTGACTGATGTTTTGCCTTCTGATACTTGTCAATGATGGCATCACCAAACAGTCCCTGAGGGGAGATTCGGGTGTCCAGTAGAAATGCTTTGTCTTTTTCTCAGTAGATGCGGGGCCTGAACCATATAAAGCAGGCATGTGACCTGAAATTGAAGACAGATGGGAAGTGAGTTCTCTGAGAGAGAACCTCTCACCATTAACACAGCCAGCTCCCTCCAAAGCTGACTGAGCATGCTCCACCCTCAAACAAAAAAGAGTGTGCAAGTCGTCGTCTATAAGATTTAATTATCAAATTATTTGTTGGCCACAGTAGGGAAGTAACAAAATCACAATGAATATAAAGAGACAAACAACAAAATAGACAAACAATTCACACAGACAGACAAGCAATTTTCTGAAGACAAAGAACCTGGGGATATGTGACACAGATGCCCTTTTTAGGTCTTGTTGGCACACACTGCTACCTCATCTGACCCCCTTTAGCCAAATAAAATTGTTTATGTTCACACAGGCTTCAGACACTGGCTCCACGAGGGTCGTTCCCATAGCGTCAAGGCATGATGGAGCATTGAGTTCCCTCGCAAGGGAACTGCTTTTTGCATGTCCATAACCATAGGACACTTTGGGCACTTGCTCAAAACATTTTCAGTTTTCAGTAATCAGTCAAGTCAAAAAGTCCTGTGCAGCATTCATGGCCAGCAAAAGTACATGTTTCCCCTTGTGCAGAAATAAAATATATGTTACTCTGTTCTGCAGTATCATGAATTTGTATGAGGCTACAGCATTGGAGATGTTGCCATTTGCAAGGACTTTTTCATTAGCCAGTTTACCTATTGTGTTAGATAAATGTCTTAACTTCTAAAACATCTAGAGCCTCTAAAAGCCCTTTCTAAAAACTAAAAGAGTTTTTGACCACCAGGTTTGAGCACAAGTGAGACGTGGAATGCAGCAATCCTCTCCGTTATCATGAGGGATTCAAGCATGTAAATGTGGAGAATCATGAATTCATGTTTTCTGAGATTACTGCATAGACAATTGTTCATCTGCCACAAACCATAACTGTTCACTGAAAATGAGAATGTGAACTATATGGACAAAATATGTATATGTATATGTACTGGTTTTAGTTTGCCTAATACATATTTCATATTTGATGGTGGAGTGGCTGGATGCTTGATGTACCAGGAAGCCCTCATACAGATATCTTCTGGCTATCCTTTTCAGACTGTCATTCATATGTATATGAATATGCTGATTTTGGAGTTCAAAGACTCTGTGATACTTATACTAGTCACTAGTGTAATTAACTTGTGCATTGTAAATGGTAGCAAGTGTGTGATGTCCAGATTAGCTGTGAAGCAAAACGTTTTGTAGAATCTCTTGTAAGGTGAATTCTTGTACAGATCTGTGTAGATATCCATGCTTCACACCCAGATTTTGGTGAAGAGGTTGGAGCAATGAGCTTGTAAAAATCATGCATTATTGTCTGCAAAAAAAAAGCAGAGCTGTATTCATATTTGTAATTTCATGTTTAAATTTCATCATTGTATTGTATAGCATTTGGTGTCCTGAAAGTGGCTACGTGGTCTCTAGCACTGTCTTTGTGAGATTTTCCAAGTAATGCAGTATGTTGGCACTTCTAAGATCAAAAACACCTGGCATTGACATTGGGTGCCCGTTAATAATTCATTGTGGTCTGACACCAACTGGTTAGGAGATGCTCTAATACAACATATTAGCTGAAAATTCAATTCAATTTAATTTTATTTCTATAGTGCATTTAACAATGGACATTTTTTAAAGTAGCTTTACAGGAATATAACAATAAAAAAGAATAAAAAGTTTAAAATTTTAATTAATTTTATATTTATCCCTAATGAGCAGCCAGTGGCAATTTTGGCAAGTAAAAACTCCCTGGGATGATATGAGAAAGAAACCTTGAGAAGAACCAGACTACAAAGGAAACCCATTCTCATCTGAGTGACACCAGAGAGTGTGATTAAAAATAATTTTCTTTCTACAAGTGGAATTGTGTAACCATGAGTTTTTGAGCAACTTATAAGTATGAGCATCAGCATAATTTCTGAGTTTATTATAGATTTAAATTCCTTCTTGAGGAAGCCATCAAGTGTTCATTGATGCAAGCACAAAACTGACAACAGCAACAGCTGTTCAAAGCATCCACCATGGTCTCCATGTGGCACTGTCACATGGAAGGCATTCCCATGTATGTCCAGGCTTTCCACATGGGGCCATCTGAGGCTGCAGTAAGCACTTCCAAGTGATGAGATTCCAACCAGGAGTAGGGGATGAGACCATGAGCTTCAGTCCATGAGAGAGCTTCAGTCCATGGTATACCTTCCTGATGCATTTTGCTAAGCCTTGTCTTGATGCAGTTGTTTTCCCATTCAGCTTGACCTGATAATTTTGTGGTCTATATAGATCATGAAGATTCCATTTAATATTGAGCATGCTACCCACCTCTTGTAGTACTTCTTCTGTGAATTGTATCTTGTTCTAAGTCAGTCAAATCTGGCAAATCTGGTGTTTGTCAATTCTTCATGGGTTAATACTTCTCAGTGAAAATATGCTTACTATAGTGCAAACACTATTAAGAGCACCGTAACAAGATCAGCAGCTTAAGGCAATACATTTGTAAGCATGAAACACAAGAGGCTTTTTTTTCAGAGCCTTTGCCTGAACCATTCTTGATGCTGTGTTTGAGAGCAAGCATGATCTCCCTTTGATCTTTGGGGTAGGAGTGACTTTTCACAAGTCAAGCTCAACACCTTGTCTTGCTTATTTGGCTTGACTTGACTCTGTGATGCATAGGCGTCATAAGGCTTTAAGATTCAAGATTCAAGAAGCTGTATTGTCATTTCAACCACATTTAGCTGAAGCAGTACATAGTAAAATGAAACAACGTTTCTCCAGGACCCTGGTGCTACATAAACATACAAATTAGAGTTCAAACACAAAAACAACACTAGGACATAAGTTTGTCTTAGCCACATAAAGTGCAAAGTGTGAAACTAGGTGCAAACTTAGTGTGCAAACTAGAGCAAGGATAAGACAATACAATAAAACAAAATACGTGCAAAAACAATACGTACAAAAAAAGACAACACAAAAAACAGGACACTTAGCGCCGAAAAAGAACATGTGCAATGAAATGTAAATGAAATGGAATTAAAAAAATGAAATGATGTACAACTTTGAGAACAGTGAAAAACTGACAACATGTATCATACAAAAATACAGTAGCAGTGGTTGAGGTAGTGCAAATAGAAATAAACATAAATATAGCAGCAGATGAAGTATACACAAGGGTTGAGGTAGTGCAATAAATAAAGGACAATATAAGTTATGTGCGTGTGTGTCCACACAGGTGAGAGAGTGTGTGTGTGTGTGTGTGTGAGTGAGTGAGAGAGAGAGAGAGAGAGAGAGAGAGAGTTTTGTACAGTTCAGTCCTGAGTGTGTGTGTGTTCAGCTGCTCAGGATGCTTTCGATGGTCCCTCTATAGAACACAGTCAGGATGGGGGAAGGGAGATGGGCTTTCTTGGTGATGAAGCTGGTGTTGAGTGACCAGGTGAAGTTCTCTGCCAGATACACACCAAGGAATTTGGTGCTCTTGACAATCTCCACAGAGGAACTGTCAATGAACAGCAGAGAATGGTCACTCTGTGCTCTCCTGTAGTCAACAACCATCTCTTTAGTCTTGTCGATGTTCAGGGAGAGATTGGTGGCCTTACACCAGGCTGTTAGCTGTTGCACCTCATCTCCGTATGCTGACTCATCGTTCCTGCTGATGAGACCCACCATGGTCGTGTCATCGGCGAACTTGATGATGTGGTTGGATCTGTGCATTGCTGCACAGTCATGAGTCAGCAAAGTGAACAGCAGTGGACTGAGCACACAGCCATGAGGAGCTCCAGTGCTCAGTGTGGTGGTACTGGAGATGCTGTTCCTGATCTGGACTGACTGAGGTCTCCCAGTCAGGAAATCTAGGATACAGTTGCAGAGAGAGGTGTTCAGGCCTAGCAGGCTCAGCTTCTCAAGCAGATGCTGACGGATGATTGTGTTGAATGCTGAGTCCTTACAGTCCAGGTGTGTGAGGGCCAGATGGAGGGTTGTGGTGATGGCATCATCCGTGGAGCGGTTAGGATGATACGCAAGTGAGGCTCTAGTGAGGGTGGGAGCTGTGACTTGATGTGCCTCATGACGAGCCTCTCGAAGCATTTCATCGCAATTGGTGTGAGTGCTACAGGACGATAGTCATTGAGGCAGGAAACCGTAGACTTCTTAGACACAGGGACGATGGTCGTTGTCTTGAGGCACGTTGGGATGATGGAGCTGCTCAGAGAGATGTTGAAGCTTCAGCCCTTTCTGGCTAATCCAACTCTAAAATCTTACCTCCAGTTAAACACAGGCTTAGGGCAAGGTGTAAGCCATATTTTTAACCTACGACATCAATTAGCACACTGGTCTCTGAATTATGTAGTTTGACATTTTTTTTAATGAAGTGAAGTTAGAATCCAGGTCATGAATTTTGGACTTAAACTCAAATTCTACTCAAACTTCCTTGCGCTGACTTTTCAGGAAATCATTCAGTGAACAAACACATACCACACAAGACATGTATTATTGAGGTGCATGATCCTTGGCTCTGCTATCCAGTCACAAACGGGCACTTAACCAGGCCGATGCTTCCATGTGTCCCCACTGCCTGACAGCAGCTGACTCCCCCCAGATGAGAAAGTCTGCCACAGCCATCTATGCCCTCAACCTGTGTACCACTTCGAACTTAAATGGCTGAAGTGCCAGATACCAACAGGTGATCAAGCCCTTTCGCATCCTTCATGCAGTGGAGCCACTGGAGCATGGTGTGATCTGAACAGAAAGTGAAGGCTTGTCCCAGAAGATAGTATTGGAGTGTCTGGTACTTCATACACTACTTCAGTACTGGTACTTCAGTATTGGAGTGTCTGGTCTCATACTGAGAGCTTGTGGCTAATGTACAGCACGGCCACTCCTTCCCCTCCACCTGGGACAACAAGGTCCCCAGCCTCCTTTCCGATACATCTGTCTGTAAAACAAAAGGGGGAGAGAAGTCAGGGGAATGTTGAAGTGGTCCACCATAGAGTGCAGCTTTTACCTTAGTGAATGCCTGTTGGCATGACTCCACTGGATCAGATCTGGGACATCCTTTTTAGTGAGATCAGTCAGCAGGCTAGTGACATCTGAATAGTTAGGCACAAAACTATGATGATATCTAGCCAGCTCCAGGAACTGTCTCACCTCCTTTTTGGTCTTAGTTCTTGGGCAGGCCACAACTGCTGCTGTCTTATTCATTTGGGAACATACCTGCACATGGCCCAAACGGAACCTCATATACCATACTTCCTCCCATCCAAACGCACACTTCTTTGGTTTTGGTGTGAGTTCTGCCCATTTCAGCAATGACAGCCTTCAGGTGCTGCATATGCCAGTACCAGTCATTACTGTAAATAATGATATCATCTAAATAGGCAGTGGCATACACAGCATGCAGGTGGAAGATACTCTCAATAAGCTGCTGGAACATGGTGTACTGGTGTAACCCTAATTGAGTGTAAAAAGGCATCTGCCAATATCCCTTTGGCAAATCTAGTGTCAAGTAAAAGCAAGCCACATATCAAGCATTTGGTCATTGTGAGGCATTGGGTATGCATCAAATTTTGACACTGTGTTGACTACTAGTCTACTACTCAAAATCAGACTTACGCGTCAGCCTTGGGCACCATGACCACCGGCCTGGACCAGTCACTGTGCAACTCCTCGATTACTTCCATATTAATCATGACAGTGAGCTCTTCCCAAATCAGCTGTTTTTGTACAGTGCAGAAATGGGTTTGGCTGGAAACCAATGACCCCGGGGTGTCTTGACATTAATTTAAGATAATTACAGTCATTAATAGCCATTTGCAGAAATGAAAACAATCTAGCTGACTGGCTGAAAGCTTGCTAAAAGGTGGCTAACTGACTTATTTAGCAGTTTGTTAAAGACAGAGGACCACATAAAACTAGAAACAACTAAAAGAGAGCACAGGGACACTGAACAAATGTTGCAAACAATGCAGGACAAGTTTGTTGTTGTTATTACGCAACAATTTGAGGTTCATATTTGCAAAACACGTTGCTGAACATTATAGTTGGTCATTTTTCCATGAAAAACACTTGTATATGGTGACTTTAAATAGATCTTGCTAAAATGTAAGAATAGAAACTCAGAAAGTGTTTTACCTCCCATAAGCTGGAAATCGATTAACATCCGAGACAAAATCCAATAATCACAAATGTAAAGCAGACACAGGTGCAAAAAAAAAAAACAAAGCAATCAGTTAAAAGGGCAAATTCAAAGAAAAACAGAGGTATTGATAATTTTAGGCACTAGAGTACTGGATTAACTTTTCTTAACACTTGTTAAGAACATGACTCATGTTCTTAACATGATGGTAGTTACCATACTCTCTGCTATCTGTCTATCTGCCAGTTATATATGTGCCAGTTTCCATTTTCTCTCATTAACTCTTATCCATTTGTCAATGTCAGGTACTTGAGATGGTTCTTCTGTACATGATGACAGTCAAGGAATATTCCACCAAGAGAGATAGCAGCTCCAGTCTTGTTGGTTCTGAATGCAGTAACACCTTAAAAAAACATCTTATTTTTCTTGGCTTAACCGATCAAATTGCCCAGAGGACAGGTTGATGTTGATATTGAGTTGCTGACAGAATGCTCTCTATACATGTAAACTGGACTCCTGTTTCAGATAAAAAGTGTTCTGGAATTCTGTAGTGTAATTTCGACACTGGAAATAACTTGCCATGGACAGCTTAAACAGAAGGACAGGTTTACAGGTAGATGTACTCAAAGATTGGTGAACCCCATTAAGGCATGCAGATTACTGATAAAGTCTACAGATATCAGTGATCATGAACAATGAGCAACGGAAAGAGGTTGCAGGCAAATAGATATATGTCTGGTAATATCATGCACAGACTTGACAAGCTTTGACATATTGGGTAACATCTCATGAGGGAAAGCTATCAGAATTTGCTGCATACTCTTTAAAAAGAGTTTTAGGCTGGGTTAAGGTTAAGGTTTTTTTTAGGCTGGCATTCTGTTGGAGATTTTCCCTCTTTCTGAGCCCCAAAGATGTCTCTGCCTTTGTCAAGCAGAGATTATTTGGTATGTTCAATACCAGATTATGATTGATGACAACATACAGTGTATGTAGAGTGCAAGCTGGGACTTGGAAATACTAGATATGACAGCATAACAGCAGGGTGCCCAGGGACATAAAGTGACCAGGCACTCTATTGTCAACCAAACTTAGTGCATGGGGGCAGCATCCAAACATCCCACTTCACGAATACACTCTATGCTTATAAGATGCTTCAGATCTGCTAAAAAACAATTAATGAAAGGCTTAACTAAACAGTCTTTTCAGCTTAGACCTAAGTACTTAGTCCTGAACACTAATTGGAAAGCTGTTCTACAATTACAGTCCTTTGTAAGAGAAAGCTCTGCCTCCTGCCAAAGCCTATTCATGGTAACAACAAAGAGTCTGTAACTTTTTATCAAATTTGGTGTGGCAGATCATCAAAGACAAGAAGTCCACTTGGGTACTTTGCTGTGAGAGCATTCAGCACTTCAATGGTCAATAGTAGTATTCTATAATCAATGCAGAATTTAATTGGGAGCCAAAGCAGTGTGTAGTGGAAGTCTGGAGAAAATAGTACACTGGTACGCACAGGCAAAAGTAAAAAAGTTACAATTTGTTGTTTTGCTGTGCGACAGGACCCAGTGCTCTTTGGGAAACAGCAAAGAGTGAGGGTCCTCACTGCCTTTATAGACAGGTTTTAACACCTAGACACAGGAAAAAAAACAGCTCCTTATAAGATAACATTGTCATTTATTGGCAATATTGCAAAGCCTGACTAAGCAAGGTGTATCCTTGAGTCTCGCAAACTTACCAAAGCCTGACTAAGCAGGTTAGGTTAGGTTGACACCTCACCTCTAGCACATTTTGTTCCTCTGACAAACAAACTCTAGTCATATACACAGAAGGTCATTCTAAAAGAACTTCTACTTTTTTCTAATTTTTTCCATTGCAAGTGTGATTAAGATTTGGTGATGTGGTCACCAAATGTGGTTTTAGTAGGGATTCTGACTGTTGCATTGTGGAGCTTGTTTATCAGAAAGCTTACTCCTAGCTACACATGGTCTTAGTACAGGCACATCTTTCCTGCTGGAATTAAGAAGATGGACGTAATAAAAATAGTACACATATAAGCATTGAGTGTCTAATGTCCTTTACACGTTCCTCAATTTTATTAAACAGATGTCTCTCATCTGGCTTTGCTGAAACATACAATTGTGTCATCAGCATAATAGTGAAAGTTAATTCCATGCTTAATAATTATTATACCCAGAGGTAGCATATATACAGAAAAAGCAGTGTGGCTGCCTTGTGATGCATAATGAAGTCACTATTTACATCTACAAATGGATAATGATCAGTCAGATAAGCCAGGAGCAAGGAAAGAGAACTCCAACAATATTTTCTACTTTATGAAGGAGGATAGTTTGATCAGTTCTGTCAAAATCTGCACTAAGGTCACTAAGCAACACAAGCAATGAGACTCAACACTGATCAGAGGTCAGTAGTTATTTACCACTTTAACCTGAGCTGTCCCTGGCTATGATTAGGCCTGGCAATTCTGCCATTTCTGGCCTAAATACTTGCTTATAGATTTCATGAATCTTACTCCTACTAGGTATGGCCAGAAGTGCTGTAATGGCTCTAATGCATGACAGCATCTAAATACATAGTTATTTAAAGCTACTGACCATTTTCTACTGTATCTACTGTAGATTTGTTCTTATACTTAGAATTTGTACTTGTACATATTATACATGGGATATTATATATGGGATAAGTCTACTTCTGCCTTTTTAATGCTTATAGATTTTGAAAAATGAACACAAATGAGGGTATGATTAAAGAATTTACTCAAAATAAATTGACATTTTACTGAATTGATGTTAGGGACCCTTAACTTAACATGGCTTTGTGCTTTCCCTTCCAGTCTAAATTATAGTGGAGTGTGCTTGGCTTCAGATGCTCAGTTCAGTGATTTTTTGGATGGCATGGGCCCAGCACAGTTTGTGGGTAGACAGACATTGGCCACAACCTCAATGGGTAAGTCTATACTGTCATTTAATTGTGTGATCCATGTTAACTTTGCATTTACATTAATACATATAAAATCAAAACAACAACAACATATGGCATATGTTCTCTTAAAACATCCCACATATTAAAGCAGAATCACTATTTGGCCAACAGTTTGTGGATATCTGATCATCACAACCATACTGTATGTGGGCTTTCCCCAAATTGTTACCACAAAATTAGATTCATACAAAAGTATTTTCTCCTGTGCTATATGAGTACTATTTCCCTTTTCTGAAACAAACAAACACACGTCAGCATGACAATGCACAAAGTGAGGTCCATGTACATGGTTTGGAATGGAAGAATGTGTTGCCTGCACAGACCCCTGAACTCAACCCCGGGTGAATATTTTGGGATGAACTGGATAGCTGAATGCACCCCAAGCGTTCTCGCTTAACGTCTATTCTTGACTGTGCTAATGCTCTTGTGGTTGAATGAGCAGGTCTTTTAAGCCATGCTCCAAAATCTATTGTATAACCTTCCAGTAAGTGTGCAGGTTATTATAACAGCAAGTGGGAGAGGGTACTACATCTGGAATGGGATGTACAAATAAGCATATAAAGGTCATGAATGTATGAAGACCCCCAAACGTTTTGCCATAGCATGTTCATAACTGTTAAAGGAACCACTACAAGAATAAGCTCGCACACACACACACACCACACACACACACACACACACACACACACACACACACACACACTGAAATGTAAAATATAGAGAAAAAAACAACCATATAACTAAATGCAAAGTAATATTGAAAGTTATCAATCACCTCAACAGCAAAAAATGTTTGCCTTTTGCACTCAAGTGTATTTATACAATGCATCTATGTGTGTGCATTTTAGGTGATGTAGAGATAGGACTGATGGAAAGGAATGGACAGTTGGAGGTGGAAATCATTAAAGCTAGAGGACTCATCATGAAACCTGGCTCCAGAGGGCCTCCAGGTGACTAACCTATCAACATAATTCTGCATTCTATTTAAGACAACTTGATTTTTTTTTAAGCTTGGTATTAGAAAATATTGTCTATGCAATTTCTTATATGGAATGATAACAGACCTAATTATTTAATAAAAAGACAAGTTTTAATATAGCAGAAGCAGGTGGTAATTGCAGTGAACAGCAAGAAACATAACAAATAGTACATTTCCAATATAATCCTTTTACACATCATTTGTCAAACGGTTTTCTGTAATGAAACCATATATAGTACTTGAATGTTGCACAAGGGAAGAGCAAACAAACAGTATTTTTTACCATTACAATTTTCACAACAATTTTCAGCTGAACTATTTTGGTGGCATCCCAAATAAACAGTATAGTTAACAGATGTTATATTCTTATTCAGTTATAGGATTCATGTCAAGTGACTAATAGTAATTTTTTTATTAGAGAAAAATAACATTTTTAGAAGAAAGAAGATTACAGAAGATACAAAGATGCTACCAAAATGTGTAATGGTTGGCATATCTGTATCAATTATTAAATTCATTTTCTGTTTTTTTTGTATTTTCAATTTCACCTTGTAGTTCTGCCCCACAGTTTGAATACCTCTGCCCTGAATGCTTGTGTAACTCACACTTACAGTTATTTCATATTTTTAGCGGCATACATAAAAGTGTATCTTCTGGAGAATGGTGTATGCGTAGCCAAAAAGAAGACGAAGTCTGTTCGGAAGTCACTGGATCCTCTTTACAACCAGGTCCTTGTATTCTCTGAGAGACCACAGGGAAAGGTTGTTCAGGTAACCAATATAAAAATGTGTGTGACATTATAGTAGGGGTTTTACAATGAAAAAAGTATTTAGTATAATACAAGTCCTTTAAAACCAAACTGAAACTCCTAAGTAGTCTTGTTTTAATTTACTTTTTCTATAACATTAAGTAGTACTGATAATAGTGATGTCATTAATGTTATGTCTATTTCTAAAGCCATTTGGCTGAAAGCGGTCATATTTTAGAAACAACACAGCAATCCTTTTACAGATTAGTAAAACAATTCAGATCAGCAACTTTCAGCTCAATCAGATTATCGACACCCATACTCCAAACCTCCTCTTAACAATGGGCTGGAGATACCAGTCATGTTTCATGTGGATATAAACAACCAGTCCGTAGTTAAAGCTGTTTTTGTAAATCAAACTCCACATCTGAATTGATGAGCAATGTTTGCAAATCTCAGTATGTTTTGGATAATTCATGAGGGTTTGACTTGTCATGACAAAAAAGAAATTAATAAGATTCTGTTGATGAGAAGGGAATGTATGTAGGTTTGGTCTTGGCAGATTAAATCTGCTGCGCTGCTGCTGCTGCTATATTTACAGTTCACAATTACACAAATGGCAGACAAGTATGCATAACAGTATTGAAAGAGGCAAAAGAAATGAAAAAAAAACCCCTCCTAAATAAATCCAGAGGTCACAATACTAATCCAGGGGTTACAATATTTTTGTGCTGCAAAAAATGTAATTGCAAATATTAATGTGAATATTTTCAGAATTATCTAGAATTTATCTATAATATATCTATTATATGATTACAATAAACCAAAATATGAAATCATTAAACCTATAGTGACTTTCAGACAAGAGTTACAGCAACTGGTAAACCTTGTGCATTGCTACACAATATCAAGTTAGCAACAGATCTACCTGGAGTAGAATTTCCAGTGATACCCTCACAGAGCATTTGTCACATGACACCAAAGCTCCAGTTAGATGACAGACTCGGTATTGCAGATCACCACCAGGCTCTGCAGATTTCTTCCTCTGAGCAAGCACTTTTGCCTAATGGAAGTGTAGAACTGGATGACAAACACCATTCACCCAAAACATATTCTTTCACTTGTTAATGATGGAGGTGGAGAATGTCTAAAATGTTGGTCAAAAATCTCACATAGGTCTCAGCTGTATTGAGCTCTGTTGACTATAAAGATTGAACTTTCAGAACAACATTCCCTTAAATGTATATGTACAGTGGATATAAATGTCTGCACACACCTATTACATTTTTTTTGGATGTACAGAACATACCAAAATTAAATGTGATGTTTCTTGAATTTTTTTTAATATGGTCTAACAGCCAACAGAATTTAAGTGAAAAACTAATTAAAACAGTTTAGGGAAAAAGCAAAGAAAAAAAACACACTTGTTTACATAAGTTGCAAATAAAGCTCAGGATTTTCTTGACATCATCTTGGTATTATCCATCTGCTGAAGTCATTGTCTGCAAAGAGATTATAAAGAATAAAGGTATTAAGCGGGACAACAACAGGTTAAAAAAAAAAGAACATTAGATGTTCCATGGATCACCATGAAGGAGATGATTAACAAGTGGAGAAAATGGGGTACTACGTTGATATTTTTTATATTGCACATTGATAAGAACAGGATGTTCCATGATTGATGAAAGACTCTCTTGTATTTAGGTGTGACTAGATGGAACCTCTTTATTACAAAAAAAATCCAAGAACACCTTAATCGCCCCAAACTATGCAACAATATGTGCTCTGATGAGAGCAAGGTAGAATTGGGGGCATAATTCTAAAACATATGTTTGGCACAAACAAGAGAGCTTATTGCCCAAAGTGGTGGTGGCAGCAGCATGCTGGCTCTCCTTATATGCGACTGGGGATTTAGTCAAGATCAAGGGAATCATGGCTCCAAATACCAAACTATTTTGGCACAAGATCTGCAAGACTCTGTTTGATAGCTGAAGATGAAGAAAATCTTCACCTTCTAGGATGGTAATGACCCAAAGCTGTAATTAAAGAAATTATTTAAAAATAAGATCAACATTTTTGAATGGCCCAATCACAAAGCTGTGGAATTGCTTCAAGAAGGCTGGGTGCAGGAGTGTTTTCCTCTTGAACAGTACTTAAATTGCATATTCTATTTCCCTCTTTCTAACTAGTGGTTCTCTGCAAATGAACTATCCTCTAGAGCACGTATATATGCAGTTCATGTAAATCCTGCCTGCACCCAACAAAGTAGTCAAGATTCGAGCCATAGGAACTTTGTGTCTAGCCTGTGGCTGCTGAAAGAGGGTTGAGGCTGTTTCCTCTTCTATGGAGTCGATCAAAGCCTTATGACAGCAGGGTGTGTGACTTGGGAAATGGGAAAACTCTCTGCCAATTCAGCTTATGCATGGTTCCAAGTGTGGCTGGCACACGCCACATTGTTGAAAGCATGTAAAGCAACCCTGCCTTAGGTACTTGGGCTGTTTCTTTGGGCCACTTGGCAAAGAAGCTTCAGAATCACACAGCCAAAAAACAAAGTAGATTGCATCACGGACCTGAGCCTAGTAACAGCATCATCTTAAAGCGTAACAGGCAGTTCATTAGACTTTATGACAGCAGGACTGATCTGATCTACCGTTTTAGCTATGAACTCTCCCTATAATCAGAGATGTTCTGGATATTTATCAATTTATAAATAGAAATAGAAATACAATATATTTAATTTATTTTTTAGTTTTCTGCAGAGAATCTTCAGAATGAGTAGGAAAATATCTCAATACAGTCACAATACAACAAAAAGAGTAATAATTTCTGTGGGGTGAATATTTTCTGGAGGCACTGTTATAAATGCTAAAAACTCTTAACATGAACATTACTGTCCTTCACAGATCATTGTTTGGGGAAACTATGGCCGAATGGATCGTAAGTGCTTCATGGGTGTGGCCCGTATTTTATTGGAGGAACTGGATTTGACAAGCATGGTGATTGGCTGGTACAAGCTTTTTCCCACCTCCTCTATGGTGGACCCCACTATGGCACCACTCATTCGCCACTCATCACAGCTCTCACTGGAGAGCACAGTTGGACCATGCTGTGAACGCTCATAAGACAGAGAACAATTTATTTATTTATTTTTTCCTGTAAGGGCTCTCAAGGCCATTGACCTTGGAGTGCTGCTTGTGCATGACTGTAGCAGTCATCTGGGGCCTACCAGAATACTTCAGAATCCTCTAGAACCACCCAGAAATTTCAGAAATTAATCATACCTGCAGAAGTGTTCTTTTTTTAATTGCACTTGGCAGATGAAAAAACCTAACCCAAGGACTGATTGACAACGGGTTCATAATTCACAATAATTTAATTGGATTTACTTTGTCTGCTCTTCATCAAAGACCTCTCAGTCTTACCGAACATGAGTATGGCATTGCTTGAGAGGATATACATGATTTATCTTGGCTTACTATTGTTATTAAAAATCAAAATGTTGCATCATTTTTGTTGAATACAGCAATACACCATTTTGTATAATAACAGTTTGTGTTTAAAAAGCAGAAGAACCTAGTGGATACTAACATATGTATGTCACAGAAATAACACTTTAGAGTTAGAGTTATATGGATTAGATATAAAATGCTTGTCATTTGTACTTGGCTCACTCATTCACTTGCTTTTTTCCCCTTCTTGTTTTAACTGTGCTGTTCCTTTAAACATCTTTACCTGTAGGTCATAATTTACTCACAAATCAGAGGCTAACTGATTTATCAGGCACACACAGGATTTAAAAGGGACATAACTTTAGTTGTTATTGTGACCAGTAATATAAATAACATATATTCTAGTTGAGGAATATTGGGTTGCTGAGATCTTTCACTAGCAAATACTATGAAAAAATAAATTATATCTTTATTCTAGGTGTAAGAGTTAAAAAAAATAGCATTAGAATTCCAGAAAAGAGTGTTCCTGGAACAAATGTAAGTAAATATCTTTCACTGCAACGGTCTAGTTGTGCACTTTATATGGATTTATTTTTTTCAGAACTGCTTGTCAAGTGTGAGTGGGCCAATTAAGATTATTATTATTATTATTATTATTATTATTATTATTATTATTATTATTATTATTATTATTATTATTATTATTAGAAACCTTTAATGTTGCAAATACAGAACCTTCAGTAGCAATGTTATAGCATTATATGGTAGCATAGGCATAAAAGGATTTCTGGCTTATCTGAATATAAGGTCTAGAGCAAGTCTCAGTACTAGCTGAGTATGTAGCAGTTGAGCTATATAAATTAAATATGAATATTTTATTGCATTGCATTAGTTTTTTAATTATTTGCAGTAGTAATTATTCAAGGTGGCAAAATATATTATTGAAAAGAGAGAAGTAAAGAAAGAAGTTTCAATTTCTTGGAGTAATCAAGCCATTACAAGTTCAATTAATATGCTAATTTAATTTCTAAGTTGGGGTACACACACACACATATACACACACATCTGAAGCGATAAGAAGCATATACATTGAAATAAGTATTCAACACATCAACATTTTTTGAGTTCTAATAAATTAATTCACTTGACATTTTGACGAGACATTGGAATTAACTCCAAGAAATCTAAACAGATAAAGAAACCATAATATTACAATCCATGAAATGTTATTTTTAATAAAATGGAATGACACAGGAAAAAGTATTGAATACGCTAAGTCCAATTGTATTTAATACTTGGTGGAAAGCCTTTGTTTGTACAGATAGCTTCAAGAATCTTCCTGTGTAAACAAAACTTATCATTTACAGGTGTGCCTGTTACCACCAAGTCTTTCTGTAGCTCTTTATGAATGCTCCCTGGCCCTTGGCTTCTGACTAACTTCTGACTAACCTTCTCACTCCCTGATCAGAAATCTTGTGAGGAATTACTGTGTGCCAGTTGATGGTTGAATGATGTTCATTCCACTTGTGGATAATGGCCACAATGGTGTTTACAGGAACATTTAGATGTGAAATCTGTCACTAATTAGTACTGAGGTTATGTAGTGCAACAACAATCTTGTTGTGAAGATCTTGAGAGAGCTCTTTGCTTCTACCCATCATGAGATGTTTGTATCAGAGGTTGGTAAGCCTTCTTGTAAACCTTCAGCATGCATTAATCCAGCTGATTTTAATTTGCACTAGTAGGAGGTAAAACTACTTATTTAAATCACCTGCTGCCTTTTAAGGGATTGTAATATTATGATTACTTTATCTGTGTAGATTGCTTGAGTTAATACCATTGTCTGGTCAAAATTTTATGTGAATTGCTGAATTGGAACTGTGTTTAATAAACAAATGTTGACCTGTTGAATACTTACATTCAACTGTTTGCATAAGTGTGCACACCCTTTTATAAATAGAGATGTAGCTGTTGTCAGAATAAATTAATAACATTCCATCTCATGTGCAAAAGTAATTTTCATATAGCTGTCATCATTAAAATGATTGTGACTAAATAAATAATTAAAGATCAGCTGTCTCTGCAGGAGTTTCTTCACATCTTCTTGGTTTCCTCAAACTGCTGAAGCCTGACATCTCACTTGTTGGAAAGTATAGATCATTAGAGGGGTATAAAAGAAATGATATGTCCCATGAACACCTTAAAGGCCATTATCAACAAACAGAGTGAATGGAGCACCAAACTGACATCATCAAGAACAGAATTCACACCCCTCCAAAATTTATAAAAGGACAATATTCCTGCATATTTTTCAGGTGCACATTCGTGCCACTCAAGAACATTGAACTTATTAACCGGTTTGAGATGACTTGCTTTGTGACATGGTGCATTTTTCATGTTGGAAGTATTAGCAGGGTGTGTGGCTTGGGAAAACTCTCTGCCAATTCAGTTTACATATGGTGCCAAGTGTGGCTGGTGGATGGCACATTGTTGAAACCATGGGAGACTGCCAAGAGATCTACAATAACATTAAAGGAGCTGCAGGAATATCTGACAAGCACAGATTAATGAAAATCTCTTATATTCTACACTTGCATGACCATGCAAGTGAAGAATATAAAAGATTTTCAAATGCTGAGATTATCTCTCTCTCTCTCTCTCTCTCTAAATCATTATTTCTAACTCTGACATGACAACATGTCCTGTTATTTTACTATATTTTCTATTTAGACTAATTTTGTGTGTGTCTCCATGCTTACATTTTTGAGAGATCCCAAACTTTTGAGCGGTCGTATATATATATATATATACAATATATATATACACAATATATATATATATATATATATACACAAGGCAGAGTGAGTTCATGCTGTTGGCACCAAATTCTGACCCTACCATCTGTATGCATCTCAGAAATTGAGATTAGGCCAGTGTTAAACTGTCCAGTTGTGGTGAACCTGCTTCCAGCTGGAACCTGATGTGATTTTCTGCTTTTGTAGCCCATCCACCTCAAAGATTTACATGTTGTGCATTTTGAGATGCTTTTCTGCTCACTGCCATTGTACAGAGTGGTTATGTGAGTTACTGTAGCCTTTCTGTGAGCTTTAACTAACATTTTAACTAACATAAAGCTTTAACTAACATTTTTACATTGACCTCTCTCATCAACAAGGCTTTTCCATTCACAGAACTGCTTAGTGGATGTTTTTTCTATATAGTACGATTCTGACTGAAACTCTAGAGACTGTTGAACAGGACATCCCTCCAAAGTTTATTAAGGAACAAAAACACATACTAGGGAGGCTGCTAAGTCACCTACAGCAGCATTAATGGAGCTGTAGGAATATATATTTTATATTCTTCGTGTTCTGGCTATGGGGTAGGGTAGCTTGATGGAAGCCCTTTCTCACAAAAAGTCAAGGAAATCAAGGAAAAGGAATTTGTGTGTGAAAATTCCAGAAAAGTATCAGTTATAAAGATTTTCAAACCAGCCTGCCCCATGTACACAATAGTATACATTTTAAAACTAATCAAATTCAATATATGTAGTACAACAATCTTTTAAATTATAGTATCAGGAACAATTTGTTCAGTTTTATAAGGAAATTGTCTAGAAGATTAATTTATACTTTCTCACCTGCTTCTTTATTTGTATGTAAAGCCCAGATGCATTTATTACGTTTTTATGAGTTTAAATTAATTGTGCTATTGTATCATATGTGCTATTGCTATCTCTCTTCTTCCTGATATTCATACAAGTTGTCTGCAATTTGCGGCTGTGAGAGCATGCTGGTTTGGAAATCAATAAGCACAGTGCACAACTGACTACATACAAATCAAATAAATCTGCAGAGAGGGTAATCATATCACATAATTAGTTCAGAGTTCTAATCTGTTATGAATGTAATTGTATTCTCATGTTAACAAATATTAGCATATGTGTGTCTCATTTTAGAATTATGTACATTTGTCATTTACATGTGGCAAATGAGCAAAGGTAAAATTAGATTCACCATGCTGGCTGAGATTGAGATCTAATATAGCAACTATTTTGTATGAAAATTAAACTGAACATGTATTTAGCATTATTACTAACCATCTGAAAGTTTTGAAATAAATTGGAATGCATAATTTATTGCCTTTTGCCAAATAACTTCAGTTCTCATTTTTTATGGACCAGTGTTATGGCATTGTATGTGTTATGTTTTATGTTTATGTTTTATTGTAATTATAAATTAGAACTTTTTTGAAAGTATTAATTTGAAAGTATAAATTTGAACTACAAATGAATGTATCTTTGGAATGCAAACATGTTCACATTCTTTCAATTATTTTTTAATTATAACACCTTAAAGTAAACATTTGATGATTTTCATAATCATTTTCTTATAAAGAAAAGATTTTGTTATATATTATTTATTTATAAACATATCATTTAATATACCTGAGACTGATGGGTTGGGGTGTCAACCCATGATGCTGTGATGTTTATTTTATGTACAGACATTTCCTTATGTTCATTCATGTATTTGATGAGATGTTATTCTATTGACAATTATTGTAAAAAATAAACTAGCTCACTCTTATTTATAAACTGGATTTGTGTGGTACATATACATGTATATGGTGACATGAATCTCAATTAAGGGTCTGCTTAGCCTCAAAGACTGTATACTGCAAATAAAGACAACAGCCATCTGATTTGACTGGTTGCATTGGCTAATTGCATTACTAGTTTTTTTTTATTATCATTATTCTAAACATTCTAAAAAACAAAATGGGGAAAACAAGATCTAAAGTATATAATATTGCCTAGCAGTTAGTAAACGTCCATGCTGCATCTATAACAAGATAAGACTTGGAACATAGATAAATGGAATATATTATGCAATAAATCGACCAAATCAAATCACAAAACAGAATAGAGGCCAGTAAGTAAACACAAACGGACAATGAAACTGTCAATAACAGGAAGTAACTAAAATGCTGAAGGAAGTAAGACAGGACAATGACTAAAAACAACTAAAAACAAAACAAACACAACAAGCAAGGACTAAGAATAATCAGATGCACATACTAGAACTCCACTTGGAACTATGGCAGAGAAACAGTGGAGCTTCAATCTCAGATTGATACACCTTCTTCCAGTGGGATTTTATTCAGGAGTTAAAGCAGGCCGGTGAGGTTAGTGAACTGATGTTTTTTGATTAAGCATTTTGATTAAATGAAAATTGTTTTGTGCTGTTATAGAAAACTTTAGTTAGTTGTAATGCATGCCCTGTAATGCATGTGGCATGCCCTGTAGTGCTTTATTTCTTTTATGTCACAGCAGTTCACCAACAATTACATTACTTGAATAACAATTACATTTTATTAAATAACAACACAAATTTATTTGTCAGATTATATTAGCATTGTGAAATGCGCAATAAAATTACTTTTTGGTATTATCGTTAATCATTAATTTATTGTTAATAATAATAAGAGAAAAAAATAGAACCAACAGAATATAGAATAGAATATAGAACAATAGAATAATATAAAGATACCATGGATATTTTAAATAATAACCCTATTGAGGAACATAGTGTTCATAGTCTGTTCCATTAGGTTTAGCTAACATTTCCATGATCAGTTTATGATAATATTATGTAGTCTGTACTTTCTGCAAATGGAATTTGCTCTGTGACAGTATTTGAAACTTTTTTTTTTTTTTTGCAAAGTATCAATCAAAGAAAATGACTAACCTGTGCTACCAAATAAACTTTTTTTCATCCTTAAACCAATTTGGTAACTCTCCACTGATCTAAAACATGGGAATAGAAATAGTTGTGCAATAGTTGTGTAAACACATTTACAGGGTTCATTCATTCATTCTAGAAAACCTAGTAAACCTATAAATGGCAGAAAAAAGAATAATTGAACAAGTTCATCCTTTGTGCTTCTATAGCTTGAATCAAATATGAACTCAAAAAATGTGTCAGATATTTAGGATCTGTAGGAGAGCCAGAAATCACAGATGATGTTGAAAGTGCTGGCATTTTTACCTTTTCATTTTTATTAATCATTTTTTAAATGTTTATATTTTTGTTTTTTAAGTTCTCCTGGGAACAGACTAGTATCATTTAAATAAAAAGGAGGCACACTACAGAACCAACTGAATTTTTAAAAAAAAAAAAAAGAAAAAAAAGGGCAGAAACAAACAAAAATAATAACCCAGAGTAATGGTATAAAAAATGTCCTAGACACAATTTTACCTCTGCTTTTTACCTTTTGGTTTCACTGCAGAGTTAAACAGTTCATATAAAAATAAACAATCAATCAATCAATCAATCAATCAATCAATAAATAAATAAATAAATAAATAAATAAATAAATAAATAAATAAATAAACCTGACTTTTTTTCAGCACTCCAAATTCATACCAGCAGCCTGATTTTAACATAATCATCTTGTCCCTGCCATAACATTTCACCTTCAAAGTCCACCATCTTGTGTTTGCGGCATCGAAGCAAAATCCCCACCACCTTATCAGAGATCTTAACATAGTGATCAAAGAGTCGACCAAAAGTGACATAAATATGACCTTCTTTGTCCATCTGTCCCATATTGCGGATTATGTAGCACATCTCATCCATTTCCCGGTGGATATGTTTCTTGGCACGTTCAGCTCGCTGGGCTGTTTTGGAGCCCTCTTTGGGGTACCCATAGCCCAGTTGTCCCTTATGGAGTTTTACAGTCATGGCATGATTATAATCAAAGTCCTCACTAAAAGGGTTGAGTTTCTGACCCTCCACATGCTCGTCAGCAAATGTCTGCCATTTGTTCATCAGATCCCGCATTGTAGTCACCTTAATCTGAAATGAATAAAATAGATATCATAAATAGTGAACATTCACAATATCAGGTTTTAGAAACTGGGACATGGTTCTTAAGACTGTAATTGAAATCAGAATAATACTAGGGGTTTGTCAAGTGTTGGTCCCACCAAACAATACTTTGAGCTTAATTCTGCACCAAATTAATCTGGGAAATTCCACTGTGTCAGTCCATTTTCAATGTCACTGCTCAATTTGCAATTGTTCTTTGGTGCAGGCATTTTCATTTCTGGGCACAAAATAGCAACTTGTAGATTCGCAATACGCCTCAGTTAACTACAGAATTATGATTGAAGAGTCAAAGAATTAGAACTTTATCATTATGTACAGTACCACCAAGTATTTTTGGCCATCTTGACACATTAGCTAATACTTTTCATTAAGTGTTAAATTAGCACATATTCCAACTACTGATATACACACAAGGGAATGTATCTCATGAAATTAGAGATACCTGTACCAGCATGGCAGAGTGACACTTAATTTTCTTGAGTACAGGAAGCCATGCGTTGTACTTTGCAAGACATTAAAAAATCTAACATATTTACTCAACATATTTACATATTTGAAACAAATATTCATTGTGATTCATTTTTATATATACAGTTGCCACTGGTGTTGGTTTATAATAAAATAAATCGCTATTATATTATTATATTTATTAATATACTATATATATTAACTTTGCTTCAAACAATTAATTCATTAAAATTACTAACCCTTTTTTCTTCAATTACACAACCGCACCAGTATAGAAATATTGCTAACCTAATAAAGTAAATTGTACAATATACCTTGGGTCTGTTAATAGGTGTTTTCTTTTTGACCTCAATTTGATCATTGTCACTTAGAGCTGCATCTTCCCCAAGTCCACTATCCTCTGCATCTAAACTACTGCAACATGACCCCATTTTTCGTTCTTCCTTCTGTCCAATTGTCTTCTTTTCACAGTGGTGTTTCCTGTTGAGAGAATCATTGCTCATGAAGTTTCTTGGCTCCCCTGGGGCAGCATGGATTTTATCCTTGATAGAGTTCACCAGATCATGGTTTCCCTCGCTGAGTTTTGGTGTTATGTTTTTTTGCACCATACCTGTTTTAATCTTACAGTCCCCAGTCACTTGATCACTGACTGTGAAAACTTGAGGCGTGACTAGGAGCTTGCTCTTCTCTGTTTCCTTCTCTTTTTCTTCCTCAAAAATAGAGTCAGGCAGCCAGACTGAAGGGATAGTGTCTTGTTTTCCCATGTTCACTTTAACCCGGCTTTTAGTCGTAGTGCTGGCCACCTTGATCTTTTTTACTGTTCTGCCAGAAGATTGACACTCCTGAGTGGAACTCATGATTAATCCACTGATGCAGATAGTATTCAGTAGAGAACTGAAGTTTAAGCATGTGTGGTAAAGGATGTGTATGACTCAGAGGAGCACATGCTTTTAATACAACACAAGAAAGGAGGAACTCTGAGCAGTGGGAGGTACAACATTCCTTTAATGCACATGGTGCCATGGAACAACAGGTGACCTTCCTAAGACATTAAGAATAAATAGCCTCACTCCTGCCCACTTTCTGACATATGTATATATATATAGGTATTAGGTATATTAGGTATATATAAATATATATTTATGATCTTGTTTGTGGGTGCTGGGTGTATGGGTGACATATATAGTTAACAAGTTCACAGAAATATTGAGACACCTATGCACACAAAATGAAATTCTTTGAGGTAGTATCCTATGCCACTGGATATTTTTGTAGCTTGCCAGCACTCTGTGTGTGATAGTCTATTTTTGCTGCTTGGCTGTTGCTGTAAATGTGCATGCCTCTGTTGATTGATACACATGCCTGTTCTGAAGGCATGATCCAGGCTATTTTAAATATGAGAGTCACACATAATAAATCTGGAATAAGCCAAGGTCTAACATCAAGTCTGTTACACCTCCTACAACACTACAGCTTAATACTGCAGTTGCACTATAAACATTTACACTAGAGCAGAATATAGCAAATACACTGTATCTTTGTGAGATTAAAATTGGAACTTAGATATTATTATTAACATAATATCAAGAAAAAGGATCCTTCAGTCAATGACATGAACAACAGATTAAATTGAAGCTCCTCATCTGCACTTTATTCATAGATGCCCTAAATGTTTTTAAACAAATGTCTAAAAAAATCTTTTCCACTCCAAAATAATCAGGTTGTGAACTTTATTGCTTATTTCTATAATTAATTATTAATAGTATTAATAATAAGTTTATAAACAGAGTGATCAATACTTAGGCAGTATATGTAGGAGTGATGCAAATATCACTGTAACTGGATGATATTCCACAAACCAGAAAATTTTGTGTATTGCAATATCCAAATGAGCACAAGAGTCAGCAGCTAAGGTGAGTTGGGGAGTAGCAATCACCATATAAAAACCACAATCAATATGGGAAGCTACTGTCATCATGATTCCTACTAATAAAAATACTAACAGAAAAAAAAAAAGAATACAAAAGTTAACACAACTTGTCAGAGCAGATTGCCTCTGTATGGTCAAGAGGTGACCTCTTAAGTTTAATAATATTTACAGTAATTAACGGCTTAACTCATCCAGCAAATGTCTCTTCCTGAAATATGTGTTACTTACATTATAACCTCAGTACTACCTAACCTCAGAAAAAAATAATTATAATAATAAAAACATACATACTGTTTAAAGCAGCATCTGTTTCATGTACTTTGTATAAAACACCGATCAGACACTGACAGGTGAAGTGAATAACGCTGATTATCTCCTCATTATGGCATCTGTTAGTGGGTGGGATACATTAGGCATCAAGTGAACATTTTGTCCTCAAAGTTTATGTGTTAGAAACAGGAAAAATGGGCATTAGGATTTGAGTGAGTTTGACAAGGGCCAAACTGTGATGGCTAGTCAACTGGATCAGAGCATCTCCAAAACAACAGCTCTTGTGGGGTGTTCCCGAACTGCAGTGGTCAGTATATATCATGCATATCACTTTGACATGTACCACCTATCTAAGCAATGTTGCAGACCATGAACACCCTTTCATGGAAACAGTATTCCCTGATGGCTGTGGCCTCTTTCAGCAGGATAATGCGCTGTGCCACAAAACAAAAATGGTTCAGGAATTGTTTGATGAGCACAACAATGAGTTTGAGATGTTGACTTGGCCGCCAAATTCCCCAGATCTCAATATACAGTAATCGAGCATCTGTGGGATGTGCTAGACAAACAAGTCTGATCCATGGAGGCCACACCTCACAACTTACAGGATTTAAAGAATCTGCTGCTAACTTTATTTATGAGTTTTAGGACAATATTAAATAAAATAAAAGTATGGCTTAGGAAAACACTGAAAACGCACAATCAGTACATTAGATACAATAGAGTTTAACTCATGAGGAAAAACAAAAAAATGCTAGAACTAAGATTCAGTCTAGATAGATAGATAGATAGATAGATAGATAGATAGATAGATAGATAGATAGATAGATAGATAGATAGATAGATAGATAGATAGATAGATACTTTATTCATCCCAAAGGGAAATTCACATTTTTTTTTGTGAATTTCCCTTTATGTCTCACAAGGAAACATGTTCCCTGTTCCATGTACACAATTTTAGGCAGGTGGTCATAATGTTATGGCTGATCAGTGTAGATTGTGAATACTGCTCTACAAATGTTAGGGAACAGGAATAACAAAACACGAAGAAAACATATAACAGGAAATATAATAGACTGATAGCAATGAATAGCACAATTCCTTGAGCAGTAATGAACTATTTAAATAAGCAGCATGAGCTGATTTACATTCTTATAAATTTTGCCAATCCCTGGGTAAAGGAGAATGTTTGTTTGTCTACCCCAATATCACCTCTGATTTTGTAATCCCTTTTGTGCTTAATGTACACCATATTAGCTATTTTGGATGCATGCCTCTTTCTGGTTTCATTTAAATTCTGATGTTCCTCTCTTGTTACTTTTCTGTGTTATTTTTCTTTTGGCTTTGCTGGGATGAAAGCAAAATGTGAACATGATGAGTATACACTGGCATCAATATTTCTTTCCTCATATTAACAATGTAGAGCTAATCATGATTTCCATAGGCTGTTAATGGGTTGCTATTTGACGTATATTTAATACTATTACAATGGCAAACATTTTTCTCTCCTTCTAGATTTCTATATACGGACCTACAAAAGTCTGCACATCAACTAAAATCACAATGCACTATTTTTACCTTACCCTGTCTGTAACTTTGGCATGAAAGCCTCCCAAATTCCTCCAAAAAAATTATTAAGAATGCTCATTAAAAATAAGGACTTGGCAAAAGAGTAAGAATAAAGATTCCCTTATATAAATAAATACACTTAAACGCTTACATTTAAATTTAATGATAAACTGCTTAATATAAATTACTGTGACAAACGATGACAAATGTCTATCCGATAACGTCAAGAAAATGTCTACCAAATGTAGAAACAATTTTTAGTGTCAGAGCCTTTACCTAAAAATAACTGACCCACACACACTGGTATGCTATCTGCAACACCATGATGTCATTCAGTGACATCATTCTAACTTTGTTCTACCATTATATTTATTGCACTTTCCTGACCCCTATTTGCCTTTCTACTAAACTATACAGTGAGAGTAAGTTGCATTAGATAGATAGATAGATAGATAGATAGATAGATAGATAGATAGATAGATAGATAGATAGATAGATAGATAGATAGATAGATAGATAGATAGATAGATAGATACTTTATTCATCCCAAAGGGAAATTTACAGCTTCCAGCAATACAGGTAATAGATAAAATAAGAAGGAACATAACAAAAAGTACAAAAATACCCGAATTTAAGGGTACAAAAATGTAACAAAAAATATAACAAATAACAAAATATTACACAATTTAACAAAATATAGCAAAAAATACTAAATACAGAGATTTAAGGAATACAAGATGTATTGTGCAAAAAACAAGAGTTTAAAGGTACAGACCTACTGAGGTGATGTGCAAAAACTGTTTATGTGCAAAAACTGCATGTTTGAGTCCTGTGCAAATCTCAGTGTATTGAAGAGTTCTGTGCAAACCGGAGTGTATTGTGCGTAGTGTGTTGTTTATTGTACAGTCCAGGACATAGAGTAGTGTCAGCACTGACTCTGCCCACCCTGAGTGGAATTAAAGAGTCACATGGTATGGGGGAGGAACAACCTCCTCAGTCTTTCAGTGGAGCAGGGCAGTGACAGCAACCTGTCACTGAAGCTGCTTCTCTGTCTGGAGATGATTCTGTACAGTGGATGAAATGGATTGTCCATGATGGACAGGAGCCTGCTCAGCACCCTCCTCTCTGCCACTGATGTCAGGCTGTCCAGTTCTGAGCCCACAATTGAGCTCGCCTTCCTCACCAGCTTGTCCAGACGTGAGGCATCCTTCTTCTTGATGCTGCCTCCCCAGCACACTGCCGCATAGAAGAGGGCACTCGCCACAACAGTCTGATAGATCATCTGCAGCAGCTTTTTGCAGATGTTAAAGGATACCAGCCTTCTTAGCTATATAGCATTTTTACACACACTGTAAGCTTTATACACTGCTCAAAAAATAAGAGAACACTTATAAATTGGATTTCCGTGAAAAAAAAAATCAACTTTTACTTATATACATTGTGTAATTTTTTGATAAAATGATGTGACAGTAGTCAATAGAAACCAAAATCATCTGCCCACCATGGGCTGTATTTAAAATCACAATGAAAAACAGTAGTGTGTATGGCCCCCATACACTCCCTACAATGTCTAGGCATGCTCCTAATGAGATGGAGGATGATATCCTGGGGAATCTCATCCCAGACCTGGATCAGGGCATCAGTGAGCACCTGGACAGTCTGTGGTGCTACTTGGTGGCTTTGGATGCTGAGATACATAATGTCCAAGAGGTTCTCAGTTGAATTCAGGTCTGGGGAATGTGAGGAAACATGCACCCTCACCTCCTGCTGGAGGTTATTTTGTAGGGCTCTTCCTGTTCCTCACACTAAGGTGCAGATTCCATTCACAATCACTTCCTAACTAGACATATTGATATCCCTGAAGTTTAATTGACTTGATGTTATACTGTGATTATTAAATGTTCCCTTCATTTTTTGAGCAATATATTTCATGGTAACTATATGTGTAAAAAAATAATGTACATATTTTGGTGAAAGTACAAACTTGACATTCTTCACCAGATGGTTTGCCTCTTACTCAGCTAGTCATCCTGCCATTTTCTTGTCTGTAATTCTGACCCTGCCTGTTTTCTCGTTTTCTGCTTCTGCCTGTACTGCATTGCTCTGTTTGCTGATCAGTTGGATTATTGGTCTGTTTGACTCTGATTACAGATTACCCTCTGGATTATTCTGCCCTGGACATTTTTGCTTTCACTGGATTTACCTTTGTTTTTCCATACAGAGCCTTTGCATGGATTTATTATTGGTTATTTGTATGTCATGGTGTTTGAGCTACAACCATAGTTGTTCCCCTCCGAGCACTCCAAGGTGGCCTATATCATCTCCATCTTCATGCCTCCATCTTATGCCCAACCCATGGACATTGGCCACATCACCTGCCTCCTGCAAAGAAGGAAAGACAATGGGCAAATGGTCTCTGTCTTTACTGTGGAGAAGCAGGACACATCATTCATATCCTGCCCAGCAAAAGAAAGGGCTCACCATTTAAGGAGGAGCCAGTGGTGAGCCAACACTCATGGGGTCTTTCAAAACGCTGTATCAGTGTTGGTGACCAGAACAAAAAACTGGCAGCCTTCCTGGACTCTGGATTTCTTGATGAGGAACTGGCTCATCAACTGGGCATCGAGACCGAACCGTCTGCAATCCAGGTCCAGGCTCTGGATGGCCACTTCCTGCATTGAGTGCTTTGCTGAACCAAGCCCTAGCTTGTGACTGTTGCTGGGCTTTATCAATTCAATTCAATTTATATATTTGCATAGTGCTTTTAACAGAAGTATAGAAACAGAATAAAAATGATTAAGTTTAAAGTTAAGTTACTATTTGAATCCTGCTGAAGCCCACTTATTAAATATTATTATCTATACAATGTACACCAGGTTTCATATGTAACCCGGTTCCCTGAAATGGGAACAAGACTCTGTGTCATGGCTGATGCTATGGGAACACTTCTTTGCGGAATTTGCTTCTGAAGCTATGTGTAAAATCATGTCAATTTATCAGCTCATGTAGGTCATGTGACTGAGCATGACCAGCATGTCTGAGCATGCCAATCTGAGCATGCCAGCAATCTGAGCATGCCAGCAAGACCATAAAAGGGCATCTACATCATATTACTCTGGCTTCTCAGGGAACTCAAAGCTGAATCATGGCTGATGCTATGGAAATGTCAATACCAATGGCACCACATGCCAGAAGATGTCTGTCCCAGAGGTCATGAAAGGGCATGAAGGAACCAGGAGCAGAGCACCATTAGCCCTGTAAGACCCAGGATTCAGAAGTCCAGGTCCAGGTCCAAGTAGCCTGAAGACCTGCAGAAAGACTGGACAGCTAATAGCAGAGCTATTTCCAGGGTCAGAAACACTTTAGAGGACTCAATTAGACACTCCATTAGCTCAAAGGGGGCTTAGAGAAGTGCCTCAAGGACCACTGAGAGCTCCCAAGAGGGTAGATGTGGAAAGCAAATTTGGGGAGTCTCCTGTGTTCTGGCAAGATGCCTATGTTAAGATAGGCCTCCTTCAGGATTATCATTGCAAACCCTATTTCATCAGAGTCACCAAAAGTATAGGAATAAAATATACAATGATAATTATCTAGTTTGCTGCTGTCCTATGAACATGGATGGAAGTCCAACAAAAGATAAATGTGTGTTTTAGCTTTAACTGAATGTACCGGAGTGTCACGACCCGTGGCAATATCGCACCTGCACCTGCTCTGAGTTTTGTTCCCGCTGTGTTCCTCTCTTCACTGTAGCACCTCATGCACCTGCTCTCATTCTCATTCCCAATATTGCTACCTGTCTTTAAATGTATCTCTGACCTCTACTCCTCACTCCATGCTTCTCGTGCGATTTGGTGATTTTGTTTCCTGGATTTTTTCCTTCTAAGTGGATTTTCACTCTATTGTCTGCTCTTGGGTTCCCTGGCCTTTAGCGGCCTATTGCTTGACTGAATCTGAATAATAAACTGAATAATTCAGCTAATTATAGACCCAGAAGAGCTGCACCAGCTTCAAACTGCCAAGGTGCTCTCCTCCAACCTAGAACCCATCTCTCATCGCACTGTGTTGCATATATTGCATTGTCCTGGTGTGCTCCTGGCTGACTCGACACAACCCTCATATTGACTGGGTCAAGGATACCATTATTGATTGGAGCCCTTCCTGTCTCACTTCCTGCCTCCGCTCGGCTGCTATCGACTCGGTGACATCCATTCCTAGGGAGGAGTTTCCTGACCTCTCCGGTGTCAGGAGGGAACTCATGCATTTTGACTGTGGTGGACTACTTCTCCAAAGCTACCCATTTCATCCACCTTTCTCAACTCCTGTCTGCTAGTCAGACTGTGGAATTTCTATACAGTATCTCACAAAAGTGAGTACACCCCTCACATTTTTGTAAATATTTTATTATATCTTTTCATGTGACAACACTGAAGAAATGACACTCTGCTACAATGTAAAGTAGTGAGTGTACAGCCTGTATAACAGTGTAAATTTGCTGTCCCCTCAAAATAACTCAACACACAGCCATTAATGTCTAAACTGTTGGCAATAAAAGTGAGTACACCCCTGTGGAAATGTCCAAGTTGGGCCCAATTAGCCATTTACCCTCCCCGGTATCATGTGACTTGTTAGTGTTACAAGGTCTCAGGTGTGAATGGGGAGCAGGCATGTTAAATTTGGTGTTATCGCTCTCACACGCTCTCATACTGGTCACTGGAAGTTCAACATGGCACATAGAGTTAGAGACTGTGGAACTCTCAGAGTTACAGAGATACTTTCTACCAGGCACATCCCCATCAAGACCACATCCCATAAGCTTTTCCCCGGGTTTATTGGCCTCTTATCTCATTACCAAGCTTGTCAATCCCTTTGCGGTCAGGCTGCACCTGCCCTCAACCATGCACTGCATCAATCGCACCTTTCATGCCTCCCAGGTTAGATGCCTTGTTAACTGCCCTCTTTCACCCCCCTCCTGCCCTCCCCCTCCTCCTTGGGTCGTTGACGGGGTAGCATAAACCGTTCGCAAACTGTTCAGGTCTTGCTGTTGAGGATGTGGCCTACAATATCTTGTGGACTGGGAGGGCTATGGGCCTGAGGAACGGAACTGGGTCCTTGCCAGGTTCATTCTCAACGCGGCCCTCATCTCGGACGGGACCTTCTACTAGTTAAAACAATATTCAATATGTTCTTGACCTGAGAGCAGGGCTACACACACTAGGGCAGTTATCAATGGGAAATTTGCACAAGAACATAATTTCCATCCCTATAATAGGGAATTTGCACCAGGAGATAAAGTACTCACTGAGATAGGCAGAACTCACTGCAAACCCAAAAAACTGTTCTACTGGACTGGTGGAATTACAGTATGTGAGCATGTGCATCCCCAAATTGATAAGACTACAGCAAGTCAGCCTGGCTAACACCTAATAAAGGAGGTGAGATGTTTTCTGGAGCTGGTTGGCTCTTATGTAATATTCAGACTAATTACTCAGATGTCACAAGCCAACTGACTGATCTCACTAAAAAGGGAGCTCCTGATACGGTCCAGTGTATGAAGATGTACTAGTAGACTTTCACTAAGGTAAAAGCTGCACTTTTTGGTGCACCACTTCTGCATTCCCCCAACTTCTTTTTCCCTTTTGTTTTGCAGACAGATGCACTGGGCCATGCTGTTCCAAGACGTGAAGGGAGAGGAATGTCTGGCCATCAAATGGATGGTCCTCATCCTCTAATTTTATTTGCTGGGACAAGCCTTTACTCTTTGTTCGGACCATGCCCCACTTGAGTGGCTCCACTGCATGAAGGATGCCAAAGTGTGTCATTTCAGATAATTAAGTTTGAGGTGGTCCACAGGCCAGAACAACGGAATGGAGAGTGGTAAGCATGCCTAATTATAGTAATAATTTGTTCTCTTGCAGTGAGTGGCAAGAGAGATAAAAGATGGGAGCCGGACAGAGTGGGCAGAGTAGAATGGAGTCTTGTGTATGAATGTTGAGTTTAAACACTGAAAAATGCAAGTACATTTCACAAGCCTGCCTCCGATTTCCTCTGTCCCAAACAAGAAACACTTAGAAAATATAACAAATAAAGCTATTACTAAAAATGGAAGAAGAAAGGCTAAACATGAATTAAAATCTTTACTGAAAAAGCACAATGTTGCACCTTTATTCATAGCTTCCTACAAGAATACCTAAAGTCAATGACCATTGTTTGCTGTCTTTAAACAAAAAAAACAAAACAACAAAAAAAACACTGCCACAGGAGAGCCTTCAGGACAGAAGATTTTCTTAGTAATATGATAAGCTGCATTTTTTGTCTTAATAATTCAAGCAATGGGAATAAAGACTCCTGTCAGGGAAATGACAGTTTACAGCAACAAATTAATCCTTAAAAAACGAGACACAAAAGCAAAATATTTAAGTGGATTTCAGAGGATTATAGCAGCATGACACAAAGATGACGCATTTCCTAATTTGCAAAGAGAGCAATTTGTCATGATGTATATACATGGTTTAGGTAGGGCATTCTATCTAGGAGGAAGTCATTTAGGGTAAGAGTTTTGCGGATGATGTCTGATATGGTGCTAGAAATAGCTTAGATGTAATAGCCTAGATTTCCCATTTACTGTCTCCAGAGATAAAAAAAAAAAAGAGCATGTGCTGAGGGAAAGAGTAAAAAAAGACAAGATTTAGGTCAGTTAGACAGACAGATAAAAGGCAAGAAAAAAACCCTTAGGTAATAGCTGTTGAATAGTAAAAAAAAAAAAAAAAAAGGAACTTTATAAAATGGAAATTTATAAAAGAAGTTTTTTTTTCATTGTTTCACTTACTCCACACTCCACTTGTTTTATTACTTATTTTATTTTACTTATTTAATTTTACTTATTACCATTAAGTTCTTCACTTTTTATCAACGTTTTACATTAACTTTTTTTAAATATCCATCTAAATATTTCATGCATAAAAGTGTAATTCTCTAAAAAAAAAAAAAAAACATAATAATATAATGGAGTTGATTCTGATTAATGTTATTTCTCCCTATATATGTTTTTTTTTTATATCCATTACCAGACAAATTTGCAAGTTGTGCCATGTGATGGATGGCAAAAGCATTTCACATATGACCACCCTCACACAACAAAGGTCAACGGCAACAATGCAGTTGCTCAAAGACAATAATACATTTTCTGAAAACTATGGGAACCTAAAATATTTTATATTATGGACGATAAATGGTTTGGATTTATTTAAATATAGTCTTTTTATACATGTTTTAACAGATATTAACAGTGACAACAGACCATTAATTTAATTTGTCTAAAAATAATACACAAATTAAATTTATTGGCTATTCTAGGAGGCTTAATTTGATTTTTATGGTTCCTATTACTTTTCAAAGAATGTCTTAGATAGGTCCACTAGAGGGAGGTCAAAAATAAGTAATAAGATCAAAGCACTACAGTCTGAGAAGTTCAGTCTCTTCTTTTAACACATAAATCTGGTTTTGTAAAAGTGGTTATTAAATAAAAAAAATCTCTATACTAGTCCAAATTCATTTTTAAGAATTAGGCACATGTACAGTGTACAGAAACAGACTTTCAAGGCAGAAACTATGAAAATCAGACTCTGTGTAAATCAGACTCTGTAATTGGACTCTGTGTTGGATTACAGTTGACTGTGCCCGTAAATGTACTTTGAAGCACTCTGTGAAACAGTGAAATAATGAAGCGCAGGTGCTTTTGCTATGGAAATCAAGTAGCTGAGAAGATTGGAGCATCATGAGAAAAACCAGAACCTTCGGCAATATTATGACACTGAAGATATTCATACAGTAAATTAATTGTATAAGTGCTTACACAAAGAAATCTGAAAACATGTAGAAGCTTAAATTCCATTCAAGACCCTGATTGTACACAGATTTATGCCTAAGAAGGATAACTATTGAAAACTTTGACTTGATCGACATAGATTACTGCAATTCTATATATGGAATATACTGCCATAGTTGCTTAAAATGTATTATATGTACAGCAGATTACTGACTTCATGTCTGGGTTATGATATTTCTGATCTTCCCACATCAAAATGGTCTTTCTAATCTGTCTATACATAAATTAATTTTAGGTAGAGACTTTAATTGTGTCTTGCATCCCACTAAGGATCAATTATCAAAAACACTCTGCAACATAACTAAATATGCCGCAATTATTAACACTTTTTTGGGGGATAATTTACAGACAGTTCTTACATCTTAATCTCAAACTTCAATCAACTTTTAATTTCTATTGTAGGCTGTAAATGTGCCCTGTTATATTTAAGATAGCATTCACTTACACTTTCATAATGGCATTATTTCTGATATTTTGTTGATTTCATTAATAATATTTTTTAATTATACTCCAAATGTATAGATACACTCAAAGACACTTTATAAGCTTGTGGGGGAGAATCCAATCTTAGGTGACCAATTTTGAATTCAATTTGTATTCATTATTTGATGCTTATTTTCTGTTACAATATTGTTAAAAAATATAAAATACCACAAATAGAAGTGGTTAATCCAGATTCAGACCTGATGATTGGGTGTATAACAAGGGATAAGGATATTTTGTTCAACTTTTTATTGATAATTTGGCAGCGTGGACTAAGAAATCCACACAATGGTGACCCTATTCTAGAAAGGGATTATTTGATAATAAAGATCTGACTATTGCTAAACTTTAGATTAATGATTGATGCAGCGAACCAGACTGGCATCTTGACTTAATGTGGCTTGAACAAAACCTAAGTGAGACAAAGAACATAAAAAAACATAAGAATGCATCTTATGTTTGTTCTATCCTGTCCTATGGTTTCCTCAACTGCTTCTCCGCCACTTTACTTATCTCCTAATCACGGCTCTAATGTTAAACCCACAACCATGCCTTACAATAAACTGTTTGCACGCTGAGAATAAAGATGGAACTGCTATTGACTCCATGGATGCCATGCCCTCCATCAGTGATACACCCTCTGATACTAGTGACACGACTAAAGATGCAAATATAGCTGTATTGTTTGTGCAACTAGTAAAAGCTGTACTATTCAGCCACCTAGTGCTTTGAAATGATAGCCATCGACTCAGTTCAATTTTATCTGTACAACACTTTTATACAAGTTACAAAAATATAAAAATTCAGAATAAAAATTTCAAAAAGTTTAAATCTTAACTGTACATTTATCCCTAATGAGCAAGCCAAAAGCAAATCCCTGAAATGATATGAGGATTGTGTACCAAGGAACCTTTGAGCAACTTATGTAAGTATGAGCATCAGGATAATTTCTGAAGTCATATATTTAAGCTAAATTCCTTCCTGCAACTATGGAGACCCTAACGCAAAACCAACTGTGGCAACAGCAGTTCAAAGCCTCCACCATTGTCTCCAAGTGGTACTATCCACAGCAGTTCCATGTATCTCCAGGCTGTCCACATAGGGCCATCCTTAGCAGCAGTGAGAACCTACAAGTGATAAGACTCCAACCATAATTAGGGCATTAGGACAGAATCAGGTAGGTCCAGAAAGCAGAAAGATTAGTTATGCTTGAGGTCATGTAATGGTTATGGATAATGTACATGGTGTACAAAGTGCAAGCAGGGACAACAAGTATGTTAACTGACTATGACAGCATAAGTAAAAGGGAGAGCCAGGAGGTCACACAGTCATGATGGCTTCCTGGGACGCAAAGCGGCAAGCCACTCCACCATCAGCAAACCTGAGTGGATGCACAAGAGTGGGTGGTGACAGCATCCAAGCATCCCACTTCACCCAAGCACTCTATACACATGAATCCTCTAGATCTGCTCCTTTACCCTCACCTCACTTACCTATTCATAAAAGGCTTGACTAAATAAATTCATTTTCAGCCTGGACTTAAACACAGAGGCTGTTCTAAACATTAACTGGAAGGCTGTTCCATAACTGCAGGACTTTGTAAGAAAAAGCTCTGCCCCCTAGTGTACTCATTATAACTTGAGGTACCAACAGATAGCCTGCACCTTTTGATCAAAGTATGGTGGATCATAAAAAATATTCACCATTCAGTGCTTTATAGGTCAGTAGTAGTATTTTATAATCAGTATGATATTTTACTGGGAGGCAATGCAGTGTGGATAAGATAGGAGTGACGTGTTCATATTTACTGGCTGTTATTGGAACTCTAGTGAAACTCTATTTCTGCATCATATAGTGACATAATATTTCTTATCTTTGCAATATTTCTAAAATATTATTAAATATTAACAACATGAGCTTCAAATTTGCGACTGGAGTTATTGATCACACCAAGAGTAATCTAGAGGTATGCTGTAATGAAAATGCTTACTTCTAGCAGCACTTCTGTCTTGTCAAATTTGAGTAGGAGGAAGTTAATAAGCATCCACAATCTAATGTCCTTTACACATTCTTCAGCTTTATTAAGCTGGTGCCTCTCAACTGCTGAATTATATAACTATGTGACATCAACATAACAGTGGAAGCTAATACCATGTTTATGAATAATTTTACCGAAAGGTAGCATATATAAGGATAATGCAGTGAGCCTAAAACAGAACCCTGTGGAACACCAAACTTAACCTTAGTATACATATACATATTTACATATACAAACTGATAACTATCAGTCAAATAAGATCTGAGCAAGGAAAGGGCTGTTCCCTTAACTTCATCAACATTTTTAGCCTATCTAGTAGAACAGTATGGTCAGTGGTGTCAAAAGCTGCACTAAGGTCATGCAACACCAACAAGGAGACAACCCTGATCAAAGGCCAGTAGCAGATCATTTTACCACTTTGACTAGTGCAGACTCTGTGCTGTGATGAGGCCTAAATCCTGACTGATACAGGTAATAAATGTTATTTCTCAGAAGGTGTGAGCATAACTGCTATGCTACAACCTTTTTTCTAGGATCTTGGAGATAAAGGGGCGGTTTAATATTGGCCTATAGTTAGACAGCTGACAGGGACTGAGGTTAGGTTTTTTAATCAGGGGTTTCATAAATACTAAAAAGATTAAAAGATTTAGGCATGCAGTTAATGTTAAGGGAAGAACAGATTATTTTAGTAGGGGTTGAGTTGATGATTTTGAGGAGCAAATTAGTTAAATTAAATCTTTTAAAAAGTGAGTGAATGTTCTAAATGCTGAGCTGATATAATAATATTATATTACTATAAAATAGGGTTCCACTATCAAATTGTCTTTGATAATTTGTCTTTGGTTTTAAATTAACAGTCTGATTTTTTTCTGATTAAAATTATTCATGAAGGAATCGCTGCTGTATATTGATAGTGTGGTTTTATTTCTAGTTAAATTTGATACAGTGTAAAATAAAAATATAGGATTATTTTGTTATTTAATTAAGGTGGAGGTTAAGGTTTGTTTTCTTTAATTAAGGTGGAGAAGCATTTTTCTCAGTGAAATGGACACCATCCTGGCCTAACAGGCCAGCCTTTCCCTAAAAACTGTTACAATTATCTATAAAACCCACAAGGTTTTAGGAGCACCACCTGGACATTCAGCAGTTCAGCGACCATATCCTGCTGTAAACTACATTGTTACACCACATTGAGATGGAACCAGTGCATATTATAACATCAGACACCACCTTCACTAATGTGGACAGCTCTCCAGTGATACTCTTAGTAACCTGACGAAGGCATATATCATTACCTACTACATGAAAAGCTTTCTAGAACCTATGTTTGCCTACGACTTTAAGATTTCAGGCTATGTCCGGCACCCTGGCTCCAGGTATACATCTATCCAGTGCACCTGCACTTAAATGTTTAAACAATCTGACTGGGACTTCCTCTGATTGTTGTCTGTAGACAGAAAACAAAAGTGTTCTTCAAAAAGATTAACTGCATTAGGAATGTGAAATAAATAAAGAAATAAAATGGAAAATAAGATGAAGGCTGTTAACCATTAGTCTGTCTAGACAATTTTGAGGGGTTGTTCTACGTTCTTGTTGACTGGCTTGCATCCTATATCACTGTGCTAATGCCCATGATTACTGTAATTGTAAATAATTTCCGGACTGTGTCATTTTTGCTGTCTGTATATGTTTATATTTGCTTGTATTATCAATATGGGTTGTGTAGCAATACCCTTTAAGGAAATCTAGAAGCTGTTTTCTTTTCCACTTTGCCGCCATGTTTTTGTAATTGCCTCAAATCCTCAGCCTGGTGCACCCAACCCCCTGTCACCCATAATTGTGCAGCCCAATCTGGGTAACTTTCATTTGGAATGTCAGAGGAGGGGGAGTGCCCTGCTTGGGAATAGAGGGCAGCTGTATAGGTCTCGTTGGGACTTAAGAGGGGATTGATAGGTTATTTTATTTCACCATCTTCAGTATGAAGATGCAAAACAACATACAAACCAGTATGAACTAGATATTAGTTATGGTTTCTTTTCAATCACACTCAGAACAAAACATCCTGTTCTTCTCTTTTTAGCTCTTCTGATAAGGAGTTGTCCTTCCTTAAGGTTATGCTGACCATGTGACCCTCCACATACTGGCACAACTGGACAACCTGGCACCACTTGCATGCCATGTTGTGTATATTTGCTCATAATTCTGAATACAATTTTGAAAGATCTTGACATCTGAATAACTTTCCTCTGTTGGCAAGTCTCCCCAGGCCTGAGCAGGGTGTTGTAGCACTCTGAATGGAAAAGGAAATATACTAACAGCCCCTAAAACTTTTAAATATGCAGAACTTAAAAACCCCATGTCCTGATGGTTTCACAGTAAAAGTTTTTTTTAAAGGTTCAAGGAAACTGTTACCTATTTACAGGCAGTATTTAAGGAATCACTTTGTGTAGTTCATCTTTATGTTCGTCTTCAGTAGTTTCAGTTCTGTTAAGAAAGGGAAAGACCCAGTTAATTGTGGATTCTTATTGGCAATTTTTTTTTTTTTTTTTTTTTTTTTTTTTACATTTTTTTCCATTGCAAAGGGGACTAGACAGGGATGCCCCATGTCTGCCTTATGCTTCAGCTGTAGTCACTAAACCTTTAGCTATTTTGCTGAGATCAACATCAGCTATTTATGGAATTAATAGAGAGGCCAGAGAGCATATGATATCATTACACATGCATGACCTACTCCTTAATGTCCTGGACCCACATACTGTAACTCTCTTCCTTATTTTATGGCTGTATTTTATGGCAGTATCTGAAGATACAAATGCTTTTACTTTTCTACTTGTCCTACTTATTAGCATCAGACAATTTCAAATATATTGGTCAATTTATATTGATTTTTTATATTGATATACTGATTTTTCTGGTCTATCCTATGATATTAAGTAAAAATGCAAACCCAAACCCTCTAAGAGCCATCTTTGGTATTATGGGTGAAAAGATCAGTCTTTCAAAGAGTGATAATTTTTCCAGCTTCTCTGTGAGAGAGATGATTGATTCTGCTCAATTGGAAACAACCCCTTCTGCAAGGGATCATTTTGATATACTGTATTTATGCTGCCTGTGTTTATGTAAGAAGTGAGTATGGATTGGGTTATGAAATATTGAAGATATTTGTGTAATTTATTTTACAATCTGACAGATTTTCTGTATTTCAAATGTCTTTGATGTACCTTGTATTTGTGTGTATTATAACCAGAAATCAAGAACACCTGCCATGCAGAAATTGTCCTTTGTGGACATTGTAGTAATCAGGTGGGCTTATAAGATTTATAAGATGTCAGGCGGGCATGAATGTTAGACACTGATTGTGTGAGCCTATGTGGATTTTATACTTCACATCATTTTGAAGTGAAATTGATGCATTTTTTATGATGATGAAAGGATTATCACATTTGATTTGCATTTCTTTGGTGAGTATAGCAAGTTATGTTGATTGTAATTAAGGAAATGTATGTATTAAATGTTTGTTGTGCAATGTAATTTGTCACTTGTGATGTTTATTTATGTGATTAAACATTTGTTTGAGTCTATATCTGAATTATGGTTTTGTCATTTGTGTTAATACAGTTTTCACAGTGATGTAAGTCGATGTAAGATGTAATGAATAAAGTTGCTGTTTGAATACATTGCATTGTCATGGTGAATTTAAAGAGGCTCTCAGATCCAAGAGGTTGCTTCACCCTCCTTCCTTTAAACAGTGGGCAAGAGAGGTGCTACAATTCTCATGTCTGGAAAAAAAGTAAGTCTAACTTCATGATTTTTGTTTATGTTTTTCTGATTTTTTTATACATTATATTGCCAAAAGTTTTGGGACACCCCTCCAAATCATTGATTTTAGATTTCAGGGGTTGGGCTTGGCCCCTTAGTTCCAGTGAAAGGAACTCTTAATGCTTCAGCATACCAAGATATTTTGGACAATTTCATGCTCCCAACTGGAAACAGTTTGGGGATGACCCCTTCCTGTTCCAACATGACTGCACAGTGCGCACCAGTGCACAAAGCAAGGTCATGGATGAGCAAGTTTGATGTGGAGGAACTTGACTGGCCTGCACAGAATCCTGGCCTCAACCCAATAGAACACCTTTGGCATGAATTAGAGTGGAGACTGCGAGACAGACCTTCTCGTCCAACATCAGTGCCTGACCTCACAAATGCGCATCTAGAGGAATGGTCAAAAATTCCCATTAACACACCCCTAAACCTTGTGGAAAGCCTTCCCAGAAGAGTTGAAGCTGCAAAGGGTGGGCCAACTCCATATTAAATTCATGTGCATGTAAAGGCAGACGTCCCAGTTTTGGGCTTGGTCGTAGTCTCTGCTCTAATTCATCGCAAAGGTGTTCTATCAGGTTGAGGTCAGGACAATCAAGTTCCTCCCCACCAAACTCACTCATTCATCTTTATGGACCTTGCTTTGTGCAGTGGTGTGCAGTCATGTTTGAACAGGAAGGGGTCATCCCCAAACTGTTCCCACAAAGTTGAGAGCATGAAATTGTCCAAAATGTCTTTGTATGCTTCACTCTTTCCTTTTTCTTTTTTTATTGTCATTTGTTTTCGTATGTATGTTGTTACATGAATATAAATGGTAAAAAGAATATGAAAAATGAAAAAGAAAGTGAGCCAACAAAAACCTATTCAAACATACACACTGACATCTCTTACAGTGGGAATTGCAGGAGTAGTGTCTACAGTAGTTGAAGAACAGTTAAAATAACTGTGTGCAGTTGTGACTTTGTTGTGTGTATAGCTCTTGGGTTAAAGCTGTTCTTCAGTCTTGCTTTTCAGTCAGACGTGGTTCTGTAAAGCCTCTTTTAAAGCAGGAGGTTGAACATCTAGATGCCCCACCAATTTTCTGGGTGGTGTTCATGATCCTCTGATGGGCAGTCTGGTCTAACCCTGCCTCCCACTTCCTAAATATCTGCCCTAACTTGAGAAAGTGTCACACAGTGGTCACACCCAATTTTACCCATGAAAATGGGACCAGAGGATGACACTGAAGAATTTCTAGAGCTGAATGAATGGCCTGCAAAAGTATGTGGCTGGGCTGCCACCCAGGGCATGCTGCCTAGGGAGCAGACTGCCTATTGACACGTCTGACTGGGGATGCCCATCTTGCAGCTGCAGGCCAACATGCCGTAGTACCCAGACCTGAAATAGGTTTGCAACTGGTCAGTCGACCTCTTAGTGCTGGACCAGTTCATTGCCTGACTACCAAAACCTATGACAGAGTGATTCCAGTACCACTGACCAGCATTATTTGACAAGATGATCCAGCTGGCAGAGGGCCATGTGACGGCATATCTGGGATCAGCTGAGCTCCTCCCTTCTCCCTCTCTCTTGCTCTCAGACTTTCCCATGTCCTACTCACCCTCCTCCTGACTTTCCCATGTCCTACTCACCCTCATCCTTTTCAATTCAGTTTATTTATAAAGCACTTTTAATTATCTCAAAGCAGCTTTACAGAAATATAGAAACATAGAATAAAAATATATAAAGATTAAAGTTAAGTTACTATTTATCCCTAACATTTATCCCTAATGAGCAACCAGGCTCAGAAGGGAACTCATCCTCATTTGGGTGACACTGGACAGTAATGATGTGAACGTAAATAATTTCCTTTCTTCAGTAGTTTATATTTATGTACAATTGTGCAGCCAAACTCCAGCAAGAATAGCTATGACAGCATAACTAAAAGAGAGAGCCAGAAGGTGACACAGACATGAGGACTCCCTGGGACATAAAGCATCCAACCACTTCACAGTCAGCAAACCTGAGCGACTTGCGAGAGCAGTAAGGTGACAGCATCCAAACATCCCAATACACCAAACACTCTATATCAATGTGAAATTTGACTGGGAGGCAATGCAGTGTGGATAAAATAGGAGTGATGTGTTCATAAATGGGAGCTAAACCCTTCCAAAACTAGTTTTCCAAACCCGTTCTTCCCCATAGGAAGTCATACCCCACACTTCAATCCTGTCAGGGATTCCCCTGGGGGATTTCTCCTTGGAGTAGTCATGCAAGGGGATTTTAAGCCAAGTGAAAGTCATTTATATTCATAGAATCCAGCTCTAATCAGCACTGAAACATGGCACCAGTGCATGGCACTATATAAACCCCAGGGTTTATCTATCAGCATGCAGATATAGACTGTGCTATATATCACAGCAGTAATTTCTCTGAGAGGTAATTTTCCTTGAGAGGTAATTTCCCCCAATCTCTCCAATCCCACCTGATTTCCCCTCAGCGTAGGATTTAGATAAGTTTTCTTGAGGTTCAGGCCAAGAGTTAGGACTCTTCTCTTCTTTTCTCAAAAATATATTTTGTGCCTGGTTCACAGAGTGACATTCCTTGCTGGACCATTAAATTAGCTGTGACAAGTGGCCCCCTCATCTTCTTGGTGTGTATTTCTGGCCAAGCAACTCCCCTCACACAGAGATTGTTTTCTGTTTTGCTGCCAAGAGTGTGGGCCAACACATAGCATATCAGATAGAGTCTAGAACGCAACCTCCTTGGTTCAGATCCCGCGTTTGCCATCATTATTATCAGAGAGGTCACCTCTTGGCTAGTTGCATTCCTCCTTGTCTGCTCTGGATTATTGATCTAGCTTCCTGTCCACAGTTTTCCACCTTTTTATCCAATCGGATTGCTTGGTACTCACTTCCACTCTTACCGAGCCCTTCCCCCTAACAATTGGACTGCACTAGGGCATTGCTTTGCATCCTAAAAGAGATCCTGACTGATCAGGCACATCTTTCAAGACACCGCCTTTAAATACTCTGTGAGCTCTACGGACTATTGGGAATTAAATTGATTTGCACCAGTCCAAATGGTCGACCATTTTAATCAAACATTTGAAAATATTAACAATTTAAATAATTCTTAAATTCTCTCAAAATGATGGTTGTCCCCATTTGAATTATTTCAGGGACACAAACCACATAGATTCCTAGACATCATCAGAGAAAACTGAGATATACTGTGTATATCTTGCCATGAGAGCAACTCTGAACAGTTAACACTGGAGAATTTGATGAATGTTGCCAAGTCTGACATACTCTCACCTCCACCCAGTCACTCTCATTCACTTCAGGCCGGTAGTTTACATTTGCAACATCTGAGATTCAAGAAATGGGTTGGACTTACAGTGAACCCAAAGAAGTGTGCAACACATGGAATTACAGTATTTGGGCTTCCACTTGGGTCATGGACAGATGCATTTCCATATTGATAAAACAGCAGTGATTGTGGCTTGCCTGAGACCCAAAATGAAAAAGGGGTGACAAAATTCTTGGTGCTGGCTGCCTAGCATAATATGTTTGTAACTAATTTTTCAGATATCATGAGCCTGCTGACCAGAATGCAGTAGATAGTCCTATCTAGAACCAGTCCTAACTAGAACCAGAAGATATGAACACATCACTCCCATCTTATCCACACTGCATTGGCTACCAGTCAAACAAAGTGAACTTTGTTTTTTTAACATCCACCACACCTCCTTCTATCAAATATTGCAGATTTAGTGGGTAGAAGTTCATGAACAAAATACCTTTTATTTATATTTCTTCTTCAAATATGAGCATTTGTTTCATCTTTGATCCCATTTTGGCTTCATACATGCCTTGTTTTAGTGAAAACAGTATACAAACACAATTTTTAGGTTTACACTCATACTTTGGTAAGTGCAAAGTACAAGTTTTACAACGTTAGTTCATAAAAATGCAGTCAATCAAACCCACCTGTAGATGTAGCTTGGCACTGGAGGGGACAAACAGTTGCATAGATTGGGTTCAGGTAAAACAAAGAAATGTTAAACATGTTAAACAAACTGCCTGAGCTTAAGTCTTTGCTGACCTTTTTTTTTTTAATCTAGCTTGATGTCACTGTAATAATTACCAGCTTAGGCCTCCTGAGTCTGAGGTCAGTAACACAGACTATTTGGTAGTACCTCAAGTAGTAGAGGCTACTGCAGGCGGCAGAGCTTTCTCTTACAAAGGACATAGTCTCAGTGTTTAAGTCCATGCTGAAAACACATTTGTTTAGGCAAGATTTTTATGAATATTTTTTCTTAGGTAAATAGCAGATATTGAGGGCACCTCCTGGCTCTTCCCTTTACTTTTGCTGTCGTAGATAATCTTGCCAGAGTCACTCCCTGCAAGCTACACTTGCTACTCTCAAGCTCCCAGTGTTCTGAGTTCCCAGAAGTCTTCTCTTCACACTTGCCTGATTCCATGGTACTGCTATAGATAGAACCACTTGGAGACTTTGGCACGAGCTTTGAACTGCTGTTGCGGGGGTCTACATCATTGAATTTGGCTGGTAGGAAGGAATTAGTATTAAATCTATAATGAGCTTTGAAATTACACTGATTTATAAGTTTCTTAAAATCTTCTGGTTGCACAACTTGACTATATACAGTTGTAGAAAGGGCATTATTTAAAATCATGCTCTATGTTGTCACCCAAATGAGAATGAATTCCATTTTAAGTCTGGTTCCTCTTAAAGTCATGAATAGTTGTTCCTTGCCATCATAGCCTTGCTCTTTAGAATAAATACATTTTTTAAAATTTCTTTTATAATTTTGTATATTTCTATAAAGCTCTTAAAAGTGCTTTACAAATACACTTAAACTGAATTGAATTGAACTGAACTGATCCAGTGGATGGAGCCATGTCTGCAGGCTTTTTACCTTGCACTCTGTGATGGACTGCTTTTAGATGCTCCTCACAAATGTCCCATTTGTTTTACTGAAAGCTGGGAACCATGTTGTTCCAGGTTTTGAAGAGGGAGAAGGTGAGTCATAAGGTTTACACACCTATGTGAATTTTGTTAATGAATGTACTGTGTTTCAGTGATTTTGAGAACTGTGAATGTGTGGATGTGCTTTAAATGTCACTGCTGAAAAGCAAGTAAAAAGACCCATGGACAACAAAAAGTCTAAATTTTGAGTATTTTGAATATTTTATTCTCAAGTCTCTTTGACATTGATCAGTTGAACATTGACCAGTTGATAACTTCAGTTTTATATAAGAAATTGTAAGTACATGTCTTATTAACATATGTAGCATTGCTTGACTTCATAGTACAGAGTTATAGATGTGGAATGATTCATCAGATTATCTAGTGTCACCAAAATGAGGAAGTTACTTGAGTGTGAAAGATCCCCCAAACCCTCTCACAAACCCTACTGGGGTCAAACATGAGTAGTCCAAATTTCTCTGCTAATTCAAAAGCTAACATCTTTTGTGTAAGCATTGTGCTGCCAGACAAATACTGTAGGAAATATAAAGGATTCCTGATGAAATGTGCTCTCATATTTGCAAATTCTCTACTACTGTTTCATTAAAGAAGTCTCAAAAAATGTCAAGTACTGGCATTGTTCACAGGAAAGTGGGCACTCACATGGTGTACCACCACATTCAGTCACACACCGCTGAATCAGAGCTAAACTAAGTTTGAACAAGAGTTTCATGCAACATTGCGATCTGCAATACCCCCCTCTAACCACCAGAGAGAACCCTCACCCATGTATTGAGTTGTGTCCTGGTCAAGGGCATGTCTGGGTGTAAGACATTTAGACAGCCTGCCAAAGTTCGTTGCGAAGTATTGCTAGTCTGGCCACTACATACTGAGCCATTCTCGTGTTTGATTTCCATTGTGTATGACCAGTGCTTTGTATTTCGTTGTTACAATTACCTGATTACGATTTAGATTTGTTTGCCCTGTCTGACTGGCAATTTGTTAACGTATGCTTGCCTGTTTTTTGATAATGCTGTTTTTGGATTACGTTTTGAATTATTCTGCCTCGATCATTAAAACATTGCATATGGATCTTCACTCTGTTCCTTCTTGGGCGTCATTACATTTCAGAAGCTATTTCACCATCCTGAATCAGTAAAGGAGATTTTGCTAGAGAACACCTCCTCATGCCAAAAACTAAACTATCAGTGACTGATTATGCACTCAAATTTTGCACAGTAACAGTTGAAAGCAGATTGAGTTGACAGCTTTTCAACAAGGCTTCAATAAAACTCTCCAAACAGAGCTGGCATGTAAGGATGAACATGCTCACTTTTTAAACAGTTTATTTAGTTGGCCAATACCCAGAACCAATACCCTCATGAAAGCTAAATAGCCAGAAATTCTTTGTAACCCAAAAATGCTCTAAAACCCCATCTCTCAATGGCTCAAACCCCTCAAACTGCCAATGCTTTCATGTATGTCTGTCTTGTGGTACTAAATGGCCCACATTAAGACTTAAAGAAACTAGAAGAATAACACTATCTTTAAAATGATCACATTACCCATAATGAGATGGCTTCCTTAGTTCCATCTTGATGGAATAGCCAACCTTGTTTTCAGTCTGCAAAACTAATTAGCTGCCATCAGTGCCATCCGAGTTGTGGACACTAAAACTCATTTGACGGAAGCCAAACAAAGGTTCCTCTCTGCATAAGACTTTGCAACAGTTTGCAACTAGTGACCAACTGGCTAACTTGAGGATACCAACTGAACAATTACAAGGAAAGGTGGATGACCTTGAAAATCATAGACATCAAGAATTTGAAAATAGTCTGCCAGAAGTGCCAAAGTGGCTAGAGCTGCCTCCTGACTTCTGTAGCATTGACATAGAGAGGGCTCACAGAACTCTCACTTTCATCTCAAGCCATCCAAAATGTTGATTGATTAATGATGTTCTTCTGTTCAATCAGTACTGTACAGGCATTAGGTTTCTGAGTGATGACTCAGAAAATCATGACCCCAGGTAAAAATAAATAGTAATATTTTCACATATGCTTAGATGAATAAAGGTTTGGTTGATATATAGAAGCAAACCTAGACTTGGACTCTAGAGATATACATTTACCATAATAATTCATACTAAAGGCTGGATTACTTTTTCATAACTTCCCAGTGTTAGCATTGTTAGCAGGGAAAAACAGTCAACATGTCTCTGATTGTGTATCTCCTGAATTGTACTGTTGTTGCTGTAAACTTTGACGATGATGATGAGCATGTGCAAAATTTTTGTACTCTGCCTAAAGAATGTATACCATTGTTGTGGTCAACTTCTCAGGTACCATCTGTCAAAAGGAGTCGGGCTGATATTATTCTGCTGTTAGAACAACTTACATATGATTTTCAGCAAAGCATGGCATTCATTGTGTGAGGATTTCACACTAAGCTCACAAGGTCATCTTAAGGCAGACTGACTCTTTTTACCAGCTCATTGCACAGTGCCATGCACAACACATTCACACCTAGGGGGAATTTTGTGTAGGTAATCAACCTACTGGCATGTTTTAGGGGATTTCATAGAAAAACAAAAAACAGGGTGGAAACCCAAAAAGAAACAGTGAGAACATACAAAACTCCAACAAGAGCTCTTGATCAAGCCAAAGTTTGACAATGCTACAAGCTGTGCCACAGTGCCACCCCTTATGTATCTTGTTAACTATGTAACTATTAAAATATGTAAACACTTGGGTGGCTTAAACCAGGGAATTAAACTAATAGGCAAGAAGCTTAAAATCTGTGTTATAGGGCAGAGAATGACAAGCACACTCTGTGTGAGACTGGAGCTCAACATTGTTGCCCTATGAAGACTCACAGTCTTCCAATACAAGTAAATACATAAAACAGTAAAACAGAAGTGGATCTTGAGATACAGTGGTCTGTCCAATAAACTGTACAGTTTACAGTAAGCTTTGGTTGCCCATGATAGACTGTTAAATGGTTTAATGTTATATAACTGATTGTATGATGAAGGTTTTCCTAAATACCTTTAATTCATAGAAAAAAAATGTCCACAAAATAATAAGTAGTAACAGCAAAACTCTTAAGCAGGTTTTTTATATATATATATATATATATATATATATATATATATATATATATATATATATATATATATATATATATATATATATATATATATATATTTAATATTGTATAAACCAGTAAAAAAGCTCAGTGCAAATTATCCCAGTAACACTAATAATATCCAAACCATTCTAAGATATTTTGGGACTTTAAGACTGTATGACTATTAGACAGATTTATTGTTTATTATTTTATAAGCATGTTAGTTTACATTCTATAAATATGTACATTTAGATATTATATGTCAGTCTATATAAATATGGTTGATTTAAATGTTTTACTTAAAGAAATATAAAAAGAAATTATTATTATTATTATTATTAATAATAATAATAATAATAATAATAATAATAATAATAATAATAATAATAAAGGGTCCTAACCTTTTTTGTTCATAAATACTTAAATATCAAATCATCACATTTCTAGGATTATTCTGTTAAAATAAAACAAAGTAAATCCATCTACTGGGAAACTAATTTGTATGCCTGACATATCATTCAGTCAGGGAGGAACTGATTCAGTCGCTTCACCTTGCAGTGACCTTGCACCTGTTTTAATCCATTTCCAAATCTAATCGTTTCTGCTGTTTACAGTGACCATTCCTTATAAATACTATAAACACTCATTCATTCACTTGAAAATATTCGGATGGACGCACGAACGAACGGTTTTCCGAAAGCATAACCTAAAGACCATCCGCTGGTAATGTTTTAATACACCAGCTGTTTTAACCTATTTTACCGTTTTTGACGAGGTGCGGACAGGGCGGAACGAATGGTTTTGTTTCTAGTCTCCCTTCCGGGCACACTTTTTGAACGGACTAATGTTGGACTGGTAGCTACAACAACAGAACAGTTTTGTTTTCATTTTCTCTAAACTGTGTAAAGTCATGGCGGGACTCGAGGTGTTGTATAGTTGTGTGGCAAGCTCTATAACATCTCCTCAAGATGCGGTTGTGTGTTTTATTCACTGGGAAATTGTGAAGAGTGGATATAAATGTTTAGGATCTGGAGACGAGGTGAGGGAATAAACTGTCTAAAAGGCAGTTCAGTATGTAAACATGTCACACTATTAGCTGTTAGCCTTATCGGTAGTATTATTGTTTTGTTTTTTCTTCGACTTCTTCTTTGTCGCTTTTTATACTGCTGAAGTTTAAAATAAAACATTGCTTAGATCGCTAACTGTTTATTATTTTTTTATCAATCGACATTTAGATGACGGCAAACGTTAGCTATCCGGCTAATGCCACTGTGCGACACAGTGACGCAGCACGTTTTATCCACATTACTTCATGATTTCTTCGGATATAAATATGATGCAACGGAATTGCTACTTGTAATTACTACTTGGGCATGACAATGTGCTGTTGACTTTTTTTTAATGCTCCCATGTCTGAAGCAGATTCACGCAGTTACTGTGGCAAGTATCATTTCCCCCAAATCAGTCTTCAACAAAAAACAAGGAGACATGCAAATAAATCTTCTTATAATGTGTAACATATTTGGCATAGAAGCTTGCATCATCAAGCTTCATCTGAAATAAATATCAAGTACATTTTTACATGGGACTTGTTTTGATCAGAACTCATTTTCCAATTGATTTGACTGCAAATTACTGAAAAGAAATATAATTTCATTTTATGGGCTATACAGTATAATAATAGGTCACTCTCAGACAGCTAGAGCAATCAAGAGCCTGGTAATGGTTAGAAAATTTCAAGTTAGTGCAAGTTAGTTATACAGAATAGAACTGCACCATTCTCTTTCAATTCTACAGCCTCTAAATGGAGAGAAGAAATCAGAGTTGCTTCCTGCCTCCTGGAACACCAACAAGGAGCTGTACACACTGAGATACAGGTCAAATGATGACAAGTCCAACCTGCTCCTCAAAGCCTTCACAGTTGATTCCAGCTTGATGTTCAACTTAATGGTAATGTGGCAAATTGTATGAAGGCTGTGTGATTCCTGATGTTGCACAGGTACAAGCAGGAAACATTCTAATGACACTATTTTCTGTATTTTTCTGACAGGATTCAGCTACAGATAAAGTCACAGACCTGACTGTTAATGTTAGTGATTATATAAATGCAGCAAGCCTACAATCATTTGAAAGGTTGGTAACATTAATGCTATTAACATGCACAAGCCATTCACAACTTAGTAATGGATTGTAGCTGTGTATGCCCAGGCATGAGTGGTAATATGAGAGGTTTCTTAATGTTCATTAGGGAGATAGAATGAAGCACACCATGTTTCATGTAAGAACATTTAGTGTGTTTGTTTTGCTTTTGCTATGCATGAAAAATGGATAAATTAGCAGAAGATTAAAGTTAATAATCTCATATCTAGGCTTGTAATGCGATGCAGATGCCAACAGCAAATTACAACAATCATAAGCAATTATTAAGCATGTATGGTAATTCTCTCTAAATCCTTTTTACTTCTGTAGTGTGTACAAGAATACAGAAGATTTGGCCAAGAGGCTGAAATCATCACTGCTACCTGCAGTGAAAGACGAGAAAAGTGTGAAGAAAGAAAGGAGAGAGAGATTCACAGACACACAGCCCCAGCCAGACCATGATCCCCTGAGAGTACCTACCAGAAATCCCCGTGCTTCATACCCCCAAAACTGGTGAGATTATATATTCTTTGGAATAGTTTAGTGTATGAAAGAGAGTTATGCTCAAAACATCAGTTATAGCAATATATTTAAAATAAGAACAGAATTTCAGATATCTGAATCAGTGTAGTTGTGGTTACTTGATATTTAAGAACGTATGTATGTGTGTTTTGCAGTGCATTTTTTTAAAAGTCCATTTGCACTATTAGTGAAAAAAATAGTGGGGCAGATGCAGCCAACACCTGCACAATTCAGGTTTGACATATAAGTACATAGTGCAAAAAGTTCAGTAAAGCAAGGCATTATGGTCAGTCTTGCACACTGACACAAACACACACAAAGAATGTGTTAGTGACACACATTAAATCTTGTAGTGGACAGGCTACAAAAGAGCAGAAGACCACATCAGATTTCACTCCTGTCAGCCTCAAGTATATGAGCAGTATATGTAATTCAGACCAGTCCATCTGGTACCAACAGCTATGCAACAATCACAGAGATCACACTTTTTCTTCATCCTTATGTTTGATGGACAACTCAAGCTTTATTTGCATGATTTTTTGTATTGTTTTGCTGTCACATGATTGGCTGATTAGATAACAGCTGTGAGCTTATAATCCTCTTTATTATAAACACCCTATGAAAAAGGACATATCCTCTGCCATTTCAGGACGGACCCATTGAGTCCATTTTCTGTAGGGAGGGCTGACCTGGATCCCTTTAGGTGGGTAGACAGTCCTGTTCTCTAGGCTTCAAGTGTTTTTGTTTGTCCTTTCGCTTGCTCAGAGGAGGTCCCATGCTGAATGTTGTTTCTAGACCATCAAATACAAAAATAAAAAATAAGTAACTGTACTTGAGCCTTGTTTTACAGTGGGACAACAGAGGGCATGATCGTGGATCCATTACGAGCAGGCTTCCCTCGTTCTGGCTTTGACCCTTCAAGTGGCATACCTGGAGTCCTCCCTCCTGGGGCTGTGCCCCCTGGTGCCCGCTTTGACCCTTTTGGACCAGTTGGCAGACACAGAGCTGGGTAAATCTATCAGATTATTACTTTGATAAGTAAACCTGAAAAAACCCTTCACAGATGTCAAATTCGGACATTTTCTGTTTTATACATTTCTGAAAACTACAGGTTTTTCTTAACTGAAATATGTACAGATAATATAAACATACACTTTATGGCAAAAAAGTTTGTGGATATCTGACCATCACACACATATGTGCACTTTGAATGTCACATTCCAGATTAAGCTCATCTTTTGCTTTAATAACAACTCCACTCTTCTGGGAAGGCGTTTCACTAGATTTTTGAATGTAGCTTTGCCCATTCAGCCACAAGAGTATTAGTGAGGTCAGGCACTGATACCCATCTTCCCCGTTCTGCCATCCTTCCCCTTTTTAATATGGTCAAATTAAATCACGTGACAAACTCAATGCTTTTGTGAACATTAAAAAAAGAATGTTATTGTGGCCTGCAGTGTCCACTACTCTGTTTAAAGAATTCACAATATAGTGTAGCATTCAAGAGTGCTAACTAACAGTGTGGAAACACTGCGTAAAATGTGTGCTGAGTCTAAACATTCAGAAACATGTTGGGGGTATGCAGTGACATGAATTAGTTTTGGTGCGATGTGGGCATACACAAAAAATATGATTGTTTCATGATCAAAATGTTATCTTTTTTTATCTACTCACAAAAAAATCTTGTCATATTAATAATTTTGCCATAGAAAATGTATGACTATCATAAAATGATTAAAATAACGTGTTAATAGCTGGGGGAAAATAATACCATTACCTGATAAATACTGTATACTTACTTCTTATTATTTACAAATGGTTTTAGATGAAATAATAGGATATTGTTATTGAGCATCAGATTTTAAAACTATGAGTTAAATAAATACTTCTGATTGAGATCCATGAAAAAGAGAAACATATTTCAGTTCAAAAACCTGTAATTTTCAGAACAAGGGCAGAAATTGTTTCAAGAATGACTGTTAATAGACTAGCTATAAGGTATCTTAATCATGATGTATAATTGGAATTAATAAATCAAAATGTAATTATTTTGCAGTTGGCTAATGTAATTTCCATTTAATTACTACAGGCCAGACCCTGATCACCTGCCTCCTCCAGGCTATGATGACATGTTCATGTAGAATTATAATTCCCATCCTGGTTCTCCTGGAGGTCTTCCTGTTCCCTTAATGTACTACATTTCTTACTGCTTTATAATGAAAAAAGTACACCACCACATCTTGCTACCGTTTTTGCTGGTTTGATCCTGTTTCCATACTATCCAAAGAGGCAATTAATTTTTTGTTAAATAAAGAGGGATGTTTGTCTATATTCAATTGGAAAGTTCATTAATATCTTAATTTGTAAAAAATTCATTGTCCCAAGTAAACTGCTGAGACATCAGACTCACACCTGTCAGCTAAGAACAAGAATCTCACCGAAACTAGATAGATGCTTTCCAGTGAGTGTATATTGTAAATGTTGTAGATGTTCTAAGTTCAGTTTAAGACTGCTTACTTTGCTTAACTACTGCTTTAATTGAAAAAAATAAATAAAGCACTGTTTCCTGCTTTACTGTCTTATTATTCATTTCCCTCCACATCACTATGCAAGACACTATCCCTCCACTCCAGCCTTGTGCAAGATTAATCAGTTCAGTGAATAAAATCATGTACAAATTGGTCAAGAGCTTCAGCTACAGGCACAAGCTGACTCACTCAACCTTCCAGTTTCAGTGAGTCTGTGCCTAATGGAGATCTTCTCAATGCAGTCAGATTAACTGTTGTTTATTAATATCTAATATTAGTGACTGAAAAGTGTGTTGATACTCCAACCTATCAATTCACTCACTTTTTCAGAATAAAAATATGTGTAACTGGGAATTAATCTTATAAATAGAAGGTTTTTGGTATAAAATAACTTTTTGTCTTTTAGCATTTAGAGCTGGTGAGTGATAACTGCTAACAAGTTATTTTTGTTAGTTTGTATTGTTTGTATTCTCCCCAGTTTTTCTCTGTAATTTAGCGTTGGCTACTTCACATCAACCAGTTAGGTCTACCAAACTGGGGAAGGTATTATGTGTTTCTTCCGAGAAACAGACTGCAGCATTGGAATTCAACACTAATAATGTTTGATAACAATGGTGTACATCTTCTATTCTGTGAGATTAAAAGTGACAATTGTACAACATATACTAATTATTCTACACATCACAGTATCCAAGAACCCTCCAGTTGGAATTAAGATAATATTATAAAGCTTACAGTGAATGGATGAAAAAGTAATTTATTTAAAAGTCAGCTGAATTATTAGCTAATTATTTAACTAATTATAATACTAATTGGTTAAAAAGTTAATCAAAAGTAAATGAGCTATTTATTTATCTAATAAAGATATGATGCTGTATACTCAATATAAGTATATTTTTAAGTGGTATGGTTGTAGGCTGCTTTGATTTCGTTAAAGTGATTTTTTAATACTTTTTAATGTTTAAACATTCTTGTAATTTTACATTTACATTAAAATGAAGTTTAGTGCAGCAGTGGGTAAGTTTGTAAGTCACCAGTTCAGTGTTGAGTTCAGGTTACTGTTACTGCTGTCAAGTTTCACATGTTCAGGTTTAGGTGGATTTCTTCTGTGCCCTGACTACTCCAGATTGCTTGTTGGTACTAGTGAGTGGTACCCAATGATTGTCACACATATGGTATATTTCCATCTAAGAGTTATATAATGGTCTCACATACCACCTATATTATTTCTCTTTTCCTTTCTTTGTTAGTATGTGGTGGCTTGTGAATGTGTGTATTTTGGTATTCTAGTATATTCTCTAATATATACAGTCCAAGTCCAATCCACTTATCTTTGCTAGAAATTGAAGACATTTCAGTCTGAGATCAAAAGAGAATATGAGACGATTGATCAGATTTTATTTCCTGATATTTACATCTAGATATGTTAGAACATTAAGAATAGCACTTAATATTTGGTTGCTTATCTCTCTCTTTCCAAATTGCATGAAGCCATCAACCGACTAATATCACCGAACATTCTTCTTTTGTGATGCTGTTCCAGGCTTGTATAGTTGTTTGTTTTGAGGATTTCTCCTTTCAGTCCCCTCTTCAAGAGATGAAATGCTTCTTCAGTTGGGTTAAGGTCTGGTGATTGACTTGCCAGTCTAAATCCTTCAATGTTTTTCCCCTGACAAAGTCCTTTTTTGTGTTATCTATGTTTTGCTGAATGATTAAGTTCCTCCCAATCAGACTGAATTCATTCTGTTGCTACCATGAGTTGGCATGAGTATCATGAGTTACTATCACCACTAAAGAGTAGTGAACCTGTTCCAGAAATAGCCATGCAAGCCCATAGCATGACACTCCCTCCAACATGCTTGAGTGATGAGCTTATATGTTTTGGATCATAGCAAATCCTTTCTTTCTCTACACTTTGGCATCTACATTACTTTGGTAGATGTTCATTTTGGTTTTAGAACTTTTGTGGCTCATCTGTGAATTTCAGTCTGGCCGTCCTATTCCTATTTCTGCTCTCTAAGTCTTCTTCAAATAGTGGGTTATGATGGAGGTTGTTCATGTCACTGACTATTGTATTTGACGATTGTATTTAGGGTTTTTCTTCCCATCTCTCACAATTTTTCTGCCCTTGTTTTAACTTGTTTTCCATCCACCAGTGGTTTTTCAAGACATTCCAGATTGAAGTATTGGCTATACTCAAAGCTTGTGCAATGGCTCTGATCAATTTTGCCTCTGTTATCAGCTTCATAAGCTTTCAGCCAAACGTGGCAGAAGTTCACTGGGAAAAAAAAAACATGCAGATACAGGTCAATAGCTTCAGTTAATGTTCACATCAAACACCAACACTTGTGAACTCTGTGACTTTGATCATGGCATGGATGTTGGTACCAATTTTCTTCAATTCAATTTCAATTCAATTTTGTATTGCACTTTTAACAATGGACATTGTCTCAAAGGAGCTTTACAGAACATAAGAAATATAATACAAAAGTTCAAGAATAATATTAGACTTAGATGGTAAGAGGAAGAAACCTTGAGAGGAACCAGACTCAAAAGGGAACCCATTCTCATTTGGGCAACACCAGACAGTGTGAATTGCCAGATTGTGATTATGAATAATGTCCTTTCTACAGTCATATACAGACAGTTGGAGTTGTATAACTAGGAGCTCATGAACTCATAAATTAGCTCAACATCTGAGTTCATTATAGATTCAACACCAACTCCTCCATGCTGAAGCCTTTAGATGCTCAATGATGGACATACTGCATATGTAGCATGTTATTTTACCAGAAGAGCTGGTTTTAGTATTTCATAAACTGCTGATATCCTGCAAATTTCAGACATGTCTGAAGAATACAACCTCATCTTATGACTTGGGCATGTATGGTTGGCAATGGAACTGGATCCCTCATATTTTGTGATGTGATTACTGACAGAACCAGCAGTATGACTTTGAGGAATATATAATGCTACAGTATATTGTCTGATTAGATTCCACCAAATGCATCAATACTTACTGAACCGTGCAGATGATTAATGGCCCAAAGTATATTTCAAAAGTAACCCATAAATGAACCAATAAAGTGAATGGTCTGTCAACTGACCTGAATCCAACTGAGCATTAATTTTATTTCCTGAAAGCCAAACAAGCAGGAACTAAAGACAGCTACAATAAATGACAGAGAAACAAGAGTAAAAAAAACATAGAAAAACATAGAAAGCATAAAAGCCTTTAGTAGGTTACAGACCTTGCCAAAGACCCTAACAGATACAGCTTGGCAGTGTTGAGGCTTTAACCTCCAACATTGTAATCAGCCACTGAGAAACGACTGCCCCACTGATTTTAAAGACTACAGATGAAGCAAGTGAGAATAAAAAGCTTTATTTTCGTATTCGTATCTTTAGTTGAAAAGCGTATTTTCAACTAAAGATAAAGTATATTAATATGTAGAGGGACAAAAACAAACAAACAAAAAATACAGATCATTATCTGCTCAAATCAATTTGGATGCAAATAGGTTATTTGTGTGGAACTTTTTTAGAAATGGAAGGCTTCCCTGAGTTATCTACAGACTTTTTACTTTTTAACTAATTTGTTTATAAAAGTTTTTATACAGACTTAATAAATTTGTAAGAGTAGTAATCATGCAATAATCTATTATTCCAGGAGGCTTCATAAATTTCTGAGCATTGAATCATCTTCAGTCCAGCCTTGACATAACCACAAATTAATCCACTCCAGTTTTCAAAAATTGGCCAAGAAATTGATTTGAACCAAACAATTAGAAAACTATTGTTGTTGTAAAAAAAATTTGTTGTACAATTGTATTGTTTTCCAAGGAAACACACACGAAATTAGTCTGCATAGAAAATATAGCAAAAGAACAGTACATGCTGATATGTCAGAGTTAAAAATAATGATTTTGATGGACATGATGTTTTCTTCAAACTTTGCCTTCATCAAAAAAAACCCACCTTTTGCAGCAATTACATTCTAGCTGTGTTAATTTTTCAAGATAACCTGATGAGATTTCACCCCATGCTTCCTGGAGCATCTCCCACAAGATGGATTGGCTGATGGATTGGAGTCTTCCTCCATAGCTGAAATCAAGCTGAAATATGCAAGTGATCCCAAACTTTTAAGCGGTAGTGTATATATATCTGGTTCTGTGTTTCAGCTTATAATGGTCTTCATGTGGTGAATAAGCAACTCAATCTGATACACAATTCATAAGAGCAAGCAAAGTATATTTGCTAGATTTAATTGAAGTCAAAATTTTTCATCCGCTTGTGCAAATTATTAAGGACTTGCAGTTGCGAGACCATGCTGCCATAGTGAAAGCAGACAAACTCTGGATACAATGAGTGAAAACTAGTACACAAAAATGAAATTAAATCAATCAATTTTAATGATTGTAAAGGTTGACATACTATTAGTCAGCATACTTTCCCCAAATGATTGGACATGTTTCAGCTTGAAATAACAATAAAGTTAAAAGAAATCAAATCAATCAAATGTTACTAATGTGATGAATAAATTGTACAGTTTTGGCATGGATACCTGATGTATTCCTAACTGTTCTTGGCTCTTGTACATACATAATTTGTATACAGTTGCAATCAGTTATCCCTGGCTCTGTTTATATACACAGGTGAGATTGCAGATGACCTCAGTTGGACTTCAATACTACAGTTGGTATCCCTGTTTAAAATAATGTGGAAAAAATGCATACAACTTTAATAGAAACACCTGTTCATTCATCCAATTAAGAATGCAGTTAAGCAATTAATGATCCAAATTAGCCAAACAAACACCAGAATGGGGATATTGTCCTTTCAGAGTCAGTCTTCTGCACAACAACACAACTTTAAAAGAGTTGAGTTACTAAAGTTCTCCTCAGATCTCTCTCATCAACAAGGCATTTTCACACAAAGAACTGCCAGATGTTTTACCAGATTTTTTTTCCATTCAATGTAAACTGAAGAGATGTCATATGTGAAAAACCCAGAGCAGCAATTTGTAAATTACTCAAACCATCTGGCACCACAAACATGTCATGAACATCACAATTTCCCCTATTCCAATCTTTGTTATTAACAGAAGCTTAAGTTTTTTCCATCATGATTTTATGCACTTTGTTACCACATGCTTGGATAGTTACATGAATAAAATGGGTACATTGTTCCTACTAAAGTAGCCATTGAGTGTGCCTGGTCAACTCAGCCTTTTTGACTTTCCTGTATTTGTAAAATTATGAAAAAATACACTCGATGGTCAGTTTATCTGGTGTATCTTACCATACATGTGTATAAATATAGTCCACTTGTTGCTATGTATAACTTGGGAGTTGAGTATGAGCCAATCGCAGCACCAGTGGTGGCCTAATATTATTTGGTTGGTGGACCATTATTAGCACCCAAAAAACTAGTACAACATTCAGAAATTCCAGCATTGCAGTTTTTCTAAATACATTTATACCAGGTCTATATGTTTCTATCGAGTGCTGATAGAGCTGGGAATGGTCCACCACCCAAATTATATCTGTATAGCAGTGATTCCATGGTTTGTGAAGAAACTCTCATTATAAATCCCTCATAAAACAAGATACAGATCAATTTCTCATAAACAGGAACATTTAGATGCATATCTATTCATTGACAAACAGTGATATATAGTTGTTCAGTTTTTGGAAACATATACAAAAACAAACAAATAGGAATGAATTACTTCACATACATTGATTTTACATTAATCAGCATAATTTCTAAAATACACCACACAATGAGTTAAAATGTCATCTTGTGAACATTACAGTTGTCTTTGAAATACAAATTATTTCCTGGTTAACTACTTTTATAAATGTTTCTCTACTATGTAAAAAGTTTATATTAATAATCTGTACATTCACATACTTATTTGGAGTCTGTCATATTAAATCATCAGTGTGCCATACAGAAAATATGAAATGTGGTAATGTTTTTGAATATAAGCTGTAGAAGAAATCCCTTTTCAGACCAACACACTCTGTCCATATTAACATGTTTTCTTTGTAAATGTGGGAAGACTACTGACTTTTAGGTCTTAGATATGGCATTACTATATTTAAGCAATTTTCAACAAAAAATGAAACATTCATGATTTGATAGCTGTACACTCCAGTAATATGATTTTAATTATTTCACGGTATCTACTTAGTATTTTACATTTTTGAAAAGTATAACACTAAAGAAAATGTAACAGTGGCAATGCATCTGTTTACTATTTGGTCAGGGGAATGGCAAGAAGATTTTTAAACAAATTCACTAAAAGTATCTCACTGAGCAATTTTTCAGAACAATGTAGATATACAATTACTTATATTTTCACCTAGTATTTTTCTTTAACATTACCATTGTCACATCATACCAACATATAGGCACCATATCACAAAAATGCTGTAGTCTCTTCTTTGACTGCAAAGGAGAAACAGGATCTCGTATCAGATTGCATCATATACTTTAAAAGGCGAGCTCAAGTGGAAAGACAGCAATATTATCCAAGGAAATAAATCAGTGGATGTCAGGATTTTGATCATATTATTGTCCTAAACTATCATATTATTGTCCTAGAGCTGATGTTTTTTTGTGAGCATCCTTTATGGTGTTCTGCAATGGTATCACCCAGAATGCTTTGTTAATCACTCTACCAAATACAGAATAATAAAGGTTTAGCTTCAGAACATTAAAAAACCTTTTGCTGTGCAATTTAATGAGTGATTTTTCTGTTTGCAGGTTTTCTTTCCAATTTGTCAATTTATCAAGTCTTTTGAAATTCCTGTGCTTTTAAAACCTTGACCATGAGCGTAAACTACAACCTAGGCTGCTCCATGGAATCTTTACATGAGCTATATATATTCTCTTTTAATTTCTACCACTCTTGATTGTATACCATTTTTGTGCCTACTTTCTTATAAACTTAAACTTAGCCAGAATTAAATAAAAATGCTCTATATCTCTATTGTTTTGTGAATGCTAAATAAAATATACCTGTCTCAAAGCTGGTCACTGTATCCCTTGTTCATAATGTCAAACATAACTAGCTACTTCTCACTTATTCAAGTCTCCATAATGTCAAACAGTTACTATATCACTATTAACTATATTCTTTCAGAATTTATTCTTCTATATGTATATTAAACTTGCACGATAAATGTGGATATTGTGACATTTGTGGTAATTGCTTTGTAGAATATGCTATGCTTTCAAGTCATTTATGTATTTCTTACATATAAAATCTGAGTATCAGTTATATACTGCTGTATATATTAAAGGCTTCACTACAACAAATGAAACCTCACAATTTCTAAATTGCCTAAATAAGTCCTATCCTAATTCACAGGTCTAATTCACAGAATATAATGGTTAAGGCAATATTGTAAGTGAGGGGACTCAGCAGACTGATATCCTTCAGGACTACAGAAATGCAGACTTTAGCCTTCTATCAAATTTAACAAACCTGTTTCAAATAATCTACCAGTTAATTTAGGGCTTTCATAAGCTGAATTTTGTTTGGTAGAAGAAGGGACGAACTAATCGCTTTAGGTCATGGCACTTCTGGCCTGTTTCACATATTCAGTGTTCTTGTATTCTCTTATTTTATTCTAGCTAAGATTCAAATATTTGGTACCTTTTATATTATTAAAATATCCCTTCATGTACATATGTTTATAGTGTACTTACAGTCTATAGAAAGTAAGAAGCCATTTGGGAATCGGCTATTTGAGTGGCAGGCACTGTTTGGGCTTGTGCTACTGAGTTCGCCTTTAATGTTCCTTCAGCACTCAGTACATCCTAAGTGTCTGTGCTTGAATCACACTCCATGATAGGTTCACTTCCATTTGCAGATGCTAACTGTCCCATTCTCATGTTTATGGAGCCATACGACTTCATAGGTCTTCTTAAGATGCCGAAATTTCTGCGGTGATAAAGCTCACCTTTGCATAGAGAAATCATTAGCAGAATGGACAAGAGCATCCCACCCAGAGTAAGTAAGCCAAGTCCAGCAATGATGCACTTATCAAGATGAGAGCTGAGCTGCGCATAGTACATCTCCAACTTTTCCATCTGGCGTGCTGTAACCTGGTCTGGATTTATTCGAGCCTCCCGTGGTATGGCGTAGGCAATGACAACTAAAGCAATTCCACTGATGAGGAAAACCAATGCCAACATGAAGCTGTAATCCACAGAACGCTCTTCATATACTGGTTCTTGCTCTTCATCCGAGTGAACATCTCCTTGAAGAACCTGAGAACTAATTCCACCTCCACTGTGAGAGGGACAATGTTGACTTGTCCTGGAATTAACAGCAAATACCCTGGCTTCCTCCTCTTCATTACAGAAGGAAGTGTTTTCGATGCCATGTCCTGAGGGCCTGAGCTCATGGAGCTCCACACAATTCACACACTCCATCCACACTCAGACTGTATGCTCATGATGATTAAACAAAGGGATGACTGTTGTGGATGGAAACAAGAAGTCAAATTATTTATGCACAATTAAAATCAACACAAAATGAGCAGTTAATATACAGTTTATGATTGCACAGAGAACTGGTATTCAAAATTTACATAGAATGACCAGTTTTGGGCTATTGTTTATTTTCCATAGTTGTCTAGTGAACAAAACTGAACAATCAGAAAAGGAAGAAAAACTCTACTAAACTCTAAAAAACATCTGAAAGTTGCTTCAAAATGTTTTTGTGCAAATATTGCATTTTCATGTTGAAGTAGACATTAAAAAATAATAATCAAGACAAATCCTGATTATAAGAATCTAGCAAAAATGTTTAAGATCATTGAAATTAATATATATTTTATATATTGGGTTGGGTAAGAAATCTGTTTTGTTGCAACCACCTCTGGTTGAGGTGATATGAAATGACCCTTACAGAACCTTTTGTAGTGTAAAAATACTCAAATGGTGTGAGTGTTACTTGCTAAAAGTATTGCTAGAATACTAGAAAAACTAGAACACCCCCCCCACCCTGTGCTAATGTGGTAGTCTGGATTGTGTGCAGGTATATTAGTGCTAGAGAAAGAGAGAGAGATACTATGGTCTAATAGTGTAAAACATTGTTTAAATATAGAAACAACAATATACACCAATCAGCCATAACATTATGAGCACTGACAGGTGAAGTGAATAACTGATTATCTCCTCATCATGGTACCTGTTAGTGGGTGGTATATATTAGGTTTTGTCTTCAAAGTTGATGCGTTAGAAGCAGGAAAAATGGGCAAGCATAAGGATTTGAGCGAGTTTGACAAGGGCCAAATTGTGATGCCTAGACGGCTGGATCAGAGCATCTCCAAAACTGCAGCTCTTGTGGGGTGTTCCCGGTCTGCAGTGGTCAGTATCTATTAAAAGTGTTCCAAGGAAGAAACAGTGGTGAACCAGTGACAGGGTCATGGGTGGCCAAGCGTCACTGGTGCACGTGGGGAGCGAAGCCTGCCCGTGTGGTCCGATCCAACATACGAGCTACTGTTGCTCAAATTGCTGAAGAAGTTAGATAGAAAGAAGATAGAAAGTTGTCAGAATACACAGTGCATCACAGTTTTTTGTGTATGGGGCTAGTCAGGGTGCCCATGCTGACACTGTGCACTGTCAAAAGCACCAACAATGGGCACGTGAGCATCAGAACTGGACCACAGAGCAATTGGAAAAGGTGGCCTAGTCTGATGAATCACGTTTTCTTTTACATCACATGGATGGCCAGGTGCATGTATGTCACTTACCTGGGGAACACATGGCACTATGGAAAAAAGGCTAGCCAATGGAGGCAGTGTCATGCTTTGGGCAATGTTCTGCTGGGAAACCTTGGGTCCTGCAATCCATGTGGATGTTACTTTGACACGTACCATCTACCTAAGCATTGTTGCAGACCATGTACACCCTTTCATGGAAACAGTATTCCCTGATGGCTGTAGCCTCTTTCAGCAGGATAATGCGCTGTGCCACAAAGCAAAAATGGTTCAGGAATACTTTGATGAGCACAACAATGAGTTTGAAGTGTTGACTTGGCCTCCAAATTCCCCAGATCTTAATACAATCAAACATCTGTGGGATGTACTGGATAAACAAGTCTGATCCATGGAGGCCCCACCTCGCAACTTACAGGGCTTAAAGGATCTGCTGCTAACATCTTGGTGCCAGATACCACAGCACACCTTGACTCGCATATGAACTTAAGTGACATCCCATTCCTAATCCATAGGGTTCAATATGACGTCGGTCCACCCTTTGCAGCTATAACAGCTTCAACTCTTCTGGGAAGGCTGTCCACAAGATTAGGAGTGTGTTTATGGGAATTTTTGACCATTCTTCCAGAAGCACATTTGTGAGGTCACACACTGATGTTGGACGAGAAGGCCTGGCTCTCAGTCTCCGCTCTAATTCATCCCAAAGGTGTTCTATCGGGTTGAGGTCAGGACTCTGTGCAGGCCAGTCAAGTTCATCCACACCAGACTCTGTCATCCATGTCTTTATGGACCTTGCTTTGTGCACTGGTGCACAGTCATGTTGGAAGAGGAAGGGGCCAGCTCCAAACTGTTTCCACAAAGTTGGGAGCATGGAATTGTCCAAAATGTCTTGGTATGCTGAAGCATTCAGAGTTCCTTTCACTGGAACTAAGGGGCCAAGCCCAGCTCCTGAAAAACAACCCCACACCATAATCCCCCCTCCACCAAACTTTACACTTGGCACAATGCAGTCAGACAAGTACCGTTCTCCTGGCAACCGCCAAACCCAGACTCGTCCATCAGATTGCCAGATGGAGAAGCGCGATTCGTCACTCCAGAGAACGCGTCTCCACTGCTCTAGAGTCCAGTGGCGGCGTGCTTTACACCACTGCATCCAACGCTTTGCATTGCACTTGGTGATGTATGGCTTGGATGCAGCTACTTGGCCATGGAAACCCATTCCATGAAGCTCTCTGCGCACTGTTCTTGAGCTAATCTGAATGCCACATGAAGTTTGGAGGTCTGTAGCGATTGACTCTGCAGAAAGTTGGCGACCTCTTTGCACTATGCGCCTCAGCATCCACTGACCCCGCTCCGTCAGTTTACGTGGCCTACCACTTCGTGGCTGAGTTGCTGTCGTTCCCAAACACTTCCACGTTCTTATAATACAGCTGACAGTTGACTGTGGAATATTTAGGAGCGAGGAAATTTCACGACTGGATTTGTTGCACAGGTGGCATCCTATCACAGTTCCACGCTGGAATTCACTGAGCTCCTGAGAGTGACCCATTCTTTCACAAGTGTTCACAAAAACAGTCTGCATGCCTAGGTGCTTGATTTTATACACCTGTGGCCATGGAAGTGATTGGAACACCTGATTCTGATTATTTGGATGGGTGAGCGAATACTTTTGGCAATATAGTGTATATATATAAGTTTTGGGACATCTGCCTTCATGAACATTAGTGACATCCCATTCTTAATATGGAGTTGGCCCACTCTTTGCAGCTATAACAGCTTCAACTCTTCTGAGAAGGCTTTCCACAAGGTTTGGAATGTGTTCGAATTTTTTGTTTGGTTTTTCATCTAGAAGCACATTTGTGAGGTCAGACACTGATGTTGGACAAGAAGAACTGGCTTGCAGTCTCCGCTTTAACTCATCCCAAAGGTGTTCTATCAGGTTATGGGTCAGGACCCTGTGCAGGCCAGTCAAGTTCCTCCACACCAAACTCGCTCATCCATGTCTTTATGGACCTTGCTTTGTGCACTGGTGTGCAGTCATGTTGGTACAGAAAAAGGCCATCCCCAAACTGTTCCCACAAAGTTGGGAGCATGAAATTTTCCAAAATCACCATAGGCATGTTAGCATCAGAACTGGACTGGTCTGATGCTTTCTTTTACATCATGTGGATGGCTGGCTGCAGGTGTGTCATTTACCCAAAGAAGATATGGCACCAGGACACTATAGGAAGAAGGCAAGTCGGCAGTGTGATGTTCTGGGTAATGTTCTGCTGGTAAACCTTTGATCCTGCATTTAGGTGGATATTACTTTAACATGTACCATTTACCTAATCATTGTTGCAGTTTAGGAACAGTATGAGGAACATGATAAAGAGTTCACAAACACAAAGTCCCATCCAGCTCTCCACCTCATAAGGACAGAAAGTCTTTCAGGACTTAAAAGGATCTGCTGCTAACATTTTGGTGCCAGATACCGCAGCACTGGAGCAAGGTAAAGTGAATGGTAAGAACCTACACCTGTGCAGGACTGCTCTAACATGTATTCTGTGTTTCAGCGAGCAGTAACAAGGATAAAGCATGAAAGCAACAAGCACTTTGTGAAAGAGCTGAGCAGCAAAGACCCATGTGTGTGTATGTGTTACAATATATATGTGGTAAAATAAAACCACTGAAAGTGAGACCAGTAGGGATAAGAAAGAAAGAGCCCTTTTTTTAGTTTTCCCAAGCCTGCTTGGGAAATGTTTAAACCATTGTAAAGTGTCACAGTCCCAGTGAATGGAAAGGTAATGGTTCATGGTTCATGTTAAACCCCTTGAATTACAGCTGAAAAGCTTAGGTTGTATGCCCGTTTAAAACAAGTAGTGCTCAGCAGTGGTTGGTTTAAGACATGTTGAAATGAGTGACTTGTCAGACTACAAAAGGGGACAGATCTTGAGTGTGTTTTGCAGGAGCATCTGTAACCTTTACAGCCCAAGAGCCCAAGAGTCTCCAACAGTAATGGACAAAAATCAAAACTTAAGGATAGGACAGTCGAATGCTATGAAGGATTGTGTCCAAATAACACAGAACTAATGCAGCAAAGTGACAGCAGTAATTAATATCCACCTTGATATCCACAAAAACAGTCTGCAGAGAACTTCACAAAGCCAACATCCGTGGAAGAGTTGCCATTGCTAAACCATTAATCACAGACACCAATGCAAAAATGTGGAAAAACTTGGTGTCATGATCATAAAACCTGGACAGGTGAAGAATAGAAACGAAAAATACGGTCTGATGAATCATCATTCACATTATTGCAAACAACAGGTCAAGTTTATGCATGGACAAACTCCAAGAAAGCATATAACTTGGACTGTCTGCTTCCAAGTGTCAAACATGGGGGTGGATCTGTGAAGATTTGGGTGGCCATATCTTGGCCCCTTCATTAGCCTACATGGTTGTGTTACTGCCAGCAAGTATTTGGAAATTAAAAAGTGATCACGTGCATCCTGTGGTCCAAACGTTGTTTCCAAACTATGATGATAGCCAAAACAGTTCAGTCTTGGTTTAAGGAGCACTAATATTAACTTCAACATCTGCCCTGGCCAACTCAATCACTTGACTTGAATATCATCAATCAAATGTGGGAAATTTTGGAGAGAATTGTGAGAAGCAGGTTCCCTGCTCCAAATGCTCTGAGGCAACTAGAAGATATTCTGCTAGATGAATGATACAATATTTAACTAGAAGATATTCAGATGTTGTATGAATCTATTCAAAGAAGGCTGGAAGCTTTATTAAATGCAAATGGTGATCCAAAACCTTATTAATACCTTATACCTTAATAACCTTATTAATAAAGAGATATTTCATATTTCATCAGTCTTTGTCCAACCCCTTTGTGTGTGTGTGTGTGTGTATATATATATATATATATATATATATATATATATATATATATATATATATATATACACACACACACATATATACATATATACACACACACAGAGGGGTTGGACAAAGACTGATGAAATATGAAATATGAAACAGAGGAAGAGAATACTCCCTGGATGGTATTTCAGTTCATCAGTTGTCCATGCTTTGTTGTTACTGACTAGTGTATAAGATTGCTTGTGTACCTTAAACTTACTACTTCATTAAATCTCTACCATGTGTAAACATGCACGTGGTCTATAGTATCCATCTGCTGTTTTACATTTGCTGTACTAAGATCGTTGTTTATTCATGAAGCACTTATAAGGCACTATGACCTTGTTCTGGACACTAACCTTCCCTTTGCGCATTTGTGCACAACGACAATCTGATAAGTGCATAAATGTCATTATGTCATGTTTTCAATGCACAATAAAGAAAGCTGCATCAGGGAGGAGATTTATGCCAGTGATGTATGGAGTATTTCACCTACCTTCAGGTGTTGATGAGCGCCAATCACACAGCATTGTATAAGAATTCTGCGTGTTGCGAGGGAAACCTCAGGGAAGAAGTGACCATGCGCAAAACAACATATTAAATTGGTGCTTTTGAGCCAGTATGCGGTGAAAAGGCGACAGTTTAGTTCATTCAAAGCCACAATCTCCCAGGTAGCAATTTTAATATAAGCTATAATTCTGACAGCGAGTCAGCGGTGCCGTTACGGACGTGTTACGCCCTTCGGTCTCAACCAAATGCTTTGAAACAAAGGGGGAGTGGAGTATTGCTTCGTATTTGTATTGCTTTCAATAACATCAAATTCATGAGTACTGACTGTACACCCAGGGTCTAACATTAGTCGGTACCGTTCAATTCAGTTCAGCACGACGCTGTAAGAGTTCATACAATACCACTTTTTCATTTTCATCCACCCCTTTGCTTATTCTGTAATTGATTCGTCCGCTACTCAGTGGATAAACATAAACAAATCACCATAAATTCTTGTGCTTATCATTTGTTTTTAAGATAAATTTAACCTAGTAATAAGTACTACTGTTAGTTATAAGTAGCTATATTTGTCTGCTTGTTTATTTCAATTTTTCAATTTCCCAAAGTAGATATAATTTAGCATTTCATAATGCAATGTTTCTCAGCTCACCTTTGGGTCACAGGAAGTTCATGATTGAGCCATTCATGAGTTTAGTTTATCTAACATAATTCACTGGAGTAAAAAGAAATATTTAAAAATGGTAAATGAAAATATGACCTAGATTAACATTTGTGCAAACCACCGTGTGTTTTGTGTGGTGTTATTGGATATATCCAGTCACGCCATGCTGATTTTGAGACATCAGAATGAAATCACTGTCATAGGGTGAATGTCTTATTATTCCACAGTGTTATATAGTAGTTTTATAAAAACCTGTAGGGGTTTCCACAAGCTGTAAGCTTTCATGTCATTAATAAAACAAATATCCAAACACATAGTACATTGCTGATGAAGGGTTGACTATTTACATATGAATGTAAATATTTACATAATGTAATATTTAAGCAATATTGCACAAACAATTGTGTTGCTGTAATGAATGTCAGTATGGCTGTGGTTCAGTGCCAAAGGTAATCACAGCTGTGCCGATATTTAGTACAACAGCAGTATAACAGTTGCAATATACAAGAGATTACTACTGAGTAAATGACATACGAGACACAATGTTTTTTTTTTTTTATTATTTCCTCAAAAAAAAAAAAAGAATCCAATATTAGCACTCTTGGAATGCCATTTGTCCCAATAAAATCTGGAATGAACTGTTATTACAGAAGAGTGTATAAAAATCACCCTTAACAAATTAAGTAAAAATGGCAGTTAAAAATCTAAAATTCTAGAAGTCTAAAAGTCTGATGTTTCATAATCACACAATTTAAATCATATAAAATCCACCAATCATTTAACCATAGTTGTGGAGTGTTATTGGGGCATTTATTCATGCATCCATTATACAGTATACCTTCGCTATTCATCTCTTCATCTCACTTATTGCATTTTAAGACTGTCTCTGTTAACCAGATCCATAAAAATAGCTAAAGCATGTGCAATTTTTTCTATCCCGAAATTCAGTGGGGGGGGGGGTCTACTCTCATTATATCTTTCATTGTCTGTACCAGTTATCCAATCTATCATCGGGTCACGGGGAGCCTGTGCGTCATCGGGCATCAAGGCAGGATACACCCTGGTACTCTCATTATGTCACATGAATTATGTCATGTTATTCCTATAAAGCAGCTCCACTGAAAGGGCTTAACAACATATGTTTCATTTTTTTCTTATCAGGCCTGAAAATAAATGCATCTTATCTGTTGCAGCACTATTGCCAGAATTATGGAAAAACAAAGCTGAGACATCTGCAAATCATCACACAGTTGTTGTTGTTGGTCACCACAATTATTTCCCCATATTCTTACATTATTTATTATTATACATACTTATATTATTATAATATTATTGTATACCTTAAATGTGGCAAGAGCTCATTCAGCTTAACTTTATTCTTAGATGCTGATTACTTAAAATTAAATTGTTTTAACCTTTTAAATATTAAGTACATCTTAATTTTGTTTTGATCAGACCTGGTCACATGTTTCACACTGATTTTACTTATTTTAAGCACAATCAGCACTTATGACCAACATTTCCCTTTTTTCAGGTTTCAGACACTTGCAAACCAGTCACATGTTTTCAGTCTAAACATTACACATCCCTTTACCTTATTTAACACTGATCATGTGATCACCTACAAGGTTGTTGCTGAGCCTCATTTGGATAAAACACACACACACACTAGGTGTACTTTAATTAAGTTCTATATGTGTCACATTTAATGTTAAAAAAAATTCCATTTGTTTTAGTACTATTACTAAAAGCAACGCATTTTGCTGTTGCCATTTTTACATTCAGGATAAACACGTCCATCACTTCAGTTTGGAATGATCCAACAAATGGCTGCTGTGGGCGGTCCTTCACACAGGGAGCTGCGCAGTGCCGATCACTTCAGACTGATATGCAGCGATTACGTGTATGACGGAGAGAATTATAATCAGGCATTTTGCAGGCCACGCGGCGGTTGGGGTCCTTGACTGTTGGCTAAATCCAAATAACCTTATGTCAGAAGAAGTGGAGTTTGTGTGGACGAGAGCTCAGTGTTCAGTATAAAGAATGGCAGGTATGTTCTTCAAGTAATTTGGCAAATTGTTTCACATATGGATTTTTATAGTTTTGTGCCTTCTGATCCGTCAGATTGTGTTCAACGTTAGCTAGTCGTGTGCTCTCGATGTAACATGCTACCTAATTATCCGAAGATAGACGTATTGAGGCCACTGCTATCATGAACTGTTCATAACACAGTTAAAAATAAGCGCTAATTATTCATGAAATTCATAACAATACGAAATATTCGAGTTGTTAAGATACTAATATTGTAGGCTGGTTTACTGTAAGCCAACTAGCTAATATTAACCTGGTTAACTGTTTCGGTTCCGTAAGCTAATCAGAGAAACATTACGCTGTTCATAACTATCTGTCTGTCTGTCTGTCTGTCTGTCTATCTATCTATCTATCTATCTATCTATCTATCTATCTATCTATCTATCTATCTATCTTTAGCTATGTTAGCCACTGATACTTGTTAAATGTTTTAGATGTTGAAATGCGCTAAAGATAGACGTCCAGGTTGCGAACTAGCTAGCAAGTTCATGTAAATACAAGGCCAGTGGCTAAATATAGCACAACATTGACCAGTTACTTAAAATACACAGTGTAGTATAGTGACACTGTATAATAAAGGCTAAAACACTGTGTGCAGTGATAAAGTACCCGAGAACGAAGCTGGAGTCAGTTTCTGACTCGGAGTTTTTTAAAGCTACAGTAGTTCCACTTTGCGGCCTGTAGTTGGCGTCGTTAAGCACTGGAAGTCTCTTTCAATAAAAGGGTGAAGAACTTATTTTCTCTGCAGTTACACTGCCTGACCAAAAAAGGTCACACACTAATATTTCATTGGACTGCCATTTACTTTGATTACAGCACAAAATTGCCATGGCATCATTTCGATAAGCTTCTGCAGAGTCCCAACATTTTATTTCCGCCCAGAGTTGCTTTAATTTCCCGCCAACATCTTGAATTGATGATGGGAGAGTCGGGCCGCTGGGTAAAATCTTCAGCACTTCCCGAAGACTAATTGGGGTTAAGGTCTGGACTCTGGTAACCAATCCATGTGTGAAAATTATGCCTCATGCTCTCTGAACCACTGTTTCACAATTTGAGGCTGAGAAATCCTAGGATTGAAATCTTGTGCTATCAGGGATGAAAAGAAAAATCTATTTATGAAAATACCTGGTCATTCAGTATGTTCAGGTAATGAGCTGATCTTATATTTTGGGCACATAATGTTGCTAAATCTAGACCTAACCAACTGAAGCAACCCCAGATCACAACCCTGCCCTTAGACTTGGTAGGCATTAGGCATGATGGGTGCAGGATAAATCTGGATTCATCAGATACATGAGCTTTTTCCATTGCTCCAGAGTCCAAGCTTTATGCTCCATAGCAAATTGAAGCCTTTTTTACGATTAGCCTCACTAATAAGTGTTTTTATTATTATTTTTTTTTTAGAGCTACATGGTTGTTTAGTCCCAATCCCTTGGTTTGTCTGCACATTGTGCCTGTGGAAATGAACACTATTTAACATAGCTTTGAGTTCTACAGTTGTTGTTTTTTTTACGATTTGATTTCAGTAAATTTTTAAGTGATCCTCGATCACAATCATTCAGCATTTTTTCTGACCGTATTTCGAGGACAATGGTTCACCACTATCTTTCCAGGTTTTAATATTGTGTTCAAGATTTCTTAACCCAACATTAGTAGTGTCAGAAATCTCCTTAGTTGTTTGCTTGTTGCAGGCCAATCATTTGACCCTTCTGAAATGGAGTAACATGCTTTCCACAAGCACAGTAAATGTCTTCTGACATGTTTGTTTAAGAAATAACTAGTTGTGAGCTAAAATATATGAATCACTGCAGTAATTATCCAGTGGAAGGACCATATGTATTTGCTTAGTTAAATCCAGGTGGTGACACTTTTGGCCAGGTAGTGTATCACCCTGTTCTCATTGCATCTCAGGTTTTTCATGTGAAATAAAATGAGAGGAAAAAATACTTTGTTCCCCCTAAATCAGGTGTAGGTAAATTGTGCTTTCTGCCTAATTCACAGCAAGACTAATAGCCAGTAATTACTGTGCCATCAGTTTTGTTCTGTCCAATTGAAAGCAGCTTGCTTTGATGGAGTGCTAGTGTTATGCCAGTAATTAATTAAATTAGAGCAGCCCTGATGAGCCCTGTTTAGAAGCTCAAAACTAGGCTAATGTGATTCATCTAACCATACTTTACGCTCACCAATTTAATAGTAATAATAGAATGGCTGTACACATACTTATTCATTCAATTACCTAATCAGATAATAAAGTGGCAGCAACATAATGGATAAAATCATGTAGACAAAAGATAAGAGTTGCAGTTAAATGTTCAAATCAGACTTCTTAAATGGGGGTTAAAGTGTGATCACTGTGGCTTTGAGTGCGACATCATTGGTCTCATACAGGATGGTTTGAGTATTTCAGAAACTACCAATCTCCTGGGATGTTCATGCACAAAAGTTTTTAGTATTTATAAAGAGTGGAAAATGGAAATGATTCTTATGGATGTGTGACAGAAACACCCGACAGAGCCCTCAAAAATGAAGCAGTCAGGCGGATATCAAGCATTTTAAGGTAAATTATATCAACTGATTAGGCTGCAGGCATGGCCATTTAATAAAATTGCATCCTCTTTTGTCCACCACAGCAGTTGCATAGTGCCTACAAACCAGTGTTTTTGTTTTTACTTTTTATTTTTTATGGAAATCACACTTTTTACCAGATTAAATAGAGAACATTGAGCCAGGAGAATGGGGGGAAAAAAGCAGAAATAATTGTCTTTGGATTTGATTTAAAAAAAAAAAAAAGTTGTGTAAATCACAAAAACTGTTTCCTCTACATATTGTCATCCAGTCGTTTGTGAGATGAGACTGTAGCTAACCTTTGTGAAACTGGACAGAAGAGAAAAGTTAATGAGGGAATGCAGTGATGAATGATGGAGAAAGAAACTTGTTCAATTTCTAAACAAAATCAAGCCCCCTGCTGTAATATAAGGTACAACAGTGTTAGTCTGTTATCATCTGAATGAAAGGGGTGGTAGGAGGTTGGCACACCCCACTGCTGACACAGAGATATTAAAAAAAGCCAGATTGTAACTTGAGGAAGCCAACATTCTTCTGGGAGACTATCCTGTGGGCAGATGAGACCAAAATGTTTTTGCTAAAGCACATCATTGTTCTGTTCACAGAAAATGAAATGAGGCTTTCAAAGAAAAGAACATGGTCTAACACCCAAACATGGAGGAGGTTGATATATGTTTTGGGGTTGCTTTACTTCTTCAGACACTGGCTGCATTGAATGTGTGCATGATATTGTAAAATCTGAAGACGGACAAGGAATTTTGGCAGTGCAGGGCCCAGTGTCGTCTTCTGTTCTCCGTAGCTGATCTGTTGGTGAGGTCATATCCTCTCATGGGTTTTCATATCATCGCTATATGGGTGACACTCAACTTATCCTCACCTTTGACACATCGCCAAAAAAGGCAAAACTTTTTTTGCTATACTCTGAATGAATTTGGGTTTGAGATCAAAAGATGAAAGAGATGATGGAAAATTCAAGCTGAAATTCTAATTACTTCTAGAGGTGCTAAACAATATGAACAAGAACATGGCAATTTTGCTTGCTTGTGAATGTGATGCAAACCAAGCCAAAGGACGTGTCGGTAAACAGTGCAAATGCGTTCTGGAGATTTGAGATAATGAACAAAACGAGTATAAGTAGTGAATCTGTTTCACAAAAGGTTTTAATAATAATTTCTATGATTGTCTATGTATTGTGTGGGCTCTGCCAGGTAGGCAAAATGTTCCCATACCTCACTCCTTCACCCTAGATTTTTGAGAAACTGCAGGTTTGAAGTGCATTTAGATCAGTCTTGAATTTTTTGCTTCATACTGTGTGTGATTTTGCATTGCTGCACGCTGTTTTGAAAATACAACAGTATTGAAAAAATTTATTGACCATTCTGGAATCTGATTGTCATGTTTTAGAATCAAAAAGTATTGAAGTTTTGCTGCATTGTGCTTCCCTAAGAAGAACTAGTCGAGATTATATTGTATACTGTCATACTGCTATTTTTTATAGTAGCCAAGTCTAGTATCATTAAGTTAAATGGTTGATGCATTTCTTTTAAATGTCTTCTCATTCTCTTTAAGGCCCAACGTAATACCTGGACTACAAAGCTGAGCTCCACCAGCAGTTGGTGGATGTACAATACAACCAGCCTTCAATTTTTGTTTATCTGTTTTGAAACTTGTCCACCTCCAGCAACTACAAAGTGACAATGTACTGCCTCCAGTGGTTACTTCCGGTCCTGCTGATCCCAAAGCCACTGAACCCAGCTCTGTGGTTCAACCATTCTATGTTCATGGGTTTCTACTTGCTTAGCTTCCTGTTGGAAAGGAAGCCATGCACCATTTGTGCCTTAGTGTTCCTCGCAGCATTGTTTCTCATCTGCTACAGCTGCTGGGGGAATTGCTTCCTTTACCACTGCCATGACTCTCCACTGCCAGACTCTGCACATGATCCCAGCATTGTGGGCACCTAGACTCCAGGTTTTCAAGAAATCCCAAATGCTTCTTGGACAAATCTTGGACAAAGTCTGACTGTGAACGAATAAATATCTAATGAGAAATGCTGAGAAGTTTGCAGAGATGAGAGCCTCACTGAAGTCATACTTTAATTAATCACAAGCTAACCTCTTGCTGTTACTTTGTTTTCCATCCAAGAGATTATAAATCTTGGACCATGGGTTGCTTATAGGGCTCTTCTGTTTTAATCTTTCATCCCAACTTTCCTTTATTTTCCTGGATACTGAAAGTTTCTGTAAGCATGTATGAGATTTATCATAAACCTATCTGTTCTTGTGTCAATCAGTTTAAGTCCCAGGGTCTGAGGTGACTTCAGTGGTGGTGAATGTCCAAACTGAGCTTTCTAGAGCTCAAAAGTATTTAAAGTAAAGAGCTGTACTTTTGTGCAGTTCAGTTTGTTCAAATGCTGTCACAGCTTTTAATTCAATAAAGTTCATAATGCACAAAATTGAGTGTAATATCAAACATTTGAATTCTATAGATGCTTTAAGAATGATGAGAATGGTATGTCCAGGGCACATCTGGAGTTTGGGGTTGACCATATCTGCTCTATGCTTGTTCACTGTCACTGAAATCTTACTCAGTCAAGACAGCTGAAACATGAAAATCAATATGCATTAGGTTTATTTTTGTTTGTTTGGCCAAATAAGGAATAACTACGCAGCTTTCTTTTGCATCCCTCCACTGTTTTATTTTAAATGAAAGCACGCATAAATCGTATGGCTTTTTGAATCATTCCAGTACTAATGTAACAAATTAGTTATCAAGCAGTTATTAAAATATAATGCCCGAACACAGTAGAAACTTACAAAGTTCTTACTAAACGTTTGACGCCAGAGTTTCTAAAAGCATAGCACACATGGTGATATCACTGAATAAACCATGGATTTATTTATACAAACATAATGATGCAACAAATATAAAAGCAAACTTCATGCCAATACTTGTCATTACTCACTAACAGGGAATTTATTATGCTAGTGGGATTGCACACATCTGAATTTTGTTTACCAAGTTGTGCAAACTCCTGGTGAAGACAGTTTTGGAGATGAAGGTTTGGGGGGGGTGCGTTATTTCATGAATGAATGAAGTACACTATTTGACCATTCTGGAAACATGTAAAGCCAATTTTATGCAGTGTGCAGAAGTGAGCTGCTACAAAAGGTGTTGTATCCAGTGTTATTACAGCAATACACCCAAATAGAAATGCTTAAAATAGTATTCAAATGACAATTTTGAGTGTGTTTAAAGCTCAGATGAGGGGGCATGGAAGTTCCCATGCATTCAAGTTCTGTCATCATTTGTGATTATTATTCATTTTACTCATTTTTCAGATGGCTTGATTATGCAAAGGATTAGGCAAATGCTACCTTCATAGATCATGGACCATGGGTCATTGGTGGGCTGTAAAAAAAAAATAGGTTAACATTATTGTTATATCACTGTAATGTTAAGTATCTTAACAGATCAGTGATTGTATATGGATAGGTATTATTTTGATATTTTTTTTGACAAAAGTATCTAGTTTAATTATTCAATTAATAATTGCCTAATCCATGATATAATGCTGTCTCTGATCTAGTGGGATAGGCTCCAGGTCCACAATAAAGGGGTTACTGAAGATGATTAGCATTGGGTACCAATGCCCAGCAATGGACTAGTGTCCCCTTCAGGGTGTATCCCTGCCATGTACTCAGTGTTCCCCAGATTCTGGATTCACTGTGACTATGACAGGATAATAACGGTGTACAGGTTTAAGCTCTTAAAGTAACAATTTGTAGTCATCTGGGATTCTTGGGGTAGGTCAAAAACACCTACATCCAGTATTGACATTGATATGGTCATTGATATACAGTGCTGCTACAAAGTCTGTTAACACTTTACAGCTTTCTGTGTTTCTGCATAAATTTGACCTGAAATATGAAAGGATCATCTAAATTCAATTTATTTTGTATAGTGCCTTTTACAATGAACATTCTCAAAGCAGCTTTACAAAAGAAGAGAAACAGAAAAAGGGGAGGGGAAAATATATAACTAAATAACTAGAAATAAGAATAAATTATTAAATTAAATTAAATTATTAAACTATTTTATTTTATCCCTAATGAGCAAGCCTGTGACAAGGAAAACCTCCCTGGGATGATATGAGGAAGAAAACCAGGCTCAGAAGGGAACCTATCTTCATTTGTGTGACACTGGACAGTAAATAATGTAACTGTAACTGATTAATGTCCTTTCTACAACAGCAGTCAATGGCCCATGAGGAACTATTAGGTCATTGTAGATTCTAAGGTCGTTATAGACACTAATTCTTTGCTGTCACAAGCTGAAAGATGAAATAAGTCCTGAAACCAGATGAAGAGAACCCAATTAATCCAATGATGCAATAATGATGATGCTGTAGGGTTTTTTTTTTTTTTGCCTTTGATTATTGGGCAAAATTATCCAACAATTTGTCAGACAAAAGTACAGTCTGGTCCATAAGTATTTGGACAGTGACAACATTTTTTTAATTTTAGTTTTGAAACAAACAATTGACTGAACTGTAGATTTCCAGCTTTAATTAAAGGGGTTTAACAAAAACATTGCATTATCTGTGAATTACAGCTTTTTTTTTTTTTGCAGTCCTTCCATTTTAACAGGCTCATAAGTAATTGGACAAACTAGCATAGTTGTGTAGATGTGCATATGAAGATTATTATTAATGCTTTGATAAAAATCCTTTGCCTCCATTGCCTGCTTTGTGCATGGATGTCACCAAATTGCTGAGATTCCTCCCTGAGATGCTTTGCCAGGCTTTTAATGCAGCCCTCTTCAGTTGATGAATTCAGTTTTGTATTAAAAAAAAGCAAGTGAAAAGCATACTCAATTGAGTGGAAGTCTGGTGCCATTTAAGAACATTCCCTTGCTGTGCCTTAAGAAGCACTTGGGTTGCTTTTGCGGTAGGTTTTGGGTCATTTTCCATCTGTACTATAAAGCTCTGAGTCCTTCCTTTCCTTCCCATCATTCTGGTACAATCTTGGTTTCATTTTTCTAAATATTCTTGTACTTGAGTGTTATTGGTGGTTTGCATCTTGAGGTAAACCCTCTGTGTTTACATTCATGAACGCATCTCTTGATTGTGGATTTTGACAGTGATATTTCTACTTCCTTTGGAGGGTCCTTGACTTGGATGTTGTGAAGGGCTTTTTCTTTAAAAAGAAAAGAATTCTGTCTCCATCCATTTTTAGTTGTTATGGTCTTCCAGGCCTTTTGGTGTCTCTGAGCTAACCAGTACATTCCTTCCTTTTAAGAATGCTCAAAGCTGTTGCCATTTCTGAAGTTTCTGCCATCTCTCTGAATGACCTATTTAGTTTTTTTTTTTGTAGAATTCTCATTAACAGATTTAAATGCAAATTTAAAACTTGAAATTGACTTCAGACCTTTTGTTTCCTTAAATTGTCATCAAGTAACAAGGAAACAAGCTACACCTGTCCAAGAAGCTACTTATCTGGAAATTGTCCAATTCCAGACTCAAACTAGCTCGGGGCCACTGCTGGTATTGTCATGAAATAGGAGGGCCACTTCATGTACTACAAAAACATTTCTGACATTGTACAAAATTTAAATTAAAATACATATAGCATAAAACACTGCTGAGTCACTGCTAACAGGAGTTATATTCACTGCCCTATTTAGTCTTGTAAATTTTTTACTAGTAGTCAGAAATGGGAACTGCAGCAAGAACTAACTAGAATGTTGCATTTCCAGAAGAAAATGCGAGTGTGATTGCGAATATGTTGCTTAAACTATTGCAAGACATGCTCAAATAATATTTAGAAGCTAAAGTCACAGTTTAAAAAGTTTAAGGTAGTTTATGTGGCTGTAGAGAAAGAATTCAAGCTGTAAGAACAGTTTAAAGACGATGCGTCCTTAAAAAAACCTCTTCTCTCACTCTAGCTGACGTCACACACACACACACACACCAGCGGTCTGAAGTCCGTGAAACATACATTTAAAAATCCATCTAAAAAAAAACTAGAATACTTATCAGCATGAAAACTAATAGCACACCTAAGCAGCATTTTAGCGTTGTAAGCATGTTTCTAGCTATTACCGTTTAAGCGATATGTTACTTAAACTATTACAAGACATGCCAAAATAATATATAAATACAACTCCGAGCGGGTCTCGAACCCGAGTCTCCAGCATGGCAGGCGAACGCACTAACAAATTAAGATGAGGTTTACATCACAGCACTTAGTGCTACACTCGGTTACAAATATAAAAGCTATACATGCTTAAACTATTGCAAGACATTCTCAAATAATAAATACAAACTAAAGTCACAGTTACAATATGAAGTCTAAACGAACTAGTGTGTGCGCTGGGAACAGTTTAAAGACGATGCGTCCAACCTCTTCCCTCACTCTAGCTGACGTCACACACACACACACAGTCTGAAGTCCGTATTGCATTTAATAATCCATATACAATAAACTATAATACTTATCAGCATGAAACGTAATAGCACACTTAAGCACAACATGAGCAACATTTTAACGTTGGAACCATGTTTCTAATGTGTGCAGGAAGTGAAGTCGATAACAAATGCATTTAAAAATTAATATAAAATAAACTACAATACTTATCAGCATGAAAAGTAATAGCACACTTAAGCACGGGCGCGCTAACAAATAAGATAAAGTGCAGCTTATAATACTACTGAGATCAGTGGAGTAAAGGTAGTAAAAGCAAGGTGACTTATAAGCAAGTTGAAACAGGCTTTATACAACTCGCTGCACGGCACCTAGCGCAAGCCTCCGTTACATATATAAAAACTATACATGCTTAAACTATTGCAAAAAATGATCGAATAATAAACACAAACTAAAGTTACAGTTAAAATATGAAGTCTAAACGAACCAGCGTGTGTGCTCGGCTTAAATATCAGATTAACCTCTTAAGACCCGAGGTGTTTTATAGGTGTTTGGGGTTAGTTACACCTAATAAGTATAAAAATATAAGCACTGTCTTTGAACAGGAAATAGTTTTTGAAAAAGATTATGTCCTCATTTGAGGACATTGGGTTTAGTTTACTGCATAAGACAATACAATTTGTACAGTAAACCGTGTATAACAAAGTATGAAACTGTTCATTTCAATGTCTGAACATTGTGCAAAAGCAATATTGCAAACAATGAAACACAAATAAAAGCCCTGTGATTACGCTACAGGTACATCTGAAAAAAAAATTAGAAAATCATGAAAAAGGTCATGAAATTTTACATGCTTGTTTACGACATCTACAGATGCTCGATTACGGCACCTACCGAAAATCTCCGAGAAAGACCGAACTGTACGGAAACCAGGAAGTGAAGTCCGTGAAAAATGCAGAATTAAATGCGTGTGATTGCGAAAAGCAAAGCAATATGTTGCTTAAACTATTGCAGTACATTGTCAAATAGTATATACAAGCTAAAGTCACAGTTTAAAAGGTTTAAGGTAGTTTATGTGGCTGTAGAGTAAGAATTCAAGCTGTAAGAACAGTTTAAAGACGAGGTGTCCTTAAGAAAAACCTCCTATAAAATAAATTAGAATACTTATCAGCATGAAAAGTAATAGCACACCTAAGCAGCATTTTAGTGTTGGAAGCATGTTTCTAGCTATTACCGTATAAGCGATATGTTGCTTAAACTATTGCAAGAAATTCTGAAAAAAATATATAAATACAATGGGAGGCGGGCGCGCTACCAATGCAGCTTATAAGCACCTTGAAACATGCTTTTATACAACTCGCTGCACGGCACCTAGCGCAAGCCTCCGTTACATATACATAAAAACTTTACATGCTTAAACTACTGCAAAAAATTATCGACCATTCTTTAGCCGTACGGTCTAATGTGGAGTTCTCCTTGCAGCTATAACAGCTTCAAGTCTTCTAGGAAGGCTTTCCACAAGTTTTAGGAGTGTCTTTATGGAATCTTTCAACATTGCTCCAGAAGCGCATTTGTGAATAATAAAACCTTGCATAAATGATATGAAGAAAGAGATTAAGATAAAGTGTAAGAAAATGGGGGTTTACTACCCCCCCATGCCAAGCTATTTGCTAGGCATGGGCACTTGGCACTACCTTATCCAAACACAATAATACAGTAGAACATGAACATCATTTATGGTACGAAGAAGAGATGGACAATATGATAATACCGTGTGTTTCACCATACAATGAAGTTCTTACTCGGAATCATCAAGCAGCCTAACACGTAAGTTAAGGACATAAAAAAACTATTGATATTTTATCTATATGAATAATTTCTGCATAACTAAATGTTATTAACGCTGTGTACAGGATGGTCAGTGGCAGTTTGTATATATGACGTTACACACTGTTTGGTCTGCGGCGAAATGCGAGTGATCATTTAGCTACGTACTCAACACACACACGCACACACACACACACACCCATTACAGAATGGCACGAAGGCAGAAAGGAAATGTAACGTGGTGTGGTGCTACTTCTCAACAGCGGGAAAAAATGCTCAATGCAATCAATATTTGTGCTGATAAAAAAAAAAGTCACACACAGCAACAATACAAGCAACCTCTTCCAGTGTGTATATTTTGTGTAATTTGTTCTGAATGGCCAGTATGTCTTCGTAATTTGCCTTTACATGTAATGATCTTTTTTGTAAAAATGAACATTATTTTGAAAAATCACATTGAGATTTAAAATAATAAGTGGTATCAGTGGCGTTAAAATTGTAAGAAAAACAAGCTAAAAAATGTGTATGGTATCACATGAAAAAATTGTGGTATCACTCATCCCTAGTGACGAGTGTCTTAGCTGATTAATTGTTCTTATTGTTGATTATTAAATTGTAAAATAATAAAACCTTGGTTAAATGATGTATAGAAGGAGATGAAGATAAAGTGTAAAAAAACAAAAACAAAAGGGGGTCTCGTTCATTAAATCCCCCCCCCCCATGCCAAGCTATAGCCAAGCTATCTCATTGCTAGCTCACAGCCTATAGCTAGTAGCCTATGGCTAATAGCCAAGCTACAGTGAGGGAAAAAATTATTTGATCCCCTGCTGATTTTGTACGTTTGCCCACTGACAAAGAAATGATCAGTCTGTAATTTTAATGGTAGGTGTATTTGAACAGTGAGAGGCAGAATAACAACAAAAAAATCCAGAAAAACACATTTCAGAAAAGTTATACATTGATTTGCATTTTAATGAGTGAAATAAGTATTTGATCCTCTATCAATCAGAAAGATTTATGGCTCCCAGGTGTCTTTTATACAGGTAAGAAGCTGAGATTACAGTAGGAGCACTCTCGGGGAGTGCTCTTAATCTCAGCTCCTTAACTGTAAGAAAGACACCTGTCCACAGAAGGAAGCAATCAATCAGATTCCAAACTCTCCATCATGGCCAAGACCAAAGAGCTGTCCATGGATGTCAGGGACAAGATTGTAGACCTACACAAGGCTGGAATGAGCTACAAGACCATCGCCAAGCAGCTTGGTGAGAAGGTGACAACAGTTGGTGCGATTATTCCCAAATGGAAGAAACACAAAAGGACTGTCAATCTTCCTCGGTCTGGGGCTCCATACAAGATCTCACCTCATGCAGTTTCAATGATCATGAGAACAGAGAGGAATCATCCCAGAATTACACTGGAGGCTCTCAAGGCCGCTGGGACCATAGTCACCAAGAAAACAATTGGTAACACACTACACCGTGAAAGACTGAAATCCATTAGCGCCTGCAAGGTCCCCCTGCTAAAGAAAGCACATGTACAGGCTCATCTGAAGTTTGCCAGTGAATATCTGAATGATTCAGAGGAGAACTGGGTGAAAGTGTTATGGTCAAATGAGACCAAAATCCAGCTCTTTGGCATCAACTCAACTCGCCGTGTTTGGAGGAGGAGGAATGCTGCCTATGACCCCAAAGTACACCATCCCCAGGTGACAGGACAACTGCACTGCATCAAAGGGACGATGGACGGGGCCATGTACCGTTAAATCTTGGATGAGAACCTCCTTCCCTCAGCCAGGGCATTGAAAATGGGTCATGGATGGATATTCCAGCCTGACAATGACCCAAAACACACGGCCAAGGCAACAAAGGAGTGGTTCAGAAAGAAGCACATTAAGGTCCTGTAGTGGCCTAGCCAGTCTGCAGACCTTAATCCCATAGAAAATCTGTGGAGGGAGCTGAAGGGTCAGCCACAAAACCTTAATGACTTGGAGAGGATCTGCAAAGAGGAGTGGGCCCAAATTCCTTGAGATGTGAGATGTGTGCAAACCTGGTGGCCAACTACAAGGAATGTCTGACGTCTGTGATTGCCAACAAGGGTTTGCCACCAAGTACTAAGTTCAAGAAGCTTTATTGTCATTTCAAACACATATAGCTGATGCAGTTATATTTTGCAAAGGGGTCAAATACTTATTTCACTCAATCAAATGCAAATCAATGTATAACTTTTTTTGAAATGTGTTTTTCTGGATTTTTTTGTTGCTATTCTGTCTCTTACTGTTCAGATAAACCTAACATTAAAATTACAGACTGATCATTTCTTTGTCAGTGGGCAAATCAGCAGGGGATCAAATAATTTTTCCCTAACTGTATCTCATAGCTAGCTCATAGCCTATAGCTAGTAGCCTATGGCTAATAGCCAAGCTATCTCATAGTTAGCTCATAGCTAACTATAGCTAGTAGGTTGGCATGGGTGCTTGTGTGGCGTGGTCACTTGCCCATTACTTTGCACTACTAGACACAAGCACAATAATAAAAGGGGCCATGCCAAGCTACAGCCAAGCCATGTCATTGCTAGCTCACAGCCTATAGCCGTCTCATTGCTAGCTCATAGCCTATGGTTATTAGCCTGCGACTAATAGCCTATAGCCATATCATTGCTAGCTCATAGCCTAGAGTTATTAGACTATGACTAATAACCGAGCCACGTCATTGCTAGCTCACAGCTTATAGCCGTCTCATTGCTAGCTCATAGCCTATAGCCATTTCATTGCTAACTCATAGCTAGTAGTTACTAGCCTATGACTAATAACCGAGCCATGTCATTGCTAGCTCACAGCCTATAGCCGTCTCATTGCTAGCTCGTAGCCTCTAGCCATATCATTGCTAGCTAACAGCTTATAGCCGCCTCATTACTAGCTCATAGCCTATAGCTGGTAGGTTGGTATGGGTGCTTGTGTGGTGTGGTCACGTACCCAGTACAGAATAGACTACTAGACACAAGCACAACAATCCAGAGGAACGTCCTTTGTATTTATGGTACGAAAAAGAGATCTACAACACGATGACGGTAGATTTACAAAAATACACATTTTTCTAAAAATACGCTTTTTTCCGTCCTTTAAACATTTATACACAGACTACTAGACATGACGAGGACTAGTATTTCATTATTTTCTAAAATAACGAATTTGAAATGGCATTTTTATTCCAGTATTCCATTGTGGGCGTGTCCCACTGCACCTACGGCTCTTTGAGTACAAGGGCTTGTTGATTGCGCTCTTCTCAGCTTTCTGTGTTCAGCAATGCGCTCTGTACATTTTAGCCGTCATTGACAGTGTGAGCCTGCATGCATGGCAATTCCTATTCTCCAAGCAAACGGTTTCTTATCGTCTCCTGTGTAATGAGTGGCAGTATCCATCGACTTCTGGGGCTTTTGCTTTGAAAGGAGCCGTGTTTTTACTCGCTTTAAGCCATTTTACTCGCACCCACAGGCTAGGGGTAAGTTTCTCACATGTTACGCTGCTCCAAGTGTTATGACTGCCCAGAGGCCAGCTTTGACTTAAGGGCCTGTGGTTCGGCAGTAAAGCGAAGATTATTTTTGGATTTACTGACTTATTTCCACGGAACTATTGTAATCTGGTCCGAAATATTGGGCTACTTTTCTTGCCGAAAGAACGGTGAGTGTATAGCATGTTGACTTTTAGCTCACTACTTGTAGCTGTGGCTAATATGGTAAGATGACATGACACCATACTTGATATTGTTGTCTAGGTACTTTTCATAAAAACCAGTCGGGGGTTTGTGAGTATGATGTCTAATGTTTACATGCTTTGGTGTCTTTTTGTATCATTGCAAATAAATAAATGGCCTGTTTTATCTGCTAATCGCTAATGCTAATCGCTAGCTTGGTCTGTGCCATTACTAACCCTAGAATCGGCACAAATAAGTGATGTTGAGATTGAAAAAGAAATGGTTTTGATATAAATCCTGTTATTTCCTGGTTAAAAGCCTATTCTGGTCAACAAGACACAATTACTGTGTAAAAAAAGGTAGAAATTCATAGTCATGTTCTAGTTAAAGATGTTCTAAAGCTAAAAAGGTTAAAAGTGGATGTTAAATAATTCAGTAAGGTGTGTTGCTGCTAAAAATGATCATTAATCATTACCTCAAAAGCTGACTAAACTAAAACAGTGATAAAATGTCCATTAAAAATGTAAAGCAGCTAAGAGAAAATATGCCTCCTTTCAGAATAAAAGCTTACTTTACCCAATAACTTGTACTAAGAATGGACCTTTTCATTATAATGACAATGATTAGACGATCTTCTTCTTCTGGCTTTTCCCACAGCGAATCATCTCTCTCCACCTATCCCTATCTTCTGCATCCTCAACACTTACACCCACTAGCTTCATATCCTCATTTATTACATCCATATACCTCCTCTTTGGCCTTCCTCTTTTCCTCCTGCCTGGCAGCTCCATGTCCAGCATTCTCCTACCAATATACTCACTCTCCCTCCTCTGGACATGTCCAAACCATCTTAACCTGGCCTCTCTAACTTTGTCCCCCAAACGTCCAACATGAGCTGTCCCTCTGATGTACTCGTTCCTAATCCTGTCCAACCTTGTCACTCCCAAAGAGAACCTCAACATCTTCAGCTCTGCTGCCTCCAGCTCTGACTCCTGTCTCTGTCTCAGTGATACTGTCTCTAAACCATACAGCATGACCGGTCTCACCACTGTCCTGTACACCTTCCCCTTGATTCTCGCTGAAATTTTTCTATCACACAGAACTCCCGACACCTTTCTCCACCCATTCCAACCTGCCTGCACTCAATTCTTTACCCTTTTCCCATACTCTCCATTACTCTGGACTGTTGACCCCAAGTACTTAAACTCCTGTACCTTCTTCACCTCTTCACCCTGTAATCTTACTGTTCCACTTCCCTCCCTGTCATTCACACACATGTACTCAGTCTTACTACGACTGACTTTCATTCCTCTTCTCTCCAGCGCAAACCTCCACCTCTCCAGGTTTTCCTCCACCTGCTCCCTGCTCTCACTACAGATCAGTGTCATCTGCAAACATCATTGTCCAAGGAGACTCCTGTCTGACCTCCTCTGACAACTGGTCCATCACCATAGCAAACAGGAAGGGGCTCAGAGCCGATCCCTGATGCAGTCCCACCTCCACTCTGACCTCCTCTGTCTGCCCTACAGCACACCTCACCACTGTCCTGCTCCTCTCATACATGTCCTGCACCACTCTGACATACTTCCCTGCTACTCCTGACTTCCTCATACAGTACCACAGTTCTTCTCTTGGCACCCTGTCATACGCTTTCTCCAAGTCTACAAACACACAGTGCAACTCTCTCTGACCATCCCTATACTCCTCCATCAACATTCTCAGAGCAAAAATTGCATCTGTTGTGCTCTTTCTGGGCATGAAGCCATACTGCTGCTTACAAATTTCCACTACCTTCCTTAACCTAGCTTCCACTAGTCTCTCCCATAGCTTCATTGTATGGCTCATCAACTTTTCCCCCTATAGTTGCTGCAACTCTGCACGTCACCCTTATTCTTAAAGATCGGCACTAATACACTCCTTCTCCATTCCTCAGGCATCTTCTCACTCTCTAAAACCCTGTTAAACAGACTGGTTAAAAATTCCACTGCCGCCTCTCCTAGACACTTCCAGACCTCCACTGGGATGTCGTCAGGACCAACTGCCTTTCCACTTTTCATCCTCTTCAAAGCCTTCCTGACTTCATCCTTTCTAATCTTATATACTTTCTGTTCCCCTCTCATTTTCCTCATTCATCAGCTCTTCAAAGTACTCCTTCCATCTCCTCTGTACACTCTCCTCACTTGTGAGCACCTTTCCATCTCCATCCTTAATAACTCTAACTTGCCGCACATCCTTCCCATCTTGATCCCTCTGCCTAGCTAACCTGTACAAATCCTTCTCTCCATCTCTAGTGTCTAACCTAGTGTACAACTCGTCATATGCCTTCTGCTTGGCCTTAGACACCTCCCTCTTCACTCTGTGCTGTAACTCCTTGTATTCCTGTCCTCTTCTGTCCTGTCCATGTCCCACTTCTTCTTGGCTAACCTCTTCCCATGAATACTATGCTGAACTTCCTCATTCCACCACCAAGTCTCCTTATCTTCTTTCCTCCTTCCAGATGACACACCCAGCACCTTTCTTCCTGTCTCTCTGATCACTTCTGCTGTAGTTTCCCAGTCATCTGGCAGTACTACCTGACCACCCAGAGCCTGCTTCAACTTTTGTCTAAATTCCTCACAACATTCCTCCTTTTTCATCTGCCACCACTTGGTTTTCTTCTCCATCTCTATCTTTGACCTCTGCTTACAGACCATCAAAGTCATCCTACACACCACCACCCTATGCTGTCTGGCTAACCTCTCTCCCACTACCACTTTACAGTCACTAATCTCTTTCAGATTGCCTCTTCTACATAGGATGTAGTCTACCTGTGTGCTCCTACCTCCACTCTTGTAAGTCACTCTATGCTCCTCCCTCTTCTGAAAATAAGTGTCCACAATAAACCACAGCCATGTCCATCCTCTTAGCAAAGTCCTCTACCATCTGTCCTTCAAGGTTCCTTTCCTTAACTCCAAACTTGCCCATCACCTGCGTTCCCCTCACCAACATCTCCATTAAAATCTGCTCCTATCACCACTCTCTCACCTGTTGGAATAGTCTCTATCACCTCATCTAATTCACTCCAGAATCTCTCTTTCTCCTCTAACTCACAACCTACTTGTGGGGCATAACCACTAACAACATTCAGCATCACCCCTTCAACCTCTAACTTCAGACTCATCACCCTGTCTGACACTCTCTTCACCTCCAGAACATTCCTCACAAACTCCTCCTTCAGGACCACACCTATCCCATGTCTCTTACTATCCACACCATAATAAAACAGCTTGAATCCTGCTCCTATACTACGAGCCTTGCTACCCTTCCACCTGGTCTCCTGTACACACAGTATATCCACCTTCCTTCTCTCCATCATATCAGCCAGCTCTCTACCTTTCCCTGTCATAGTACCAACATTCAGAGTTCCTATTCTCAGTCCTACACTCTTACCTTTCCTCTTCTCTCTCTGTCTACGCACTCTCCTTCCTCCTCTACTTCTTCGACCAACAGTAGCCCAATTTCCACCAGCGCCCTGTAGGTCAACGGCGCCGATGGCGGTTGTTGTTAACCCTGGCCTCGACCGATCCGGTATGAAATTTAGAGTACTGACGATTCGCATGGTTAAATTTGGCAATGTTTTACGCCGGATGCCCTTCCTGACGCAACCCTCTCTATTTATCCGGGCTTGGGACCGGCACAGAAGTCACTGGACTGTGACCCTATGGCTAGATTAGACGATAGAAAGTCTATTTTATTTTACTGACTGAAACCTTCTGTTGGTGTTGACTTGATAGCTTAGTGTTTATCCTGATGTGCGGTTTGTGGACAGTCCAGATTTCGGGGTGCAGCTAAATACTTTTATTTGTTTTACTTTTAGGTACGGATGGACGGACAAGCAGAGAGTTGAGCTTCTCTATATGACTACAAGAAAAGAGACAACAACAAAGTCAACAACAAGAAGATGACAAAAACCTTCTCTCTGTGTGGAAAAGACCACACAGTAATGTAATCCTCAAGAAACCACCTGTGATGGACTTCAAAACTCGATGGCCTGCCCTGTTTGAGCTTTCCCAGGTATGCTGAACATAGGGCTGGGCGATACAGCAAAAAAAAAAAAGAAAAAAAAAAAAAGATCACAATATAATGTTTCATATCATTCGGTATCGATAATTATTGAATATTTTTTCACAAACCATAAATGAAGACCAGTAGAATAAATGTTTGAATTTAACCACTTTATTTTAATTTACCAACATTACTAAGGCAACTAGTTTTAATAGTCAGAAACAAAAAAATGTAAAGAAAAATATCTTGACTTATAATAAAATAAAAATGTGTTAGAGATGCTTAAAGTTAATAAATAAAATGTTACAAAGTGTGTGCAATGGTAAAGTGTAAACGCTGAACAATCAAAGCAAACCTTGAGGTAGATCAACATCTGTAAGATGTCAGTAATATCGATGCACAGTAAACTCAAACTCTAAACAAATTATGATAATCTAATCTGAGCATTCAAGTAGAGGAACCAACCATCATTATTCACATTTACATTGCAACATTACACATTGTGAGCAAGAAAGACAAGTTGGTTTACTCTCTCTGGTTTTAATGCTGCCTGATTACATGTGACTACATTACCCCCATGCTAAAAATTCTGTCTGAGGGGGAGCTGGTGGCTGGGATGCACAGGTATTTTTTGCAAGCTTGCTTACTCTTGGGAAGTTGCACTCATGTAGCCTCCACCACTCCAGTGGTTCAGACTCACTGTCAGCGTCAGGGGACATCAGGTAGCTTTCCAGCTCACTCTGTAGTCTTTGTCTTTCAGTGAGAGGTAAATGACTAATCAGTGACTCTAGATCACACGTCTCCAACCATCACCTGCACGGTTTAACGCATTTCCTGTTTCTCTTGGTGATCATGTTACAGTTTGTTTGTTTTTTACAGTCACTTCGGCACTAACTTGATGTCGTTTTTCAAGTGTGTGGATACAATGCACATAAACCTCAGATCATTTGTTCACTGAACGTAAATCACCTGTTTAAAATGACATCACATGACTTATCACCATTTGAGTCTTACTATTTCAACACATGATTCATGCATTAAATCTGAGTCTATTCATTTCATTACAATGGTCTGTCACTTGGTACATCTGCTCAAAACCTGTTGCATTAATATTAGGGCTGTCAATCGATTAAAATATTTAATCGTGATTAATGGCATGATTGTCATGAGTTAACTTGTGATTAATCGCAACTTAATAGCACATTTTTATCCATTCTAAATGTACCTTAAATTAATACTTTTTTAGTTTTCAATACTCTAATCAACATGGGCATGGACAAATATTGAAATGTATGTTGTTTATTATTAGTGAAACCATATTCAACATAGAGCATGAAGACTAGACATGTTTCAAAGGTCATAGATATTTTTCTTGTTCATGTCTATTAAACATGAAAAAAAGAACATAGAAAACAATTACTTCTTTCTTTGCACTGAGCTATTTACTTACACAAGCCTGTTAACATTTTCAGATCACTTCTTCTAAACATGCAAAGTGTACATTTATTACTGAAACCACTTTATTGCGACGATACTGCTATCGTTAGCTGTTTGCGGACGATACTGCTATCGTTGGCTGTATCAGGAAGGGACAGGAGGAAGAGTACAGACAACTGATACAGGACTTCGTTGCATGGTGTGACGTTAACCATCTGCACCTCAACACTACAAAGACCAGGGAGATGGTGGTGGACTTTAGGAGGCCCAGGCCTCAACCTGAGCCTGTTACTATCAGCGGGGACTGTGTGGAGTTTGTCAAGACCTACAAGTACCTTGGAGTACAGCTGGATGAAAGAATGGACTGGACAGAGGAAAACAGGCACGTATAAATCACACGTTATTCTGTCTCTCCTTTGCAGGAAAGGACAGAGCCGGCTGTACTTCCTAAGAAGGCTGGCTTCCTTTAACATCTGCAAAAAGCTACTGCAGATGTTCTATCAGACTGTTGTGGCGAATGCCCTCTTCTATGCGGCTGGGGAGGCAGCATAAAGAAGAAGGACGCCTCACGTCTGGACAAGCTGGTGAGGAAGGCGGGCTCGATTGTAGGCTCAGAACTGGAAAGCCTGACATCAGTGGCAGAGAGGAGGGTGCTGAGCAGGCTCCTGTCCATCATGGACAATCCACTGCATCCACTGTACATCATGCCATGTGACTCTTTAATTCAACGTGGGGTGGGAGAAGTCAGTGCTGACACTACTCTTCACTCTGTACTGGACTGTACAATAAAACACACACTACACATAATACACTCCGGTTTATACAGAACTCTCAATAAACTGAGATTTGCACAGGACTCAAACATGCAGTTTTTGCACATAACAGTTTTTGCACATCGAATAGGTCTGTAACCTTAAACACTTGTTTTGCACATTACTTATCTTGTTTTTCATCTCATTCTCCATATTTATTCCTAAATCTCTGTATTTAGTATTTTTCTGCTATATTTTCTTATATTGTTATATTCTGCTATATTTTATATTTTGTTATTTGATATATTTTTTGTTATATTTTTGTACCCTAATTTGGGTATTTTTGTTATATTCCTTCCTATTTTATCTATTACCTGTGTTTGTGAATACTGCTGGAAACTGAATTTCCCTTTGGGATGAATAAAGTATCTATCTATCTATAATATAGAGCATAAAGAACATAGACATGTTTTTCAAATAAGTTGTTCATGACTATTAAACACATGAAGAAAAGAACATAGTAAGAACACAGGTTCACATTCCGTCTCTGCTGAAAAGAATCTAGTGTTGTCTGCCTTTGGCGAGGGGCAGGAGGCTTTGCCATCACGGGATATTTTAAACTCGATGTGCTGCGGCGATAACTTAATTCACATCCACGATAAATGCATACTTTGGTCTTGTCGACAGAACCATCAGACATCGTTTTATATATGAAGAAGACATTTTTCTTTCTCAATTTCGGCTTGCTGCTGCATCTCCCATTTCCCAAACTACGGGCAAGGCCAAAGGTCAAACAAAATGCACGCTGCGTTAATCGCGCGTTAATAAAATTAGTGCCGTTAAAATGAATTTGCTTTAATGCATTATTAACGCGTTAATTTTGACAGCCCTAATTAACATATTATAGTTTTATAGAAACTGACAAACAATATTCCATGTTTAGATTAAGAAAGTTTCAGGATAACGAGACCCAGTGATACCAATTACTTAACTTGGAGTATAACTCATAGGACTACTTCATCTGTGGATGTTTTCTTTTATACTTTGAGTTTCAAGCAGTGTTATAAAAAAAATGTAAGGAAAAAATAACAACCGAAGATGTGGCCTAAGAAAATAAGTGCACAGTTTGCAGGACAAAATAATAGTTTAAATCAGAGTGAATGCTGGAGAGGGTGTTAGGGTCTGTTCACTTCAAGACGCCTGTTGTGGAAAATTCTCCATCGTTGTAATCAGTAATTCTCGTACCAAAATGTCTTTAGAGGCTGTTGGAGCTGCATGCTGACAAAAACCATCACAATTTCATCTCCCATGATGAGGCGGCTTTAACAAAGACAAACAGGAGAGGTCAAAATTTTATTGTCCACCAGATAACCATCCAAGAATCTGAACAATGTGCGGCAAACACCTGCATGTGTGCATCTGTATCAGAAGATGGTGTGGTGTGATGCAGACCTGTGTTTCAGGTGAGAAACACTGCACTGACCCTTTACTGTACTGCAGTGTCTGTTCTCTCTACTAGTCATTGTATAGAGATGTATTTCTGTGTAGTCACATTAAGCAGAACACTAGTGCTGTTAAAGAGAAGAGTGCATATTTTTCTATCTATCGTTTATCCGGCGCCCCGCACACACACACACGAATGAAATACAGTTTTGATTTGATTTTTAAATAAAGTTAGCCAGAGAAGAATGCTACTTTAACATGTTAACAATAATTATGTATTTTAATAAGGAAATAAAATCATTGTCATACTATTACTCAATTAGTCATTTATTTTAAGTTTAAAAAAAAAATCAAAACTATTTCGTGTGCGCGCGCGCAAGCTGGGGAACAAGTCTGTTTCGGGTGGGGAAGAAAGGAAAAAAATGGGGAAGAAGAGGAAGGAAGGAAGCAAAGGAGAGACAGAATGACGTGATTTATATGCGCCTGTTTTGTACATTTAAAAAAAAAAGTGCTTTTTTACAAAAAAATCACAAATAATTCAAGTCCCCCTCCCATCCACATCGACCCGGTTCGAATCCCACCTCAGACAAGGATTAAATTAATTAATATAATTTAATTCAGTTTAGAAATGGCAACTGTTAGTCTACAGAAACATTCCTGCTGTCAAAATGAGTCATGTTCTAACTCCTGTGTAGTTTATTGGCTTTGATTATTTAATTGTCTGTAAAATACGGCTCCTCAGTACCACCTTCTGTTAGAAATATTGTCTTTTTTTTCTTTTTTTAAAACATAGATAAGAATAATACAGCACAAGACACAGACCATAACAATATACATAAGTGATAAATTATTATAAAATATTAACAAAGAATAGAAATCTATAAACAAAAAACTACCAATATTTATATTATTAAATATACATGTTAAAGCACACACCTAGATAAACCTATAAATAATGATAAAACAAAGTATACATTCAAATCAAGTCAAGAAGATTTTATTGTCCTTTTGACCACATATAGCTGATGCAGTATACAGTGAAATGAGACCACCTTTCTCCAGGACCCTGGTGCTACATAAACAACATAAAGATTTAAAAGATTGGATGACTACTGATAATTTTCTATTATTAAATTCTGATAAGACAGAGATATTACTTATTGGTCCAAAAACCAGCACACACAAGCTCTCACAATTCAGCTCATATTATGAACAGCAGCTATGCTAATTACTTTCCACTTGTTTCCCTTCTTCTACCACCCATCCAGAGGCATACAGAGATTGTGCCAGCTCCATTGGCATCCAGAGATAGACCAGCTCCAACCGGGTTTGGCTTTGTGAGGACTGGGGTATTCCAAGCAACGCTGCCAACCCAATGTGGACGACAACAATCTCTTTATTAATTTACACAACACTGTACACATGCTGTATCTGCATCACACAATTGACTATACATGAATGCAGGAAGGACATTGTACATATCACACTCTCCCGTGTCACCAAAATGAGGATGGGTTCCCTTTTGAGTCTGGTTCCTCTCAAGGTTTCTTCCACATACCATCTTAGGGAGTTTTTCCCTTGCCACAGTCGCCTCAGGCTTGCTCACTTGGGATAATATCTAGGACTGTTTGTCTGTTTCTTGTTTCTTATGTAAAGCTGCTTTGAGACAATGCTCTTTGTTAAAAGCACTATACAAATAAAATTGAATTGAATAAGAGTCTTGATGTACTCTGCCTTACTGAAACCTGGCTTAGACCAAATGACCACATTGGTCTAAATGAGTCTACTCCGTCGGGATATTCCTATAAGCATGAGCCCCGTCAGACTGGTGGTGGAGGTGGTGTTGCAACTATCTATAACAATTGATTGACAATTGACAATTACTGTTACTCAGAAAACTCAAGAGTTACAGTCACAGTCTCAGTTACAATATGAAGTCTAAACGAACTAGTGTGTGCGCTGGGAACAGTTTAAAGACGATGCGTCCAACCTCTTCCCTCACTCTAGCTGATGTCACACACACACACACACACACACACACACACACACACACAGCAGCGGTCTGAAGTCCAAATACAAATCCATATAAAAAACTATAATACTTATCAGCATGAAAAGTAATAGCACACCTAAGCAGCATTTCAGCGTTGGAACCATGTTTCTAGCTATTACCGTTTAGGACTAGTAATGTTTTACATGCTTGTTTACGACATCTACTTGTTTACGGCACCTACCGAAAATCTCCGAGAAAGACCGAACTGTACGGAAACCAGGAAGTGAAGTCCGTAAAAAATGCATGTACAAATTAATATAAAATAAACTACAATACGTATCAGCATGAAAAGTAATAGCACACATAAGCATAACATTGGCAACATTTTAGCGTGGGAACCATGTTTCTAGCTATTACCGTTTAGGACTAGTAACGTTTTACATGCTTGTTTACGACATCTCCCGAAAATCTCAGAGAAAAGCCGAACTGTGCGCGCTCTCCTTAAATGCCCGTGCGGAAACCAGGAAGTGAAGTCCGTAACGAACGCATTTAAAATTAATATCAAATAAACTACAATACTTTTCAGAATGAAAAGTAATAGCACACTTAAGAAACACATGATGAACATTTTAGCGTTGGAACCATAATTTTAGCTATTACCGTTTAGGACTAGCAGCGCGCCCAGGAAACGGAATAATAATAACTAGAATGCTGCATTTCCAGAAGAAAATGCGAGTGTGATTGCGAATATGTTGCTTAAACTATTGCAAGACATGCTCAAATAATTAAAAAAAACCCTCCTCCCTCACTCTAGCTGACGTCACACACACACACACACCAACGGTCTGAAGTCCGTGAAAAACACATTTAAAAATCCATCTAAAAAAACTATAATACTTATCAGCATGAAAACTAATAGCACACCTAAGCAGCATTTTAGCGTTGTAAGCATGTTTCTAGCTATTACCGTTTAAGCGATATGTTGCTTAAACTATTGCAAGACATTCAGAAATAATACATAACTACAACTCCGAGCGGGTCTCGAACCCGGGTCTGCAGCATGGCAGGCGGACGCGCTAACAAAGTACCAGAAGGAATGAAAGCTATCTATGGCAAGTTAACTTATAAAGATGAGGTTTACATCACGGGACTTAGTGCTACACTCGAATATAAAAGCTATACATGCTTAAACTATTGCAATACCTTCTCAAATAATAAATACAAACTAAAGTCACAGTTACAATATGAAGTCTAAACGAACTAGTGTGTGCGCTGGGAACAGTTTAAAGACGATGCGTCCAACCTCTTCCCTCACTCTAGCTGACGTCACACACACACACACACACACACAGTCTGAAGTCCGTATTGCATTTAATAATCCATATAAAATAAACTATAATACTTATCAGCATGAAAAGTAATAGCACACTTAAGCACAACATGAGCAACATTTTAACATTGGAACCATGTTTCTAGCGTGTGCAAGAAGTGAAGTCCGTAAAAATGCATTGAAAAATTAATTTAAGCACGGGCGCGCTAATAAATCAGCTAAAGTGCAGCTTATAATACTACTGAGATCAGTGGAGTAAAGGTAGTAAAAGCAAGGTGACTTATAAGCAAGTTGAAACAGGCTTTATACAACTCGCTGCACGGCACCTAGCGCAAGCCTCCGTTACATATATAAAAACTATACATGCTTAAACTATTGCAAAAAATGATCGAATAATAAACACAAACTAAAGTTACAGTTAAAATATGAAGTCTAAACGAACCAGCGTGTGTGCTCGGCTTAAATATCAGATTAAAGACGATACGACTTAAACCTCTTCACTCACTCTAGCTGACGTCTCACACACACACAGCAGCGGTCTGAAGTCCGTGAAAAATACATTTACAAATCCATATAAAAAACTATAATACTTATCAGCATGAAAAGTAATAGCACACCTAAGCAGCATTTTAGCGTTGGAACCATGTTTCTAGCTATTACCGTTTAGGACTAGTAATGTTTTACATGCTTGTTTACGACATCTACAGATGCGTTTACGGCACATACCGAAAATCCCCGAGAAAGACCGAACTGTACGGAAACCAGGAAGTGAAGTCCGTGAAAAATGCATGTACAAATTAATATAAAATAAACTACAATACTTATCAGCATGAAAAGTAATAGCACACTTAAGCATAACATTGGCAACATTTTAGCGTTGGAACCATGTTTCTAGCTATTACCGTAAGGAATGGTGCCCAACAATGTGGTTTTATCCCAAATTGGGGCAGATAAAAAAAATAATCTGTGGCCACCAAATCTTGTTTTGTAGCAAATTATCTGAATTAAAGCAAATATGTTACTATAAACAGTTTATATGCAGATGTCCTGATCCTGGGTATGTGTTAATTTATGCATACAACTAATGCGATTCTTGACTTTAGGTTATATAATTTGCATGGATTACTGCACTTTTATATACATCAGTCAGCCATAACATTAAAACCATTGACAGGTGAAATGAAGAACACCTATTATCTTGTTACAGTAGTACCTGTCAAAGGGTGAACAAAGTGCACAGTCAATTCTCAGAGTTGATGTGTTGGAAAGCATGAAAAAGTGGCAAGTATAGAGGTCTGAGTTTCTAGACAGCTGGGTAAGAGTAGCTCAGTCTATCTAAGTCTTTTGGGATGTCCACAGTATGTAGTGCTTATTATCTACCAAAAGTGATCCAAGGACGGACAACCATTGAACTGGCAACAGGCTCATAGGCACCAAAGGCTCATTGGTAAAGGCTAGCATGTTTGGTCTGATCCCACAGAAGAGCTACTGTAGTACTTACTGCTGAAAAAGTTAATTCTGGCTATGATAGAAAAGTGTTAGAACGCACAGTGCATTACTACATATGGGGCTGCATAGCCACAGACTACTGCTACATGCTACAGACACTAGTGGTCAGAAGCATGGTTTGCAATGGTAGAAGCATACATTTTGGTAGACAGTGTTAAATTTAGTGCTGTTTCTTCCCTGTTTTTTTAGTTAGTGTTACAGATCCAGAAGCTCTCATCCACAACCTAAAGGCTGAACTTCAAGTAACCTTATCTTCCCTCCACTGTTTTCTTAATCTCAAATAGCAGTGGTAATTGGGCTCTGAAACTGCCAGGCTGCTGTTAAGAATTTTTTTGTAAGGTATAAACTGAGACTTGGATGTCTGCACAGAACTAATCTACACTGGCTATTCTCTACTTATGTATTCTATCACAATCCACAACTAGCAAGGGTAGTTTTGTGTGATATGTGATCTTATCTTCCCTACTGACAGCACCCAAATCACTGTCCTCGATAACAACCTTCCACCTGACAAGCTCCAGTCCCCTCTTTCTTCTCCCTCTTCTACTTTCCTTCTCCCTGACATTCAGTAGCTGCCCTCCCAAAAAACAAGGGATGAAAGTCTCTGGACTGTCCTTCACACTGACCATTCCTATCCTGCCTAAAACCAGCTATCAATATTTCTCTCCCATTTCTCTCCATTCCTCCATAGCTTCCTGCACCGTATCTCTTCCAGACCCTGACTACTTTTCCTTCTTACCATTGGCATTCCTCTCCTCACATTCCTCATCTGTGGACCTCCTCTAACCTCTATCTATAAACCCAGGAGGACCCTGTTCCTTGACAATCAGATGTGTTATGCAGCAGAATTAAGAACAGCAGAGAGAAAGTGAGGAAATCATAACTCGACCCAGACCTCTCACCATACTCTTCTGAAGTAATTTCTGCTAAGACTACCTTTTGCAAGAAACTTTTGCACAAGATCCCCACAAGTTCCAGCTCCTCCTGCTTTGTCTTCTCTGACTGCTGCAGACCTTTTATGTTTCAAAGATTAAAGAAAATTGCCAGACCACCACTCTTACCCCAAATCCCACACTACACACTCAAGATTCCCCTTCTCTTTCACTGATACATTTTTCTAATCTAGCAACAAAAGAGATCCTGCAAGTCATCCTGTAAGGGATATGGTAGCTTAGTGGTTAAGGTGTTGGAATACTGAACAGAACGTTGTGAATTTGAATCCTAGCTGTCACCAGTAGGCCCCTGAGCAATGCCTTTAACCTGCAATTGCTCAGTTGTATAAAATGAGTTTGCTTCCTACCTGGAAAACCTATCATATCATGTGACAGCAAGACAATCTATATCTACTCACAAGGGTCACTACTTGGTCCTCTGCTGTTTTTCCTCTCAATTTCTTAGTGAAGTCCTATCACCACATGGGTTTTTATACCATTCTTATGCAGATGACACTCCACTTGTCCTCTCCTTCCCTCCCTCAGACACTCTTGTTAGGGGCAGTGGTGGCTAAAGTGGTTAAAGCTTTGACGGTTGTTGTTGGCTTAGTGTTGTTGGTTGGAAGATTGGGGTCCAGGCACCAGCAGTGATGAGCTGCCACTGCTGTGCTTCAGAGCAAGGCCCTTAACCATTTCTGCTATAGGAGTGCTGTATCATGGCTGACCCTGTGCTCTGACCCCAACCCTTAAAGTTGGGATATGCAAAGTTAGAATTTCACTATTCTGTGATGTATATTTGACAAAAATAAACCCTTTTTTCTTTTCTTTTTCTAGTCAGATCATAGATGGCAGCTCATCAGTTCAAATGTAATCTCTGCAAATCTTGAACTGCAGTTAATGCCAACTTAGGTGATGGAATAAACCTCCTTTTTAAGCATTATAATATACTTAGTCTGTGACCTAGTGAACCAGTATCAGGACGTATTTATTGATGGAGGCCTCAAAGCACTTTTGTAAGTTGCTTTGGATAAAGGTGTCTGCTAAATGTCATAAATGTAAATGGATTTGGTTGGCCTGGTCTGATGAATCACATTTTTTTTTTTATATCATGTGGATGGCAGGGGTGTGTTTATGTCACTTACCTGGGTAAGGGATGGCACTAGGATGCACTATGGGAAGAAGGCATACCAGTGGAGGCAGTGTGATGCTGTGGGCAATGTTTTTGCTGGAAAATCTCAGGTCCTGGCAAGCTTGTGGTTGTTACTTTGATAAGCACCACATACCAAACTGTTCTAATAGACCAATTACACTATATTAAGCAGACTGCACATGCACACTGTGCATCACTTTATATCTAGAACGTCAGTCTAGACAATTTCAACTATTTAAAAACAGCAGATTCTCCAAGTGACATGCTTAATTCCTATTTAATTCAAGTTTACTATAATAGCTTTGATTCAGCTATAAGCATAAGGATATAAATAAGACATTGAGTAAATAAGATATTGAGTAACTGATATTTCAGGGACAATGTTTGCAAATATTTTGTTTATTTTTGCTAAACTCCTAAGGATTTATTTGTAGCTTAATCCAAATGTGTTTTAGTCATATGTATTGCACAGGTTTGATGTTAGCAGCTTGCTGTATTGAAAAATATTTCTCTTTTCTGTTTCCAGTAGTGTCTGTGCTGGTGCTCATTACAGTGTGCGGGAACAGTTCAGTTTACCAAATGAGTAACCTGTAATTCTGGTCATATATTAATTACTAGTGATGAGTAGAAAATTCTGAAATTCTGGGCAATAGTGGACTAAGAGAGACACCATCAAGTAAAGTAAGCAAGTTGTTACAACTTATTTATTTATTCATGTATTATTTTTGCAGTCATCATTTAAATAAAAAATAAATAACAGGCCTATAAATGCAACAAACAACCCGAAACAACACATCGTTCCGCAAAAAAAAGTTCACACAGCTGTTAATAATCGTATAATAAAAATATCTTTATCTTGATTAATACGTATTTAAAGAAGCACCCAACTGTAAACATTTCATCAGATGTGTAAGATGCTTGTTTGCTTCTTTGCAGCTGGGCCAGAATCATGTCCCCTTGAATAAAAGCACGAAAGATTTAAAAGTAGACTCTGTTTTGCCATTGGCTGTTCTGTACATTATTAACAATTATTGGCACTATTTTTATGTTTACAATGTTGATTAAATATAGATCAAATTTCTTAAATATAGATCACACATTTTATAATATTTCAAATGTTTTTATACAAAAATCAACTGAATAATATACGATTTGAAGCCACTATTAAGCAGTGTCCTGTTATATGACTACATACTTCATTTTAACTTACTTCAGTGCTGAATATTTTTACATGCAAGTTTAATTTTTGGTTCAATTTTCTGGAGTTGCTTCTGTGTGGGATTTTACTGAAGTTTTTTCATTTTTATTGATTTATTTTTTCATTTTTTATAATTGCTTATACATCTTGATGTCTTCTGATCAGCAGCAAAATAATTAGCAAATTTTGTGTGATCACTAGAAGATTGTGATTTCTGTTTTTAGGTTTTTATAAATTTCCTCTTGTAGCTCAGCGCGGATCTGGTCCATTCTCTGGAACGCTTTGTGACCTTTTTTCCCTGCAATAAAATCACATTTTTAATAATATTATAGCAATATAGAAGTATTACAGTATTACACACTCACTGAGCATTTTACTTATGTAACACTGTACTTAATATTGTGTAACGTCTCCCTTTGCTTCCATAACAGCCTCAGTTCTTTTGCATGGATTCCACAAGATGTCAGAAACATTCCTTTGAAATTCCAGTCCAAGTTCTGTAGATCTTTTAAATGCACTTTCATGCTGTGAGTGTCCTGTTCTACTATATACTATATGTCTTCTGTTGGATTTAGATCTGGTGACTGGGAAAGCCACTGAAGAACAGTGAACTGGTTATGTTCATGAAACCAGTTGGAGATGATTTTTTGTGCATGGACCATTTTCATCCTGGACGTAGCCATTAGAATATGGCTATATTGTGGCAGTGAGGGACACACATGGTCTGTAACAAAACTCAAATTTGCTGTGGCAAGTGATAATTGATTGGTATTAATGGGCCCAATAATTGCCAAGAAAACACATCCCTCACCATTACACCACTTCCACCAGCCTGGTGAATGGATTCATGCTGTTGGTACCAAATTCTGACCCTACCATCTATGAGCCTCAACAGAAATCAAGATTCATCAGGCCAGGCTAAATTTTTTGCCTCAGGTTTCTCTATTTGGCTGACAGAAGTGGAACATGACGTCTTTTGTTGTTGCAGCTCATCTGTCTCAAGATTTGATGTGTTGTGCATTCTGGGAGGCTTTTCTGCTCATAACAATTGTACAGAGTTTCTGAGTTACTGTAGGCTTTTTGTCAGCGCAAACTAGTCTGGCCATTCTCCACTGACCTCTCCTTAACAAGGCATGTCTGTCTGGATAACTGCTACTCAGTGGATGTTTTTGCTTATTGTACCATTATGAGTGACTCTAGAGACTGCTGTGTGTGATTTTAGGAGACCAGCAGAAATACTCAAAACAGCCCCCATTCTGATGCTTGATGTAAACATGAAGTTGCTGGCCCATATCTGCATGATTTTATGCATTGTATTGCTGCCACATGAACTGGCTGATTAGATAATTGCACAAATAAACAGATGTAAATGTTCCTAATAAAGTGTTTGTTGAGTGTAGATAATAAGGTATTATCTTGTTTTATGATTAATTAAATAATTACTTTTAATGACAATAAAACAATTAATGACTGCATCATTTTGTAAAATATTCATTACTGACCTTGATAGAGAGTTTCAATCAGAATGCATAGAGTGCTGTATGTCACTTTACTTTGTGATTCCAATTTTAAAAAACAACAACAACAACAACAAAAAAACAACAACAACAAAAAGCTAGCTTGTGGCATCAAGTTAAAAAATTACCAAATGACAGAATGGTCTCTCTGGCTGTATTCCTTAACTCTTCATCTGTGGAGTGCCACAGTTCAGCCACCTGCTCAGCACTTTCAAGGGCCTAGAACATAGATCACAAATATTAATCTTTATCTTTATCTCAACCACGCTCTGACCTTTTTTTGTAAACCATTCTTTGTAGGTGGATCAACTCAGTCATTAATAAATTACGCAGTAAATTAGCAGACCACCCCCAACAGGATAGACATATTTCATAACAGGATAAACGTGATCAGTCACAATACAGTAAGTTTGTTCTGATTTGCACTGATTCTTCTCAGTAAAAGGGACAAGTGGAGGTGAGTTTGAACTTGTCTGTGTTCTGTTAGCTCTTGATCTGTATCAGCATGATTGTATGCATTGTGCTGCTGCCATATGATTGGAGGATTAAATAGCTGCATGAAGGAGCAGGTGGATAGGTCTTCCTATTAAAATAGATTGTAAGTGTAGTTTCAGAAGCATTTTTATGATGAGTGTAGTTTCTAGATATTTGCAATTAAAATTAATAGTAATTGCTGTTGTCAAATAAATGAAAATTCTCATCGAATGGCTTTATCTTTTCAGCATTTTAATAAACAATTAGAATTGCTGAATTAACTAAAATGAAAATGGTTACCTTCAAGCACTTCAGTGCTAAACAAGCCTGCCGCTGCAACTGAATATCATTGTCTTTTAAGAGCCATGTATAGTGAATCAGGGCCTGTCAAGGTGAAATAATTAGATTTCTATTTTTACCTTGCAATATAAGCAAATATAAATACTTTGGAAAATATTTATATTGTAGTGGGTTGCTTATTCCATACCTTTAACCTGAAGGACTTATAGCCTGAGGCCCTAGAGAGGCAGGAAGCAGCAGAAACCGCAACCTTTTGACTATCATCTGTAAGTAAATTGGCCAAGAGATGGAGAGTTTTTCCCATTGGTTGCAGTTCTGAGATCCTCCTTCCCTTCAGCTTCTTGAGAACCCTCCGTCTCTTTGGGGTCTCTAGACATGACACCAAATACACTAAAACAGATAAACAGAGAAAAACACTTAAGATATTCCCTTACATGTATGCATATAAATGCCTTGTTAATAAATGAAACATGGTATATGAAAGATGTGTGAGTACGAGTATATACAAAAATATTCAGAGCCCTTTGGATTTATTTTGTTATAGAACTTTTAGATTCAGATGTTCCATCAATCCATCCATTGTCTATACTCGCTTTATTCCTAATTAGGGTCACGGGGGTCTGCTGGAGCCTATCCCATATATATATAATTAATATATATATATATATTAATTATATATAAATTATATATTTAGTAATTTTTTTTAGTTTAGTGTCATTTGCAAACAAATAATTCTAAAAATAAAAAACAACATCTGAATCTGGGCCTGCGATAGACTGGCGATCTGTCCAGGGTGCCCTTTCGCCCAGTGTGCGCTGGGATAGGCTCCAGCAGACCCCCGTGACCCTAATTAGGAATAAAGCGAGTATAGACAATGGATGGATTGATGGAACATCTGAATCTAAAAGTATATATATATATAATTTCTTATATAGGTAAATACTTAGACTCTTTTTCGCATACTTTTTAGAAACAGCTTTGGCAGCATTACAGTTTCAAGTCTTCTTGTCTAATGATGGGCAGTGTCTGACCTGCTATGCCCAATTTTTGTTCAGAAGCCTCTTTTGCCTTTTCCTAAGATAGCTCTCTGGCCTTCATGTTGGTTTATCCTTTTATAACAACAAATGCAATCTTCACAGGCAAAGCTCAGGGCTCAAACTAAGATTATACATTCAGAGCTATTAATTGCTTAAGCAATACTTTCAGTGGAGACTGATATACAAGAATCAGCCATAACATTAAAACCACTGACAGGTGAAGTGAAGAATTATCTTGTTACATGTGCATCTGTCAAGGGGTGGAATGTATTAGGAAGCAAGTGAACAGTCAAGTTAATGTATTGAAAGCCAGAGAAATTAGCAAGCATAAGGATCTGAGTGAAATTGACTAGGGACAAACTGTCTCTAAACATCTCCAAAGCGCTTGTGGGGTGTTCCTAAAATGTAGTGTTTACCAAAAGTCGTCCAAAGAACTAGTGAACAGGCGACACAGTCATGAGTGCCTCAGGATCAGTGATGAAGGCTAGTCCATCTGTTCTGTTACCACAGAAGAGCTATTGTACCATTAATTGCTGGGAAACCTTGGGTCATGGTATTCATGTGGATGTTACTTGAACACTTACCATTTACCAAAACTTTGTTGCAAACTAGGTACACTGCTTCATGCACACCAATCAAGCATCTGTGGGATGTGCTGTTCAAACAAGTCCAAACTGTGGTGGTGCCACCACACAACTTACAGAACTTAAGGCATCTGCTGCTAAAATTTTGGTGCTAGTTACACACATTCAGAGGTTTTGGTCCTTCTGATTCCAGGCCTCCAGAGTCAGAGCTGTTTTGGTGGCAGAAGGCGCAACTAAACAAACTGCTTATGCTTGCCCATTTTTCCTGCTGACTGACTGTTTACTTGCTGCATAATATATCTACCCCTTGACAATATAATGAGATAATCAAGACATTATTGTATGTTTACACTGATATGTAATAAAATGAATACCAAAACAAAGAAAGCATGTCATCAATCATCTGGAACAATTTAATCAGGTCTTCAACTATCTAAAACTTCAAAGATTACCTTTTACAAAACATTTACCATTTGCTACTTAATGAGTGTTAAACTTGAAGGCTTTGCAACTGTTTGTTTTTGGATGGTCTTAAATTGATGATGCATGCCCTCCCAGGTGTTAAAACATGTTAAAATAAGTTAATGTCCAGTGAGCTAATCATGTGACTTGTCAGTCTATACTTGTCTTGAGAAAGGAAGGTTATAAGATACAGCCAAGAAAGACTCGGGTCAGCTGGCCAAGATCAGTGCAGTGGGCCAAGATGCACAGAGAATGTTAGATGGCTGAAAGCAAGCCTTGTGGACTGATAAGTCCAAGTTTGAGGTGTTTGCATTCAAGTGAACTTATGTCAGATGCAGATCTCATGAAAAGATGATAGATGGCTGCCTAACACCATCAGTGAAGCATGTTTGGTGGAAATGATCTGGGGATGCTTTGGCAATAGGACAGTGGGCAATCTGCATACTACATCATACTGATTAAGCATGCCATTTGCTCTGGGCAATGACTGTTTGGGGATAACTTCATTTTGCAGCAAGACAATGGCCCCAAGCAGTCTTTGCAGTGCAGGTGTGTAAGAATTATCTGGAGAAGAAAGCAACTGCTGGAATACTCTTGGCGGCCAGCTTAATCACCAAAAGGAAAAGCTGGATCGAAGAGTTTGGCCACACTACCCAACCAGCACAGCAGAAGTGCTGCAGAATCCCTGGGAGGAAATCACACCTGAATATTTGCAAAAACTGATCAGTGGAATACCACAGATTTTTAGGTAGTTATTGCTGCATTACTAATATATATACACTAATATACTAATTTCTAATATAGTATAATATAATATAATATAATATAATATAATATAATATAATATAATATAATATAATATAATATAATTAATATAATATAATATAATATAATATAATATAATATAATATAATATAATATAATATAATATAATATAATATAATATAATATAATATAATATAATATAATATAATATAATATAATATAATATAATATAATATAATATAATATTGACATGAAATGTTCACCGGATGTTGGTAACAACCCATGCAATCCACACATGCAAAGAAATCAAACCATAGATGTCAAAAAATTTATGTGTAATAATGTGAAATGACACAGGGACAAAGTATTAAACACACTTACTGAAATTTATTTAATACTTCGTACAAAAGCCTTCAAAACACCTCCTGTATGTAGAAACTAGTTGCATGCATTGCTCAGGTGTGATTTTGGCCGATTCTTCCACACAAACAGTCTTCAAATTGTGAAGGTTCCATGGGCCTCTTCTATGAACTCTGATCTTTAGTTCTTTCCAGAGATTTTTAATTGGATTCAAGTCATTGGCTGGGCCATTCTATCAGCTTTATTTTCTTTCTCTGAAACCAGTTGAGAGTTTCCTTGGCTGTGTGTTTGGGATCATTGTCTTGCTGAAATGTCCACCATCGTTTCATCCTCATCATCCTGGAAGATGGCAGCAGATTTTATCAAGAATGTCTCGGTACATATTTCTATTCATCCTTCCTTCAATCATATGAAGTTTGCCAGTACCGTATGCTGAACAATAGTCCCACACCATGATGTTCCCACCTCCAAACTTCACTGTTGGTATGATGTTTTTGGGGTCATGTGCAGCACCATTTGTCCTCCAAACATGGTGTGTATTATGGCTTCCAAAGAGTTCAATTTTGGTCTCATCTGAACAGACTATATTTGAACAGAGTATTTCACTTGTCCAAATGTTTTGCAGCAAACGAGCTTCAACATGCTTTTTCTTCAGCAATGGAGTCTTGCATGGTGAGCGTGCATACAGGCCATGGCGGTTGAGTGCATTACTTATTGTTTTCTATGAAACAATTGTACCTGCTAATTCCAGATGTTTCTGAAGTTCTCCACAAGTGGTCCTTATCTCTTGTACAACTCTGCTGATAATTCTTTTTACTCTGTCAGAAATTTTGCAAGGAAGCACCTGGTCATGGCTGGTTTAAGGTGAAATAATGTTCTTTACACTTCCAGATTATAGCCCCAACAGTGCTCACTGGCACATTAAGTTTTGAAATCCTTCTGTAACCAATGACATCAGTATGTTTTGCAACAATAAGATTGTAAAGCTCTTGAGAGAGCTCTTTGCTTTTACCCATCATGAGATGTTTCTTGTGTGACACCTTGGTAATGAGACACCTTTTTATAGGCCATCAGTTGGGACTGATTTGCACTGACAAGGGACAGGATTGCTTTCTAATTACTGATTGATTTCAACTTGTGTCTTGGTTTTCCATGCCTTTTTGCACCTCTCGTTCTTCATGTGTCCAATAATTTTTCCCTGTGTCATTTCACATTATTACACATAACCTTAATTATGGACATCTATGGTTTGATTTCTTTGCATGTTTGGATTTCATGGGTTGTTACAAACATCTGGTAAAAATTTCATGTCAATAACATCCTTTAGAATTATATTTACAAAGAAAAATTGTGACATGTTCAATACTTAATTTACCTGCAATATATATTGCTCAAATCAACCAGGCATTTCCTCCCACAGAACTGTTGCTCACTCAGTGTTTTTCATTGAGTATTAACTGAAGCTCTTGACCTGACATGATTTTTGCATTGTGAATGTGCAGGTGTTCCTAATAAAAGGGCTTATGTGTGTACATCTGAACTGATCAAACGATCAAGGTTTTGTGATACTGGAGCTTGCTTTTCCTGCGATGTGAGTGTCTATTTTTCCTGGCCTATCCACTTAAAGCTCAGTCAGACTGTTTGTGAACTGCCATTTTCAAGTCTAGGTTTTGTGCTGTGTCACTCAAGGACATTCAGAAACATCCTTCTATGATGAGGGGTCCTGGCGGTGTCATAGGTGGAAACTTCTCTGCTACTGGGCCTTGGGTTAGTGGTTTAAGGCAGGACACATGGAAGGTGGGTGCTGGACAGTAGTGACAAGTAGTCACATCAATGATATGCTAGGATCTTAAGTTAATATTAGCATTGACAATAACATAATGCTAGGATTTAAGGTTTGGTCTTTACTGAAAATTTAATTTATTATTATTTTGTTATTTTTTCTGGCATATCTTGTTTCTCTGTATTTGTAGCACCTATTTATTGAACTACATTTTGCACTTACCTTCTCTGGATATTTGAGAGATATGCTCTCCAAAGTTGGTGACCTTCCACCGGTTGAGGTAGACATGTAACTGAAACAAAGACACTAGATCTGTTGCATATACTGTGAGTGGGACCATCATAGAGGGGGACTGGACCTGCTGCAACAACTGAGCAAAGACTGGGAGAAATATATTGGAGAATTCATTATAAATTATTCTATAGAACAGAACAGAGTAGAATAGAATAGAGTAGAATAGAAACCTGTATCAGCCTGGCCTGGCAACTTGGCTTTCACATTGTGAATGAACCTCTTGCGTAAAATCCTGAGGAATGAGTCAGCAGTGCAACAAAATGCTGGAGCACTTTCACAGCACTCATCCCACAACATCATAACATTTTTCAGCTTTGGTGCGCCAGACCACACTAAAGGAAAATCAGGTTTAAAAAAAATCTTTTAGTTTTAGTTTTTATGACACTAAATCTAGGTGAACCTTAAACTTAACAGTATATTATGACCAAGTAACAGCTTTACATATCATTTCAACATTATTTCAGTTGGTATGTTGGTAAAATGTTGGTATGTCATTTTTATATGCAGTTTCAAATAAGATCTACTGCTTTCATTCAAGCATGCCACCATGTTTCATAATCTATTACTTTAACAACAATGGTAATCTATACAACTAAATTACAGTAGATGATTTATTACTGCTAACATTAATCTTGATAGTTGTCAAGAACTGACTGGCCATTTGCTGCTTAATATATCCCACCCCTTGACAGGTGCCAATGTAATAAGATGTAATGTAATGAGAGAGTGTATTGAGATAATCACCAGTTAGTGGTTATTATGTTATGGCTGATTGGTGTTTACAGCTCTGGAAAAATTAAGAGACCATTCCAAATTTTTCTTAAATCATCATCTCTAAATGTATGGCAGTCATTCCATTCCAAGTCCAACACAGGCACACCTCATTCTGCTTAATGAAGTACTGATTTGGTGAACAGCTCAACCAAATCTTAGTTAACGAGGAAAAGTATAAAAACCACTGCTGTTGTCATCACTATCCTTTTCCAGTAGGACCAGCTGTACGGCAAAAACCATGTTATTAGTATCAGAAGGGGATACAGTGAGCATTAGGTTGCTTCCATCCTTAAAATTTCAAAGACAGCAGTTTATAAGAACCAGGTCAAGCTGCAGACATTAAAGACAACAAAGCTACAGACCAGCAGAGGGCGAAAACATCTCTCCACTCACCGGGATGACCACCATCTCATTAGAATGTCACTCAACAACCGTAGGAACCAAGTGATCTACAAAAAGAATGGCAAACGGCAGCTGGAGTGAAGTGCACGCCGAGGATGGTTCGAAACAAAGCCCTTCATCAATGATAAGCAAAGAGGAGCCAGGCTGAGGTTTGCAAAAAAACATGAGGATTTGACCATAAAGGACTGGAGTAAGGTCCTTTGGTCATCTTTGCCCAACACCTGGTCATGTAATGGTTAGATGGAGACCTGGAGAGGCCTACAAGCGACAGTGTCTCGCTCCGACTGGGAAATTTGGTGGAGGATCTGTGGTGATCTTGGGGTGCTTCAGAAAGGCTTGAATTGGGAACATTTGTCTTTGACACATGAATTAAGCCACACACATAGTAGTCCAGGAAGAAAACTTGCTTCCTTCTGCTCTGACAATGTTCCAATGTCAATGACCACCACTTAAAGACTCTGTCATGACCTGCCCAGTCCCCAGACCTTAACCCCATTGAAAACTTTTGTTCAGGAACATATGTTCAAGAGGAAAGTGGATGGACATAAGCTATCAAACAAAGCTGAGCTGCTTGGATTTTTGTGCCAGGAGTGGCTGTGATTGATATTCAGGGTTATTCCACCAAATATTGATTTTTGAACTTAAATGTTAAAACATAAATATTATATTGTTTAAAAATGAATATTAGTTGGTTTTTCTTTGCTCTAAATGATAATATGTTCATTTGGAATTTGGGAGAAATGTTCAGTAGTTTATAGAAAAAAAGTTGTTTCACTTAGACACATACCTATCAATAGTAAAACCAGATTTTGCAGTGGTCTCTTAATTTTTTCCAGAGTTGTATATCCACAGGATGCTACCATTTTGTGTTTACCATGCTAACTTGTTTTGTGTTTACTGTCAATTGATTTTAAATGTTTATTGATTATTTACTGCTTTTTAGTTATAAGGAGTGAAACCAGCATTGTACAACATACACAGTTATTGCAAGCAAATTTGTTTCACTACTATTCATTTTGGCACTTACATTCTGTTGCTGAGATATCACGAGTCTTGCTCTGTGTGAAAGAGGCAATTTTTTGAAGTACATCACATTGATGTGATATTTCTTCCAGGATGTACTGTTGCATGTACTCCAAATTAGACACCCTCAGTGCCTGTAAGATAATGCAGTGACTAAAACTGGATTAATAGTTCAACACCAAGCAACTCAAAGAAGCTTATTATTATTATAATATTGCTCACGCTATTTTGCTTTATTTATTTTAAATTTTATTTTAAGTTTTTATTTTAACCAGGTGCTGCTAGCTAATTGTGGAAAAAAATAATGTAGCCATTACATAATTCATTCAGGTGATGATCTATCTATCTATAGATAGATAGATAGATAGATAGATAGATAGATAGATAGATAGATAGATAGATAGATAGATAGATAGATAGATAGATAGATAGATAGAAGATATATTAGCATGCCTTTATTTCATACATTTTGAATGAATAAATTAGTGGCTATGTTTTTATTTATTCTGTGTGCTCTTTTGTTTATATATATATACAAAAGTTTTGGGACACCTCAAAACACATTGTTTTTCAGGAGTTGGGCTTGGCCCCTTAATTCTGGTTAAAGGAACTCTTAATGCTTCAGCATACCAAGACATTTTGGACAATTTCATGCTCCCAACTTTGTGGGAACAGTTTGGCCCAAACCCCTGAAAAACAACACCTGAATTCCATGATTTGGAGGGGTGTCCCAAAACTTTGGTCAGGATAGTGTATATTTAGGACAAACAATATCTTCAATTGATCTCTAAAGATTGATCTCTGTCTGTCTTGACTTAGAGCAGGCTAAAGTGTGTTAGAGAGCTGGGCTACAGTAAGCTGCTGGAAAGTTGCCATGATTCTGTTGCAGTTTTTTGACATAAATTTTCATTTCGCTTTTAAACAACACGAGGGGCACAGACAAAAATGAGGAGCTCAACATTCACATCAACCTCAGTCCTCTGGGTTCTTGAGTTGCATTCCGCCACAGTGTGATAAATAAAATTCTGTATGAAAATGTATGGTGTATTGACAAATATATGCACAAAGTACTTATTCATCCAAGTATGATATACTGTATGATGCTAGTATATTAAGGGTAATAAGGGTAGACCTGTTATATTCCCAATGGCTTTACGGCATACATACGTCATTCATACATGGCATCATTCTCTAATAAATTGAACTGACTCATATACTAACAGATTGTCAGCAATTAGAAAAGATATTGCAATCTTTGTAAAAGATATATTGGCCATATAATGCATTCTTACTCTTAGTAGTGCAATACAGATGTTGAGGTGGATCTCCAAGGCTAGATCCAGAGTGTACTCCCCAGTGCTGAGTGGACTTCTGTTCTCACTGTCCGTTCTTTTTGCTATGTGTCCTGTATGTTGCTGTTCTGACAACAGTACTGTATCTTCTGAAATTCCCTCTCGGCTTGTCACGGTGTTCCCTTTGAACCTAAAATGAAGCAGAACTGAAACAATTAATATGGTATTACTACTGCAGCAGCAACCTTTATAAATGTTAAAAGAAAAGTTATTTTTCATCAATAAATTTGCATTTTTCATTAATTTTATTTTTCACTTTCGTGTTGCACTTTTTTCTGTCACAGTTAGTGTTTTTGAAGTATGATTCTTTAGTTTTATAAAGACAAGAAGCAGAGGCCATCTGTATCAGATCTTTTTAAAATAATATTCAGATTATGGAGTCATAATCTGAATATTATAACTAATGATGGAGTCATGTTTAGCCTCCATCATTAGTGATAGTTTCTGTAGGGCAAAGTCTGGATGCCTTAGGCGGAGTTACTAACCACCAAACTCAAAGCTGACTCTAGGGTTTGCCCATGGGAGTACCACTCCTCTACACTTGTGGTTTGCTCTCCTCAGTGAACCCTGAAAGAAACTCAAGAGACTCTATCTTAAGGTACGCAAAATTAGCTGCATTGGCTCACAGTCAAATTTCATGTTGATTATAAACTACTACTACTACTCACCTATAAAGCACTGAATGGTCTCACACGCAGTACCTGAGCAAACCTTTTGCTTTTTATGATTCGCCATGCCTAAGTTGATCAAAAGATACAGGCTATTTGTTGGTACCTCAAGTATAGGCTACAGTGGGGACAGACCCAGGGGCGATTCTAGGATTTTCATTTAAGGGGGGCTCAGCTCACGAATTTGTGTACAGATTATGGAGAATCACAGAATTTAAAAAGAGCCTAGTGACACCCATGGACAGACCTATCTCTTACAAAGTCCCACAGTTATGGAACAGTCTTCCAATAAGTGTTTGTGACTCCAACACAGTCTCAGTGTTTAAGTATAGGCTGAAAACACATCTGTTTATTCAAGCCTTGTATGAATAGTTTTTTCTTAGGTAAAGGAGAAGATCTGGAGCATTCTATGGCCTAGAATGTTTTGATGAACTGGGATGTTTGGATGTTGTCACCCTCCCACTCTCAAGCATGCACTCAGTTTTAATGACTGTGGAATGGCTTGTTCCTGTATGTCCCAGGACACCCTCTTCTCTGTGCCACATTCTAGCATGCACAAAGTACCAGTGTTACTAACCATTTCTGCTCTCCAGACCTACCTGATTCATTCTGATGACCAACTTATGGTTGGAGTCTATGGTCCCACATAGACAACCTAGATATACAAAGAATTGCTGTGGATAGTACCACTTGGATACCATGGAGGCTTTGGACTGCTGTTGCCACAATCAGTTTTGTGCTCAGGTCTCTGTTATTGAACATCTGATTTCAGAAATTATGTGCATACTCATAAGTTGCTAAAAAGCTCCTGGTTACACATTTGCATGTGACTATATAGTGAACAGTTATTGAAAGAAAAATATAATTGCACTACATATGTAACCCTGATGAGGATGGATTCCCTTTTGATTCTGGTTCTTCTCAAGGTTTCTTCAACATATCTTCTCAGAGAGTTTTTCCTTGCCACTATTGCCTCTGGCCTGCTCATTATGGATTAATATAAATTTAAATGTTAAACTTTAGAATTTTTTTTGTTTTTTATATTCCTGTTTTGCTGCTTTGCAACAATGTCCATTGTTAAAAGTGTTATATAAATAAAATTGAATTGAATTTGCTTTTTAGTCCTTGTATGCCCACTTGTATGTATATGTATGTGATATTTTATCAGTTACAGATGCCATCTTCTACATTAAGTGGCTGACCAAATTAATTCTACCATTAGTAAATAAGCTTTAGTCTACTGTACCTAGTGTCCATATGCCTGCTGCAAGAGTTGGTGTCTTCTGTGTTGAAATCGAAAGACAAAAAGTCAAAACTGCCCAGAACTTCCTCTTCCTCAACATCTAGTGCCTTACTAGAGGTAGTCTGAAGAATGTAGATGTCCCTCTAAAATAAAGGAAGAGTAAATGGGAAAAAATGGGTGATCAATCATTAAACATCTTAGGGTTGGTAGTAACTGTAACACGTTTAAGACCAGGTTCACCTTTAAGATCTGGTTAAGCTGCTGTATTTGTAAATTCAGATGCTTTAACTCCTTCACAAAACTCATCTCCTGCAAGATAGTAGCAACCTGTGCTTGCACCAGTCCAACCTTCATGGCCACTGCTCTTCTTTGGGAATTCCCTACACTCATCCCTAAGACCTTTGGCCTTTTCTTAACCTCTTCTTCAGCTTTCTCTATGAGATCATTTGTAGCCACTTTTGACTTCACTGGTTCCACTTCTTGGTTGGTGGTCACCACACCATTTTTTTGAAGAATGTCAGGAGTGCTGTAACATGGAACAATAGTTATAGAGTCCCGATTGCTGTCACCTGGATCAGGAGAGCTGGGCTTGGGCTCTGAAGGCAATTCACAACTTTTATCTCCCTGAAGATTGAAAATAGAAAATTAGAAGGTCATGTACTGTTTAGAAGCCTATGTTTTTTCCAATAAAGTTTTGCATGTATTCTACCTTTCCAAGGGGTGTCTGTAAAAGGTCAATATCCACTGACTGACAATCCATGGAAAGTTCAGGGAAGATTGGGGGATGACTGGCCCTGTCATAGACCAAAGGAGAGACTGTCTGGGTAGATTCAGACAGAAAATTAAGCAGAGACACACCCCTGGATTCACATGAGTCAATGGAGAAAGATCCATCTGCGTCTTGAAACTGGTGCATCATAGGCTGAATAGATGCATGACATTATTTTCAAGTTTACATTTCAATAAAAGTATATGTCTGCAAAAGTGGGAGTGTTAGGAGGTGGAGCTGCTCACCGGTCTTTTCCTGCTGTTGGTAGACTGTCGACTGGAAGATGACATAAGATTCTTCACCATGCCACTGTCAAAAGGACTACATATAAAGAGTGAGTAACACCATAGAAGCCATCTTAAATTCAGTGCCACTGTTCTAACCACTATAAGTCTAAACACACTAGATGTAAACCAAGCTCAGAACAAAATTACAACAGCTTGAAGTCTTAGACAAGTGATGTTTAAGATTAAAAAAATAAGGCCAAATATCAACTGCTATCACCTGGGATCCTAACTGTATTAAGGATATGAGATTAATAGTTTTTAACACACATGGCAATTCCATGGTATTTCTCTGTATTTCAGTTAATAGCATGTGATGCTGGAAGTGAGGTTTCAATTAGAACCTATGAATATTCCCTGCAAAAGATAATGAGTTAAGAAAATATATTCCAAAAGAAAGTACTACTTACTTCCATACCACCTCCAGTTGGAGTTTGATGGTTCCCAGTTCCGTAATGTCAACCATCATCATTTGTGGATGTGCACTGTAGAAGTCTGCACATTTACATGTCACCATTCCAACTAAGATGGAGCTCAGGCTCTTCACCTCAGTTACCTGAATGGTACATGATGTCATATGATGGTTATGTTACTTTGCAAAGTATGCCAACAAATCACTTAGCATTTATATCCTGCAGTCACAAACCAGGTAAATATAAGGCTACCCTTAGAGTTCCCTTTCCCTTGTCACCTGATCTCCAGGATTATTCTGAGCCATACATGGATAAAGCATCTTTGTTAGGAAGATATAAATGGGTTGCTCTTCATCCAAACTCTTGTCATTAGCGAGGGAAGCCTGTAGTGTGCCACCAGAGAGCCAGCTAGATAATCCAGCTGTCAGAAGAGCTGAGTTTATGCACGATTGGTCTGGCCCCCAGAGAGGCACTGCCTCTAGTTATATTTCATAGTGCTGGAAGAGAGAGAAGCAGCTTCATGTTCACCCAAAAACTCAGGTACTGTGTTTTTGATAGTACTGGTACTGTCCAAGACCATACCCAAAGCAGACAGAGAAGGTCGTTGAACTGAAGCAGTCACCTTCTGGCTGGTACTTTTGCATAGGTTCAGTGCCATCAACCAGACACATTTGTTGAAGCCAGTCAACAAGCTAACACATACTTTTACTTTTCTACTTAATTTTTATTTACTATTTGATTTGACAAAAAAATGTCTAACATTTGGGGGAAAAAGATAATAAAAAGAATATTGTGACACAAAGGTTAATTGATAGTGACACAAAGGTTAATTGTCAATTGACAATTGATAGTTGCAAATTATTAAAACCCTTAGGCCCTTTGCACATCTGTACCCTGAGATGTTTGCCCATTTTTCTTCACAGGATTGGATAGAGACTGTTGAAGACCAATTTATATGTATATGGCACATGGTGAAGTCTTTGGACTAGCGAATTCTGGCCATTGAAACCTATGAGTCTGTCTCAGGTCTCTTGCAAACTGGAACAGGTTTTCTATTAGGATTTCCTTGTATTTGTATCCATCCATTTTGCCCTCAACCATAACCAGTTTCCCAGTCCCTGCAGAAGAAAGGCATCATCACAACATAATGGTACCCACTCCATGCTTTACTGTGTTGTTCAGAACACTGTAACTCTACTGTAAATCTTAATTAGGTCATTTCTAACTGTATTTTACTGTATTTCCCTGTAAAAGTTTTATTTTTGATATTTTAGTTTAGTCTGTAATATAGTATCATACTGTATTATATATCAAATTCCATTCTGGATTTTTTTTTTCATAGGCATTTCAAGTTCTAGAAATTTCTTTGTCTAGAAGTTCTAAAAATGTCTTTGTTTTTGTTTTCTTAGTGTTAGTTTGCCTGTGACGCATAAATAGATGATGCTGCGTGATGGAGAAATAACTTTCATCTGAATAATCTTATATTTGTGTCTGTGATGATGAATGGACTTTGGAGCATGATAAGGCAAATTAATTGTTTGTTTGAGTATTCATATAGTAACCTAATATTTTCTGAGCTTTTCATATGCTTTAGTTTGTTCCACATATATTTTGACCTGAATTTTCTGCTCTTTGTTTTAAAAATGTTTTAAAACTCACACAAAAATATGTTGTTTTCCATTTCCTATTGCCAGTACTGTTATGCAAAATAACAAAAACTTATATTTTTAATAATTCAGTAATTCAACCTTATGTACAGTATGAAAAGCAGTAATTATACATTCCCCTTTAAAAATACAATCTATTGCTGTTTTTACTGTAAAATGACATTACAGTAGGATATTATATTTAGTAATAACAGCATTTACTGTAAATGTTGATTATGATATGCATCATCCATCCATTATACCCATTCTGAAAAGAAAATGGATAATTCTTTAATTATCCAGAGTGGATTATATATTCTTTCATCCATTGAAATTCCCCTAAAATGCCTTTGGAGGAGAAAACTTTGGCCTTTGGAGTCAAAATACAAATTACATTTATTCCATAAAGTGTCCAGGCTATGGCTGTCCTGAGCACAGCTACTCCCACCTGAAATGTCTCTCCAGCTTTAAATAACATTTAAAAAACTATTAATAAAATAATTACATAAACATATCCCATTATCTGTAAAATCTAAAACACATTACAAATAACTTTATGGTGCTGATAATCCCAACCAATTTGTAAAAGGATTATATCGAAATGCACTGAAGTGTCACTTTTAAAATGCACCATCCAGCTGAGTTTTTTGCACAGGCCACAGTTCCTGACTGCACAGCTGATAATATCATTATATCCTCCCCTGCTCTCCTTGAACCTGAAACTGCAGAAGTGAATGTTTTCCTGTCTGTTTTTAGGCTTTCGGTTCTGGACATTTAATTTATGCTTATGGAGATTTGTTTAAATGGAAACTTGCATGCAATGGAAAAAAATCAATATCACTATAATACAAATAAACTAAATAAATTGTCTAACCTAAATAACCTTGTCTGTGGTCATGTAATACCTGATGCAGCCATCATGAATGAACATATAAGGCACTATTCTGTCATCACGGCCTTCAGAGGTGGTTCTGTTTGAACAGGTGTGTGTGGGTACGCATCACTCACCTTGATCTCAAAGCTCTCATGGATATGAGGGAGGAAAACCATTTGCTCTTCATCCCACAGCTGTTGGTCATCAGTCTGAATCCGCCCTCTGATTCTCCATCGCTGTCGTCCCAGTCGTATTAACACCTACATAGTGAGAGAGGTTTGGTTTGTATATGTGTATATCAACTATTGTTTAGCTGTTTAAAGGATTAAAGGACAGCTAGGAGCATGAATCTGAACTTGAACGGAGTGAAAGCAGCAAGTCTGACAGGCCCTTTTCAACTGATTTGTTTTTATTTTTTTTAGGTGGTTAAGTTTTTGTAAGTGTGTGTGAATAAACACTTATACTCCTTTCCACACTGGGTTCTGCAGTATGGCTGAAGGTGGCCATAGTTTGGAGAAACCCAACACAAATGTAAAAAAAAAATAAAATTCAGTTACAGATTAGCAGAACAATACAGCACATGGAATTTCAGCTTAATCATACTTTCCGTTATTGAGAAACGGCCTGTTTACATCCATAATTTGAATTTAGTGTAAATCTATGCAACTAATCTTGAGTAAATTAGGCTCCACCCCATGCAAATTGATTGGCATACGTTGACCATATTGCTTAAAAATGGCAGCCTGTTTTTGATAATTATAAATGATTATAAACGTTTTTTGTCCCAAATGTGTGTGGGTGGACCTAAAAGTTTCCAAAGTCTATTTTGTATGGATTTAGCAGAATTTAACTATTTGCACAGACATGAATAGTACTCTCCAGTGGGCCATCTGTGTGAGATTGCATCAGATAGCATGGGGTCCCTCCATGAGATTGCAATTGAAGTTTTGTGAGGATTGCGTTGTGACACTGTCAATTACCTGCTTAAATCTGATTGGTCAATGCCAGCCATGTTTAATGATTAGCCCATCACCAAAAATTCACTTACAGAGTAGCACACAGATATAGCACACAAAATGTCAGGTTCTTTTCATGTGCCTGAGTAGTGAGTATCTTTCCTCCTAATTTTGGTGTTTCTTATGGTCTTTGCTCTCTGTTTTAGCAAAGAATATTATATAGAAGAAGAAGAAGAAGAAGAAGAAGAAAATCCTAGAACCCCTAAATTAAAATAGTGTTTATCCTTTTTTGAATAAAAAACATATATATGTAAAATTATACAATGTCCCTGTATGTCTAAACCCAGTGGGGATACTACACAAGTTGTGTATAGAAAAGATCAGCATTGCCTGGGAGAGGACTGTGCAAACCTATTATTTACCTCATACTGATCCCCTGGGCAGAGACGAGCAAAGCCAATCAAACCTGCCAGGAAAAAGAGAATGATTACACAAAGTGGAAGAATAAAGACTTATATATTTAACCATAAACTGGTTATACCTTTCATTTTGATTTGCAGCTCTCCCAGTAGAATCTCTAACTCCCCTTCCAATGAGCACATATCCTATGAACATCAACAGATTAATAAAGTTTACCATGGTGCTGTGCCATCAACTAATAAAGTAACTGCATAACTAATAAGATCTTGTTAACTATGAATTAACCACAGGCTGTCAGCTAAGCCTGCCTTACTGAAAATTTAAACTGTTGTTATTTGATCTATTAGCGTAAAGGAAGTGTAGAGTATATTAACAGTTGCAACAGTGATATGTAATATATAGAGTTAGATATCATACTTATGTGATATCTCATTTCTATTCCAGGCCTGACAAGCCTACTTTAGTTGGGAAGACAATTTATATAGAGGTGCCAGCCAACAGTATTAAAATACTGGAATGGAATAATTAAATACTAGCTTTGACAATTAAGCTAGACTGCAGCTAGCTTCAACTGAAATTCAACTAGAAAATAGAAGGACTAAAAGTTATTTGATAGAGCTATTGTAGATATTGCAGAAATATTGTGTATGGATGTGTTCACACATGTACCTCTAAGCTGAGCCTGTGGTTGCGGTTCAGCTCCAGTAGACTCTCTCGTGATTCCCGTGAGGAGGGAGAGAGTGAAAATGCTCGCTTCATATTAACAGCTCCTTGACATAATCTCCACTGGATACAATATGTCTCATACAACCCTTCCACCTGTATTAATGTGTAAGACAACACTAGCTTTATAAAGATGAAGGCCTGAGGTTACATCCATGAGAATAGATGATAATTATGCTGCTGGTATGACAGGCTAAGAGGTCATCACTTTTGTTTTCTTTTTTCATTAGTGTAGTGTGCTTTTCTTACTTTTATCTCTTTGCAATTTATATTGTGTTATCTACAGTAGCTTGAATTGGGGGAGAAATCCAATCGGTGCATTTACAAGACCATTTTTCTGTAGTATGATTTAACATGTTTTGTGTTGATTGCTGCTAAATTTCCTAAAATAATAAAATTTGTAATTGTATTTAAATCACATCTTGCTTAGATGCTTTTTACCTTTAGTGTGGATGCAAAGATATATATTTTTCAAATATATTACACCTGAAAGCCACGTCACCTTTTAAAACAGGATTCTCTCATATAATGTGTGTCTAGAAAAACATCACTTGATGAATTTCACCTTAATCCAAATGCATTTCAGTATGAATCTCACCAGACATCTCATAAGTAATTTACCATTGGCTGAAAATAAAAGTTTAAGTTCTGGCCTTACCTTACTAATTTGAAACTCCAGTCGGCGTATGTATCTTTCCAAGGCTCTTATTTCCTGATGTTGTGGAAAAAAGACATTTATCCGGTACATTTGACAACTTCAAATTGAGACAATAAATAAATCTTTACATAAATTAATAAATAAATAAATAGTGTGCAAGTGTGCATGGAACCAAAGAAAAACTCACCTTCTCTAAGTCATAGAAAAAAGCCTAAAAGATATAATAGAAAATGCTTAAAATCACACACACGCATATATATATATATATATATATATATATATATATATATATACTGTATATATACTGTATATATACTGTATATATTTTTATTTATTTATTTATTTATTTATTTATTTATTTATTTATTTTTTGCATCATTTTGCTAATGCTTCCTAGAATTACATTAATCTGCACAATCATTGCTTGTAGAAAGCTATTACCAAAGAATATGGAACTGCAAAAGAGTCAGTCTTACCAGTCTTGAATTCCTGGTAGTGTCTTTCTGCTGGGATAAGAGGTATTCCAGCTCTGTTTTGTGGTTTTCAAGATACTCCCTATGAACAAAACGCTGATATCATTTCCTACAGCTTTTAATTTGAGCTATTAAACATCTAAATACAACCCATAATAATTATTTTTATGGATTTCCTTTGTGTTACATTAAGTTGTTAATTACTATTTTAGACAGAATGCCAACACACTGGCTGGGTATAACAATGAAATAATTCAATCATACTTGAGCCCCTTCTGTAAAGCCTGAAACACTCTGTCCACCTGCTCAGGCTGCTGTGCCCAAATGCTGCCAAGCACCTGAGTAGAAGTGGAAATTCTTGTAGATTTTCCTGGCAGGCCTTTGGTGCGAAGAGAAGTACGAGCATAAGATAGCCTATGGAGTGGTTGGGATAAGACGGGATGGAATGGGGAGACGACAAAAGAAAAAATAATTTAATATGTAGCCATGTGCACTAAAATGTATCTCACTTTTCTCTGAAATCTGCAACAAATTCTCTGTACTCTAGTAGCTCTCTCTGTACTCATTAAGTACATATCTCAATGAGCCAGTTCTCCAATTCTTCTCAGGAAAGGCATTTCTGGATGTGTCAAGTTTAATATCTTATCGTACAGTGTTTCATAGTGGCAGATTTTTTTTTCTTTAAATATGAGTATAGGGCTTAAAAGCAAGTCTGGTAAAATATATTAAAATAGTTATTTTCTGATGTCAATTAATCCATGGTGGGCAAAGTGCACTTGAGTCAAAGTACAGATACTCTAGTTAAAATGTTAATCCAGTAAAAGTCCTACTTTTTTTTCCTAGAGTTTCTACTTTAGTTAAAGTACAAAGTATTTGTAACCAAATGTACTTAAGTAAAAAAAAAAAAAAAGTATTACATTTATCCTAGTTCTAATGTTGTCATTTTTGTAATTAACTATTCATTTTATGTGAGAACAATCTGTCACTTTACTCACACATGCCTGTTAATACCAGGTCTGAGAAATGATCATGATGCAGTTAACATTATTCTTAACAGTCAAGTTGTACAAGGGGACATGGGAAATGAAAACATATACATCACAGCAGAAGAAAATAATAAGTACTACAGCGGGACAGTCTGACTTGGTAACTCATACAGAAAGGGGGTTCAAATCCAGCACAGTTAATATTTCAGTATTTAGTAAGTAATGCTTTGGTGTGTGAGGGGCAATTACAGTATTTGTGCAGTAATCTTATTCTTTACATAAAAACCTATGAAAAAGAAATTTTACTTGGTGACTGAAATATCAGCAATAAAAGTTGAGCTATTGGGTTATTGTGGTGTTGTATATTGTAATGTCAATATAGACTGCTGCTCAAGAGTTACTGATTACATTAGCTTACTCAGCTAACTAAAGCGTAACTAGCCATACACAACATAATTAATATAATGACAGATTTATTCAAATACACAATGAAATCCTTCATTACTGCAAGCTAACATTAGATTTCAAATGAAAGAAAATCGAAAATCATAATGATTACCACAGGACATGCTCACCTCTACATATTTTCTCAAATATAATGGAGAATTCTTTTTACACAAAATCGTATGTTACTGAGGCAGAGCAGGCATCTGAACATAAAATACTCTTTCTTCTGTTCTACAAAGTGAAACAAATCCTGCAGGTAAAGCCATGTGATTGTGGGTGGTGGGATGGAGTAACTGTTTTCATTTATGGCAGGCTCCAGTATATCAGGCTGTGACTCTGCAGTTTTACTGCTACTGTACCATTTGTGCTCGCTGCATTTAGTAAAACCAAAAAGCTACATAGGTCAAAAATAATATGTATGCTGTACCTTGGTTTGCTTGCTGTAATTCGACAACTGTGCTGTAATCATCATGTGTAATCATAAAAATCATTCAAATTCCTAGTAACAAATCATCATCTTGTTTTAAGTGGAACCTGAATACCAACATTATAAAGAAACAAATACTTGACTACCTCAGAAAAGTAAAGAGCTAAAGATCTGCATTTTTCACTCAGGTAGCATCCAAAGCATCCTGACATCATCCTGGGATGGTAATACTATCACAACAAGAGGAAACTTGATCATATTGTGCACATAGCATAGAACATAATTGGACCTGATCTCCCAATAGTACAATCACTGTAAATCAAATACATACATCTGTAAAAGTGCTTTAATATTTATCCCTCCCACCTAGCACATCCATGCCGTCTGACAAAAGATACAGACATGACTAATTTAATCAATAAAACAGGCAGTTATTTTTTATTTTTGGTTGCCATTAGAGACATCAGTTTATAATTACTCTTCAGAGGCTGCTATAAACACCTGCTCCTTTTCATTTGAACTGCTCTAATGGTTGCATTGCAATTGCAATATTGATGAATTCTAAATACCTTTCTAACCTAAATAACTATGTAACCTTTTAACACTGTGCATGACATTGAAATTCCCTCACCCCACTCCAAACACTCACACAAGTATATACCCATACCAGTGCAGAAAACACCAACAGTTGGCTAGGAACCATTTAGAGGATATAAACACTCAAAACATACCTATGTCTGCTGGTCAGTGTGTTAACTCCAGTGAAGGAGCAACTCCTCTGCACCATGCCACCTTTTCCTGGAGAATCAAATTGCAACTTCACCGACATCCCCTGAGCCCCTGCAAAGCAGACAAATATTATAAAATGTATAAACACACATTTTTTTCATCATTTATCATTCATCAGTAATTTTCATCATTCAACTTTGTTTACATGCAAATATCCATTTAGCCTATGGTTTGTTTCCAGTTGTTGAAACTTAATGAAATACTACCCTGTAAAAAATGTATTCAATTATGTTAAATAACTGTCTCTATGTGATGCAAGTCATCTATGTATAAAATGTACAGTGAATGTGCAGTACTTTACTGGAACAAACAAAGTTTGAAAGTTTGAAAATATCATATTGCCATATTGTAATGCTCATTATTTGTGTGATTTGCCTGAATATAAACATCTGTTCTGGATTAGTTTTTGTGTATATGTTTTAGCATCACAACTGGATTAAATTAAGAAGTGGTTCAAGAATCCCCTCTAGGTGCATTTGTCCTAGAAATGGGATAGTTAAAAAAGTTTCAAGGGACCTGCCAACTGAAATATTACCACAAGGACAGTGTCCAGTATGAGACAGTGTTAAAAATAATTTTCAATCTTGGTTTTTGCTGACTGTGTTCAGAGCGTTTCTCAGTGAAAAAGCTCCGCTCCTGACTGGCTCTCTTTTTAGGTAATAATGAGAGTCAGGCTTTTGCAGGCATTTCTCTTGCCCTCTCCACCAGTTCAGAGGGTCCTGTTCCGGATTGGGAAGGGCTAGGCCAAGATTTAGCAGTTCATCAACTCAGAGGCTGTTGGATCTCATGGCAGCAGCAGCCATCATTATTCTATAACTGTTATTATACAATCGGCATGTTTCCACATAGTGTTAACTTTCTCAGGGCACCAGGTTACATACCCAAGGTGATTTGTGTGTTGAACTTCAATACAGATGGGCCAAATTGTCAAGTTCCCAGCATTGCAGACTTTTGGTATAATGAAATGTGGTAACCTTTGTTGTAATGATAATCAACATGTAAAGCTCCCTGGAAGAATACTACATCAAAGAAACAACATGGCTAAATGGATTGGAAGCCATAATGATTGCAGAATAAAAAGTCAAATAGAACTTTAAATAGTTTTGTAAATGTACATTTTTATTGTTTTGATTATATAGGTTTTAGCATACACAACAATGCACTTCAGTGTGGTTTAGCTCTTCCTTTGAATCTATTCCATCTGGTAAGGTAAGATTCTTACTTTTGTGTACTATTTGTTTAACTTGGTTGGTTCTTGAGTTGTTATAGGAACTGTGTTATATTGTATAGCTTGTTGATCCTTTAGTGTTGGTCTATGCTTCTTAGTTGTCTCAGGTGATTAATCAAGAGTAGTTTCAGTCTCCTTTAAGGTGTGAATTGTGGGCAGGGCTTACTAATTTATATTGAAGGCTTGCAGGTTTGCAGGTAGCTCTGACAAGACCCGAAAATATCTTAAATAGTAAGTGTCTACTCACATACTTTTCTTGTTCTGTTACATTCTTAACTCATACTTAACCTCACTTTGACCAAGCCACAGACATGTGCCTCAAACCCATCTCTGTTGTTACCGCTTACAGACATAGGCACTCTCACCCACGAAGCAGAGGTCATGTTTCCAGCAATCTCATCTACCCTCCCCTGTTGTCTCAGTCTCAAACAGCGGTGGTAGGTGGGCTCTGGAACTGCCAGTCTGCTGTAAGGAAGGCTGATTTCATCTCAGCTTTAGCCTCCCACTATTCCTTTGATTTTCTGGCATTAACCGAGACTTGGATATCCCCACAGAACACTGCTACACCGACTGCTCTATCCTCTGCTTGAAGCTTCTGCACAAGATCCCCGAAAGCTCCACAACATCTTCTCTGCACTACTCAACCCTCCGACTACACCGGCTCCATCCTCCCTGACTGCTGAAGGTTTCGCCACGTTTTACACAGAGAAGATTGAAAAGATCTGCCAGACCTTCATGCCTGCCCCAACTTCATCTACATTACACAGTCAGGACTCAGATACTCCTTCATTGAAGCATCTCTCAACCATAGCAGCAGAAGAGGTTTTGCAAATCATCCAGTCCTGCAATCATACCACCTACCCACTGGATCCAATCCCTTCCACTATACTCCAGACCATCTCACCTGACCTCCTGCCCTTCATCACCACAGTCATCAATGGATCCATAACATCTGGTCAGGTACCAACTACCTCTAAGAAAGCAAGGGCTATCCCTATACTGAAGAAACTTGCTCTGGATCCCTCTGACATCAGTAAATACAGACCGGTATCACTTCTCTCCTTTCTTTCAAAAATTCTCAAACGAATTGTTCATAATCAGCTGTCTGACGTGCAGAATAACCTCCATGATTCCTACCAGTTTGACTGCAAAGCAGCACATTCCACAGACACTGCCCTTTTGGCAGTCACTGAGAAACTACATGCTGCTAGATCAGCCAAGCTGTCATCGGTCCTCATCCTCCTCGACCTTTCTGGAGCATTTGAAACAGTTAACCACAAGACTCTCTTGTCTACCCTCAGGAGTCTTGGAATTTGTGGAACAGCATGGGAATGGTTTGCTTCCTACCTGCATGGTAGCTCATATCAGGTAACATGGAAGGAATTAACATCTGCTCCATGCAGACTCTCTACTGGTGTCCCACAAGGCTCAGTACTTGGTCCTCTCCTGTTATCCCTCTACACCCATTCTCTTGGCAAAGTTATATCCTCACATGGCTTTTCATACCACTGCTATGCTGATGACGCCCAACTTATCTTCTCCTTCCCTCCCTCATATACCACGGCTTCTGCTCGGATTTCAGCGTGTCTGGCGGACATTTCATCTTGGATGACAGCTCATCAGCTGAAACTCAATCCCAGCAAAACTGAACTGCTGGTCATCCAAGGCAATTCATCCCCAGCCCAGGATCTTGCATTATCTCTGAATAACTCAATAATCTCCCCTTCAGCCACTGCTCGCAACCTCTCTGTTCTGGCACCGAGGTGGTGGAATGAACTTCCCCTAGATATCCGTACAGCCACTTAAACTAGCTCTTATTTTTCCATGTTTTTATGTATTGTTATATGTTTAAAAAATAAAAATTTTAAAAATTAAAAAAAAAAAAAACCACACACAAACACACCAACTCAGTTTTAGGCTGATGGTATCCTAAGTCTGTAACTTATTGAACCAGTGTTAATATATTCACTGATAGAGACTTAAAGCACTTTTGTACATTGCTCTGGATAAGAGCGTCTGCCAAATGCCAGAAATGTAAATGTAAATGTAAACTTCATTTATTATTCATACAGAAGACATTGTCATGCTATTATTAAAAAATGAATGTTTGTATGAATAAATGTATGAATTCCAACAAAATATCTTTCACTCATGCTTTTGTGAATGTTATATGGTGATGAAAAACTATGGTTCAGGATGAATCACTGGAGAAGTGATAGTGAAGTCCCACAGTGACTGAAACAGCCCCATTGTGCTGATGCCCAAAGCTGCTGTTTTTTATGTGGTCTGGTTTTATGTGGATCTCCGCAAGGTGAATGGGGATTTTAAATTTAATGCCAATCCAGTGGCTTGTATTGATGAGTTTCCTGCTAGGAATGGCTTGTTTTTATTTCACCCTTGACTTAAACAAGATTAGATTCCCTTGCTGCCAAATTACAGGAGAAAATGGCTTTCTCAACATGCTGTAGAACTATTCATCACACTTCAATTTGGGCTTCTCGGGGCACCGGCCAAGCTAGTCCACCTGGAACCTGTTACATACATCAGCTAGATCTAAGTGTCACACAAAAAATTGACCTAAATTCAACACATTTGAAATTTTTATAATAAAATCATTTGGGCCATATTCTACATGTCTGTAGCCACTAAAAAAAAAAAGCCACTGTTTGTGGCTTTTATCTCAAACATGTTTGTTTCATGGTTGTTGCAAATCATCAATTATTAAAGTCTTTAATATTCATTTTGATAACCTGGATGAACAGCAATTGTGTCCCTTTTGCCCACACTATACATTGTCTTTAATCATTTCATTACTCAGGAGAATAGCTTATATTCTGTTTCTCTCTCTCTCTCTCTCTCTCTCTCTCTCTGTCTCTTTCTCTGTCTTTGGAGTTACATAGGCTACTGCTGAGATACCAGTGATTCTCACCCCCCAAAAAAACAATGGACATTGTCAGAAGGTTTTACATGAATCTGGGTTTATATTTGTCTATAATATGCCAGCATCAGCTGATGATGACATGGAAAATCTCCCTGAGAAGTAACAAAAAAGAAACCTTGAGAGCAACCACTTTCTTTGGCCACAATATACTCTGTAACTCTGTATACTCTGTAGTTGTAGTTTCATGTTTTGACCTGATATTTGTGTTTTATAGGGGGTATCTTTCTCTTTTCCTTCTCCTACCCTATATCCACCTTCTGTTAAGCACCTTGACTTGGGTAGCTCTTCTTCTGGCAGCATGTTTGATGTGGAAATCTCCACACTTCCTGTACTTCTTTGCTTTATTTTTCTTATTTAAATGCTTAAAGCACAGCAGAAAATGACCCAGAAGAGAAGTGATTTCATTGAGAATGAATGTGTATCATGTTTGTGGGTATCTCAGCAGTGTGGACCACCACTGAAGTGTTAAATAAACACACCCTCACTTCTCTTTCCTTCCTCTTTTCTTCTCTTTTTATTTATTTATCAAATACCATGTAAAAACTGAACTCATTTTACTTCGTCCATACTTCAGTTATGTAAATGAACAGCATGTGAAGACAGAATCATATATACCAACTTCTGAGTCATATTTAAAACAAATTCCAGGACCATGGCAATTTTATCAACCACATTTTGCTTATACCCCTGAACTACAGTGTAAAGTAAAGAAAGAAGAAAAGTGTAATAGTAGGTAATCTGACTAGACAAAGCTTCTATATCATGTACTGTCTGCCTGTCTGTCCATCCACCTATTTTCTGAGCTACTTATTCTACCCAGGGTCACAGGGGATCGTATTCCAGGGGACACAGGGCACAAGGCAGGGGGCAGCCTGGACTAAATGTCAGCATGTACTGTATGTCATATCAGCAATGCAGACAGATAACATAGATGGAATGTAAACTGAAATTGAATAAAAAAGGAACATTTAAAGATTTAGCACCACTGGAACTACACTAAGAGTGAGGAGTGGGGGCTGGGGCTTTAGCTATGCATACATTTCATAGAGAAATTAGAGACAGTACTGGCATTTCCCAAATACGAGCTGAATAATGACCTTACCATCTTACCTGTATTCATATTGCTCACACTGCAATGCATCAAATTTCCAAAGCAGCAGAAAATTGAATGCACACACATAATGATAAAATATATATACTCTACTGTATGCTCTGTCACTGTCAAGTTCATCTTCTTTCAGATCTTTTGTCATTTCCAAGTCATATGTAACACTCAGCACCATGAGCAGGCTACAGTGTTTTTTAAAGGAAAGCTGTTTACCATATATGGTGATTTGATGGTGTTTGATGCACAAGCACATCAATTTAGAGTGTGTGGGATTTATGAATGGTTATTGTGTACAGCTGTGCAAACACTCATGTAATAAATAACAAATTTTGTGTGCAGACAGACAGCTCTTGCAGAATAATTTAGTACTTCAGATTTAGTACACACACTGGACTTAATAATCAGCAGTATGATCAAACTCCATGGTAAATGGCTTAATCACACAGTACACAGACTGGGAATAGCAACTGTCTTCTTCAGTCACTGTGTAGTTTCTGTGTACTTCAATGTAATTCTTTCAATGCTACATATTGTTTCCATCAGTTATCTATTCTTACTATTATGCTACTAATATAGATAGTAATATTACCATCTTTGCTAAGTATTTTTATATGATCTACATATTTATTAGAATAAATATTTACTATATTTTGTAACATCATTGGTCAAAGCATCTTGGAAAAAAACTGTTTTTACCCAAATACATATAAATATATAGAAAACAGCATTATCTTTGACATCACAAGCTCAACAGGATGAACACTGTATGGTGAGAAACCTTAAGAGAAACCACAATTGACTGGGGATTGAGGTGAGTGCTGCGATTAGGAAAGATAGATAGGCTTGGCAGCAGGGGCATGGCAGAGCTTCAGCTGCAGACGAAGAGGAGGTACTTGAACTAGGAGGAGGGGGTTGAACTAGCAGGTAGTGCATGATGATTCTCACCTGACTTAGCTGTCTTGGGATCTAGTTGGAACCCCTGACAGGTATCCAATGTTCACAGAACCACAGTTACGTTCATAAATAGTATTATATTTCTTTACTGTCAAATATAAATGTATATATAAATATAAAACAAAAATTAAATAAATATAAAAATGGAATAGTATTATATATGGACTATCAATTGAAATAAACATCTAACTGGAGTATATTATATATATTCTATTAGATGTATGTTCTGGCACCAAGGTGAATGAACTTCCCCTAGACATCTGAACAGCTGTGTCACTGGCTTTCTGCAAACAATGAGTGAGTGAAGAGTTTTTCTTGTTTGTTTTATGTGTTAAAAAATTGTGCTATAATTCCTCCCAGTATAGTTTTAACCCGATGGTATCCTAAGTAATGAGTATATAAACTATTTTACCACACTGAAATTAGCAAATTAATAAAATAATACCACTGTTTTTGTTCATTTGATGTACTATCCTGTAAAGAAAATGTGCCTAAAATTTGAAGGATAAGCTGGTCAAGTACTCATATGCTACACTTATGGTTCACTTTAAGTGTTCTTCATGATTTTATCCATCACAAATTGTCTGAGCATACATGTTCTGTTTCTATACAGCAGTATTCTGAATATTTTGCTTTTTTTTCTAAGATGGGTAGAAGAGTACACAGGAGGTTGAAGTGAGCAGAGCAGACTTTATCCATAGGGGCAGTGAATAAGTGCAAACTGAATAAATGTAGAAAATCTCTTATAGAACCTGCTCTTTGGAGGCTGTGGAATATATAAAGCCTGATTTAGAGCATGGCCAAGAGTGCCATTAGCTGTCATCTGTCAAGTGTTCAGCAGTTTCTTTCAGTGAAGTACAGTGCAAGTACAAGTCCGAACATTATACTCTATTAATGTACATTATACACTCCTTTATTATACAATTATACACTCTTAATACATTTATAATAATGAATATTTCTCCACCTAGCAGAATGTTTTGTGCTAACTGTTGAAGAGACAGTTGTCTCTATTGATTCGTAGGCAAATGCTTAGTCAACTAAATGACGTCAAGGTCATCAGGCTAGCATGGCTGGCAGGATTGCAAAATATTTAACAGTTAATATGTATGGCACTCTGTGCTTAAACTACTAACAATCCGTACAATTACAATAGGGGATTTAGCACTATGTAAAACTTGCCAATACGTACCATTTTGTGTTACGTGAGGAATGACATAAAAATTTAATGGTGACACAACAAAAGCCAACAATACTGTAATATGTTTTCTCATTGTATAAATTTAATATAGGCTACTTTATCTGTACAGCTGCATTATTTGTTTTGTTTGTATGTTTGTTTATATTAATATTTATTTTATTATTTTTATATATTTTTAGGTAATTAAACATTAAGACAGTTACTCTAACAATTTTATACAGAGTTCTTGCAAAGGAAAGGAAGCATGGAGAAATCTTTTCACAGGTGGAAGTGTTGTAAAACTGATTACCTCAAGTGGCCTTGTAGAGAAACTTAGGATGTGAGTTTTAACAGTATTTTAATAGTACTTTTGACACCTATAAGTTTTAAATATACTGTCCAGTAATGTAGTCTAGAGTACCAGTAGTGGGACCATTTCGTGTTAGCGTGTGCAGTGGGCTGGGGGGGTTGGGTTGTAACGATTTCTACTTGTTTTTTTCATGTATCCATGTGGTACAGAAAAGCTAGCAATTACCATTTGGTGAAAAAGAGGGACATGTAAGGCTGTGTTCCATTATTCAGTTATGAATTAGTATTGCTTTACTTGGCAATGTGAATACAAATGACCTAATACTATTTTTGCATTACTCATGTCAAGAGCATTTTTTGATGGTCCATCACACAATGGATTTATAGAAATGAACCTACAGAAAATCAAATGAAAGCATCAACAGCCAGCAGATCTAAAATTTGAAACCCCATCATTGTACCCAGGAACTTTCTTTGCCAAGTCCAGATAAAACCGTGCCAAGTAAGTGGTTGACCCTAATAAAGAGGATAAGCGACCATCATCAGAGAAGTCATCAACAATAAAGACTGCAAGAGACCAGACCTTCAGTTAAATTTCAACCTTTAAATGCTATGCTGCAAAGAACTTTACACAAAGCTTGTATTCAATAATTTGTAATATTTATATCTCAGTGTTTCTGTTCCATAGACCCAAGGTGGACACTGAGTTACAGATGGGGAAAAAGATTTGTTTATCAGGAAATGGGAGGAGACCATTATTCCAAAACTCAAGATATTAGCAGTGTTGGAGAAAGAAAATGGACATCAGACACTTTTTGGAGAAAACTGACAATCAGCATGATCTTTTGTTTGTTTCCTGTACCTTTAATTTGTCAAGATGTGCTACACAATGTTAAATATCCTCATACATCTTCTTCCACCTATGGAATCTGGGAGAAGCATTATCCACAGTAATTGCTATGTGAACTGTGCTGTTTCTTACCATAATGTGATAGCTTTTAATTAACAAAGTTGTTTCTCATGCAGCAACATTTTCAAAAATGTTGAAAAAGCCTTTCGTAGAGTCAGGACGCACTAAAGGATTAGATATACATATGTGTTTCTGGATACTGCTGGAAACTGTTAATTTCCCTTTGGGATGAATAAAGTATCTATCTATCTATCTATCTATCTATCTATCTATCTATCTATCTATCTATCTATCTATCTATCTATCTATCTATCTATCTATCTATCTATCTATCTATCTATCTATCTATCTATCTATCTATCTATCTATCTATCTATCTATCTATCTATAGTCAAATTGACGAAAGCAAAATAATTCAGTTTGCAGATAACATCCAAATGTCTGAAACATCAAAGCAGGTTAATTAATTGCTCTGATTAACCCACAAGTAATTGCTGCCCACATGTATGCTATGGCTACTGTAACTTATACAGTACAAATGTTTAAAGAGCGCAACCAATGTAAGTTGGTAAAGTGCTTGGAAGGTTGTGAGTATGAATCCCAGGACATCCAAGCTGCTACTGATACGGTCTTCTTAGCAACAACATACAGGATATGATGCATTCTGCCTTTTTAATCAGATAAATGGGGAGAACCTATACTTTAATACACATAATCAAACAAAGTGGGAGAGAATGCACATGTATGTTCCTGGGAGTTTTCCCCACAAAACCAAAGATTTTAGAAGGGTAAAGCTGCCTGGTGACTTGGATGGATTATAGATCTTAGTATGTCCTCCTAGATATAACATTTTGTTTTAAATAAATTATTTGAAACTAAAAATGTGTCTTTCTTTGACCTTCTATTTAATGAGAAATTATTCTGTTAACGGAACACCTTAGGTCAGTGCATGAACTATATGAGCATGATGGTTATATCTTTAAAATTATGTTGCATGTTCACAATAAGTATATTTTTGTTTGTAGCATGAGAACTATGTGAGAACTTGTTATATGCTGGAAACTGTTTCAAATTTCAGAGTTCTGTATGAACAGAGCTTAACAGAGATTTGTGTTTCATAATATTTTTATGTTTTTATGAAGATTAATGTGTTTTTGTAAGGTTTGAATTTGTAAGTGCATGTTTAACAAGATTAGAATGTTTTAATGTATATGTAACAGTTTTTATAGTCAGCATACTATAATATAAAATAGCTGAATGGACATGTAGCATTATAATTAATTCCATGTTAAATGAGAACACAAACAATCAGTGAGCTTCTATGGTTCTTGGTGTGATTTCATAATAATAGAATACAAATTGTATACTGATATACTTTATAATAAAACTTTAAACAAGTACTTAGAAACACACTACCAAAAAGATCACACATGGGTTTACACACTTATGCGTATACTGTGTTTTAAGATTAAGATTTAAGGAAATAAGATGTGCTGTTTTGTGTTGTTATTTGTTTTAAGTGTATGAATTCCAACTATCAGTAAAATATTTGCAAGACTTGGAAATAGACTTGGACATCAATAAATCTGCACCAGTGTCATTTAAACAGTTTTGTTTGTGCTCCCTTTCCCAAAATATTGTACTTTTTGCATCTTTCTTTCATGTGTAGGTACCAAGTAAAAGAAAAATCAATAATTAGAGCTAACATAAAATATTTAAGCCTTCAGTGAATACTTCTGCATTCTGACTCTCTGACATGAAGGATTTTTTTTTTTTACCTAAACATTTGTGCAAAGCAGATGAGCATTGGAGAATGGGACATTTTAAACTCAATGTACCAATATTACAACATACTGATACAAGAAGCAGGAAAGGCAAGGCATTTATGTTTTTTGCTATTTAGAAACTAGATGCTATTTAGGAACTATTTCAACTTTAACTATTTACACTTTCTAAACACTGAACAAGACTGTGACACTAAAAATAAAAACAGAATTATGAATATTACTGGCATTACTAGTGATAGAACATTTGTCTTACCAGACTCAAAGTCTCGTATTCCAGACCAAGGTTACCTCTGAAAGGACTCAGAAAACTTGCCCATTTTCATCTCTGCAGCAGCATATGTCTCTGTGTGCATGAGCAGATGTCTGTTTGCTCCTGATAGCATGACTCTGGCTCAGCTGTGAGGCTTCGAGAAGCAGAAACGACACCCGATTCCAAGAACTGGCTTTTACAGGACAAAGAGAAAAGAGGCAGGGCATCAAATGTTTCTCACAACCCAGACCCTCGCTCTCTGCATTCCTATCTCCTGTTGTGCCTTCCTTTATCTGCTTTATTCTCTTCTCTCTCTCTTTTTAATTTCATACAAATATACACTACCCCATAGTCATTTTTATACTTTGTCATGAAACATAAAAGTATAAAATCTCTCTAGGCCAATCTGTCTTAACTATATTTCAATCCAAATACACAAAAGAGACTCTTGGCCAAAGTTTGAAGTGTATTGAAACAAAACTTCCTCATGCTATTATTTTATCTCTGGCTTGATTGCTTTTAGGTGGATGGTTTGAAGTTTATATACCAATTCACCACTGTCCTGTTCTGCACATATGCATGGAATGTAGAAACTTGTGTGTGTGTGTGTGTGTGTCTTTGAATGCTGGGGGGTGTAACATGTGTGGTGGACTGATATAACACAGATGGTTGCTTTTTATGGCATTAAATTCTGCACATTTTCAGCACATTATTACAACTGATTCAATTTACATTTTACGTAGATATCTATAAATGAAGAATTTCTCATTTTCAGAAGGTTCTACTCTATAAATATCTGTGTCCATATCCATTAAATACATTTGACATAATGCAGAATAAGAAATAGACTGAACCGGCTGACACTGACAGCAGAATATGGCCCTCTTCTGGTGCTAATGTGTCTCAACTATCAGATTCATCAAATGCAACTTTTTATACCACCAGCATCTGATTACATAATGTTTGAAACTATTAAACTGTGGTAGTGGCATCTGTCAAAAAAATAGGCAGGTTGTGGCAAGGACATTAGCTTGGAGGGAGAGAGAGACGAAGGGGAAAAGAAGGGGAAGAGGGGAAAGATAGATAGATAGATAGATAGATAGATAGATAGATAGATAGATAGATAGATAGATAGATAGATAGATAGATAGATAGATAGATAGATAGATAGAGCCCCTGAGCAAGACCCTTAACCCTCAATTGCTTAGTTGCATAAAAAAATGTGCTAAATTGTAAGTCACTCTGGATAAGGGCATCTGCCAAATGCTAGAAATGTAAATGTTTATAAACATTCTTCAGGCCCTTCACTGCACGTCCATCTCTGTTAGAAAAGGGATACATGTCAGAATCCAGAATATGCCCAACACAGTCATATAGTTTTACTTTAAGCAAAGAAACACACACAGAATTGTTATTGTTTAACTCTAAACAATGAACTAACACAAAGGCAAATCTTAAGAGATAAAATGTTAACAAAGTATGTCAAAAACATTTGTACAGACATGCTTTTGAAAGAAGGCAAAGTGCTGTTTCCAGCTGTTACTATTAAATCGGACTACAAAACACAAAGTCTCTTTAATAAAACAATTACTGTAGCATTGTTAAACTGTCACTTTTATATCCATTTGGATGGCTTTATTCTGCAATTCTGCCATATGTTGCAAATAACAGTTTTATGGTTTACGTTTACATGATATACATCATTTTTAATACTGTTGCTTTATATATTACATCAGTAATCTGCCATTAATTACTCTATAAGTGAGGGCTATTTGTACACTATTAATATTAATGATTACAATGTTAATAAGTTTGATATTGGGCCCAGGGTTCTGTGCTACATTTCTGAACCTGAGGAATTTCTTAGATTAGGTTTTTCACGCTAGAGGTGCCTTTGGGTTCATTAGCCATGAGCATTTTCTCAGTGCAAATGTTGAGCTGGATGAATCGGTTCAAAGGTAGTGAATTGTCCCTGCATGCTGCCTCTCTTTGTATAGCATCACTTTACAGAGGCATTGTCTGAAAGCTGTTTCAATGCTGGATTGTTCTATCCACTTCCTGTGGCCAAAGTTAGAGCATAGTCAGCAGTAGATTTTGAACAATGAGCCAAAGCTACAACAATATTAATTGCCACCTCTCCTGTTGCAGGAGATGTCTGAGAGCTGTGTGTTAATAACCCCATTTTGTCTAAAGAGAGTATTGTATAATCTCAGTGACCCAGGTGGCTTCAAAATATTTTATGTGCTGCATACATGTACAATGTCTACTTATTCGAACAATCAACCATGTTTGAAAAATTAAAAATTACATCCGTATCCTCATTCATCAGGACCCTCAAACCTAGCCTGCACTGACCTGGGAAAATAAATTGACCATAAATTCACCAGACAATCTTTTTGTCGATTAGTCATGCTAGTTTTAATACATCTATCATTGATTTTACTATCAAATAATATCAACAAAAGAAAGAAAGAAAGAAAGAAAGAAAGAAAGAAAGAAAGAAAGAAAGAAAGAAAGAAAGAAAGAAAGAAAGAAAGGAAATCACTGGCGCCACCTACTGGTGTAATGATGTAACTTTCAGAAATGGTCACTGAACAAATCAATAAACGAATCTGAACGGATCTTTTTAGTGAACTGAATCAAAAGATTCTAGTCAATGGAATTAATCGAATTTATCACTGCTACTAGCCTGATGTAGCCAGTGCACACTTAAAATCTCCAGATTGTATTGCGGACATGATCTCATGATCGATTGGCCCATCTATAACCGTGACTGACAACTGGTCAAGCAGGTAGAGTGATGCAGAAAGACAGAAAGATAGACAGAGAGAGAGAGAGACTTTTATGAATTGCCTTAAAAATATAGGCTATTCTTTAAAAAATATGAATGTTATGAATATTTTAAGGTGCAAAATTATGTTTTCTATAAATTATATTATTATCTATAAGTATAGATAAATAATAATTGCCATTTTGTGGCCTAGGCCATTTGTAGTAGATATAACAAATGGATAAAATTAGACATAAATATATGAGCAGTCGAGTAATTCGTACATTTGGAGAAATATTGTTTAAACAAATTCTAAAAATGAGAAAGGCATAAAAATTGTCTAATTGGAGTAGGATGGGTGTTTAAAAAGGCTCTCAAAGCAGATGACAGGTAGAAGAATAATGCTGCTTCATGCTGATCTCCAGATCTCCAGGTTTGCCATGCAAGTTTTCACAGCATGCTCTTATGGTAACAATAAGGAAGGTTAAATGGCTTTGAGCAAGGCCAGATTAAGATGGTTTGGACATGTTCAGAGGAGGGAGAGTGAGTATATTGGTAGGAGAATGTTGGACATGGAGTTGGCAGGCAGGAGGCAAAGAGGAATGCCAAAGAGGAGGTATATGAATGTAATAAATGAGGATATGAAGCTAGTGGGTGCAAGTGTTGAGGACGCATAAGGTAGGGATAGGTGGAGAAAGATTGTTTGCTGTGGCAACCTTAAAAAGAGTTAAAAGTATTTATGGGTCAATGAACCATATTAAATTATTGAACTATATTAAATAACAAAAGCAAAAGTGTCTGAATACTATATTTATTTCACCCCTCTCAGGTCAAGGGAGCTCATAATGTATGGTGTACTCAGCTGATCGCACCACCCTCGAGAAAGCCTGTCTATCCTGCTATTCCCAAACTGGTGTGTAATGCTTCCCAACAGGAGGCTCTTGATGGTGCAGTTGAAAAAGTTCATTAGCACATTAGACAGCAGTTTAAGTGTCTAAGGTGGTAAAGACACTGATCTTCATCAGTGTGTTAATGTGACAAGACCATGACCATCCACACAGTGGACAACTAAAACTAATACCACATTTTGCTTGTAATACAGCACTCAGTTTGAGTAAAAGCTTACCAACTATGCTTATGATTATTTGAAAATGTTATTCCACTCTTCCTTGCAAAACTGCTCTAGATCTATTGGATTGCGAGGGGATCTCCTGTGCACCTTCATTAGGTTTTAAATGGGATTTAGATCTAGAACTGTATTGACTAGTCCAGTATTTGTACTTTAGGTCATTGGCAGGTTGAAGGTGGAAGGTTTATTTTTTTTTTAAATAGACTGATATTCAGAGTTATCCATGATTCCCTCTATCTTCAAGAGATCCCCAGTCCAGTCCTAAAAAGACATAAGTCCAGAGCATGTTGCTGCTGGTCACTCAATTCCGGGGCAAATGCATAAAAAGGATGCAGATGTTAGTCCTCGTCTCACCATTATCCACTAATTCTGGGGACAGGTCAAGAGGCTTTCAGGCATTAGTGAGAGAAATAGCTGTAGATGCAGTAGTGAGGTACAGTATGGGAAAAGCACTGGCTGGGGAGATGGTGCCAGGGCCGTCTCTGCCACTCCAACCATGGTGGGAATATTCTTTGGAGATGTCACCTTGGAGCAGTCATGTGACGAGACCCTGAGGCACACTTTCAACCAAGTAAGAGTAATTAATGGTTATATCAAGTGATGCAGGACACTCAAACTAAGGAAGAGACAACCCAATTGTTGTACTTCAATGTACCTCAAATGTACCATCTCAAACATCTGAAACATGGAAAGAGGCAGTACCTGTGGTTCCCAAAAGGAAATAGCTAGAACTGAATGTAAGTTTAAAAAGTGTGGCCCAATCCACCCAGTCCTCAAAATTTGCCAAGTTGCAAGGTAAAATTTTTTATGTGTTTTCACCTCTACCCATTTGCACTGACCTCATAGAGCACCACTTTGAGATTCCTCCAGATGTGGTTGGGTGCAGCTGCTCATACCGGTTAACTGAACACAAAATAATGTGTTTCAGGATTTGTTTTTTCAGGGCTGTCCTTGAGACAGCTGGGAATCCTCTTGGGCAACGATTAGGTGCGTCCCGAAATTTATACGACAGCAGCAATTTCAGCCTGCCCAAAACCCAAGACAAAAGTAGGGGAGAGGCAGGGGGCTCTTTGCCCCAGGTAGAGAGGGAGGAGTGCCACATACTGTGTATTACTCAGACACTCTCAGATCGATCAAGATCAATTGCAGCATGATCCTCTTATACTACCTAATGATGCACCATTTTACTCTCTGTTCCATTCACACCCCACTAGCCCCAGCACATAAAGATTATCATTACTGTATTGTTACGAAACTTCATAAATATGTTCATCTCTTATGTGTTTATGGCAAGCACTAGGCACTTTTACCCCACAGATTGCCACTTGAGACTGTATGACTTCTACTTATTATTATTCTGATTCTGCTAAAATTAATTGTTGTGACCAAATCCTAAATCATAAAGATGTGATAGTTAGCAATAAGTATTCTTAAACAAAGGAAATGCTTTTTCCTTTTAAAAACTTTATTTGAGGATTTTGATGATGACAACCTTATTAAATAAAGAACATGGTTCCCATCAGTCATCAACTTTTAGCAGATATTTGACAAAGTTAACATTAACATTGAAACTTGAATGGTTAAAAGGTTCAGGTTGTGTCCCCCAACTTTCTATTGCAATCTCACACAAACTGGCCATTGAACAGTGAAAATTTGTTTTTAGATTCAATGTATTGCTGAATCTAGTAAAGTATCGAGTTTGTGATTACATTACATAATATGCAAAATTTACTTTTGATAACTCATCCTAGGATCTTCACAAACTTGGTAACCTACTAAGAAAACTCTGAAAAAGATGATGACATTTCTAAACAATATTACGATGGTCACATGCCAATAAATTCCTATGCGTCTGAACCTAATTTACTTAAACAGCTTCAACACATATCTGTATGGCTGGATTTGCATAAAACAAAGCCGCTACGGTAATGTGCTAAGTTTAAGACATATCGTTTTTGATACTGTCTGATTTGCTTAAACTCTAAAAACCACTTTTTGGTAAGTTTGGACCATTTATTTTTACATGTACACTTTACATGTACACATGTACACACTAAAAAAAGTTGACATTTTAAACAATAATGCCACAATACCCCATTCAACTCTTAAGACGGTGGAGATTAATTTACACAAACAGTTTTAACACATGATTGCTTGTATGGTTTCACACAAATACGAAACTAGTAAGCCATGTAACTCACTCAGATTGGCCACTGGGCATGCTGGGCATGATTTTTCTGAGACAATAGAGTAATTTTGTTTACCTTGTAAAAGTTTGGCTGTATACATCAGACCATTTAGCCATACCTGCTCAAATTTATAAAAATGTGCATAATACTCTAAATATATTTAACTAGTTATAGGATTTTTTTGGCCTATGAGTCTAATATTCAAGAAAAATCAAAAACATTTTGAGAAACAGCATGGCCTCCAATCAGTCCATGTGGGTTGAGGCTTGATCTACTAAAACAACTGTATCTGAGGACAGGTTGTATGTATCCACACAAAACTTGCAAGACACCTTCAAGCTATTGCTCTGAGGCGGTGTTGGGAAGTTTGGGGCATCAATGTTGACAGAAAGCAAAGTTTTGTGAGCAAAGCACACAACTTTTACTCTGAAACCTGGTGTGACTGAGGTGAAAATGAGAGTGCTGCATTAATTGCTAATCTGTAACTATATATTACTTTTTATTATACTTGTACGTATTTTCATTTGATTTATTATATTAGATATACATATGTGTGTATTTTTTTTTTAACAGAATTAACAAAAATCTTGCATTTTGAGCTGCAGTTTGAAGCCATACAAGCAACTGTGGACCCCAATGTTTTTTCTTTCACCCCAAACGTTGAGTAGAGGCTATGAAAAATATCCATCTGAACAATTCCCCCCTGGAAGCTAGGAAAACACAGAGAGTGTAGAAAAACTGCGCCTCTGACATGTTTGCGCTAAATCCTCCACTGCTCACATCCGGGCTACGAACCATGAGCAAAGACGTGGAATGTTAGACTTTTTTTTTTTTCCTCAGCCGCTGTAATGATGAAGTAAAAAGCACCATGATTGGTGGATTGCGAGGGACAAGAAACATAAAACCGGAGGATTAGCTTTAGCATTCGGATCCAAACACGACAGACGCGAAAAAACCCCCAGCGAATCCAAACAGCGCGAACATCAGCTGACGGCACAAAGGCCTTTCGCCTGCTTCTGAACATATGTAAGGTATTTCAAATAAAATTACCACGCTCAGCATCCACACAAGTAGCTAACAGTGCACAATGGTCTCTCGCAATATTTTGCTCTCATACAAGCATAAAGCGGCGCGCCTTGCTTGACAGCTCGACATCCAATAGAAGGCAGCGCGCGCCAGGTTGCGCTAAGCCCCAGCCAATGGCTAGCGAAATAATACGGGCCTAAACAAAGTTAGGCTGTTGGTTCTGGCGACCAGCGCTAAACTTCACCAAATAATAGCTGTTTGTGTTTTGGGTGATGCAGTAGCCATTTTAGGTAAGTAGGTCTTTTAAATTCCCACCCTCCCTGAATTTGTGCCATATAAATTTGTGTTGCAGCAATAGAGCGTTACTCGGCCCGGGGCTCGAACTCCTGCATCCCTCATGAATGAAGTGCTGAGGTCTTGTGCTTTAATAACGATTAAGAAATTGTACTGAGTTGTTCTCCTCCTCGCCTCCCACCCCTCTAATATTTGATGCATTTTTTCCCTAAACTGTCATGGCGTTTTTTGCGTCCTTGGAAATAAACGCGGGGGCGAAAAAGCGGTGTAGTGTTTGGAACCGGTGGCTGGAGCTCAGGTAGGCGAGGTCCTGCTGAAAGAGAGGGGCTCTAGTGGAGTTTCAGTGTCGCTTCACACGTGGAATGTCTGCGATAGATACATGGACATTTAACGGTGCCGTCGCAGTGATGTTAGGTTTAGCAGCACAGGCTAACCTCGCTAATGTGTGTGTGTGCGTGTGTGTGTGTCTCGGCGTTTCTGATGGTCATACAAGCGATTATTTATTTATTATTATTATTATTATTTTGCTTGGCAATAAACACGAATACACCTGAAACCTGGTTGAAAAAGTACCGTGAAGCAGGTCAGTCCGAGGTTTGACAGAACAATATGTCAGGAAAGTAGATTTAATTACACAGTAGTTACTTACAATTACGCCTTATGTAGTGGACATCTGTGCAGTGCAGCTAAACAGACAGAGGTGGCTTCTTCAGCTGGGCACCTGTCAGGAGCAGGTAGGCTTTTTAGCATGTCCACTCTTCATAAAATGATGTCTTCTGATGTATTCAAACATAGCATTTCCCATATAGTTAGACCAGGCTGTTTGGGTAGAGGGTAGAGGTTAAAAGTTCCAACCTAAAACATTGTGTAATCTCTTGTTTGTGAGTGAATTGGTGTTAAGTTTTGAAAAAGCATGTGGTTTGTTCACAGCTTATACGTGTAATAGTTACACTCGTACCTTTACCTGCAGCCAGGTAAAGTACCTTTAGCTTCTATATGGCATAACTTTCATTCTGTAGTGTTTCTTTTATTGTAAAACTGACCAGGGATTATTAAAGAAGTTTTAAAAGTGCTGTTTGTATTTGAAGTATCTATTAGTAAACTGTAGCATTTAATTCTAGTTAAAATTGCAGCCCCTAACAAACTGAAGTAAGAAGATTGCATTATGAGTATTATTACTGAGGGATCCTCTGCTGTGGTTTAGTGGGAGAGTGTGTATTACTCACATTGCACTGTCAGCATGTCCGTTTTAAACGTAAAGTGCAATGATTGTATAATGAAATGAATATCAATGATTTTATGTGAATAATTACAAAAGAAAAATTCCCTTTTGCAGTCTAAGCTGAAACATTTTGTTAATACAAACTCCTACAGTGAATGATGGGGGGGGAAATGGATTTCAGGAAATATTTGGATAGCAACATGACCTCTTGGTGGGAAATGGATTTACATGGGATCTTTAGTGTCGGGGTTATTTTTGTTTGTTTGTTTGTTTGTTTTTGGACAAAGATCACAATATGACAGAAAATTGGAAATGGATTGATATGTTTTTTTCCCTTCAGATGCCCTTTGTATGCAAAAAATGTTTTGTGGTCTCTGTTAAAAATACTATAAAACTAAAATGTTGTTAGAGAGAAGTTATTACAACAAGAAAAACATGAATTATGGGGTTTTTCGATGAAGACAGCCAGTGACTCAGCTGTTCAAAAAGTCAGGGGTTTCTGCTACCTGAGTGGCAGTCTCGAGGTAAGTCCTAATGTATATCGTCCTTCTAACTTGAGACACAGTGAGTCAAATCGAGCCATACTAGAAGCTGAAAGGGACCATGGTACTGAGCAAGGTTTGATGACCTTCAGGTAGGTGAGGACAGGCCTGACTTTGTTTTTGTAGGCAAACATCAGTGTGTAAAATCTCTTGCAAGAAATAACAGGAGGCTGATGGAGGGAACGCAGCAATGTGTATCAAATTATAAAACCTAGTATTATTTATTTGCTAATCTATTTGCTCAGGAACTGTTTCATACAACATATATAAAATTGCTTTTGTCCCATAACTTAGACCCATTTTGTCTTCTGTAGAGTTCAAGTTTGTTAGCGTAAGTTTGCAAATTCTGGTGTCTGAATAGTATGTTTATTGGAGAGTTTGGATGACTAACCTGAGTTGCACAGCAGTGTCAGTGTTCATGGTCATTAGAACTGAGCAAAGTTATCCTGATTTGTCTGTGTGCAAGGTTGCTCATGAGCATGGAGAAGTGAAGCGATCGGGCAGTGAAACACTGAGACCTCTTCAGTTCTGTTTGAGACTCAAGTTCCTTTTTGGGACTGAGATGACATGCATGTTCCCACAATTACCACTGGTCACTTCGTCCACCAGTCCCCTGTCTTATGGAAACCTTGATTGCAGTCAACTTTGGCAAAATGGTGGAAAGTTCAGTATAGGGTTTGCCAGGAGAAAGTAAGTTAGCCACAGAGATCCTATTAATCCACATATCTTTAAAATAAGAGAAACTATTATAGTTGAACTATTCTAATTTTGCTTAAAGGATTCCAACATTTCCCAGTGAAAAATGTTTAGCATTACCAGTTAAAAATTCTCTTAAATAGTGGCGTATTCCAACCACAAATTATACTGAATCATCACAAACAATTAGAAACTTTACATCTGTTAATACAGTTTCTTTAATGGTTCAGGCTTAGTTAAATTTCCTAGAATAAGAAACAAGTTCTTTTCAGTTCTGCATGTCAACATGTCTACAAGTCACCCTCAACTTGTCACATGTCCCTGACTATGATTAGTGTTTGCTGAAGTGTTAGCAGAACTGATGGGCCAGCCTCCTTCTCATCTGAGAGAAAAATAATAATACCTATGTAACCAATAGGTTAAAAGACTTTTATTTAAGCCAACAAGGTTATGTTCTGTTGATACTGTCAGGCAGCAGGTGTAATGCTGGCAAGCAAGACATTACATAACCCCAAATTCATTTTTTAATACGGAAAACGTTTATAAACATAACCTGTGAAAAGCACATACTGCATGTTGAGTCTGCTTTCTTCCCAAGACTCGGTCATCGCTGCTGTAAACTGGTAAATAAGCAGGATGAACAAGAACGATCTTTGACAGACTGCTTGAATAGAGCTAATAATGAATATAGCATACTGTGTTGCTGAAATGAACAGCCAAATATCCAACAACATGAAAGGAAAACCTGTCACTCAAGTGAAAGTCTGGCACTATGATTGAGATGTGCATGATTCATTAGCTGTATTTACATGCAAAGATTTTTGACAGACTGAATGAATTCATTCTTATTCCCAATTAACTGTTTATATGTGTTATAAAATGGGCAAGTTTCATGTACATGCATTTGACAAGTAATCTGATCCAAACTTCATGCTCATTCTGGGAGCGTGCTATAGCTGCAAGCTTACCATATGAACGAGAAGAGCTAATCACGCTGCTTGTGTTGTTGATGAGTTTTAAATGATTGCTGTCTCAGCATTCAGGAAAAAAATTCAGGATGTTAAAAAATGACATAAATGCACACACACTAGCCATCAGTATAATTCTGTTGCACACTGATGTTACTAAACACACAAGAAATAAAAGCTATTTATTAACACACTTCTCACCTGTGTATTACTGTGTGAATTTAAAATGCTGAGCCAACTTACTGAGGTAAAGTAGTTTTCCACGCTCACCTTAAAATGATGCTATTTTAACCTCACAGTTATTGTAAATAGATAAGGGTATCTAACATGATCTTTGTGTTCTTACTTGACCGGTCCCAATGCATTTCACAAGTTCCAGTAATGAAAATAATCAGACACAAAGGTTTACAAGGATATTACTGTTATATTAAATATATTACATGGATGCTAACTTCTCTAGTTCAAACTGATATGAGCTTTGGTTTGATTGGCATCAAAACTGCTTTTCTTTCTTTCTTTCTGCCTTTCTTTCTTTCTTTCTTTCTGCCTTTCTTTCTTTCTTTCTTTCTTTCTTTCTTTCTTTCTTTCTTTCTGCCTTTCTTTCTTTCTTTCTTTCTTTCTTTCTTTCTTTCTTTCTGCCTTTCTTTCTTTCTTTCTGCCTTTCTTTCTTTCTTTCTGCCTTTCTTTCTGCCTTTCTGCCTTTCTTTCTTTCTGCCTTTCTTTCAAAGCAGAAAACAGCAGGATGTTTCTAAATTTATATATGCATGCTGGTAAAATTGGGGGGAAAAGAATGATATTGTCGCATCACTCATTTTATCTCATTCATTGACCTGGCCACTGTCATTAAAAATGGTGAATGCTTAAATTCTCGACATGGATTTAAGCCAGATTGGCAGACATAATATTGCATGTTGTTCCCTGATCGAACAAGTATGATGTCTGTATACAGCTCTTTTTATTTATTTTTATATATTTTTATCTTTTTATTTATTACAGCTCATTTATTTATTTGCAATCAGAACAGATATGGGATAAATATCTGTTAGGGAAAATAGTACCTTAACTTTTACATTCTACCTTAACTTTAAACATTCTATGTTTCTATACTTCTGTAATGCTGCTTTGAGATGATGTCCATTGCTGCAAGTGCTGTACAAATAAATTTGATTGATTATGGATTGAGTAGATAATGCATGCATTTTATGCCTTTTCTATTGTAGCCCTATATTTTAACATCACACTTGGATACTGCAGGTTACGACACAGAAATAGACCAAAGAGCAGTCTCCCTTTTTTTCGCTGAATAAGCCATATGAATAAGACATTTGAGTCTGCTGTGATTGACAGTTTGTACACAATACTAATACTGGGTATGGCATTCCTTTGCTCGTAAGTTCCACAAGATGTTAGAGATTGCTTTGAGATTCTGGTCCCTGTTGACATGCTTTGAATCAAATTCTGACGCTACAATGTATGTGTCTCAAAAGAACTTGATCAGACCAAGCTATGCTTTCCTAGTCTTCAACTGTCCAGTTTTGGTGAGCCTGTGCCCACTGCAGCCTCAGGATTCTGTTCTTGGCTGTCAGAAGTTAGAGCCGACATGGTCTTCTGCTATAGTATCACATCTGCCTCAAGCTTTGATTTGTCGCGCATTCTGGCCATTCTAGCAATTGTTCGTTGACCTCTCTTATTAGAACTTGCCTTTCACCGGGATCACGTTTATTCTCCATTCTGAGGGTGTATGTGAACATTAGCTGCTGGTCCATATCTGTGTTTCTTAATGCATTGCACTGCTGCCACACAGTTGGTTTAAATAATTGCATGAATGCATATGAATACAGGTTCCTAATGAAGTGTTCTAAAACCCGCCCTTTCTTTCGTCTCATTTTAGTACATTTTTTTTCTCAGTGCTCTTAACGCAGTGTTCCTGCTTAAAAGATGCACATGTTTACTGTAAATGGAGATTACTTAGACAAGTATATAGCTAATATCAGTTAACTATATTTATTAGGAATGCAACAAAATTTTAAGCTGAAAACATGAATTTTAATGATAATTAGAAAGTAATTACCTCTATCCTTTCCGGTTTTTGCATCCTAACTAAAATGGGTGAAGGACTTGCTGGTTATGTTAAAAGGCATACTCCAGTTGTGGCTACAGTAGACAAAAGATTTGTTGAGGTGGTGGTGGCTCAAGTGGTTAAGGCTCTGGGTAGTTGACCGGAAGATTGGGGGTTCAAGCCCCAGCATCACCAAGGTGCCACTGTTGGGCCCTTGAGCAAGGCCCTTAACCCCACCTGGTCCAGGGGCGCTGTATCATGGCTGACCCTGCGCTCTGGCCCCAACCTCCAAGGATGGGATATGTGAAGAAAGAATTTCACTGCTGTAATGTGCATGTGATAGGATTACATTGAAAATGAAACACGCAGAAGCAGCTCTGTTAAAAACATCAGTTTTAAACTGTACTAACTTTACTAATGACACAGGCCATCACCTATATAAACTGATCGCTTGGTGCAAAAGTAAAGATGCCATAATCAGCAGCAATAAAAACCTCATGGGTCATGGGTGTCAATACAAATGGAATGTATAATTATGAGATTCTGCTTAGAATGCAGTAGGATGCTAATGCTAATTAACAGTTGAACAGAGAGAAGAGGTGCTAATATAAATTTCTAAATTCATTTGTCAATTAGTGAAGTTTTGTACATCAGTTTAGTTTATTACTTAAGAATGCTACAGAACGAGAAATGGCAAAGCCACTGGCTTGATAAATTCAGCCTAAATGCAGCCTTTTTAATTCCATAAAAGATTTCCAAATGTTCTGTGACAACAGTTCAATTTATTTAACATCATAAACATTTCTTAGAGATGTGCGCTGGTAGCTGCTTGTGATAAAACAACACACACAAACTGAGCTCATCACTAACTCTGAGGATGAGTTTGTTACAGTTGACTACATGGCATAAATACTGTTTGATTTGAGGCTATGTAAATATGGAATAGCATATTTATTTTTTTACAAGATCTCATTATTATTTGAAGGCCATTTTGCCCACCCCTGCTTTGGTCTGCAACAATGTTTAAATCCACATGAATGCCAGGACCAAGGTTTTCCTTTTTCCATCACCATTTTCCATTGCTTCATGGTCCACTTTTGATGCTCATGTGCACATTATAGGTTCTTTTGTCAGTGGGCAGGGGTCAGCATGGGCACTCTGACTAGTCTGCAGCTGCATGTCTTCTGTTGGATCGGACATAGCCTTCATGCTCCATGTGCATTAGTGAGCCTTGGGTGCCAATGAACCTTTCACCAGTTCACCTGTTTTCCTATTTTGAAAGGCACTAACCACTGCATTTTGGAAACACTTCACAGGATCTGCTGTTTTGGAGATGCTTAGACCTAGTCATGTAGCCATCATAATTTGACCTTTGTCAAAATCGCTCAGACACTTGCTAAGTTTTTCCTGTTTCCAACACATCAGCTTCAAGAACTTCCTGATCACTTGCTGCCTATAATATCCCACCCCTTGATAGGTGTCACTGTGAAGAGATAATCGGTACTATTCACTTTACCAAGTGTGGTTTCAGTGTTATCCGTTCTCAAAAATACGTCCTTTCACAAAACATACAGCTTTGGAAAAAACTAAGAGACCACTGCAAAACTATCAATTTCACTGGTTTCACTATTAATAGGTATGTGTTTGAGTAAAACGAACATTTTTATTCTATAAACTATTGACAATATTTCTTCCAAATTCCAAATAGACATATTGTCATTTAGAGCATTTATTAGCAAAAAATGATAATTGGTCAATAAAAAAAGATGCATTGTTTTCAGACCTCAAATAATGCAAACAAAACAAAGACAAACATGCCCAATTCAAGCCTTGCTGAAGCACCCCAAGATCATCACAGATCCCCCACCAAATTTCACAGTGGGTGCGAGACACTGTGACTTGTAGGCCTCTCCAGGTCTCTGTCTAACCATTACACGACCAGATGTTGGTCATCCTGCTCAGTGGAGAGATGTTTTCACCCTCTGCCGGTCTGTAGCTTTGTTGTCTTTAATGTCTGCAGCTTGACCTTGTTCTTATGAACTGCTGTCTTTGAAATTTTAAGGATGGAAGCAACCTGATGCTCACTGTATCCCTCTGCCAGAACTGAACCCTTCTTTTCCTCACGCAAAACTTTTTTCTTTTCAACTCTTACTTTACTTTAGGGTTACTACTAGCACTGTTTTTGCCATACAGCTGGTCCTATTGGAAAAGGATAGTGATGACAACAGCAGTGGTTCTTATACATTTCCTCATTAAATAAGATATGATTGAGCTGATCACCAAAGTTGAGTTGATTTCAGTCTACAGTAAACCGTACACCTGGCAAGGTAACCATGCTCTCCCTAAAAGATTTCTTCTTTCCTATTAATCTCAACCCTTAGTCATCTAACCCCATTACAGACACATTTTTCTCAGGAGCACAATCATTTGTGATCTCATTGTCTTTCTTGACTTCATTCCAGCCTTTTCCAGTTTTTCCCTTTTTTTCCCTATTCATCCCAACCCTCTGCCACACTTGCCCCATCCCTCTTCGCTCAAAGTGTACAGCCGTTCCTGTCTAACAGTGCTTGCAGCTGTCCTCATCTCTCATATGTTCACATTTCTTCCTGCAATTCCTGCAGCCCTTCGTCAGCCTCATTTTCACTTTCTTTGAAGGATTGTAAATGCTTTGTCTTGCATATCCTTCCATCAGACTCTCATTTTTGTACATTTTTTTCACTCTCTAATTCATTTTTTTCACTATACATCTTAGCAGAGTTTTATGCTCCGTATTATTTAATTCCGACCAGAAAAATTCAAAATTAAGACAAAATAAATATCCACTGCCTCTCTCACTAACTGAAACATTCATACTGCTGCATTCATAGTGCTTGCTGTGTGCGTGTGAGTCTAGGAAATGGTTCTGTTTATACTGGAAACAGTGGAAATACAAGGTACATATCAGTAATATAGGTGCTTCACTGTAAATGTAATTCATTAATCTCATAGAAATAGCCTTTATTTGTCATATACATTACAGCACAGTGAAATTCTTTCTTCGCATATCCCAGCCTTAAACGGATCAGTCTCATTAGCTAATCATTTTCAACGAATATTCCCCTTTTTAGGTAATTAAAATGTTCAACGTTAAATAAATAAAATCTCAGTTTTAGTTGAGAACGAGTTTGAATAGTTTAAGTAGTTTCTCTTTTTGCAGTATGGACTTCATAAGAACAAGTCAGTGTGTTCAATAATATAGCATTTTCTTTAAAATAGAGAAGAAAATACCAGCTAACTGTTACCTGTCAGATTTATTCTTATTCTGATTTAACGTGCTAGAGAGCATGTGTCCATGTGCATTTGCACTGAGCTTGTAAAAAAAAATCATGTGACATATATGGCTGTGACTATTGGTTAAAAAATGGAAAAATGGTTGGAACTTCAAAAGTTTTGCACATAAAGGATGACATGTGGATGGCAAGCTATAGACACTAGAAAATATTTCCATTGTTTTTATTTTGTCTTATTTTTCCTCAACATAAACAGAGATCACTGACTGTGTGGCCATATTAGTAAGAACATGTGATTAAGATAAGAGACGGCTCAAGAGGAGGAAGGGTATTCCTGGTGGTCTGCACTATTCAGTTTCAAAAATAGGGATTTTTTTTTAACAGGCAGCTTCAAATTACTCAACACAGAGAAATAATAGTGAACACTGTCTTTTCCTACCCAGCTGTACAGTCTTACTTGGAGTTGTTTTTAGTTCATCACGAGCATGATAAGAATGCAGCAAGAGCTTTTATAAGCATCTGTGTGAATCTGTGCGCTCTGAAATTGTTGTCCTCGCCCAGTGTTCAGTGCCGATGTTTTAGTTTATCTCCATGTGCATTTTGCATTTTTGGTACATGGCTTCACTTCCTGGTGAAGTGTCGTCATAACTTGCTGAGGTTCAGTGATGTTAAACAGAGCTGTTTTGCTCACCTTAAAAGTGAATGTAAACTTGCACAGGAAAAAAAAACCCTGGCCAGTGCTGTAGTACCAATGGTTGGTTTTACTCCATTTGGGACTTTTATATCAGATAGGAGAAAAGTAGCATGGCCCTACTGCCACCTTGCTTGACCAGTGAGTTTGTATGTATTTTGGATCACGTTTCTATCCCCACACTTGGTATCACTTTGGTAGATGTTAATCTTGGTTTGAGAACTTTTGTGGTCCTTCTGAATTTCTTTGTAAATTCCAATCTGACCTTATGATTCTCACAGCTGATGAGTGGTTTACATTTTGTGGTATGGCCTCAGTGTCTCTGCTTTTGTCTTCTTTGAACGGTAGTTTGTAGATTGTGATTGGCTTTTGGAGTTATTGATGATGCCACTGATTGATTGTTGATTTGAGGTTTTCCTTTATAGCTCTTTTACAAAGTTTGTCATCAGCTGCTGTTATATTACTTGGCCAGCTGTTTGACATCTGGCCGATAGTACACCAGTGGTTTCTTTCTTTTTCAGGACTTTCCAAATTGTTGCATTGGCTATTCCTTCTTTTCTCTGTTTCAAAATGGGCTTGCTTTTCTCCCATAGACTGTCCAGTTTTGCTGTTGGTTTATCCTTTTTAATAGCTAAAACCTAGGGCTCCAGCTAAGAGAAAGTGATTCAGAGCTGTTCATTGTTTAAACTAACAATCTAACAGGGTACACATTTTTATACCCAGTGTCAGCTGACAGCTAGTATAACCAAGAAAATTGCCCAAGCTTCTGTTTCTAAGTTATGAGAATCATGGGTGTGATACTGTGGGATACTGTCACTTTTATTAGCCACTGATAAAAGTGAAATTCTGTTGATGCAACATAAACTAAAACTTTCTTAATAACGTGTTGCTGTACATGTTGGAATAACTTGTAATAAGAATTCATAAATATGCATGTGGAGAATTTGGGGCTTGGGATACATGCCATTTGGTAGTTTTACATTTGAATATGGTTTCACGAGGATTTGTTTTAGTTTGGTCAATTGTGGACTTTTAAATTATTAGTTAGTTAAGGCACATTGAATGCTACCTTTTTATTTGTCTGTAGTTAACACATGATAATGATATCTGTGTCTTTGTATTATTGCTTTAATTGATTTTTTTTGTATCCTTGTTTTAATGCAGATTCAAAGTTCTAGAAAAAAATGAAAATACAAAAGAAGGACAAGCAGGTCAGTCTAACCTTACACATCTTTCTGTCTTTTTCTGTCTCTTTCCCTCTCTGTCAGATTTTTGTTGTTCAGACAAGTCTCTCGTACATGCACTGAAACAGTAAAAACATCCAGGACCAGGGTGGGGATGTGATACAGCACAATCCATGAAATGCATTATTTTCATTTAACTGCATAGTCTGGAGTGTATTATTTCACTGATACCACAGTGCTTTGTTTTTCCAGTGGTTACTTTTTTTTAAATGTATGGTACATCACCACATAAACAATTTTACATTTTAATTAGAACAACACATTAGGTTATGTGGAGTGACCGCAGTACACGTTTCTGTGTATATGCTATTTCTATAGAAACAATAGATACTAAAATGAGTGCAATTATTCACACCTTCTGACCAATTAGATTTGAGCATTCAATTAGGATGGTTGGATGGTAGTTGTGCATTATTTTCAAATACCTGCTTGTTTTGTCATTTGCTGTTCCATTGGGTTATCAATTATCAGGAGGGTCAAAGTGGAATTTTGTATATGTTTTGTTTTACACTGTATAGTAAATGAATTTTAAACTAATTGAAGTTTGATCTTATTTTAAACAGTAAATGAGAGATCCATTAGTAGATTACAAACACTGTAAACAATAAATGCAAATTAATAGTGCCATTGGCATTTCTTCATTTAACCATCATTTTTATATTATTGTGAACTTTTTGACATTTTAAGCTTATTTGCAGTAAATAAGGAAGTTTGACAATAACGTAGGAACTGTGTTATTCCACCCATGAAGGAGAACCGCTTTAAAAAAAAAAAAAGCTGCATACATACAACTGTTTACCTACCAAGATGTACACTGATGTGTTGATTTAATGTTTGTTTGAATTGAAAGTACTTCAGAGGATTTGTAGCATTTTTTTTTGTTTTGTTTGTTTCACCTCTCAACCAGTGGTCATATTTATGGCACCATTTAAGCCAATGCGTATTTCAAATAAGCCCACATCATGATTTATTGACCAACATAAAAATTTTGTTTTTCGAAAAATTAATTTCCACATCCGCAACTGACCAAAGGCTGTTGCGGATGTGTCAGTTTGCCTGGACATATGGCTGGAATGGCCATTAAATATTAAAATCCAGATTCTTTAGGTAGAGGTTTGTGAAGTAGTTTACCTTTTCCATTCTGTCATATGTTATGGCAGCGTGTGTAGGGTCTGGACCACCTTGACGTTAAGAACTGTACTAATGTTTCTTCTCGTAGTGTATGTGGGAGGAATCTGCTCAGCAGTGTTACTAATAGTTATCTGTTCCTCTCCCACTTACACCAGTACTCTGGTACACATTCTTACTTCCCTTTGAAATCAGGACATCACTGAGAAGTCCTGATGTCTGCAAGGTCCATTTCTTTTTGAGCATCTCAAACCAGTGGATGAATAAGCCAGTATCAGTTGAGGCCCTCACACTGTTCAGATTTGTGAATGTCCAGTGGGATGGTCTTGCATAAATCTAATCATTTTCACCCTGGTGTGCCATTGATTAATAGGCTCTGAATGCCTCTAGCCAGAATATATTCCTTACAAGGACCTACAAGGATTGCAAAAAGAAAATGGCACACTAGTCAAAGTCACCACTAGATAACATTACAATCTCACATTTTTCATTCTTAAAAGATATATTTGCATAATCTTGCATGTGGCCAAACATGTAATGTGGACTAATTCTAAAATATTACTTTTTAATTAAGTTAGCTTACCATTTAAGCTCCATTTTCATTAATAGTGCTACACCATTTAAGCTCCCTCCAAAAATAAATCATGTATATATTTGTAGACTGATTGCACACAAATCAAAACATAAATCATCAGATCATTATTTATTTTACATAATGTAAATATACTTGAGGTTTTTTTTAGGAAGCACAATAAACAGAGAATAACAAATGGCTCAGCAGTTGATTTCATTTGCCTAGTGCAATAGTAGTTGTTCTATTCTAGAGCTTTCAGACACGAGTACGAGAAATTATAAGAAATTAATTTCTGAGCAAAATAATGACACATCCTTCATATCAAACACGGTGCAAGAAATTACATTACATTACATTACCAAAAACAGCAGTGGAACAGGCAAAATAATGAGGGATTTTGTCATCACAGCATTTCTAAATGCTATTGGGCCACTTCTACATATGCCAAATAAACAATTTTTCTTTTACTCTGCTTTGTGCAACAGTAGCTCTACTTAGTTGTTATTGAAGTTCATCATCTTTGACCTTTTATGCTTTGCCATCCTTAAGTAGTAGTGCCATAAGCAGTAAAAAGCAGTAATTTAGCATATAAGGCACTTAAGGGGCATTTCTTTCTAATGGTTCTTACGCACAAAACCGTGATCCTACCCACACCTGGATAAATGAGACCCTGTACAAAACAAGTGCTTAGATTTACCAGCAAGGTCACAAAGTGAAGTAGAATTTGCCGTGAATATCGCTATCATTCATCAATCATTCTGTTTCCAGAGTTGGGAGAAAGGGAAAGGTTTTCAACATTTTCAACTGGCAGGCTCTAACCTAGGAGTGGGAAAACTTTTTGGTTCAAGGGTTTTAAAATTTGACCGACAGGCCAGGCCAGTAGCAGATGGGAAAATGATCTTTTGGACAATTTTGAAACGACGGGATGGGCCAGATTGAACAGCCCAATGGGTCATGGGTGGCCCACGGGCCATAGATTGCTCAAACCTATCTAAGACAACGAAGATCATTTTGGCTTGAGTTTGGTTAGATGGGGCAACACGTCATAGCTTTCATGGGGAATTCATGAGGACAGGCTCCAGCTCATTCATGCCAGGGCTCTGTGACGCATGCCTTTGTTTTGTGTTTACTCGCATGCCTGGCATTTATGCTTGTTTTGCATTGATGGTGGTCTAAAAAGATGAAGCCCTGTGCCCAGATGTGGCTGCCCAAGTGCTGAGGGCAGGTGCATTGATGACTCCTTGGTGGAAAAAGTTTATAGTATTGCATTATCTGTGGAATGCACTGGCACAGTTACATATACTGCTGTTAGCATTAGAGCAATCCCTGCAGTATGCAGATGTTGATGCCTTTTACAAAGGAGTTGACGCCACATTTCTAGTGAGGAACTTGTTTTTTATTTGCATTGCCAGGTGTAATTTGTACAATCTGGTTTGACTGATGTGTGGAAACAAGCTTTATTGAGACTGCTTTGTGTGCCAGACACCATTTTGGGCCTGCCAGCAATGAAGGCCACAACCCCCCCTAATATGTTATTTAGTTATTAAAGGCACAATATACCAATAAACTACTGCTATACTATAATAGTGTATATACTTTTATCTTAAGTTCATCTTTATTTTTCTTATTGAAACATCCTGTTCTGATTTTAGAGCCTACTTATTGGTGCTAGTGGTAGAATATGTGAAAATATATTATGTTAGCTTATGGCCCTTTGGAGTCTCACAAAAATGCCCAGGTATCCCCATATAATGTATTTTGGGGGACCTCACTCTCTAAAGGCTTCTTCCAGATGCTGGTACTCTGGTGGCTAGGCTCTCTATGGATGTTGAGCCACACTGGGCCCAGAAACATCATTGACTATCTCTGCTCTTAACCTATGAGAACTAATGAAACGGTTTCTGTATAATGAGATCTTGTCTTTAATGTGGGTGATTTCATGTAGCACTTTTCTGGTTCCCAGAGGACCATCCAGCCCTTACACTTGGAGTGCTGGCAAACACAATTGAGCTGGTATGTGGTGAGCTCTGACCAGATCAATAGTGGTGAAGGCAATGATTCCCCCCCCACACACTTTTTTGCTTTACTTTTTATTTTATTTCCACAAAGTGGTTACACATGTAGTAGTAGTTATATTGATAACTCTCTTAATTACTTAGTTAATTTAATTACATTAATTGTTTTAGCCACCATTTATAAAATAATCTTTGTTTTTTTATTAATATAATTATGATTTGACACAATAATATATTTGATTCATGTTTACTTAGAAAAGCAATAAAAGCAGAATCCTGCAGATCATATACTTTCATCGCACATATTGCGGACTCGCTGTAGATTAGGGTTTAATGATATAAAGACTGAATCAGTATCAAATCAACCATCTGCCTTTCTTCTTTGTAAATATTGGCACTGGTCACTGAAAAACCCATACTGTTGAGCATTAATAATAATGGGTGTAATAATTACAAGTTACCACCATACTACATGGCAGTAAAATGTGCATTTACAATTTAATTTGTTTTACTTCTTATTTCAGAATAAAATGAGAGAAAACATAACATTTTAAAAGCTTTTTTACTTGAATTAAATTGAGTCATGAGCAAAGGGAAAGAAAATGTAGATGTCTGAAATACCTTTGTGCAGTTCACAGCACCTTGTTCTCACATTAATGACCAGACTCACTGATACTGCTCAGGTCAGCTATCCTTGCGCTCTCCATTAAAGATAGTGTTTAAATGTCATTGCTTGAGCTTTGAGAACTGACCAAGATATGCACGTAGTTTTTATTTCTTTTTCTACTTATATTTTTATGATCACATAACATAAGACAAGTGGAGGCTATATAGGATATGCACGATGTACTGGCACCATATTTAGGTTCTACACACATTCATGCATGTCAGTGTGAGTAATAGACAAAGGGTGTCTCACACTGGGAGAGGGACTTACCTGCAGTTTAAGCCCTGATTTGTTCAATTGTGTGAAATACACACAAAATAAAAGCCAACAACTGGATCTCATGCTGACTGAAACACTTGGATCCTAAATTGACTTGCTTGCTATGTGTGCAGGAGGTGACAAATTTATTTTGTGTAGAATTTGTGGACACTTTATTTTAGGAAGGAAGTATACTTTTTTTTCCTTTTTTTGGGGGGGGGGGTAGAATGGCTTGATGACTTGACATTAGGGGTATAAATGAATATGAATACCCTTATTTGGATTAAATAGATTTTCTGTCATAAACAAATACAAATACTGATATGGACAGAAGGTGGAGTATTTAGTGATATTTTTTATTTTGGGGGGTTGGATTGTTCAACAAAAACAAATTCTAACCCCAACTCCATCTGATAAACTACGCTTCAGACTAACCTGACATTTGGGTATTAAAGGAATGATGAATGAGATAATAGATCAGAATTTCACCTTTCATTTTCTAATATTTTATCTAGATGTGTTAAACAGCTAAGAACATGCTACTCTTTTTATGAACCCATACTTTTTCAAATGATCAAAAATATTGGGACATGTGAGTGATGGGTGAAGAAATACAGAGCTATTCAAAATTTTGGAAACCAAGATCTAGAACCAAACTTCTACCAAAGTGATGGAAAGGCCATGTTGTAGAAAAAGAAAAGATCTGCTTATGATCCAAAATATGCAAGCAAAACCTCATTGGTCAAGTGTGTTAAAGGAGATGCCATGACTTGTGATTGCATGGCTGCTTCCAGATCAGGCCCACTAATCTTTATTTAGTGGAACTTGTGATGGTTCCAGGAGAATGAATTCAGACATCTCCTGACAAATTCTGTCTGTCCACATCACAATACTAAGATACAGATGTGGTCTTTAAGAGTGCAAGTTTTTTCTTGTGGTTTCATGCAATTGGCACCCTGCAGACATGCTTCTTAGTGTTTAAATATATTTGTTGTACCTCACACCAGACTCTTGGAACAACATACTGTAACTCAACACATAGCAACTATCAGATGGTCATTTCAACTTGGCAAGATTAGTCTTGTCATGTACACATTTCTATTTCACAAAACAATTTGTCAAACTTTACAAACATTGGTATCATGTAGGTGGAACACACGAAAGAATTGAACACAATAAATTAGAATAAACATGGATTTTGTTTGTTTTTCTTGGCAGAAATTACATGCAATGCAAGGAATGGTAATGTGTATACAACAGTCACTGTAATTCTTACAAAAAGAAACAAAAATGTACAGAAATAAACAAAAAAAACTCCCCAGCATTCAGTGAATAAAGACAGCTGTTTTCATTCAGAAAAACTGCAATCCCTCCATCGTTCCTTTACCACTCCGTGTAAAGTCCCTGTGCTTCCTAATAATCACAGTGGCGATATGGTCCGGGAAGTCTGTGTGACTATTATTGGCTTGACCTCTGTCTAACTATATTTGTTTTACCTTCCTGGCCATTGTTTTAAGTACATTATGCCACGTTAAGTGTTTAGATTGACCTCCAGTGTTAATCTCATTGGAACAAAATGAACTCATGAAAAGACCAGATGAGAATGTGCATTATAACTTTAATTATTCACATTTAAACATACTGGTGACAAAAACAATTAACGGCTTACTTTGTTTTATGGAGAAAAATCTAGAAATCAAAAAAATTCAATTAACCTTTAATAAATAACTAATGTAGTTATTATCAGGAATGACCTGCTGAAACCAGTAATCTAACTTTACTAGATTGTTAATTAACTCACCCAAACACATCATATAAGAGATTAATATCACAACCTGCATCTGCACAAAATGAAACTGTTTGTTAGTTAGGATGTGAAATCCCATTGTGAATATTGTCTTTCTGTAACAACATATTAAAACATATAAATGTTTAATTTAATACATAAAATATTTGAATATGTGGTTCACTTGTGCGCTTTCTTTTGTAAAATTAAGCCATTTTACATTAAACCATACACATAACCTGATAAACCATAGGTGGTCTATTCCTATTGTTTTATTTACCCTAAAATTGAGTAGTCTCCCATCAAAGATGCCAGTGTTCCAAGTTGTTTAATACATCTAGATGTAAATATCAGGAAATGAAAGCTGAAATTCTGATCTTTCTGATCTCATTCATCTTTTGATTTCAAAACCAAATGTGTATTGTCCTTGCCATCTCAATACTGTTAGAGGAGACTGTATATGATAACTATAGATTTGCAATAAAAAAATTTTTATAGTTGGACTACATTTAAATGTACATTTAGTGTGTGCATTTTGCATACTCCCTTATCCAGAGCAAAATACAAGAGTCTCTATCAATGAATGCATGGTTCACTAGGTTGCAGACTAAGATTACCATCAGTCTAAAACCCTGTTGTGAAGTAATAGCAAGAGAATATTTTTTATTTTGTATTTTTAGTAAAACAAATGATTGTTTAAGTATTTCAGGAAAAGGACTGTTGATTGTGAGCGGTGGTCAAAGGGAAGATCAGTGAGTTGCCCATGGAGATTGCAAGATCCTGGCATGGGGATGAATCTCCTGGGATGACCAGCCATTTGGTTTTGCTGGGATTGAGTTGACATCCATGATGAAATGTCTCCCAGACATGCTAAGATCCGATCAGAAGCAGTGTCTGAGGGAGGAAAGGAGATGAGTTGTGTGTCATTAGCAGAGCATAACTTTGCCAAGAGATTGAGTATAGAGTGAGAAAAGAAGAGGACCAAGTACAGAACCTTGTGGGACACCAGTGAAGAGTCTGCTTGGAGCAGATATCGATCCCCTCCAAGTTACCTGATATAAATGACCTTCCAGGTAGGAAGAAAACCATTGCTATGCTGTTCCACAAATACCAAGACTCTTGGGTGGACAAAAGAGTTTTGTGGTTTGAGAGTGCCAAGTGCTGCTAATAGATTGAGGAGGGTGAGGACAGATGACAGATTGGCTGATTTGGCAGCATGTAGGTTCTCAGTGACACTCAGAAGGGCAAGAAGTTTGGGTAATACTCACAACAATAATACTCAGTGTTGCCGGATTTTGAAGCCAGACTACTTGGGATCTTTGAGGTTGTTCTGTGTGAGAGAGAGATAGTTGATTGTAAACAGTGTGTTCAAGGAAAAAAGGGACAAGTGTTACTGGTCTGTAGTAACTGATGCCTGGGGGAACCAGAGCAGGTTTAACCCTTTCTCTCTTGAAGGTAGTTGGTACATGACCAGATGTTATGGGATCATTGATGATTGTAGTGATGAAGGGCAGGAGGTCCTGTGAGATGGTCTAGAGCATAATCATAGGGATTGGATCCACTTGGCAGATGTCAGAAATCTCTTCTGTTGCTAAGGCTGAAAGATGTGACCGTGAAGGAGAAGGGGAATCCTGGTTGTGGAATGAAGGGGAGTAAGTGTAGTAGTAAAGGTCTGGCAGATTATTTTCAAATTTTCTCGTCATAAAAGGAGGTCAAGTCTGATAGCAGTCAGGGAGGACAAAGCAGGGGTAGCAGAGTGGAATATAAGAGTCCTTTGTCTTAGGCTGATCGCCATGTGTGATATGCCTGAAAATAGGACTACTTCTGAGAGCATATTGAAAGAAATGCCTAACTCTCCCAGTGGTGTAAAATCGACAAGTGCTACTCGTCAGACATGTTTTGTCTGTGCAAGTTTACTTTAACCTTTAATGGAAAGCGATTACTTTCCACTTTGGACGACTGGTCCTCAGCAAGTTATGAAGTGAAATGAACTTCTTCAGGAAGTGAATTCATGGATGGATCAATATGAAAATGTTCTTGAAGACAAATTAAAAAAACCTGCTGCATTACCATTTATGAGCAATAAATACTGCCCGACTTCAGAAGCTTGTTCCACTTTTTCCCCACAAAATACTAAAAGGATTTCAGAAACCAAGTCAGTGACTCTTATTTTTCCTCAACTAAAATTCATTTCATTTCAAAGGTCATTTTAATTACTTTAAAATGGGATATTCTATGAGACTGATTAACAATCGAGACTGATTAATTTAATTTAAAGTGATGCACATATTGCTCACATGTATAGTACCATGCAAAAGTTTCAGGCAGGTGTGGGGGAAAAATCTACATCTATTAGCAAAATGGAAAGTAAATGAACAAAGGAATCCAAGTCAAGTCAATATTTGGTGTGACCACCCTTTGCCTCCAAAATAGCATAAATTCTTCTAGGTACACTTGCACACAGTTTCTGAAGGAACTCTGCAGGTAGGGTGTTCCAAACATCTTGGAGAACCAACCACAGATCTTCTGTAGATGCAGGCTGCATAAAATCCTTCCGTCTCTTCATGTATTCCCAGACAGACTTAATGATGTTGAGATCAGGGCTCTGTGGAGGCCAAATCATCACTTTCATGACTCTTTGTTCATCTCTACCCTGAGGATAATTCGTAATGACATTGGCTGTATGTTTGGGGTTGTTGTCCTACTGCAGAATAAATTTGGGGCTAATCAGACTCCTCCGTGGTGGTATTGTATGATGGATAAGTTGAGGATACCATTGATCCTGAACAAATCTCTATCTCCATGTGCAGAAATGCAGCTCCTAAATTACAAGGAAACTCTACCATGCTTCACTGTTGCCTGCAGGTGCTCATTATTGTATCACTTTCCAGCCCTTCTGCAAACAACCTGCCAAATATTTCAAATTTTGTCTCATCAGTCCAGAGTATTTGCTTCCATTTTTCTGCACCCCAGTTCCTATATTTTTGTGCATAGTTGAATCACTTAGACTGTGTTTCCGCATTGGAGGTATGGCTTTTTTACGTGATTCTTCCATGAAGACCACTTCTGGCCAGACTTCTTTGGACACCTTGTCAAAGTGAAGTATGCATGATGTATCTTTCAGTGGTGCATTGGTGGTTCAAGTGGTTAATGATTGGGGTTCAAGCCCCAGTGCCACCAAGCCTCCACTGTTGGGCAATTGAGGAAGGCCCCTAACCCTCCCTGCTACAGGGGTGCTGAATGATAGCTGCTCCTGTGATCTCGCCCCAATTTATTCAGCTGGGATATGTGAAGAAAAGAATTCCACTGTGCTGTAATGTATGTGTGGAGATAAAGGCTTTGTGCTCTCAGTGTATAAAGTGTGCAAGATGCTGGTTTGAATCCAAAGGCTAGTCAAACCAAATATTGATTTTTATTTAGTTTTTTCTTGTTTGCTAACTTTGCATTTTGTCAATTGATAAACAATTAAAATATATATTTCTGAAATTTAAAAAAAGCAAGTAAAATGAAATACATAGTTACATAAAATTTAATTTACTTACAAATTCAGAAATCCTGGACATAAATCTTTGATTTATCTGTTTTTTTAAAGACAGCATAAACAATGCTCTTTATAATAGGTATCATTATGTTTGTATTATTATACCTAGTGCCAAGTGCTTGGGAACCCTATAGGATTTTAAAGGATTGTTCTTATTTTTAAGAGTTGTTGGGGAGTACAGTTGTTGTAGAGACCCTATTCCAGTAAGAGAGATGAGCTCAATTGGCCTGATTGTGTTACAGTTGTGCAGTGTTTTAAATTTCTGCCCATATATCTTCTGGAACAAAAGTGTACAAATAACACACGTGTGTGTACTACATCACACGTGACCTTTCGACGTGATTACATAGTATGTATTGTAACGGGCGCACATCCCAGAGCTAGTGCTAGACGAGCTTTGTGGTTTAAAAAGTATACAGTTTTTTTATTTATATTGTTTCGCTAGATAAGACCCTTCTTCCTTGGCTGGGATCGTTTAGAGCCCTATAAAGCTGCATTTAAACTACATTTTGGAAGTTCAAACCCGCGGGCACCATTGAACATGAACATCTTAGATGACAAGGGGGTGAGTAAATTATTTGTAGATTTTTGTTCTGGAAGTGAACTTCTGCTTTAAAGTGTGAGTTGTCTGAATTCTTTGTTAATGTGTAAAGAAATATTTATTTTTAACCATTTAGCTCTCATGATTCAGATTTTGAGGTTATTCACATAAATCTCCTTTTGCAAAGAAATTCTAGTATTTTTTCTAAATCATAAAAAAATTGCTCAGAATATTCGGAAGAGATTAAATCTATCTGAAAATATATCTTCAATATATAAAGACAGTGTCCTGCCATTCAGTCCTTTCTAGCTGGAGCTTGGTTAAGTTAATGTAACTTATTATTTCAAGTCATATAACCAAAGAGTCCACTTTAGTTGAGACACCTGCACATTCATGCAGATATTAACAAATCATGTGGCAACAGCACAGTGCAAAAATTCATGAAGGTACAGGTCAATAGCTTCAGCAAATCACATCAAACATCTGAAAAAGTGTGATCTGTTACTTTAACTTGGCCTGTTTATTAACACCAGATGGGCTGGTTTGAGTATTCCACAAACTGCTGATCTCCTGTGAGTTTCACACACACGTTTCTCGAGTTTACACAGAATGGTTGAGGGAGAGCCAGTTCTATTGGTGCAAATGCCTTGTAGATAAGAGAGGTTAGAGGAAACCAGATTGATTCAAGCTGCCAGTAACAATATAATAACTCAATCACTCCTTACAAGTGTGCTCAGCAGAAAAGTATCTCAGCATGCACAAGATTAACCTTGAGGTGGATGGGATATAACAGCAGAAAACCACACTGGCTTGCATTCCTGTCAGCCAAGAACAAGAATCTGATGCTACAGTGGGCACAGACTCAAATATAGTGGATAGTAGGCACTGTAGGCAAAGCCCCCTCTCTCTGTATTTCTCTTTGTCTGCTTTGAAACAGAATTTCCTGACATTTTAATCCTGGCTAAAGAATTCACAACAGCAGTTGGGGACTTCAGAGTTGCACATATGAGACCATATGGTATAGTGGAGAACACATGTCTAGAGCTAGACATTTTTGCCTATATATATACACAGACAGTATAACTAGCTAACGTCAGAATGGAAAAAGAGGCCTGGTGCTTCAGCATGCTAATGTCTTATTAATTGTGTTTTAATGTTTTTACATTAGAGGCTGAATTAATACTTAATACTGTCAAGTTTTAACTATATAATGTTTTATAATGCTGACTGTTTGAATCTAGTCTAGAATCCAGAAACCTAGTACTCTTTTATACAGTCGCTAAATTTTGTTGTATTGAAAACATATACAAGACACACGTATTACAAAACATATATAAGACACGCGTATTGCATCAGATTTGTATTTTGTGTGGTGTTCCACCCCTGACAGCCATTAGTATTCTTTTAGTAGAGATCATACATTAAAAAGGGCAGCATGCTGGTACAGTGGGTAACATTGCCTGCTCGTAACCCCAGAGTCCCTGGTCTGATCCTGAGCATTCTGGTAGGTGGATTGACTCCTTTAAATCATTCCTGCGTGTGAATGATTGTCTGAAAGTGTGAACCCATTGTGCTCGGTGGCATTCCACACAGGTTGTATTCCCACCCCATGCCTAATGTTCTCAGGCTTTGGACCCACTGCAACTTTGACCAGTATACAGTTTGTGAAGATGAGTGATTAAACATGGAGCATTTTTCCAGAACCCCAGATATGAAGGGAGATAGATAGATAGATAGATAGATAGATAGATAGATAGATAGATAGATAGATAGATAGATAGATAGATAGATAGATAGTCTTGCAATAATTTTGTAGTAGTGTTCCAATAACCCTGAAAAAAAGTATTTCAGATTGAGAAATTATATTTTATTTTGCTGTGATATGAGTGTAAATGTATTTGGTCTTCAGAGTTGTCTGTAAGCTTGTAAGATTATGGCACATGATTGAATACACATCATATGACTTTGTCATATAGAATTTGTCTGTTTGACATAAACCTATCCCATATATCTGTGTGTTCATAGAAGTGTGATGCAAATCTGTGAGCTAAAGCCTTTTATGGGAGAAAGGGAGATGTCATTGACCAGACTGCAGGTGTTTGTATTGGCTGTTTTGAGCTGGTATTGATTAGCAAGGGCACCTGATTGGTCTGTGTGTTTCTGTTGGTCTTTCTCTTTGTGTGTGATTGGCATTCATGCAGACTTTTGTGTGTATGCATGTGTCCATGGAATGAATATAATATATATGTATATATGTGTGTGTGTGTGTGTTTTTTATATATATATAGAGAACTGCAATCTACAGAACCATTAAAGTCTTTTTAATCCCATTATATCTGATAGTTTTTACTCAATATATAGATTGTTTTTACTCAATATATAGATAGTTTTTACTCAATATATGTGCCAATGGCAAAATCAGAATTTCAGTCCAGATTACGCATTATATATATATATATATATATAATGCGTAATCTGGACTGAAATTCTGATTTTGCCATTGGCACATATATTGAGTAAAAACTATCAGATATAATGGGATTAAAAAGACTTTAATGGTTCTGTAGATTGCAGTTCTCTACTGTTTCCTGGCTATTATATTTGGATTTATTTTAAAATGGAACGTAAATTTTTGAAGCTTCTAAATGTGCCCCATAGCCTGTGGTGTCCAAAGGGTTACCACAGAGATCGCATGTTTGCGTTGCTGCTTCCCGCGGCTTGGTTGCGAGTCTGTTGCCCTGACGACGGCCTTGATTTAAGCCCACTGTGAAAAGCTTGTGATTCATTGATATTATCCCCATACCTGTCTGCAGATGTATGCTGAGGGTGTCTGAAAGCATGTGTGTGTCCTTGTGTGTTTTTGTGGGCCTGTACATGTGTGTAACAATAAAGCTCAGTGAAAGAAATCCTTAGCATGTACCTCAATATAGACCTCTCTATGTTCGACTGTTGAACTGAACACACTTCATGTTTGTGTCCTTTTTTTTTTTTTTTTTAAGAAGATTGTTTTCTTGTTAATCCAGCAGAACATGGAGTAGGTCACTGCATCTGTAAGAGTAATGCACAGTAACTCAGACCAAATTAGTATCATTTTTATTACTATACCCCCAAAAAAGAAGAGTATGTTTCTGATCACAAAAATTGCATTAAATATCAGTAGCTTCAATGGGGGGTCAGGATGGGGCCCATTTTGGGTTATGGGCAGGCTGCAAATGGAAAGGTGACAAATTGGTGTAATTTAAATGTAGTAGAAAAGCCTGTTTGGTTTCTTGAAATATTGGAGTCAATGGATTCTGCCAATTATCCTTGGCCAAATCCAGTGTCAAATAAAAGGTGGCTCTAAATTACAAGCATTGTCAAAAAAAACCTTAAATCAAGTTTTTTTAACTCTTGATTAAACTCAAATGATCAAAACCTTTGATTTGACCAGCCCATCTGTTTGCAGATGGAAAACACTGGTGTAAATCAGTTTATTTTCTAATAGTTTGTACATTTACATTTAGCAGATGCCCTTATCCAGAGTGATTTTTTTGATATCTCATTTTATATAACTGAGCAATTGAGGGATAAGGGCAGTGGCAGCTTTGGTGGACCTGGGATTTAAACTCACAACCTTCTAAGTAGTCTAAGTAGAAATGTTCAATGGTCACCAAAATTATACAGAGTGGTTATCTGATTTACAGTGTCCTTTCTGCCAGCTCGAACCAGTCTGACCATTCTTTGTTGATCTCTTTATATTGAGCAACAAGGCATTTCCATAAGGAGAACTGTGGCTCACTGGATGGTTTTTATTTATTGCTCTATTCTGAGTAAACTCTAAAGTTTGTCGTGTGTGAAAATCCTAGATCAGCAGTTATAGAAATACTTAAACCTGTGGCGCCAACAATCATGCCACGATCACTGAGATCATATTCTGATTGATGAGACTATTACCTAAAGCTGCTGGCCCATATCTGCATAATATTATACATTACACTGCTGCCACACAATTTGCTGCTTAGAAAATTGTATGAATTTTCAGGTGCTCAGGTGTACATTTTTTAAATTTTATATAAAAAAGAGGCCATCTACAAATCTAGTGACATTTTAAACACCGACTGTCCTGAACTCTTTATGGTTCTCCTGTTCACATCACAGCTTCTGGTAGATGTTGAGAGAGCAGGTTCACTCCAGTTACCATCAGTGTGTCATGCCTGACTGTGCTGTGCTTGTGATCAGTGACTGTCCACCATTGTTTCCCTATTTTTCCCAGTGACCAATTCCTGATCAGCACTGTTTGTCCCTCACACTCAAAATTTGTATTAAACTTTCTTATTGTTGATATTTACAAGTAATAAGATTAAGAACATCCCCTGATGTGCTTTCACTGTGCTCATACTTTCATAGTTTTACAAGTACTTACTCTCTGCTTCTTCTCTTCTTCTCTGCTCCTTGTCTGTACCGCTTATCCGATCTATCCTCGGGTCAAGTTATGGAACAAGTATTCCAAAAAATCAGTTTGGTGTGTGTCTAGTGGTCAGTGGAAACCAAAATCGTCAACCCACTGAGGGCTGGGTTCAAAATCACATTGAAAATCAAATGATAAAAAATTAATTACAGGCTGATTCAACTTGTATGAATTTTATCAAAGCAACTCATACTGTAAGTCAGTAGTGTGACCCCAACACTTGTATGCACTCCTGACTAAGTCTGGGCATGATCCTGATGACATGGCAGATTGTGTCCGGGAGGATCTCCTCCCAGACTTGGATCAAGGTATTCTACTTTCATCCCAGTACCTTACGGCAGTAATACCATTGGCTAGCATATAATATCCATACCATTGGATATTCCTCCTCAGACCATCACTGAGCTACCACCAAACAGGTCATGCTGGTTGATGTTGCAGGCAGCATAACGTTCTTCGTGGCATCTCCATTTTTGACCTCAATGTCAACCTGCTCTCATGGCACACCTGACAATTCTGGTGTGCTCTGACAAATGCCAATCAACCTGCACAGTGCTGGGCTATGAGTACAGGTCCTACTGGTCCTGCTGTTGCCCTTTTACGACTCTGTTTGGCTCCCCTCATTTAATGGCCTGTTTCCCAGTATCTGGGAGACGCACCAAACCTCCTTTGTGACAGCACATATGTATGTGTCATTCTGGATGAGCTGGGCTACCTGTGCAACCTGTTTGGGTTGTAGGTAGTGTATCACATTACAGGATACAAGGACCCTAATAACACACAAACCTAGAGACAAATCTGTCAAGAAGGATAAGGAGAGAGGAATTGTCTGTGGCCACCACCTGCAAAACCATTCCCTTTTTTTGGTTTGTCTTTCTGTTGCCCCTGTTTCTGTTATATCATGTGGACAGAATGTGTGTCACTTACCTGAGAAAGAGATGGTACCAGTATGCACTATAGGAAGAAGGCAAGCCAGCTTATTCAGCTTATAACAGTATTCAAGAACGGCAGTGGCCTCTTTTACATTGCAAAAGTTTGAGAAACATTCCTAGACACAAACCAGACCAAGTAGTTTGTGCAAGCAAGAGTATTTAGAAAAATAATAAAAAGAAAATGGCCAAACAAACAAGATAAAAAATAAAGTATAGTTTATTACTGTTTATTAAGATAGATCAAGCAAGTTGTTGTCAAGCAGTCAGAACAGGACAGGTAGTCTACATTTAAAACCTTTTTTTTTTTTTTGGGAAAAATATGTTTGTGGACTGTTAAAGAAAACTTAGGCAGTTGTTTCATTTCAGACTTATTAAAGGAAAAATATGGTTAATGCCCTTGTAATTTCTCATGCTAAACATGGGTCATTAGCTGTTAAAGTTTTTTAATGTAAGAGTTTTTTTCCAAAGCTATGAGGTTGAGGGCATTCATGCAGGGAAGTTGTTTTCAGCAGGCAGTAAAAATATTTAAAAGCATGTTATTGTTTTAATCTATATGTTGTACTTTCTTAATATTAACATAGAACATTTGTTTTATTTTAGCAAATAATGTACAGAACTTTTGGAAATGTTGCTCACACAAAGTTAGACTGTCAGAGTGTGACTGAGGTACATTTTGACCCATTTAAAAAATAAATGTATTTATTTAGCCATTTTGACAAACCCAGGGGCATGGTTTTCATATTGGCCAATAAAATAACACACTTTGCGGAAAGGTAGAAGGGATGTAGGGGAAAGTGGTGGCTGAGCAGACCTGTCCTGTCAAGGTGACTGTAGAAACATCAATCTGACATAAACCAGCATAGCAAGCAGAGAAACCCAGTGAATGTACAGTACTTACCAAATTCACACAGTTGTTCTTAGACTTTAAAATTCTTATATTCTTCTTAGAATTAGCTAATCCTGACATTCCTTAATAAATCTTTGCCATTATGAAACCAGTGTAAAATATTTTAGTCAGGTTGAAAAAAATTGAGCGAGTCCTCTAGGGGGTGAGCCTGTCATATGTTACATTTCTAGAAACACCCCTGGTAAAGTCATGACTCAGGTTGCATCTAAAATTGTGTGTAAGTTCTTTACAACTGTAGCATTTAAATGGCTTGTCTGAAACCCTGTTTTTTTTAAGTACATTTTTGTGTTGCATTTAAAAATAACATTGTGTGATCTGTATTAGTGTAATACTTTTAAGCAGTAAACCAAAAAATGCTGTTCTTCTTGTATTTGTTATTGTGTTTAATTGTTAGTGAAATTTAGGGTTGTTTTATTGTCTTCCAGATGTCCGCCACACACATTTTAATGCACAATTCAACTACTCCCGCCAGCAATGCCTCTGAGCAGAGTGGACAGACCACTTTTTCAATAGGCCACTTTGGTAAGGAGCAGATCCGCATCATCGATGGGCCATCTAACCACTGTGTGGCTCATGCAAAGCTCTCTGGGATGAGGGAAGTAGTCCAAGGGTCTAGCAGCCCCAGTCCCCGCCTTTCTGTTTCACCAGTCAATAGCGAGGAGGATGATGGTGGAGGTGGGCCCAGGGTGAGGAAAAAACGCAAAAAAAAAGACAAGAAAGATGCAAGAGAGGACAGAGAGTGTGACATTAGACCAAAGAAAAAGAAAGTACAGAAAGAAGGGAAGGGGCTGCTCCTGAAGAAATCAAAAGCACTGAAGGAGATAAAAGAGACAAAGAAGGCAGATGGGAAGGCAGTAAAGGATTCTAAAAAGGTCAAGAAAGTTCAAGAGGTCAAGTCAAAAACACAAGGAAAGGATGTGACCTCCCTACCAAGGCAGCGCGGGAGGAAACCAAAGTGAGTGGAGTACAACTTATGAGATTAAACTACATTCATTATTTAAGTCAGGAAATGAAACATGACCGGATGATTTTATACAAAAATAATCAACAGAAGGGTGTGGAGATGCCGAAACCCCACAGTTGATTATTTTCCTGTATCTTTTCACTGTTTATCGTTACATTTTAATAATGGGAAATCTCAGTGAGACACTTTCCTGTTATCACTTACATTATAATTACTGCTGTTGAGGTCATATGTTTGCATACACCTAGGTTAAAGATAATCAGTCTCCTCAGTTTTCCACAACTCCACACACTTCATGCTACCATAATTTTCTTTTGGCAAGACAGTTAGAGCATCTACTTTGTTTACATAAGTTGTAATTTTAACTTAACAATTAGAGATTTATTTCAGTTTTAATTCATGATAGCAAAATTCCAGTGTCAGATATTTACATGCACCAGGATAACTTTCTCTTTGAACAAAGACGTTGGGAAGTTGATGTAATGACTTTCAAAATATTTCGATTGGGCAGTTACTGGGAATTTATTGAGAGTGCTCCTGTGGTTGTAAAATGGCCTTGCTACAATGAAAAAATCTAAGCAACTCAGTCAAGACCTTTTAAAAAAAAAAAGCAAATGATAACAGGAAATGCACGGTAAATGAAATGTGTGGAGTTATAAAAAAAATTCAGCTTAAATACCATTAGCCTCAGTGTTTGTAAAACTTTTGCTATAGTTGTATAAACAGCTGTTCTATTACTAGAACAGCTTCCCCATTTTTTTTTTTTTTATCACAGGCCCTTTCGTATCGTACCTGTGATTTGAATAACAGCCGCTGCTAGTGTCAGAGCTGTGCTGAGCAGTAAGATTCAGGAATACCACAATCACCACTTTATAACTAAAATAAAAGAACTGCCAAGCTTTCACCTGCTTTCATTGCTTTATTATAAGAACAACACTGATGTATGATCACTACAATGTATGATTTTCTGTATATCATTTTTAGTTTATAATTGAAATCTTAAAAATATGTAAAGCTTCATGTTCTTCCTTATGTTCTGCAGAGAGCAGAGCGTTGTCCCCCTGGAGAAAAGGAAAAAAGGGAAGCGGAAAAGTGATGCATCGCAGGAGGCAGCTGAGAGTGATGATACAGCCTCACTCTGTACACTCGCTACTGGAGGAGAAGAAAGCACAGACCCTATGGACAACACTGTGAGTACCCCATTTATGTTTTCTTTTTGACACTCCTGCAATTTATTCTGGCCATTTCTTTTAATGTTCTTGTATCTTCATTGATGAAGATATATAATTCATTCATTGGTCTTTCCCTTGTCTGCAGAAGAGGAGATCAGGGCGTCAGGTGAAGCGAAGGAAGTACAATGAAGATCTAGATTTTAAGGTGGTGGATGATGATGGTGAGACCATTGCTGTGTTGGGAACAGAGCGAATTCCTGCTCTCTCCTCCTCTACTCTTGCTTGGCAAGCAGAGGTAATTGTAGTATCTCCCACCATTCTACTTTACCATTCATCCACACTACTTCTGTCTCCTATCCTATCCATTTACATACAGTATGTACACAAAACACCATGACAACAGATATAAGTCTAGGTGCAAAATCATGTGCTTCATAAATCTTCGTTTAACATAGTTTAAAATATTTACAAAAGTCAAAAAGTTATTACCTGAAGACCTGGACACAAGCACACATTTTACATAGGTATAGTGCCGATATTAATAAAACAGACTAACTATATCTAAATATAACTAAGATAAGAAGACATTAAGCTTTTCCTAGTCAGCTAAGAAAAGGAAGTATGTTTTAATCAAAAATTTTGATTTTGTTTTCATCTAGTCTTTCTTCTCTTCTTTGTCTAGGAACCCCCTGAAGATGAAGCCAACATTATTGAAAAGATTCTCTCTGTGCGGACTATTAAGAAGGAGGTGGCGTGGCATCTTGTATTATTTTAAACACTGCTTTTGTAGTGTGTGAAATGTGAACATAACTCTTGACTATTTACCTGTTGTATTTCCCATTATTTCAGACATTCCCTGGAGAACCAGTTGAAGAGTCTGAAGAGTTTTATGTGAAGTACAGAAATTTGTAAGTCTAATTCTTAACATTAATGTTAAAATGGGTGGAAAAACATTTACATTCCATCTAAAATCAGCTTTTCAGCTTTTGTTTTCTTTTATTTTCTTTTAACTAAGAGTAGACTGTGTTGTAGAAACACAGTCGATGCCATGTTAGATTTTCCACCAGCAATAATACTAAAAAAAAACAAAAAAAAAAAACACCCCCCCCCCTTTTACTACTTCTATAAATTTTGTCATTTTGACATATTGAGGCTGTCCCAAAAAAAGTTGTTTTTCTGATTTTATAATAGGGGGTGGTTTATCTGCAGTGAAATGATTTTTATGTTGGTCCCCAAAATGTGAGGGCATATCTCAGCAACTATGTGACCTGTTCTGACCAAACTTTACGGGACTGAATGACTTGGACACCCTAAGGGAGTCCAAGAAAGTTTGTCTAAATTCACCGCTAGGTGGTGATGTAATTCACAAATTTGCAAAAAATACTTTTGAACCACTCAACTAATAATCAGTATTCTTGGTTATACCATTGATGCCAAGTGTTCTTTATAATATGAATTTGATTACTTAAATGGGAAGTCAGGCTTAAACCTGACCATGTAAACAGTAACCCAGAGATTTAACCAATGAGCTACTACTGCCCCTTGTTCTAAAGGAATCTAAAGTTTTATATAAATTTCCAATACATGTTGCTATAATTCACAAATTAGCAAAATTGCTAATAACTGCAATTTCTTTTTTTCTTGATTTCTTGGAAAGTGCTGAGACTTTTTGATATAAGGAATTTGATTTGCCAAATAGGATGCCATCCTTTTGTTCCTCAGAACAAATCAGATTTTTCAGATTTTGACATGATGCATGTTTTTTTTTCCATACACTTCTAACAAATTTGACTGCTAAGTCACCATACAGGAAATGATGTCATATCTCAACATTAATATACATATAAAATTCTATGTCTTGCAACACTGTGGTTTTTTGCATTTGTTGCTAGTTCCTACCTTCACTGTAAATGGGCAACATTGGAAGAGCTGGAAAAGGACCCGCGCATTCACCAAAAAATCAAACGCTTCAGGAACAAACACGCACAAATGAAGCACATTTTCTCAGAGGTACGGTTCAGTTTCTGCAAATGACGTATGGAAACACATGAATTCATTTCTCAGGGTGATTGTGCGTGTGAACCAAAGTAGTAGAATCGTATTAATTTACTGGTTTGCTGATCTAAATCAATTGCTTGTGTTATCCTGGTTAGTATGTACAGTAATACCTCATGCATCCATGAGGTTAGGTTCCAGGACCCATCGTGAATGATGAGGTTTTGCGGATGTTCACTAAAAATGCTAATACTGCACTGTAAATGCTTATTTTTAGAGTTTAAACCCTAAATATGACCCCAATCATGCTCCCAAAACACTTTAATTTCATTTAAAAGTTAGCTTAATACATTACCCTTAAAAAAGAAATAAATGTTTGAAGTATAAATAGAGTACAGTATCGCCTGTATAAAAGCCAAGGAAAAAAATCACCGAGATCACTTATTCATGGAATATACGCGCATGTTGAACTGAGGGGCGGGGAGATGAACCGCGACATCACGCATACAAAGCATCATAGCTACCAGCCAATCAGCAGCTAGGTAAAACTGTTAATGCTCTGTGATTGGCTACTTCCAACCCTTCCGGTCAATAGCGTGTCATAATGGCTGTACTGTACGTACATGATATCGGCGACGTTCAAGATTATTAAAATAACATTTATATTTTATTTTTATTGATATTTTGTTGATTTTACTCTTATATTTATATTACTAAATTAATAAACTACATTTTTCTTAATAATTTCGCATTAAAAAGCATGAATTACTTATATATATTTTATAAATTGCCACGAAATTAGCCGTAAACACTTTTGCAGGATTTCGTGGGTCTGTGAAAAATTCGTGGATGCAGATTAGTTATGTTCCAAAGAAAATTTCGCGGATCAGTGAAGCCGCGAATTGTGAGACGCGGATCTGCGAGGTATTACTGTATTGTTATAAATATAGAACATGCACAAAAAATAAATATGATTAAAAATGCAATGAAATACATGAATATGTGGCCATCAAAAAATAGCATTTATGCAGCTTTTATTCATTTCTTGTTACCCATGACATTTATTTAGGTGGTGTTTTTACTTTAATTGTGTTTTTATCGTGGTCTGCATTAGTTATATCAGTTTCAATCTTTCTAGCTGGATGAAGACCTCTTTAATCCAGACTATGTTGAAGTAGATCGGGTTTTGGAGATTGCGATCACTACAGACACAGAAACTGGAGAGGGGAGTATCATTGTAGCAGTAAAAAAGAATAAATACATATATATCTGTGTCTTATACTGCTGTTAGAAATCATTGCACGTGTGCTAACAGGAGGTGACGCACTACCTGGTAAAGTGGTGTTCTCTACCCTATGAGGAAAGCACTTGGGAACTGCAGGAGGATGTAGACCCTGTGAAGATTCGTGAGTTTGAAGAGCTCAAGAAAATACCAGAACTCACACCTGTTGTAAGATCTTGCATTGAATTTATCTGAAATGAATTTACGTCCTGAGTATATCAATGAGACCCACTTTTATATTCAGTGTTCACTTATTACAATTTTATTTTTCACCTGAAGGTAATGCATTACATGTATTGCAATGACATCTTAAATGAATTGCTATGTTCTTAAATATTTCTGAGTAGTTATGTACTTCCTCTCTTTGTTTCACTGTAGGAGAGGCCTGCACCAGAGCAATGGCAAAAGCTCGAACAGTCTCGTGAATACAGAAATGGCAACCAACTCAGAGAATACCAGCTAGAAGGCATGAACTGGCTTCTTTTCAATTGGTACAATAGGTAATAATGCACTGGTTTCACAAAAATCATGCTATGAAAACTGACATGCTTAAAAAAAAGTTATATAAAATAAAAACCTTTTCAGCCTCATGGTGTGATACTGCAGCTTGAGAAGATTGGAGTTGTTTTTTTGTTTTTTGTTTTTTTAAAAAAAAAGCTCTCTACACTCACCAAACAATTTATTAGGAACACTATACCAATACTGGGCAGGCCATCCCTTCACTCTTAAAACAGCCTCAGTTCTTCATGATCATGAATCTCATGTTTTACCACTTCTTGCTCAGATCCAGTGACTGGGAAGTCCACTGATGAACACTGAACTCATTGTCATGGTCATAAAACTAGTTTGAGACGACTTTGTGACGACTTTGTGATGTTGTCAAGTAGCCTTTTAAAAGATGGGTATATTGTTGCCATGTAGAGATACACGTGGTCAACAGTACTCATACAGGCTATGGCATTCAAGCAGTGATTGATTGGTACTGTATTAACAGGCCCAGACTCTGCAAAGAAGGCATTCTCCACACCATTACATAGCCTCTGGACTGTTGACACATGGCTAGCTGGGCTGGCCAATTCTGATCCTACCATCTGTGTTCCTCAGCAGAAAATTTGACTCATCCAACCCGGCTACTTTTTTCCCAATCTTCAATTGTCTAATTTTGGTGAGCCTGAGTGCACTGCAGCCTAAGCTTTCTGTTCTTGGCTGTTAGAGGTGAAACCTGCACAACAGAACAAGCAGTGACCACAGCGGTGATTGTTGTTGTAGTCCATCTGCTTCAAGTGTTGTGCATTCTGAGATGCTTTTCTGCTCATCATGATTATACAGAGTAGTTATCCTGTAGTTGCCTTTCTGTTTAGTATTTTCATCTGTGGGACTGCCACTCACTGGATGTTTTCTCACAATTCTGAGTAAACTCTAGAGACTGCTGTGCATGAAAATCCCAGGGGTTCAGGAGTAATAGAAATACTCAAACCAGCCTGTCTCTCACCAGTGTTCATCCCACAGTCAAAAGTGAGATCACATTTTTTCCTCATACTGATGGTCTATTTGAACAATACCAAATGCAGCTGGCCCACATCTGTATAATTTTGTGCATTCACTGCTACCACACAATTGCATTAATGAGTAGATGTATAGGTATTCCTAATAAAGTGTTGAGTGAGTGTATATCTTAGAAATCAAATTTATTCTCAAATATACACGTCAGTCAAGAAATAGACATGGATGTTTTTGGTTGACTTACTTGTTAAAAGTGATATTAACACTCATACACAAAAATTATTTATCAAATGTAATTTTAAAAATATTATATACTATCATCTTCCTCTTTAGGAAAAATTGTATCCTAGCTGATGAAATGGGCCTCGGAAAAACCATCCAGTCCATAACATTCCTCTATGAGATCTTCCTTATGGGTTTGAGAGGTCCCTTCCTAATCATTGCCCCTCTTTCTACCATTACAAACTGGGAGAGAGAGTTCCGCACGTGGACAAACATTAATGTAATTGTTTATCATGGTAGCCAGATCAGCCGCCAGATGATCCTGCAGTACGAGATGTATCACAGAAATGAACAGGTATATTCAATTCAGTTTTATTTGTATTGTACTTTTTAACAATATACATTGTCACAATGCAGCTTTGCCGAACTCTAGATGTAGATTTATGATGAGATTCCTAATGAGGGAACTGATTGTGGCAAGGAGACAGCATGAGAAAGGAAAGTTTTAGAGAAACCAGCCGCAAAAGGGAACCCATTCTTTTCTGGGTAACACCCAGTAATAGGATTAGTCAAAATACTTCCCCAGTGTACAACATTGTTTTATGTCGAAGAAAGGGTCACAATTTTAAAAGATCCGAACAGAAGAAATGTCAGGATGAATGTGGAACATCTGTAGAACAAGAGGTGCCAGCAGTAGAAGTGTAAGTAGCAGATACACAACTGGCATTAGGCAGAAGCAGTCCGTGTATAGCTCTATAGAGAGAGGGAAAGAGAACAAGTTTAAAAGTTAAGACTGAGTCCTTAACACTAACTGAAAGTCTATACAATAGGGAGGCTTTGGCAGAAAAGATGCTTGTCTCCTGCCGTAGTCTTTATTATTTCAGGTACTTTTAAGAACTTTTGATCAAAGCAGGCATGGCAGATCATAATAGGCCAAAATTTTTCTTAGGTACTGTGAGGCACATTTAGTGCTTTTCATATGTAGCTCATAAGTAGTATTTTATCGTCAATGCCACATTTTACTGGGAGCCAGTGTCATGTGGTGATATGATCATTCCAGTTCTAGTAAGGATGCTAGTTTTTAAATATATGTCTTAGCTAAGCAATGGTTTTGAGCTGAGAAAAGGCTGTCTTCAAACGAGAGACTGCCGGATATAATGACAGAAATGATATCCAAAGTTAACATAAAATCACATAGCTTACTTATAGCTGATTGTGGCCCTAGTAGAATACTTCTGTCTTGTGGGAAATGAGTATGAGTACATTAACATGTCACATGTCAATGACAGTTATTTAAATATACATAACCATATTATGTATATTTGAGTTGAAATTACATCATGTATATGAGCTTAAGTTGCAGATTTACAGATTCAATTTATGGGTATTTACATCCAAATTTTGTGAACAGTTTTCCTTTTTAACAAACTGCTGCCAAAACAACTCTGAACAATCAGAGTATGGACTCTACAAGACCTCTAAATGTATGCTCTGGTATCTGGCACCAACACATTAGCAGCAGAAGTTACAGGGTGGGGCCTCCATGGATCAGGTTTGTTTGTCCATCACTTCAAACAGATGCTCGATTAAGATTTGGGAAATATTGTGGCCAAATCAACACCGTGAACTCTTTCATGTACCTCAAACCATTCCTTGAACAATTTTTACAGTGTAATATAATAATGCTGATGCATTATCCTACCACTGCTGTTAGGTAATACCTTAGCTATGAAGGGGAGTATTTGGTCTGCAACAGTGTTTAGGTTGGTGGTAAGTGTAAAATTAACTTCCACGTGAATGACAGCACCCAAGGTTTCTCAGCAAAACATTGCCAAGGGCATCACACTACATCTGTCAGCTTGCCGGCTTCCCATAGTGTATCCTGCTGTTATATTTTCTCTAGTTAAGTCAAACACAGGCAACCTGGTTCTCTATATTTGTAAAAGAATACATGATTCAGGCCACTTTTTTTCCGCTGCTCCATGATCCAGTTTTGATACATGTCCATTGTAGGCACTTTCAGCAGCATGCTGACCTCTGTACGGGCACTCTGTCTGGTCTGTAGCTACAGAGCCCCATACACAGCAAGCTGTCATGTAAGCAAGTGTTCAGTGTTCTGTCATAGTCAGCATTAGGTTTTTCCGCAGATTGTTCTACAGTAGGGATCAGACCAGGGTAGCCTTCACTCCTCGCTTGTATCAGTGAGTCCCCCTTGGCCCCCCTGAACCTGTTGTCAGTTCTTCAGGTTTTCTTCCTTGGACCACTTTTGGTGGGTACTATTCTTAATTCTTTGTTGCCAATCCTTTACAGTCCCCACACCATAAGATAATTTGGAGTTCCTTCCCTTCAGCATTTATTTGTATCATCTTTCTATGGTGTTTTTGTAAAACTGTAAGTCTTAGCAATCGTTTTACATCTTGTGGTAAACCCGTTGCATTTATCCTGGTAAAGCCTTCTCTTGATTGTTGACTTTGACACATATACACCTCCCTCCTGGAGAGTGTATTGATCTGGTCAACTGTTGTGAGGGGGTTGCTGCACCAGGAAAGGTATTCTTCTGTCCTTTACTGTAGTTCATTTCTGCAGTCTTTTTGGCCTTTTGGTGTTCCTGAGTTCACTAATGAATTCTTTTTTCTCAAGAATGTGCCAAGAGTTGATTTGGCAATGCCTCAACCTAATGATGGCTTGCTTCAAAGAAAATGCCGTACAATAAATGAACTCAAGACTATTTATCTGTTCACTTGTGTATTAGTGAATGAGGAAATAAGACCAGCTTGCAGGAGACCACAGTGCTGTAATTCCTGCACCATCCTGAACACATGTTTATTATTTAATTTCAACTCAAATATACTAGAGAGCTAAAAATTTAGACTTTGCACCTTCTAGTAGTTATAAATGGGTTAAATAGAGATGAATACTAAGGATTAATACATTTATTTGTCTGGGATATTTGTCTCTGTTTACTTCTTTGCAGGGAAACATAATACCTGGCCTGTTTAAGTTTCATGGTGTAATCACCACATTTGAGATGATTATGGCTGATTGTCCTGAACTGAAAAAGGTTAATTGGCGCTGTGTGGTTATTGACGAAGCACATCGACTGAAGAATCGTAACTGTAAACTGCTGGAAGGACTCAAACTCATGAACCTGGTTGGTTTACTAGCCTTCTACCCATATTTTTCCCTATTGAGTCTGTTCAATGTAAGCTCTGTTTTTAAAGTATTTATTGGTAGTGTTAATGATATACGGTTTGTGTTCTACAAAATTGTGTCTGATCTCAGCATCCAGAAAGCCAGAAATTGAGCCAGTCATGAAAATAAATTGCATTCACCTAGTCTAAAGACGTCAAACTGCACCACCCTTCATGGAAATTGGGGGATTTTCCTGTAATATCTAACTACTTTAAGAACTCTTATAGATATTAGATTACTCCTACACCCTAGGGCTTGCATGTCTGTTAATTTTTAATATCTGTTCAGTAATTTTAACAATTTTTTTACTGGTTGATTAGTTGTATTTTATAGTTACAAAAATATTTAAGGTGCTGTAATTCATTCACTACTGAAGCTACAACCACCAAACTTCATGATCAAACCTGGCTACACCAGGACCTCTGGGAGATTGAACTCATTCTTTTCTTTTTATCCAACTTTATTTGTTCCCCAATTCATTTTAATGATGGAAAGCTAAAGTAGATGATGTCATCACTATTTGAGAGTGGTGAGAGTAAATTGTCTGAATTTGCTTTTTCAATAAATCATTATACTCTTAAAAAGCTTATACTATCACCTAGAACTCCCAAAAATATATATATATTTTTTAAGTTATCAATATTTATTTGGCAATAGGGCAAGAGAAGAGCGTCATTCACTTCTATTCAATATCTGTTACAGTCAGCTTTGGATTTTACTAAATGTGTTGTGTTTTTAAACAGCCATAAATCAAACAATTCCCACTCAGTCTACATGTCTCTGAAAGTATCAGAGAGAGTAATAATGAATCAATTATTGATTGATTGATTAATTCTATGTTAAATGTATAATATATAAGCCTGAGCATATTTAAAGATTGATTTAAGACTATTTATTGCCAAGTTGGCCAAGAGCAGTCTGACCTGGGCAAGCTACTGTGTGTTGAGCTACGGTTTGTTGTTCCATGCACAACCTGCTGGTTACTGTGTGAGGCACAACAAATATATTTAAATTTTAAGAAGCGTGCCTGAAGGGTGCTGTGTGACTACATGTGACAAACTATGTGAAACCACGTGAGGAAGCATGTATTTTTAAAGGCCACATCTGTAGCAAGATGATAGCAGCCACCTGGTACTCAATAACAACCACTTAACAACACCCTGGCACCCAGCTGTGTTTGCTTAGCACCTGACTGACTACAAACTTGCAACCAAATAGGATCATATTGAAAACTTCTAGAAACACCATAGCGACCATCTGGGACCCCATAACAGCCGCCTAGCAACACCCTATAAACAATCTGTGATTTTGCCATCTGGGACATTTTAAAATTTTAACCATTACACATTTTTTTATATTGTCAAGTATGTACAAATGGACAGTTATCTTCAATTCAGACTACAGGATTTCATTCAGTCACTGATGTTTAGTAAGCATTTTTATTATGGCCTGAGCCTTTGCATTTGTATGTTGTCCTTGAGGGTGCCAATAATTTTGGAATGGCTGCTATCCAGTTTCCTAAATACTGGCCACTATGCATAATAAGATGCACTGTAATGTGAGGAGGAACTTGCGTGTTTGTTTTTTTTTAAAGCAAAAACTATTTTGCCATCTGTAGTCAATTGTAATCGTTAGTCAGAAATTAATACATATCGTTATTTGACATGTCCAGTGCGAAGAAAACTTCATCTTTCTTCTATATTTTTTCCTCCTCTCTTCAGGAGCATAAAGTGCTCCTTACAGGTACACCTCTACAGAACTCTGTGGAGGAACTCTTCAGTCTGCTCAACTTCCTGGAGCCAGTGCAGTTTCCCTCAGAGAGCACATTTCTCGAGGAATTTGGAGATCTAAAAACTGAGGAGCAGGTAGGGTTTTCCCTTCACTTCTACTCCTACACTGTATAGCATGCTAATTTAGTCACTGTTATTGGCTGAGGATTCTCCACAAGGGGGTGTGAATACACAAGGAGCTTTTGTACAAAGAGTATTGTTTAATATCTAGACATCATCTTGAAGCAGCACCAGCAGGCTCTGATAATTGTTTTTATTATACATTTACATTCTGGCAGACAGTCTTATCCTAAGCGACGTACAAGAGTGCTTTAAAAGCCCCAAAATATACCCAAATCATCTAATCATGAAGTTACGTTTACGTGCCATGCTGAGATATGAGTTTTTGTGAGGTTTTTTTTTTTTTTTTTTACCTGTAACATTCTTTGGAATGTCCCAAAAACTTGAATCATGAATAAAGTGTCACCTTGTGAGTGAGCATTAGAGAAGAGTAAGCATGTCGTACACGCAGAGGATGTTGGCCGCCCTTGTGCTTTCTATTAATGATACTGTTTTTACTCCAAATCGACAGCTCTGAGCTGCTATTCTGCACACTGGCAAGTGTTTAACAGTAATTCACATTATTTATATTTACTTAAGCTTTTATTTCTGTCATAGTAAACTATCATAGTAATGATAGTTTTAACAGAAAAAAGTATCATGTATCAAAAAATAGAAATAAAACTTTTTGTAGCTAGCTACTATACTGAAATGTATTTAATATCTGTAAAAATAGAACAAATAATAAACGTGCTACTAGATTAAAATAATTAAATCTGCATACTTTTCTTTGAAGGAGCTACTGCATTTTAGAGTGGTCTAACACGAAGCATGTGTTTTTTGCCATTCAGGCTAATATCACACCGTGTACGTCTTCTCCTTTTTCAGTCACGGCAGAACTTAGCCAGCACACATCAACAAGGAGAAAGGGTTTGGATAAGCCCTGAATGCAGTGTGCATTTTTAAACTGATAAGCAATAATGGGAAATAAAAATATGGGGAAGTATTGCATTTAAATTTTGGAAATAAATGAATCTAATTCCCTAATTCGAGAAAAACAGACAAAACCTTTAGTTTTCACAGACTAAATTAAATTGCGTACTCATATTAAATCAGAATGTAGTTTTTTCCAAATAACGTACATTTTAATTAATTTTAATTCTTTTTTTAAATTCATTTATTTAAAACGTACAACACCTAGCAGCTGCTTTGATTTACTTTTTTTCAACTAAATCACATGAATGCCAACAGGTTAAGAAGCTTCAAGCTATTTTGAAGCCCATGATGTTAAGGCGGCTAAAGGATGATGTGGAGAAGAATTTAGCTCCCAAAGAAGAAACTATAATTGAGGTGGAACTAACCAATATCCAAAAGAAATACTACCGTGCCATCTTGGAGAAAAACTTTACCTTTCTGGCAAAGGGAGCAAACCAGCACAATATGCCCAACCTCATCAACACTATGATGGAGCTACGAAAGTGTTGCAACCATCCATATCTCATCACAGGTAAAAACACACACACACGCGCGCGCGCACACACACACACACACACAAACATCTATATACGCAGTATAATTTGCACATATCTTCAATATACTCTGTAATATTTTTCTTAGGTGCTGAAGAAAAGATTCTGGATAGTTTTAGGAAAACCCACAATCCTGAGGCACCAGATTTCCAGCTGCAGGCTATGATACAGGCTGCTGGAAAACTGGTGCTTATTGATAAGCTGCTGCCCAAACTCATTGCTGGGGGACATAAAGTTTTGGTGTTCTCCCAGATGGTTCGGTGCCTGGATATACTAGAGGACTACCTCATTCAGAGAAGGTGAGTGTATATTTATTAGTTACAAATTGTCTGTCTCTTTTTCTGCATAAAAACTTTATCCGTACTATAAAAACCACTGACAGGTGACAAGTGAAGAATATTGATTATCACATTATTATGGCACTTGTTATTGTATCATCCCACCAATGTGAAAAAGGCTCAATAGAAAAACACATCCTCATTTGGGTGACACCGGCTAGCACAACTGTCAATAAATTCCTTTCGATAACTGTACACTAGATTGTCAAATGCAGTTGTCTAGGATCTTTTGAGATCACAACAAATTTGTTGCCAAGTTAAATTGCGTGCCTATTTTTGCTAGTTAACATTGTTACAAGCTTGAAAGCATTGTTTTAATCCAATCAAAGAAGGGACAGGAGACTTTACTAAAAATAAATAAATCTCGCAGTGATGTACAGTGAACAAGAAATAGGGTAAATTCTGGTGAAGTACATTTTCCACAAGATTTTATTAAGTAGAAATCATTTGCAGATTGGACTTTTTAAAATTAAGCTGTACTTTATTTCAGGTACACATACGAGCGTATTGATGGAAGAGTCAGAGGGAATCTGCGACAAGCAGCTATTGACAGGTTTTGTAAGGTGGACTCTGATCGCTTCGTCTTCCTGCTGTGCACAAGAGCCGGAGGACTGGGCATCAACCTCACTGCTGCAGATACTTGCATCATATTCGACTCTGACTGGAACCCACAGAATGACCTGCAGGTCACTAACTCGGCTTATATAGCACATATAACTATACAGAAGGAGGTCAGAAAAAGTTGTTGTGTTCAGTCTAGAGGTCTCCAAACATATATTATACATATACATATATATACAAAGAAATATATATAGAAATATATATATATATATACACTCCAAATAATTTCCTGTTTACCATGATGAAATTCTGTAGATCTATTGCTTTTGTCAGTAGGTGCAAGATCAGTCGCAGAGCTTCCCTTATCACTCTTAACAGTAAGGGAGAGGAAGGAGGCATGTACATAAAGACTAATCAAGCAGCAAAGAAGAAAGCCAGTGTATTGAAGTAAATGGATGGTGGTACTAAAGTATAGGACAACAATGGCAATCTTGAGAGTAACCTCTAGCATGTGATAAGAACTTGTTCTTTATCTTCTTTCTCTTTTTTATTCTCTTAGGCCCAGGCTCGCTGTCATCGGATTGGCCAGAGCAAAGCTGTGAAGGTTTATCGCCTTATTACACGCAATTCATATGAGAGGGAGATGTTCGACAAAGCCAGTCTTAAGCTCGGTCTGGACAAGGCGGTTCTACAGGATATCAACCGCAAAGGCAGTCTAAATGGGGTGTGTGCTTACTATTACTACATTCTACTTTAAGTTTAGAGGTGTACTTTGGTGACAAGGATCCAACAAGATTCAACAAACAGAACCACAGAAGGGATGTTTTTCACCTTCATGCAGTTGGGAGCAGGAAGTCACATGATGAGTCCTAGGATACAAGAAAAGGACACAGAAAAAGCCTTGTTCATTAACATGGAAGTGTATTGGGCCTGTTGTGTTTCTTGTGTAGCACTGCACAGTGCATTTACTGTAGTCATTATTTTAGGTTTAAATTGATACTTTGTTTATACACTACATGGCCAAAATAGGCTGACCACAGGGTGGCATGTCTGGAATGACACAATCAGAAATTACATATAGGTGTGATAGTCAGGTGTCCACAAACTTTTAGCTGTGTAGTGTATAGTGAGAAATAAAACCACACAAGTTTGTTAAGAAATATTATGGGAGCAGGCAGGAATATTCAAGAGTGTCTAAGAAAGAATTTTTCTTTTTTAAAGTTTACTTAAAATTGTGCAAAAAAAAAAGAGTGCCCAAAGCCTGATCTCTCCTTGATTATACTTTAATCTGTTGTTTTCTCAAAGTTAAAACTTTTCATGCTTGTCTAACACTTGAATATAACCTGAAGCAAAATAAATATTATTGTCACTAAAATGACACTTTTTTTTTTGTACTGCATCTCTGTTATTCTCATTATTATACTGTCATAGGTACAGCAGCTATCTAAGATGGAAGTGGAAGATCTCTTGAGGAAAGGTGCATATGGTGCACTTATGGATGAAGAAGACGAAGGCTCAAAGTTCTGCGAAGAAGATATTGATCAGATTTTGCAACGCCGTACACAGACCATCACCATTCAGTCTGAGGGAAAAGGATCTACATTTGCTAAGGTAAACACAAGAGTCCAGACATCTGTAGGTATTACATTTAAATGTTGTATTGTATTTAGTTGTAAATGTTGCATACATTCAAACATTTTTGTATTGTCTCGGAGTGTCTATTAAACACTTAATAGTACATATAAAATACAAGCTTTTATATGTACAGTCATACCCCACCCTAAGCCATAAGTAGGAAATGCCCCTATAAAGTGCTGTATATGTTCTCTATAATGACACTATGACTGAATATATGTATTTTATAAAAAGAAGTTTGTTTAGTTTGGTTTTATTAGCCATTTTTCATTACTACTATGTGATGGAGGGACCGACATAAGGTTGTGTAAAGCGCCATAAATTGCATTTAATTTTTCAGTTTAATATTTAAGGATAAGTGACGTAAAGTCAGAATGGATGTAAGTCGAAACGACGTAAAACGGGGCACTACTGTATTTATTGTTTTAGGATGCCTTTCTTCAACTCACCACATGAAGCCCCCCCCCCATGTTTTATTAATAATTTATTGTCATTGTTTCTAAAATACCCAGAGCTAATATATGAGCAGTGCATTTACACTACAGTGTTTAATGTGTAGGCAGACCTAAAGAGTTAGCAAGGTAATAAATTCTATAACAAATTAGCATGTTCAACACCCAGGTTTTGTAAAAATCACTGTGCCAAACCTGGTAACACGGGTGATTCAATAGGTGCACCACAAATCGCACATTAATGAAACATTCTGTTCTATTTGTGTAGTATAATGAATATTGCTTTCACACTAGAAATTCCAAGAAGCAGAAGTCTAAACTCATTTAAATAAAAATGAAATGTCTTCATGCACTCACCGGTTCACTTGTGTAGCAGAAGGCGGTGGGGCTAGCAGGCACTGCCAATGGATTAGAGAACATTTTCAAGATACCCGATAACTCTCTTCTAAATTAATCTATGTTGTGTGATTTATTTTCCAGTGTTTAAATAAACTCACCATATTCTGCTAAAACTAGCTTTACATGCATTTGATGTCTTTTTGTCTTCAACTGGTTTGGTTCATGGCCTGTCTCTTTTGTGCTGAATGTTGGCCACATACACTGGTGACACTGGCCAATCCCAGTAGAATCCCAGGAGTGCTTTGTTCTATAAAAGTCTGTAATCGTACCTGCTAGAAAAAATATATATTTTTAACTTTTGTGACTTGTTCTTTTAGTTCTTTTCATGTTACAGCCTTTTGAATTCTCACAATAAGAAGAAAGGGGCTAAACTATGAGTAGAGTGGGACTCCTAGCCTAGTTGTACCATGCACAATATCAGTGTGCTATCAGCACGAAAACTGTGTGGCTTGCATGCATGGACACGGTATGGAGATATCCACAGCATATGACCCAGTCAGAGCCTCAGTTCCCCTGTCCTACAAAGCTGTGGCTAGCCCTCTCTTATTTCCATTCAGCATTATACATTGGCATGTGTTTTCATTTCTGATATTTTGAGCATATTTTACAATGTGCCTGGGAATTTTAGAGTCAGTTTTTTTCCTTTCACTTGCCAGTCAATACTTTTGTATGTTGGCCATTCACCTATAAGGGCTCCAGGGAGGAGGAATGTTGTTGGAATGCTGTTGGAGCTGATGCAATTCCAGAGTGAGTAAAACAGTATTGCTCATTTTCATGTCAAGCTGGACCTCCCTCTGTGTTTTCTCCCTTCAAGTGTGGCAGTATTCTGGCATTTCGCTAATTAACTGGCTAATGGAGCTTGAGGCTAACGTGCTGAGTTAGAGTTGGTAATCCCTTTACATATCATACAGTGTGTACTGCTGAGTCTGCTGTTATTAGTTGGGTTTTCTGTTCATTCTCCTCACTTCATTTTGGCGTGGGTACTGGGTATTTCTCCCAAACTGCTTTTACACCCTTGGGGTTTGATTGCCCTACATGGTTTCCATTTCCATGCAAGCAATGTCTGAATCTTTCTTCAAAGCTATTGTTATAAAATTGATATTCCGTCTACAAGCAACAGACCGTTAATTCTGAGTCTCCTCAGAGACTATGAATTGTAAAGGCAGTCTAAATGCGGTGTTTGCTCACCACTGCTACATTAAACTTTCAGATAATAAGTTTAAAGTTTCAGGGACATGGATCCCTTGGGACCCAACAAAAAATAAGTCATGAGAGGGGAGTTGTTGTTGTTGTTGTTGTTGTTGTTGTTGTTGTTTTTTCTTTTCTTCAGGTGCTTAGATAGAAAGCTCGAAGGACAAAGAAAATCTCACTAATTAAAATGGAAGAGTATTAGACGCTGAGTGTTACATGAGCACTGCACAATGCATTTACTATAGTCATTTATTCATCTTCAGTAACGGTTTTATCTCGGTCAGGGTAGCGGTGGTTTAAATTGGTATTTTATACACTACATACATGTGGATACCTGACTGTAACACCTATACCTGGGTCCACCCAAACTGTTGACAAAGTTTGCCACATTCTTCAAGCATACAACTGTTTAAAACACCTTGGTATGGCGTAGCATTGCAATTTAACTGCTAATAAGCGAGCTAAGTCCCCTCTCTACATACAATGCACTGTTTACTACAGGGTCTGCTGCTCTTTGCTGGGATTTCTGTTCATTCCCAGCTTAAAAATAAGAGAAAGAAAGAAAGAAAGAAAGAAAGAAAGAAAGTGGTTTGAATAACTTGTGATGGATTTAATAATTGTCTAAATGATTACAATATGAAGAGATTTTTATTTGTTATATATTTGTTATAACTGCCTTGAAACAATTTTGAACAGTGTTTCAGTGTGGCTTTCACATAATGAAAGTTTGACATGTTCTAATATTTATGGTATGAAAACTACACATTTTAGACGTCACCTGTGATACTTGACAAACTGGAGCCACATTGTAGTCTCTTCACTCAACTGATCTCTGTTTACACTAACATTGGTGGGGAAATAATTGCTGATTAATTCAGTCATTTCTGTTCTCCTTTGGTTAAATATCTTGTTGTTAATTTTATTTATTACACCTATATTGATTTAAAAAAAACACTAGTGGCTTCAGATGTACTTTTGCCTCACTGATAAGTACATTTTTTTAACTGCTAGCTATTACACAGTGCATTAAAGTTAGGGCTCAAAAATGATAGAAATAGTGTTTTCGTGTTAAAAAGAAGTGAAATTAATGGTAAAAAAAACAAACAAAAAAAAGGCTAAGTATTAAGTGTATTTAAATATTTCAGTAAAATGTTTAGATGACTTATTCAACATGATTAACTGTTTTAATAAAATGACAATATCTTAAGTGTTGGCTCAGAATTTATTTTATGTATTTTCCCAGGCTAGCTTTGTTTCCTCTGGAAATCGAACTGACATCTCTCTGGATGACCCAAACTTCTGGCAAAAATGGGCAAAAATCGCTGAGCTGGAGATTGACTCAAAGGAAGAGAAGGTAAGACTGGCAGTTGCCCACTTGTTTTTGTCAGAAAAATGTCACACCTTGGGTCAGAGAATTAGCACAGGGGCATCTCAGGGAAAGAGAAAAGAAGGAGACACAATTTAAAAATCTGCCTCTCCTCAGATTTATGGGGAATTTATGGATAAAGGATTTCTGTAATTCTTGCCAATCTATATAGCAATTTGAAGCTGATCAATTGAAGTTTACATTAGTGAGTGTTTTTACATTTACAGGCACTCAGGAGCTCTTTATACACGTGTATGCCCTTTGTGTTCCATGTATGTCTAATACTCTGGGGTTTTTTGCATCTATGTATTTATTTTTTTTCACCTTGTTTATGAGGATACTCTAATATAGACCCATAGTGTAATCTGCTGAATGATACCTACATGTGTCCATATCTTCAGGACCATGCAAACCCAAAATGTTACATCAGTACTTGTTCATTTACTTGTTTTGAGCTTTAGGAGAACTGCAAGAATAATGTCAAATTAAGAAAATAATACAAGAAAAACAAGCATTTGTGTGCTTTAAGGAAATACTGTCATACTGTTAGCATATGGAAGCAGTCTCATTACTTGAAAGTATGTATTTCGATAATGTGGCTTTTCTTGACGTCATGTAGGAGAGTCTTGTGATTGATACACCTCGCGTGCGGAAGCAAACACGACACTACAACTCTTTTGAGGATGATGAGCTGATGGAGTTTTCAGAGCTAGACAGTGACTCAGAGGAGCGTCCTTGTCGTTCACGACGCCTTGGTGACCGCAGCAAGCGATATCTTCGAGCAGAATGCTTCAGAGTGGAGAAGAACCTGCTCATATTCGGGTCAGTCTCTTTCACACTTGTTTACTGTCTTGTCTTCGGACAAATTATTGGTTTCCCAAAAGCACTGTATCAGAAGGGTTCCACGTCTTCATAAAGTTTAATTCCCACATCTGCATATGCATAATTTGCTTTATAATTTCCTATAAGTGGCACAATGTTTTGGTTGGTCTTTGCCAAACCAGTTCCACGTTTTTTTTCACAGTAGTTCACAATAAAACACAAATGTTTAGCAGACCATTGCAGACAATGGCTAATTTTGTTTACATACAGAAATAAAACATGAGGAAAATTCTTTTAAAATCCACAATTCACATGGAGTCATTGATATAGTTAATGAGAAGATATTGAATGTGTGTGTTCTAGTGGTCTCTTATAAAAGATGCCAAGTGTGGTTACTGAGTCTGCTTTCTAAAGAAAGATCTATTTTTATAAACCATGTTCCGAACTGATTTCAAGGGAGAATTGTAGGGGTGCATGGAGCTGGAAAAGATACATGAGATTACTATGGATTTTCTCTTTGTAAATATAATTAATAATATGAAGGGCCCTTCTTATGTTATCTTACATTTACATCTGGGGCATTTGGCAGATGCCCTTATCCAGAGCAATGTACTGTATAAAAGTGCTTTGAAGCCTCTGTCTAGGCCATAGACTTAGGATACCATCAGCCTAAAAACTGTATTGGGAAGAACTATAGCACAACATTTTTTTTAAAATACATGAAAAGGAAGAGGTAAATCTTCATCCGTCCCTTGAAGACGGCTAGTACGTAACTCGACTGTTCAGACATCTGGGGAAGTCCATTCCAGAACAGAGAAGTGTTGTGACTTATACCAGCTCTTAACCTGAGAGATGGTGGGACCAGTCGAGCAGTGCTATTAGATCAGAGAGAGTGTGGTGCAGTGCGAAGAGTAATAAGAGCTTTGAGGGAAGAGTGTGCTTGTCCACTATTGGCTTTGTAGGAAAGCATAAGTGTTTTGAATCTGATGCATGCAGCTTCCAGAAGCCAGTGGAGCGAGCACAGTAGAGTGGTGTGTGAGAACAGCTGCATTTTGGATCATTTGCAGAGGATGAATTACATTCAGAGGTAGAGGTTTGCCTCTAAATCTTAGGTTTGCTTATTAGGTATGAAATCTGTTAGTATAAATGCATACACTTTGTAATCTGGGTTCAGGACACTGATTGGTCTATACAATCCATCTTACCTTTACTGTCTTTTGGGATAAAGGATATGTGAAAGCCTCCCTTTATTTATGGAGGCTGTGATCCCTCCCTCAAAATTGAAGTGGGACTGGACCAGAGAAAGAAGACTTATACCACTTTTAAAAAAAACCATGCGTACCTAGTCACTTGATTAGTGTTAAGGCTAGAAAATACTACCTCAATTCCTCATCCAATAGGGGGACGGTCTAAAGAATTTAGTAACTGGTCAATAGTGGACTCGTCAGCTATATGTGGTTGAGTGTAAATGTTGTGTGTTTGCTTGTTTTTTCCTTAGTCTCCTTGCTAATATTTTTCAGCTTTCTAGCCTGCCTCAGTGTATATTTACTGCATTAACCATTTACTCTCCTCCACATCTTCACTGAGAATTCTGTTTCTTGCCTAATGTTTTAGGCTAAATCATTTGTTGTTAACTTAATTTGCTCCCAAATAGAGGTCTGTTTATTAATACTTTAGACCAGTTCCAACTCCTACATCTTTTGTTACAGATCAAGTAAAGTTTTAGCTTTAAACTTTGTTTATATGAGTGTGGATCTAGCCAAGACATTGATTATCTTATTACAGTGGCACGTGTCAAGAAGTGGGATATATTAGGCAGCAAGTGAACAGTCAGTTCTCAATCTGCTGTGTGGAAGCAGCAAAAATGCTTGATTTGTATAGGCCTTTGTAGCTTCAGACTGAGTAGAGTGCCCATGCTGACCCCTGTTGACCACAAGAAGTGCCTACTAAGGGCACCAGCATCAGAACTGGGCCATGGAGCAATTGAAGAATGTGGCCTGGTCTGATGAATCATGCTTTCTTTTGCATATTGTGGATGTCTGTGTGTGCACACTTACCTTTGGAAGAGCTATCACAATGATGCACTATGCAAATGATCCACTGGGAAGAAGACAAGCTGGCAGTGTGGTGCACTGGGCAAATGTGGGCCATGGGAAATGTTCACCTTCACTTTCATAGTTCATCAAAACACTATGCCACCTGTCTATTTGTGTGCATTGGTGCATTATCATCCTGATGCACTGCACCATCTTCAGGGTACAATGTTGGAACCACTGGGTGCATGTGGTCCTCCAGAATGGTTTGATAATCCTTGGTAGCTTCACTCTGGGCATGCAGCTGTTTGGGTGGAAAGATTCTTTCGGTCTTCTCCACAGTGTAACTCTGCCAGATGTGGGAAAGAGGGTAAAGGTGGACTCATTAGAGAACATTACATGTTTCACATTATCTACAAGATTAGTCCACAGGACTATTGAACCTGACATTTGGCATTGGCAGGACTGACAAAAAGGTTTGTCTGTATCACCCTGACAAAGAATATGGACCCTGTGGAGCTCCTGAGTAACAGTTTTGTTCGCAATTTGGTGCGCATTTAATTCTACACTAAATTAGGCAGCTGTGGTTTTATACTTTTTTGGATGCAATCCAAGTTAGTATCCGGACACCCCTTTCAGACAGTTTCCTTTTTCGTTGACGGTTACCTCTGTTGGATGTGTCCTTCATGATGATATATGGATATTACCCTGGATACCAAGACATGCTGTACACTTGTTGAAATGCACTAACAATGTCTTAAGTCTCCCATTATGTTGTGTGGATTGCAATATTATACATACAGCTGTGCTATTGCTCTGCTGATTTAAACTTCACCCACTGCTCTTACATATATATTGTGAATTCTCTAATATGATCTTGTTCAGTGTGACACTTCAGTTGTCCAGCCCCTGTATCTACACACTGATTTAGACCAAGTACACCAATTCATGGCAACACGATTCCCTAATGTCAGTGGCCTCTTTCAGCAGGATAATGCACCTTCCCTCACCACAAAAGAATCATGAATGGTTTAAGGAACATGAGAGTTCCAGCTGTTGAATTGGCCTCCAAATTCCCCAGATTACAATTGAGCATCTGTAGGATGTTCTGGACAAACAAGTCCAACCCACCTTGCGATTTGCAGGATTTGTATTGTGTTGGTGCCAGATTCCGCAGTACACCTTGGTATTGTGGAGTCCATGCCTCGATGGATCAGAGCTGTTGTGATGTTTTTATTTAAACTACTCTTGTTTTTTTATTGCTTGGCTTAATTTACTGTGTTCATTATACTAGTAGAAAAATATTCCCTACTTGTCACACTGAGGATCATTTCTTTTAAGAAGTCACCTAAAACTCTTGTTTTTGACCATTGTGAACATACTTGGCCAGGTACAATGTCTCAGTATCAGTGATGTCTTTGCAGCAGTTGCTGGTTTTCTCAGAGGTAGTGCTTTTTAAAATGCCTGTGCTTACTTCAGCTCTGTTTCAGACTGTGCAGTTCATGTGCAGCCCCTGTATTTTCTGTTTTTTTGGTTTTAACTGCTCTTTGGGGTACTTTCTTGGTAGTTTAAAAAATTGTGCTTCTTTAATATGGTGACTATTTTTTAATTGTAGCTTTATTGATAATAACATTGGTGTTTGTTAAAATTGTCTTTCAATAATGCATTTCTACAAGAGAAATAACCAAATTCCTAAAACGTATGTATTCCCTTTTTAATGTTCCTTTGTCATAACACATTTTCAATATCTGTCCTTACTTTTCCGAAAAGAAATAAGTGTTTTCTTTTTGCAGTAATTGTCAGTAACTGCACTGATGTTAACTAGTCTGCAGGTTGTATTTCAGCACATTTATTTTCTCTGGGTGTTTAAACATACTTTCTTGTGTGCGTTTGTCATGGCTGATAAGCATAACAAGAGTCTCAGAGTATACAGTAGTTACTTCTAGACTTCCAGCTCTGCTAAAATGAATGACTCAGGAATTAATTGTACAACTTGGATGCTCATGCCATTCAACAGAGCCCTTCTTATAACCCCATGACCTACCTGTGTGTGTGCACTCACAAAAAGATATCCAGGCAATAATCACTGCCCCTGACAGGGTTCATAGATCTTATCATTTTATTTCCTGGAAAGAGATCAAAGGCATTTTCTGTTTGCAATAAGAGTCAAGAGTGTTTTTTAAACTGTATGCATGTTTCTGTTTTAAAAATGTAAACATTAATATTCAAACTCTATCTATAGATGGGGGCGGTGGAAGGACATACTGAATCATGGACGTTTTAAGTGGCACCTTACAGAAAGAGACATGGAAGTCCTGTGCAGAGCACTGCTTGCCTACTGTGTTCGTCACTACAGAGGTGATGACAAGATCAAGAGCTTCATCTGGGACTTAATCACACCCACCAAGGATGGACACAATCAAGCACTCCAAAACCACTCAGGTAATAGCCTACCATATTATCCAATCTGAAGGTTTTGAATGTATGGACCCATATGATACAACATGCTATACTGATACTGAAAAAAAACAATGACCGTGTTGGTTTCTGGTTTTGACCCTATTGAAAACTTGTGGCTTGAATAGACATGGCGACTCCATATGCACACACCTAAGAACACAAAGAAGCTTAAAATCTTATTCCTGGAGATGTTGACCAAGAGAAAATTAAGTGCTTAATGGGTTTTTTTGTGTGTGAGTGTTTTGCAAATATATCTGTCTATTATATATAGCTTGTGTTAATCTTTTTCTAAATTATCAAGGGTGCTAGTAATACATATTATTACTATTAATACTTTATTTTGACTTTTGTAATTCCTCACTTACAACTTTCATTTGCATGCTCAGCAGAACGCCTGAACTTTATTAAACATTGGTAACTTGTCATTGATTTTTCACTGACAGTAACTTTCTGTGCAGGACTGTCTGTTCCTGTACCGAGGGGCCGTAAGGGTAAGAAAGTAAAGAACCAGTTAAGTCCTCCGGAGCTGAAGAATGCTGACTGGCTAGTCCACTGTAACCCAGAAGTAGTACTTCAGGATGACAGCTACAAGAAACACCTCAAACAGCACTGTAACAAGTGAGACCCCTCAAAACACTGCTTTCTGGTTTAAGCTCAAAAATATTTAGGATACAGAAAAGAAAACATTGCCAGTTATATAGGAAAAGGAAAAAGAGGGGTTCTTACAGTGTGCCATCAAATACTTTACTGAGGTGTCATGTCCAGTTGAGCCAAGTTGATTTTATTTTATAAATGTCAGCAGTTCTGTGCTGATTCCTCTCAGTTGATCATGCATAAGCCTAACACACGTCAATACCCCCCCTACTCAGAAAGATCACAAAACTCGCAAAGTAATGTAATGTGTAGTTTATTCTCAAAGATGAAGGTTAAATCCATTTGTCTCTCATCACATCTTTCTGTGTTTTGCACACTGTTCCCCCTTACAAAAACCGGTGCATGATGCCACTGTTTACTGACATGCAGATTTGGAGACTTAGTCACTCTAAATTGTAACTCACATCTGCAAATCTGCAACCATTATAACATCTGGAGTAACCTAACCCTAAAAACTGGCCTCATTTATCCAAAGGATTTTGTTCCGGAACATTCGCTGAAATTTTCAAATGCAATTTTGCAAACCTATGCAATACTCATCCTGCTGTATTCATTTTGGAGAGAAGGGGCTTTTCCCTAGCTATGCCCTTCCATGAAAGCCATTCTTGTGCAGTCTTTTTCTGATTAGCCTGTCATGCACATACATTTAATGTGCTTATAGAGGCCTGTACCATATTATGTAGCTCTTGGGTTTTTTCTTTTATCTCTCTAATAAATAGTCTTACCTTGTACTGAATTTGATGGGATGCCCACTCCTAGAAAGACTGTAAACACTGTAGAATGGTCTTCTCACTGTAGAATGGTGAATTTTACATTGCATGGAGATGGTGTTTTGAACATAACCCAAATTAAAGTGCAGCAACAATTTGGCATGGCTGACTCCATATCTTCATGGCATGATACAGACACATAGCTGAGTGCTCCAAGAATGTGAAACTGTCAAAACATTCTGCTTTTATAGAAGTGATTCTGATTTATTAATAATCTTTCATGGTTTATTAGGCTGCTATTTACTGTCTCAGTGATTGTGCATGTAGGAGGGTGTGCTTATTTTTCCCACCTTATTTCTGGGAACTTTGTGGGAAACCATGTCTACACATTGATATTTGTTGTAGGTGTTTGTTTTGTTTGGTTGGTTGGTTTTTTGGGGGGGTTGACAAGACTGATAAATAAATAATTTCAGGGAGGGTGTACTTTCTTTATCATGACTGTACAGTGCAGTCCTAGTTATATTAAAGAAACTTGATTAAGACATCATTCATTCGTCCTCAGTAACTGCTTCATTATGAACAGTGTCACAATGTGTCCTGGGAAGTTTGGGAGTGAGGTGGAACCCACCCTGGACAGAATAAACATAGCAAAGAAAATTATTGTTGTTGTTATTGTTAGCATGACCACAGATGGTAAAATGTAAACCAACGCTGTGTCTATATATAGGGTGCTGCTGAGGGTGCGGATGCTCTACTACCTTAAGGCAGAGGTACTTGGGGAGGCCGCCAGTCAGGCTTTGGAGGAAGTCTCAGCCAGGTACTGAGTTTCCGATTTACTCCTATTTGAACTTTTAGTGGTTCTAAGCAGTGGCTATGCTTTTTACGATTTGGTTTGTTTGTTGTTGTTTTTATTATTAAGACATGAGTTCTGTTTGTTTGGTAGCAAACTAGAGTTTGCCCTGCCAGAAGTTGACTACATGGAAATCCCTACTGCTTGGTGGGATGCTGAGGCAGATAAGTCTCTACTGATTGGAGTATACAAACACGGTAGGTTGGAACTACTGAAGAATAGTTATCCCTTGTAACTAGTCATTTTTATATTCTTTTTTTTTTATGTTGTCTTTAACTGTTGTATGTCGTTGTGTAGGGTATGAGCGGTACAATGCCATGCGTGCAGATCCTCAGCTCTGTTTCTTAGAGCGGGTTGGCATGCCAGATGTCATCGCACTAACAGCAGAACAGGGTGGTGCTGAGGTTGCACCAGATGTACCTGACAGGTAAATTATCTTTGGGGTTGTATTTTAGGGGTCCAGTTGCATTTGGAAAAATTTAGTACAGAAATTACAAATAAATTCATCTTATCAATACATATTTTATTTTGGTAGAATTACATTGACTTCATACTTTTGTTGTAGCTGCTAGAATATGCTTTATTTGATTGTTTAGCAGTGTAAGCAAGAGTGATGATATAAAGGAAGAGGTTGGTGGTAATCCAGAGGGAATAGAGGACAAAGAAGAGAAAAAGGTAATGGTTAAATGTCAGGTGAGCTACATTTTTTAAAAAAATTGTAGGTGAAATGCCATCAATTTTGATAGCATCCTATATGCTTTACTTCAAAGCAGGCAAACCCTTTCTCAGAGGACACAATGAAACTTGACATTTCTCTTGGAGGTAGGTTTATTAAAATACTCGATGAAAGATTTTTGACGGACATATTAAAATGTTAAATACAAATACATATCTAATTTGTCTTAGGGGTTGCATAGACTAGTCGACTAATACATTCACTAGTTGCTGCTGTGGGGCACTGTGGACAGCAAGGCAGATGGTAAGGAAATGCAGACAGACAGTAAAGAAACCAGGTTAATTGTATTGTTACTGCTGAAACATTTCACATTCTGCAAATCCTTCCTGGGAAAAGATATTTTTAAAAACTTTTTAGAATGCTCTCATATTGCTCTCTGTGAATGTGCAGAGGTGTGTGTGTGTTTTTAATCTTGAACTCACCTGCTCCACAATAGTTATTTTGTTTATTTTGTAAATCGAAATCAAACTGAAATAAAATCCTTGCACTGTAGCAGAGTGGCTATGCACTATACAAAAGAGTGCATTAAACTGAGTGAGTTGCATGTTGCTGTCAAATCCCAGTCCTACTAGTTTATAGGAATCCTCTAGCCAGCTTACAGAGGTCAGTTCACCCTCACTTTTGCTGCTGAGGCTGGGGCCTGAACATGGCAATAAAACCTGATGATTTAGATTTGGCATCCTCCATCTAAGTAAGGCTGCTCATCAAGTGATTTACTATTGGTTTACAATTTATTGCGTGGATGTATTCACTTTCCAGCCTTAAAGAAGCTAGTAATTTGTAGCCTGTGTTTGACTGTTGACTGACGTGGGGGTCGATGTCCTATTTGCTACACTAATTAAAGAGCTGCAAAATAGAAATGTCCTGAATAATTTTTTGTACGTTTTGATTTACTGGTCGACTAGTACAAATTAAGTCATGCAACCCCTAGTGTGACATTATTATGATATATTTGCTTCTGTGACAATAGCACATATCAGTATAACAATCTGTTTTTGGTGTAGTCACTCCTCCAGATGGATTAGCTGAGGAGGTGGTTGAGCAAGGTCAGGCACTATGGCCAACAGCATCTGCTCTTACAGCAAGATTAAGACGACTTATCACGGCCTATCAGCGTTACACACGTCGTGAACCATTTCGTCATGAAATTCTCATGCATGAGGGCATTGGGTCTGTTGCCTGGCAAGTGGGAGAGGAACTACGAAGCTGTATGACTAATTCAGATCCACTTTTCCTTGAGTGGCAAAGAAGGTGAGCAATCTAAATACCCACACCCACCCATATAATGCAGATTATAGCAAGACACTAGCATTTTGGGACATAAACAATTGAATGTATACATGTCGGATGATGCAATATTCTACATTAATATTACTATTGTGCATAAATGAGCATATATTCAATATAGAAATGCAGATGTTGGGTTGAACTGACTGAAAGCACTCTAAAACACTGTATATCACTTTGAGCAAAAAAAAAAAAAAAGGCATTTTGTGGTCTTAAGTAGCCTAGATTGTGTGAAGATGATAAACTATCCATATTTGTCAAAGAGTAAGTTTAATGGAAGATGGCCACCATGAGCATGAATTAAAGATGATGATGAGTGCATACCATATTTTCTTTTCCATTAATTTTTAAACCGATACCAATTTTGTATTGTTCTAACTACTGTCTTTGTGGTAATCCACTTGGTACTAGTGTGTAAATGTAAAAGATTTGGCATAACAGCAAAAGAACAAGAAGAATTCAAGCAAAATAACACCTTCCAGGATTTCAGAGACCCTTTATTTGAATGAATTTGGCTCACAATTTTTTGGTGTGTTTTTATATTACAGGTGGACACGCCGCGAACAGGCTGATTTCTACCGTACTGTGTCCTCATTTGGAGTGGTGTATGACCCAGAGAAGAAGGTTTTTGACTGGCGCCAGTTCCGTATCTTTGCTCGTTTGGAGAGGAAAACTGACGAAAGTTTAGAGAGATATTTTTGGAGCTTTGTTTCTATGTGTCGTACAGCTTGCAGACTGCCACCAAGAAAAGATGAAGGTAGAAATGGGTGGATAAAGGGTGACCTGTTAAATTAATTAGTTTTTCTTTACATAAACTATATTTCTTACTTTTGTTTTCCACTGTAGGTCTTGTTGACCCCAATCTATGTATAGAACCCATTACTGAAGAACGAGCTGCTCGCACATTGTACCGTATTGAGCTCATGAGAAAGGTTCGTGAGCAGGTGTTGCATCACCCCCTCCTGGAGGAGCGTCTGAAGCTGTGTCGTCCTAGTCTTTACTTACCTGTTTGGTGGGAATGTGGCAAGCATGATCGTGATCTTCTCATTGGTGTAGCCAAGCATGGCCTTAGCCGCACTGACTTCTACATATTGAATGATTCTCATTTGTCTTTCCTGGAGACCTACCGTAATTATGTCCAGAAAGAAAAGGTTGGAAACCCAGTGTCAAGCTTGCCTCATCAACACTGCTATCTGGGGCAGTGTCATTCTCCACAGCCCACAGAGTTTCATCATGCCCTCTTACACTCCACACAAATACACCAGCAAATGCATACGCATGGCCACCCCCAAGCCTCAGAAGTAGTAGCAACATCAGAAACAGAAAGCACTTTGACTATGAATGCAAACTCTAGGGAAGGCTTCTTGGACTGCACCACAATTAATGACTCTTTGGATCTTGGGTCTTTACAGCATGAAGGTTTGGCCTCAGGCTCCCTCCATAGCAAAAGTAGCAAAGAGCCCTTCAGTGGATTTCCATTTAATTCCGCCTCAGCTGGTCAGAGTATGCTAAATTCATATGATGTACAAGGAGATATTACTGGTGCACAAGGAGACATGACTGACTCTATAGATGGGAAACTTAGAAATGATGTTCTTGTGGGAGAGCAGGGTTCTTCAGAGGAGACTGGATTAATGGCCCCTTCAGTGGAACTAGATGAACTTCAGACCCCATGGGGAAGTTCAGATCATGCTGAAACTTCTGATATTTTCAATGAAGGTGACCCTATCTTGGGGGAACCTTCGCTGGAAACAGAGTTCCTGGACCCTGCTCACTCTGAAGATGGACAGGAAAGGGAAGATCCACTTACAGGATGTTTAAGCATACCCAGTTCAGATTCACAGAGTGACCAAGTTGAACCATTAGCACCAAGCTTTATGTTGTTCAAGGATCTAAATTCTGGAGAAACTTCCATGGAACAACCAGATTTATCTGCCAGTCCACCTGAATATGTTGCTCCACAACCTCTTGCACTTTCAGATGTAGGCATCGATCAAGCAGGCTCCATTAGCGAGGCGCTAGAAACAAAGCTGTGTGATTCTGACATCACAAATTGTAACCCTAGTTCAGAAGATGGAGCAGAACATGTAGAATATCAGTTTCAGAAAGAGGAAACCTCACAAGGTAGCCATAGTGATTTGGAAACTGATCAGAAGCTAAAGGACATTGAAAGTAAAGCAAATAATGTGTCCTCTATAGAAACTCTGATGGAAAATCAGTTGGAACCCCTGAAGGTAGAGTGCAACATACCAAGTGAGGAACAGCTGAAGGATCGCTGTCAAGTGTACTTGGAAGAATCTTGTGAAAAACTCCTACTGGAGCCAGATAAAGTGCCCTTAACAGAATCTTATGATATACCTTGCAAAGGAACTCTAGAGGAACTGCTAGAAGGATCCCCCCATGACCCAAATGAAAAATTGTTGGTAAAAGAAGCTTCTGGAAAACCCCTTGAAAATTCTTTGGAACTAGTAGAGAACAATCCAGCCAACCCGGCGCTCTCCCCCCACACTTTGCCTTCTTCATTTCCTTTGTTTCCCACCTTTCCCACCCCAGTACCAGATCACTCTGTGTTCCCAGACCCTGATGCTGACCATGACATAAAGCAGGAGTTACTCTTGGGTTCAGCAGAGTCAGAGGTCAAACCCAAACCTGACAGCACCACGCTGATCCCACACCTGGAACAGGCTGCTGATGTGGAAGTGAAAGATGAGATAAAGGAAGAGGAAACAAAGACAGCAGGTACAGTACATTTACCAGTTTCTTTGTTCAGTTCTAGTGCTTATCTTGGACACAGAGCCCAATCCATTACACAATATGTAAATTTGTGTGGTTTGCAGTAGCAAAAAATAAGCATCTTTTTACAAAATGATAGTTTGAAAAAAATAAAAACAACAATTACCATTATGCCTTAAAGTACAGCTTAAACGTATTTACATTTGTCCATTTTAAAAATCACTTTTACAGAGACACCATAGAGCAGTAAGCCAAATAAAAAAAGAAAAGAAAATTTCTTCTTCTTTTCTTCATTATTATTATTATTATTATTATTACTATTATATTTTATAAATCAACAAACAGTCCTTCAACCATAACATTAAAACTACCTACCATCTGTGCTGTGATACCACACTAAGACATTAGCATTAGATCCTTTATATCTGGTATGTTGCGAGGTGGGGCCTCCATGGATCGAACCTTCACCTTTTGTCATGTTCCACACAATTCCTGAACAATTTTTGTAGTGTAGCAGGGCTTATAATCATGAAAGAGGCCATAGACACTAGGGCATACTGTTAGGGGTATATTTGTTCTGCAACAATGTTTAAGTAGGTTGCACATGTAACATCCATATTAATGCCAGGACCTAAGGGTTCCATGCAGAACATTGCCCAGAGCATCGCACTGCCTCTGCTGGCTTGCATTCTTTGCATAGTTCATCCTGATGTCGTCTTTTCCCCTGGTGAACACACACCCAAATGTCCACATGATGTCCACAAAATGTGATTCATCAGACCAGGCCACATTCTTCCACTGCTCCATGGTTCAGTGCTGATGCTCACATGACCATTGTAGACACTTTCAGTGGACAGCAGGTAGCATGGGCACTCTGACTGGTCTGTAGCTACTCAGCACCATATGCAGCCATCTGCAATGCACTGTGACTTCTAACACCAATCTATCATAGCCAGCTTTAGATTTTTAAGCAGTTTGTGCTGCTTTAGTTCTTCTGTGGGATTAGACCAGAATGGTTAGCCTTTGCTCTCCGCATCAAATAGCCATCAGTGTACCATGATCTCAGAATTTGCTAGTGTTTAGTACATTAAGAGTGGTACAAATCTGAAATATTGTATAGATCAGACCATTGTGTTTTTAAAATGCAATGCATAGACAATGTTTTTAAGCAAATTGCAATGCATAGAAAACGTTTTAAGCAAATTTTATTTAGAATGTTGTTTTACATCACTGCACAGCTGTGCACATGTACATAATTCTGGTCAAGTTAACATGATTATATATATTTAGTATGTACAGACTGAATATCTAAATTAATTGTAAATGGATCCCGTTATCTTTAGTGTGTAGCAGTATTTCAACAATATTTAATCAAATATAAATTAAATAAATTTTAAATATTTTTAAAATTTTAAATTTTTAAATAAATAAATTTTATTTGTCACATACACAGCCATACACAGTACATGTTGTGAAATGCTTTTCAACAGTCTCTGACATAATAGAAGTAGAATACAAAAATAAATAATTAAATAAGTAAAGACAAGTGAAGGGAATATTTGTGCAAAAATCTGACTGAGGTATTTGGTGTATGACACACTCATTATACTGGTGTTATGTATTGTATCTATGAATGGTATTTGTGTATGTGTCTTCAGCTTTATTGGTAGATAGTTATATTGAGGCACCACAGTTTGATCCATCAATATGTGAAGTGACAGGCAGTCTTCGGGATCCAAAGGAGCCAACCATTGCTCGGCTGCTACAAGAGAAAGCCCATTACTCATTCTCTGAGTGGCCCAAGGTTTGTGTAGTCTGTCTTTCAGTTGATTTTTACATAATTATTTTGATTAGGTTTTCATTTAGTCAAAGTGTTATGTTATAAATACCTTAACAATTTATTAAATTTCTGCTCTTTCAGGACAGAGTTATCATTAACCGCATTGACAATATTTGCCAAGCTATTTTAAAGGGGAAGTGGCCTGCCCCCAGTCAGCCGTATGAATCTCCCACATCAGTCATCAACTCCTCCATGTCCAACAGTGCCCAGCAAAGGGCAGGTTTTTTACCAGCAAGAATACCTCTACCTCAAGATCATAACTTAAACATTCCACACCCAATACCCCATATACACAAGGTAACTGATTACAGCTTTGTAAATGTCAAATAAAAGACACCACAATGGCAGAGCATGCTATTTTGTAAAATGATAACATTCATGTCCTTTTCTTTTTTTTCCTACTGTCTCCAGGAACGGTTAGTAACACCTGCATTTCTTTCTGAACTCAAGCGTTCCAAGTGTGGGTTTGAATTTAACTCGGAGGTTCCTGTCAAACCAATCAATCTTGGAGAAAAAATCCAACTTGGCATCCCCCACCATGGAGGTACCCTCCTCTTAAATGGTTGGCAAGAAGCTGCCATGGATTTGTCTAAGCCAACAGAAATTGCTTTCAGTAGGGAGGTTGAATCTATGAGACATGTGACCCATGCAGTCCAATCAGCAACTCACAAGATGCCTAACTTGAGCTCCATGGATGGCTTGATCGGATTGGACATGGCGGGTATTCTGCAAGCAGGACTTGTACACCCTGTTACAGGGCAGATTGTTAATGGCAGTCTTCGTCATGATGATTCAATAATGAGGCGGAGAAGAGGTCGAAGGAGAAATGTGGAAACACTTGACCTTGAATTGATAAAGGAACGAGACATAAACTTATCTAAAGCAAAGGTAAGGGAAATTATAAAGATGTTTAGTGTGATATATGTGGGTCAGTCATTACTGAGAATGTAAATGAAGTAAAAAATTAACTTTTTTTGTTATAGGGGCAGCCAGAGACTATCAACCACCCCATTGTGTCCTCCACCTCCTCTCAGCCTGACTGCCCCACCCATTCTCCTTCTGCCCCCCCTTCCTCGGAGTCACTGACCATGAGTGTTGACAGAGAGGCAGCCAGTAAAGGTCTGATGGAATGGCTTAGACAGAATCCAAGCTACAGAATGGAGCTTCCTGCTTTTTCAACGGTCAGTCACACAAGTTTAATGGGATCGTAAAGTGAGGGGATGTTGTAAGATTCTTAATGGAATATGTAACCTCAACATGCTAATGTGATTAACAGTGAATGAAAGTTACATAAAGGTCTCTGTATTATAGCAATTTTAGTACAAGAATTCTACATTTTGGCTTTAAAAATCTCCCTAGATGCATGTTATAAATGTAATTATTTCACATACCTTTGTGAGGGTTGACACTGAAACAAGCTTCTTTAGCCCAAGAGAGGCTCCCTGGAGGATCCCTGTCAGTTCACCAATGAACTGGGAGAGTCTACCAGGACTTGACCAGGAGGCATCCTTGCAAAGTGCCTAAAATATCTCAGTCGGCGAATATAGAGGAACAGTGTTTGTACTCCAAAGCTCTCTCAGATCATTAAGCTCCTCACCCTATCATGGAGAGCAAGCCCAGGAACTCAACCTTGCATTGGGAATTCAATTGTGCTACCTGTACTGGTGACTTTTCTTTCAGTTGCTACCCACATCTCATTACCATGGGTGAGGATAGATTGCCTGTTAAACATGGAACAACTGGGATGTTGATTAATGTCTTCAGCCTTGGCTGCATCTTGAAATTTTGCTCATAAAAACCACAAAAGGCATGTAGGTGATAGATTGTAAAGGACTCCTACCATGCCAGCTGGTTTTACCAGCACTCTTCTGCTGCTTCTGTAGCAGAGAGACTGTAACTGTAATCAAGAGATTATCAAGAGAGCCCTCTGTGTGCATTACTTAGAAGGCCTCATCCTTTAACTAGATGGCAGCCCTCGCCTTTGGTCTTCACAAGCCTGTCCTATGGTTACTGCTTTGAGAACCTGCTCTTAGAAGGCTGAATTCTCCAAAGGGTTATTTGGTGCATATGCACAAACAGTTTTATTTCCTGAGACTTCGAATCTCATAAAGATCCTGTTGTCCACTGGAAAAACTCAGTGGGCCCTACTAAGGCCCTACTCTTTTCTGTACCTTTCATGAGGGTCATTAGGATTGCTCTTTATTTAAATTCTCCCCTCAGATCTGTTCACCAAGAATGACCTTACTGGGTCTATTACACTCTCATCAATGAAGGCAATAGCGAGTTCCATAATGAGCCTCTCTTTTCACCATGTGTTCATTTCCTTTCTTCTAATATGGGTTAATATTTCATCTGTTCACATAGCTCATCAAGCTTTCAGTGTATTTTAGTTATTCTATTCAAAATGACACCTGCTAGTAAAATATGGTGGATGTATGTAGCTTGATATCACATGATCAGCTCACAGGATTCTATATCAGACAGTAGATGTTCAGCTTTTATTTTCTGATATTCACATCTAGATGTGTTAATCAAATTTTTGACTTGTTATAAGGGATTAACAGGTATGAAGACCTGGGAGCTGTCTTTGGGAGAAAAACATCCCATTTTGGAAAATTAATCAGAGCCATTACACAATCACTGAGCATAGCAATACAATTATTTGGAATGTCCTGGAAAAATTATAAACCACTGGTGTACTAACCCAGATGTTAAACCGGTCAGCCAAGCAAAACAACAGCATTTGATAACAGAAACATTGAGAGCTGTATCTCATGGTGGTAGCAGCAGAAAGAATTCAGAAGTCTACAGAGCGATTTTGCCAGTTTATGCACCCAGTCTAATTGCAGCAAGACAATGACCCAAAATACATTAGCAGTTGATGCCTTTTAAATTTCTGCCATTTGGCAGACGCTCATTATCCAGAGGTATATACAGGTATGCTTTGAAATCTATATCAATGTACCCTGAGAGATGGTGAATTCCAACACAAATATTTTCATTATGTAACAAAAACAGAAAGAATTTTCCTTTCCAGTACTGTCAGAGGGGACTGTAAATTTGCAGTTAAATAAAACTTTGCAATCGATTGTACTAACGTAGAGTCAAAACAACAACTGATGTCTTATGTATCGTGGTCCATACTACCGATTACAGTTATAATTTTTGAATAAGTGTTACTTAAAAGTCTGCAATGAACATTTACACAGTTCAAGTTTTTATAACTTTCTCCAAATTAATTGAGCTTAAATTGAAAAGTTGTTTAGCTAAAAAGAAAGACAGGAGTTTAAACATTCTGGTTCTAATTCAGTCATCATCTATTAGTCTCAGACTGCAAGCATGTTGCACAGTTTTGCTGAACGTCCAAAGCAGAGGAGGCATCGTTGTAAAGACCCTACCAAGTTGGATGTGAATTCCCTGACTGGTGAGGAGAGAGTACCAGTAGTGCACAGGAACACAGGTCGCAGGGTAAGAACTGTACATACTGCATTTTTTTTTTTCTAATCCTATGTTATATATGAACAATGTGAGATGCCACTGATGATGCTGATTTTTGCTGCTTTAATTTTTCTCCTCTTAGCTGGGTGGTGCAATGGCCCCAGCCATTAAGGAGCTCTCGCAATGGCTAGATGCAAACATAGAATACTTTGTGGCTCCCGACTGGGCAGATGTGGTGAAGCATTCGGTGAGTGAGTCTTGTGAACTGCTTGTTTTATATATATTTTAATTAAGTATATTTTATGTTTGTGTATATGTGTGTGTGTGTGTGTGTGTGTGTGTGTGTGTATATAACCGTATGTACTTATACACTTATATACACATAACATTAAATGTGATGTCTGGTTTTAGAGCTATATCTGCACACACTGTAATACATAAACTGTCTACAGGAAGGTACCTGCTCATAAAAAGTAAGGGGATATTTAAACATCACAGTATAACCCTCATAAGTCCGTTAAACCTCAGGGATATCAATCTGTCCAGTACGGATTGTAAAGTGATTGTAAATCAGTTTCCCCTCTTTTGATGCAAATGACAGTGACAGGTGCACTGTAGAGGAAACAGCAAGACAACCCCAAAAAGGGAATGGTTTTAAAGGTGGTGGCCACAAACAATTGCTTTCTCCTTATCCTCCCTGAAAGATTTGTCTCTAGTATTGTGTTTTGTTAGGGTCCTGGTCACTAGTTGTAGAGTGAGGCAGTACCTGCAACTTAGTCAGGTTGCACAGGTAGTCCAGCCTTCAGTAGGCTGCTGGTGTGCATGTTTCTGAGCAAACTGTCAGAAACAGACTCCATTAGGGTGGAATGAGGACCCAACATTGTCTAGTGGGACCTGTACTCACAGCCCAGCACTGTGCAGCTCAATTAGCATTTTCCATAGAACACCAGAATTGGCAGGTCTGCCATTGGTATCCCATTCTCTTCATGGATGAGAGCAGGTTCACACTGAGCAAGTATGACAGACATTGTGACAGACAAGTGTATAGAATTGCCATTATCCAGTATGATGGGTTTGGTGGTGGGTCAGTGATGGTCTGACAGGGAATAAACTTTGCACAGACCTAGCCAATTACTTTTGACCGTAATATTGTTAGGTACTGGGGTACAATTCTCAGAGCCATTGTCGTACCTTATGCAGGTGCAGTGGGCCCTGGGTTTCTCCTGGTGAATGACAATGCCCAGTTCATGTGGCCAGAGTGTGTAGGCAGTTTTTGGATGACGAGGGAATTTGTGCCATTGACTGGCCCTCACAGTCCCTAGATCTAGACCTGAATCCAGTTAAGAGCCTCTGGGACATTAGGTATCAGAATACCCGAAACCACCAAGTAGCACTACAAGTAGACTGTCCAGGAGTTCATTGATGCTGTGATCTAGTTCTGAAAGGGCATCACCCTGGACAACATCTGCCATGTCATATAGGCATGCTGGGGTCATACCAACTACTGACTTACATTATATGTTCCTGTGTTGAAATTCATGCAAGGTAGACCAGCCTGTAATTTCAATTTTTTTGGTGTGATTTTGAGTCCAGCCCTTAGTTGGTTGATTTTTTTTCATGCTACGAATCTCTGTGCTGCCACATCCCAAAGGTGTTCTATTGAATCAAGTTCCAGTGACTGGAAAGGCCACTAAAGAACATTGAATTTGTAATGTTCATGAAACCATTTTGTGACTTTTTGACATGGTACATAATTGTGCTGGAATTTGGAAAATGAAGGTAAATTTTGGGCATGAAGTGCTGCTGCACATGGTCAGCAACAGTATTCAGGCAGTATTCAGATAGACTGTGGCATTCAAAGAAAGATTGATTGCTATTAATGGGCACAAAGTGTGCCAAGAAAACCATCCCAACACTATTAAACACCAAGGTAGTTTGGGTTCATAAATTTAATCTGTTGGCAAATTCTGACCCTGGCATCTGTGTGCCTCAGCAGAAATGAGTATTCATAAGACCAGGCTATGTTTTTCCCATTTTCAGCTGTCCAGTTTCGGTGAGTCTGTGCCCACTGCAGCCTCACCTTTCTTTTCTTGGCTGACAGAACTGGGCACCCGATGTGGTCCTCTGCTGTTGTAGCCCATCTGCCTCACCATTTGACCTGTTCTGAGATGCTTTTCTTGCTCACCACAAATGTAGAGTTAATTGAGTTACTGTAGCCTTACTCTCAGCCTGTCACCTTACTGTTCAGTTTGCTTGTATCTGTTTGCAGAACTGCTGCTCACAGGATTCTTTATTGCATCATTGTGAGTAAATGTTAGAGAGTGTTAAGCATGAAAATCACAGGAGATTGGCAGTTATAGAAATACTGAAACCATTCAAACCTGCCTTACAGGCGCAAGCAAAAATGCTACAGTCAAAATCACTGAGATTTTTCCCCCATTCTTATGATACCTGCATTATGAATTGCATTACTGCCACATGACTGGCTGATTAAATAATTGCACGAATGAGCATTGCATGGGGTGTTCCTAATAAAGTGCTTGGTGAATGTAACTACACCATACCTTTCAATAAATTCCCAGATATATCCTTCAAATGGAAAAATAAGCTTTAAAGCAAATGTCCCCTTCCCCATGCATTACGGGTAATTTAATGCAAAGCATCCATTAAACATTTTTATTATTATTTAAATGCTTATTATTATTTACAAGAAGAGACTCTACATTTTCTGTCAAGGTAGAGGGTTTTTTTTTGTACAATAACATTTTACAATGTTAGGAAACGTTCATCAGATCTTGTCACTGCTGGCTGATTTAGGTCACTAGGTCACAATATATAAATTTGTCCCCAGTTAAAGTTATAATAAACATTATAAAACATTTACTTCATGACCAGTACCTGTTGAATTAATTTGAGTATGTTATGTAAGTCATAACGTGATTTTTTTTTTTTTTTAATTTATTTATTTATTTTTTTTATTATATTTAAGGGTTTCCTTCCAGAAGGAAAGTTCACCCGGATTCTCACTGAGCCAGTGAATCGGGATCCTAGCACACGTCGTAGAGGCAGAAGACCTCGCAGTGAGATGCCCAAAGCTCCTGAGCTTCCGGCTGGCATCGCACCACTCTTTATGAATGATGGGCTTATTGGCATGGATTTGGTTAACTTACCCAACCTGCGCAATGTCCCTGGCATTCCGATAAGTGGGCTCATGGGCTTTCCGCCTGGTTTGGCTACAGCCCTACCAGGAGAAGATACTAAGAATGGCCTGAGTATGCTACCTATGATGCTTCATAGTATGTCAGCAGTTCAACCACCCATGTATGGCACTCATTTAAGTGGAATGATAAACCAGTCACTATCTGCTTCAGCCTCCACAGTAACCACAGCTGCCAGCTCCTCCAGCACGGCAACAGTGACTTCCATATCCTCTGCCACTGTGGCCTTAAGCCCTAGCCCTGCAGTCAGCTCCAGCACAGCAGTTTCTAAAGAGAGAGCCAGTCCTGAGCCTAGTACTGATGAGAGAACAGTTGGAGAGAATGAGAAAAAAATGTTACCTGCTGTTCCCTGCCCCACTGTTACTAGCAGTTCTGCTAGCATTACAAGCAGTGGGAGCCATTTGACCTTCAACCCTTTTTTGATCCCAGGAATGCCTCATGGATTACTGTATCCCCACATGTTCCTGCCACATGGCAGTATTATGGCACTTCCATCAGCATCAGATAGCACTGGAATTACTAAGCAGAAGAAAAAGAAAGTTAAAGATGAAGCAGTAGTGGAAGAAGACAATGGTTTATTGGAGCTACAGGATGGGGAGATGAGAGGGAAGAGGGATATAGAAACACTGGCATGTAAACATAAAGAGGGTGGGCTGGAAGAATCGTTGCCTGCTTCGGACACCACTAAGGTTACAAGTGATGATGCTAGTGACCCTTCACCTGTGGTCAACACAGCCAAAGCGGTAGAAGAAATAAAAGGGGAGGTAGAGAAAAAGTGCAGCATGCCTGTGCCAAAAGAGGATGGCATGGATATAACACAGGATGTTTAGTAGACTCTGCTCTCCATTGAGCAACAGTATCTTTATGTGTTGTGCTGGTAAAAGTTTGTGTAAAGAAATTTGATTATCAACTTCTTAATGTTTATAGATCTGCTGCAGAATCAAAACAGGTGAATTCTCTGACATACCCCTTTCCAAGAGTTTGCTGAAATCACCATAAAGTGTCAGCATGCACACACACTCATTTCAGTACGACAAGAATACCCAATAAAACATCACATTGAATGTGAAGATGTCACTCTTGCATCCTGGAAATGGGCCCTGAGGTTACCTTATCGGTTCTGGTTGTCTGGCACACTTAGCTCATTGTTAGAAGTGACAAAGGATGTCATCAAAATTATCCTGCTTTTTCTGTTTTTCTTCTCTTTCTTTTTTTCCCTACTGGATACAATCCACACACAACTCCTGAATTCCAGGGAAGAGTCAGAAAATGGCTGCAGTTGATAACAGGTGTTGTGAAATGAAATGACAGTCCTGTCTTTTAATTTATGGTGCTTACAGGGTTATAGAAAGAAATCAAACTGATTCCTTTGATTACAAAATCAATTGATTCGATTGTTCATAGAAACACATGTAAACATTTTACATTTATATTAAAAGCCCACTCCCCACGGGTGGATTCGGAGCAGAGTTGCTGCTGTTACTCTTAGGATGGACAACACTAGTTGCACATCACTATTTACTTGCTGCTAATTCAAAAGGCAAACATTTATGAATCAGTAGAAAGCTATACATAAATGCAAAGTGACAATTTGTGCAGTTGAACCAGAAGACTAGAGAAGAAAACAGTGCTTAACATTTATAACGAAGATCAATCCAAAAAAAAACCGTTAATGGTCATGGAGTTGGAATATATTTCCAGTGTCATTATTTTTTCTTTTTCTTTATTAAATTCATTTCTTTCTAACACACCAGAGATGGAATATGCTGTGAGAATAATTTCAAGTAAGGGCAGAGTGATCTCAGATTTGACAAGGTGTCATTAAGAGTTCATGTGTCGATTCCTAATGAATCTTAGTACCTCTTGGTGTAGGTATGGAGCCATTGGGTGAAGAACATGCACTATCACACACACATCAGTCAAATTAACATTTCTATGTTAATTGCTATCATTGCTGTCTTTTTGTCTTACATGTAGAGTTGATGAGAAACACTTTCTGGGGCAGAAGGCTTTGCTTAAATGCTTTTGTCTGACCTGATACATCGGAAAATAGTGTAGAGTAGTATCTGTCGAGATTTTTTTAAACCTGTACATTTATATAGCTGTATATTGCTGTTACTTTTGTTTAAAAGCACACTATTTTTATCATCATTATGTCATTGGGAGAAACTGTAAATCAGTGCTAGTATTTCTTGTATCTACCCATATTGTACACTAGATGGACACCCAAGACTTTTTGTTGACAGATTCCATATCTCACAGCAGGGTCTTTTTTTTATTATTATTATTATTATTATTATTTTAAGTTCCTTAGGTTGTATTACTTTTCTATGCCTAACATTCTTGAATTCACTTTCTTAACATTGTTTTTGATGTGAAAACAATTTTTGCACGTTCCTTATGGTGAATATTTATCTGGAACTGTATTCTGTCATATGTGTTCTTATTTCTTCTGTTTATTGTATAGACATTTGTTTGTGTGGACACATGTACATACATGTCTGCTCCTGCAGAGGACAGTTTTCATGTAAACCTGAACATTATATTTCTCATCTATAACCAGTCTTGTTTTTTTTTGTGTTGCATTTTTTCCGTTGCCTTGTCACTTCTTAGAACTCTGTACCATCTTTTTTTGCCTTACCAATCACCAAATATAAATATGCTATTTCATTTGATATTTTATTAGATATTTCTTTCGTTTATCCACTTTACTGAAAATACATTTGGCTAATTTAGCACTTTAAATTGGCGTAATTAGCATTTCTCTCATAGAATTTGTTACATTTTCATGTTGGACTGTATATGTTAAGATGTCTGTGTTTTGGAATAGGAAGCACTACCCTAACAACAGCTCCTGTGGGTGCTGACACCTATATTAAAGATTATACGATAGACACACAAAATACTAATATCTGATTGGCTGGAAGCTGTGCATTATTTCGTTACAAATGGACATTTCTAAAGTAGATCTGATAAAATAATCACTTTTTTTTTTCTTCAACACTACAAAAACACTAAAATTGTCTAGTACTGTATTTAAGCAACACTGTCTCTGTCCTGATGCACAAACCTTTAATAATGTATTAAAATAATTTTAAAAAACTTACACCAATCAGTCATAATAATAAAACCACCTGCCTGATATTGTCCTGGAAGTACAGTTCTGCCCAAATGATTGCATGGACTCCACAAGACCTCTGATGGTGTGCTGTGGTATCTGGCAACAAGATGGGAGCACCAGATCCTGTGAGTCCTGGAAGTTGTGAGGTCCCCCCCTCCATGGATCAGACATATTTGTCCCACGGATGCTTGATCGGTTTGAGATCTTGAGCAATTTGGAGGCCATGTCAGTATCTTCAAATCTGTCATGTTTCTGAAACCATTCCTGAAGAATTTCCGCAGTGTGGCAGGGTTTATTAGTTTGCTGAAGGAGGTAACTGGCATTGAGGAATACTGTTGCCATGAAGAAGTCTGCATTTGGTCTGCAGCAGTGATTAGGTAGGTCGTATGTGATGAACTAGTGTCCGTTTAAATCACCAGCAAAATATTACCCAGAGCATATAATCTGCTCTATAGTCCTTCTTTCACCCGGAAATTGACACATGCATCCAGCTTTCCACATGATGTAAAACACAGTGTGATTCATTAGACCAGGCCACCTTTTTCCATTGCTCCATGGTCCAGTTCTGAAGATTTGAAGGCACTTTTGCCAGTGTTAGCCAATGTTAACTTTCCCAGTAGTTTGTTGTACAGTACCAATTCTGTGAGATCGGAACATATGGGCTAGCCTTCACTCCCCAGGCACATCGGTGAGACTTGAGCAGCCAAGACCCTAACAATAGTTCAGCAGTCATCCTTGTTTAAACCGCCTTTGGTAGGTACTAACCACTCCACACCAGGAACACCCAACATAACCTGCCATTTGGAAAGTGCTCTGGCCCAGTTGTCTAGGTATCACAATCTGGGCCTTGTCAAAGTCACTCAGATCATTAGGCCCTTTTTTTCCCCCTGCTTACACGAAAAAATGGTGGTGGTAGCTCAAGTGGTTAAGGCTGTGGGTCGTTAACCGGAAGAACAATCGGTTCAAGCCCCAGCACCGCTAAGCTGCCACCGTTGGGCCCTTGAGCAATGCCCTTAGCCCCACCTGCTCCAGGGGGGCTGTATCGTGGCTGACCCTGCGCTCTGACCCCAAATCCCAAGGATAGATTATGCAAAGAAAGAATTTCACTGTGCAGTAATGTATGTGACAAATAAAGACAGAAAATCAACTTCAAGAACTGACTGTTCACTGCCTAAGATATCGCACCCCTTGACTGCTGCCACAAGGTAATCCGTGTTATTCACCTCACCTGACAGCGGTTTTAATATTATGGCTGATCGATATAGTTTCACTATTTTACTAAATGACTTTTACTAAATGTAAATGTTTAACTCAATTTAGCTGTCAGTTTAAAGCCTGTGATTATTGATATTAAGTCTAATTGGAACATTTGATTTCCTCAGTTATTTATCAGCTAACATTAATGTTGCATAAATATGGAGGAAATGATCATCTACACAGTCTTCTCTCAAAGGATTGGGTCAACAAGGCCAATTCATTTGGTTTTCAGGTCAAAAGAAGAATATGAGATGAGTAGCCTACTGATACTTATTGCTGATGAGTGTCTAGCACCTTGTGGTGTAGTCTCCACATTTCCTCTTTACAAGTTGTCTGAGTACATTGGATTGCGATACCTTCACCTTTGCCCTATAAAAGCTGTTCGTGTGGTCACCATTTTTTGGCGGGTTCTTCACAGATCTCCCAGTATTTGTCATCGACTGTGGCTGATTTCCTTGGCCAGCCTGTTCATTGTACATTGGTTAGTACTCCATTGGTTTCTTTTACTTTTTCCAGGACTCTTTTCTCAAATGCTTTTGTTGTTTGTTGGCCATGCCCAATACTTGTGCAATAGCTCTGTTATAGATTTTCCTTCTTTCTGTTTGGCTTGCTTTTCTCCCAGGGTTCTCATATTCATCTTTTAGGTATATAGTAAAAAAAAAATAAATAAAAAGGAATTTGCCTTGTCATTCCAATACTTTTGGAGGGGACTGTATGTTAGTGTGTGGCAGTATTCAAGAAACGTCAGTATTCTGTACAGTTGATCTTTTCCTTCTAATACAACAGTAAACTAATAAATTACGCTTGCCAGTATGTATTAAACATACAATCGTATTGCAACTCCTTTTCCCAACGAAACCGTTTAAAAACCAACCACACTACGGAAACAAACTCTGCACATAGTGCCAGAATATATATATATATATATATATATATATATATATATATATATATATATATATATATAATGAACATTAGAGCTAAAGATGCTAATGCCATGGGGCAGTTTTAATCTTTGACTTTCTCATCAACATACAACTTTCACTTCCCTCACAAGTTTGTTGGGACCAATGATTTGCTCCCTTGAAAGTTTTGTAAAGCACAACATCATGTTTTTTTGTTTTTTTAGCTTTGCTTTATAGCTTTAATTTAATTATAGCTTTTCTAATACACTTTAGAAAAGCAGAGTATACTGTATACACAGTTAGAATGTTTTTGATTTGTAGGTATGTGTATTGATTTTCTAAAACGCTCCATTTGTTTGAGAACAGATTTGGATGCTGTCAACATCTTCAACTTCTATACAATCTAAACAAAGCAGAAAAAATATGCAATATATGGGTCCAGACCGAAGGTCTATTTGCTTATGTTGTGATGATACCAAGATGTGTTTTTGTCATCCTCACTTTGTTAATCTTTATTAAACTGTCCGATTTTATTTTTGAATAATTATTTCTTCTGTTGTAATCCACAGTCTTGTCCTTTGTGTTTTCCCAATTCACAGTAAAGACAGGAAATGATCCTCTCGTCAAATGTGTTATCATTTATAATTTTGCATACACATGTAGAAATGTTCCAGAAAGTAATAATTCAATGCTAGATACAAACCTGTATACAGATATTCACATGGGACTGCTGTTTGAGAGTTCTGTATGCCAGTGGTTGTGTTGGGAGTAAGGTTTTTTTTCCCCTCCCCCCAATGGACAAAAAAAATTACAATTAAGTCTTGCCCTCCATTTCTCATCAGCCCTACATCTCGATTTCATTTAAGTGCCCCTCAGCTGTGGGTCAATTGGCAAGGTTTGTTTTTTTTTAGTTTTAAAAAGTACATACATATATACAGTATATATGCACACTGAGTTGTGCTTACTATAATCCCACCAGTGCTTGCTTCCTAGACACGCCCACCAACAGCCATTACACCATAAATAAACAAGTGGGTTCTGTGTTTCCTAAATCTGATCCCTGTGCTCATCATGAATTGACTGATATTCACCAGTTACAGTTTTCAAGATTGGATTTGTTGTTTCATTTGGGAGAACAGGCTTTATGCATGCTCACAAGTTCAGATTACAAATGAAACCGAACACAGTTTATTTAATAAAAGCCACTAAGCAGAAACACTGCAACTTCTCTTAAGTACACTGTACAGGTGCAGTAGGAGGCTACAAAAAAGTAAAAGGAAAAAAAAACTCATCTTGGTCTAAAAATCCAGTGTTTGTTTTTCCTTTCTTTTTGTTTCTTTTCTCTTTCTCTTTTTTTTCTCTCCCCCAAATAGCTCCTGTATTCCCTTGTGGACCAATCACAATTAAAACCATGGTATGTGATCTTTTCTTGTGCAATAAAAATGACTTACAAGAAAGTGCATTAATTGTGGTTTATTGCAAGAGTTTAAGTAAACAGCAATAAATGACATCCACTGAAACCTCGTGTTGAAAATCACCTGATTGTTTCTTGTGTATTTTGCTTCAGTGTACAATCATTCTGCTACCTAATTTTGTTTAGATGTCCAGTATAGTTTCCATTTATTTATTCAAAATTCCAAATAAATCATTTGGGACATTAATGTATATGTCCTTCCACTGGCTTCTGGTAGCTGCCTGCATCAGATTTAACACTGATGGCTTTGTAGGCCAGCAAAAATGAACCAGCTTCCTTTGGGGCAGTGGTAGAGCACGGGGTGTCATGGCTGACCCTGCGCTCTGACCCCAACCCCCAAGGATGGGATATGTGAGGAAAGAATTTTACTGTGCAGTAACGTATATGTGACAAATAAAGACAACTTAACTTCAAGCTCTTACCACTACCCACACTGCACCACACGCCATCTTTTATCAGAGTGCTTATTGGCTCTATTACTGATGGTATTCAAAGTTGTGAACCAGTATCGATGTATTCACTAATAGAGACGCTCTGGATTCACACCATGCACCCATCAACGTGCCTCAGGACTTTAACCCAGACTTGACTAATAATGTTCAAATGACATTTTTTATGTCAAAAGTCACAAATTCATCAGGGCATCTCAACAGGGTGCAAAAAGCAAGACTTCATCAAACCAATTTCCAGTTCCGCAGCATTGAACCGACAGGAAGTGGCCTGGTGAAATGTGTGACTGCATAAAATGACTAGTCATGACTCGGTAAGAGAAACAGAGACATTAGTATACAGATTTTGGGTTTCAAACAATTACAATAAGCCTTTTAACCAATAATTTATTGGCTGTGTGTTTGCAAAACATTCAAAAACACTCAACAGACATCAATATGAAACAGAAACATTATATCAAACCCCCATTTGTTTTCCCAAGAATGTCTTCAGAAAGATAATGCTTGATTCTCACCCTAAAATAATTCAGGTCCAAAGATTAAAGACTGTTCCTGAGAATATTCCACATGAATAAATGGCAGTTTAAATATTTAAAGAAAACCAAAAAAGAATAAGAACATAAGAATAAAATGAGCAATCACTGAGACCAAGCCAAAGCGTTTAAGGCGTAAGAAGGTTGGATTGGTATGACATTATATACCAATGCTATTGTTGTACATCAGAACACAAATGTAATGGGACTTGGATTAAAAAAAATAATAATACCTCTTGGTGTGTAGATACTACACAACACAACACAGTGCTACATGGGTTTGCACCACAAGGGACAATGCTTGAACACATAAATGATGTGTTCAGTAAAATAATCACTTAAGCCCCATTTATACACCCTAATACATATATACAGAACAACTTTGTATGAGCGATGTTTTGTTTTGAATGACGTTTCATATCCCATAGAGAGCATAATAAAATACAGTGTCTGGTTAAACACGTGTTGCTAACCTATTTTGCTGGCATTTGAGAATGAATGAAATTACTTAACAAATTTTCAAGGAATCTGAAATTCCACTAAAGCCCACAAATTTAGCATCCTGACCTGTTCTGTGAGTTGATATTTGGTTATGAAACATTGTTATGATCATGCAGCATTGTCACTGGTCTGTGAATATTACAAACTCCAGCACTATCAGGAGACACGTGATGAGACGTGATCAGTCAGTGATTGGCTCTCTCAGTCACAACATCCTGTAGACGTTTGAGCAGCACATCCTCACTCTCCTGGCTCAGGCGTTTGGTGGGAGACTCAGTCTCATCTCCCTCCATGGTAAAAGCTCTCTTCTTGCTCACACTTCCCTGACGGATCATTTGGTTGATGTCACTCAACTCCTGGAGAAAGTTAGGAAGAGAAAATAAGTTCTGATGAGCTCAAAATAATGAGAAACCCTTCAGGTTATAACGCTGTTAAATAATCACAGCCTTCCTAATTGATAGATGTCATATGACATGGGAAACCTTACTAGTAATGGGAATAGGCATAATATATATACACAGATATAGATAGATATAAATTTGAACCTCATTCAGTTTGTGAAGAGCCCTTCGAATAAATCATTGAGTCAATAAGATTCTTAGATGTGGTCACTCATACAAAGCAAATTGGCAAGTTTTTTTTTATCCAGATATGTGACCAAATACCTGAATGGTCACTCTGATTAAAATTTAGAGGCCCTGTTTAGAGAACCTATTCGAAGGAAAGCCATCTCTGCAGCATTCCACCAATTAGGCCATTATAATGACAGAAGTCACTGCCCCATTAAAAGGCCAGTGATTGCTTGTTTGGAGTTTGCTTGGACTGCAGGGACACTTCCATTCAACCCCCAAATTTAGGTGTCAAGATTTACAGCTTTAGCTCCTTACAGTATTGCAAACTGCCAGATGTGTTGCATCTCATAATCCTTCTTAATATCCATTTCCTGCTTATTTTGTAAAGATGTTGTCTGGCCTTGAAGCAGGAAGGAATATAACACCTATGTCTGATCTTAGCTACTTTCTGTACATGTTTGAACAAGATGATCCAATATTAAACATGCTGTTTGCCAAGAATTAATGTATCTCCAACGTTCAACACAGAGTAGATGCATGCAAAGTGTATAGAATTTACTTTGATTTTATACTGAGCTTATTTACTAATAGTCAATACTAGCATCTCGTAGCTAGAGCTGACGTAACTAGCTTCTGGTTCTTTGCTGTGATAATGTACACACCATGTTACACGTTCCTGGGACATGCACTGTGCAAATAATGTCAAATATATGAACATTTAAATAATGCCCAGGTGAGAAACGTCTTACCTTAGATGGACTGCCAGTAAACTTGTATGTGTAGGCAGAGCTGGGTTTGAGACAGGAACCATTTTTGTGAGGAGACAGATAGACGGAATGTCTCTGAGATATTCGCCGTGGGGAAAGAGGCTGAGCTCGCAGTGAGGGGAATGGAGATAACGGGGGTGCATCCACCTGTGGGTGCATGAGAAAATACGGAATAAAGTATATCTTCTTTCAATCTCTGCAAATAGAGAGGTTTTGTGCAAACATTGACTGGTATTTAAAACTGTTCATAATTCCCCCTCCACCTTGACTAAGGCCCCTGTTCCAGCTGAAGAAAATCCAACCTAAAGCACGATGCTGCCACCACCATGCTTCACTGTGGGTGTGGTGTTCTTCTGGTGATGTGCAGTGTTGTTCTTGCACCAAACATACCTTTTGGAATTATGGCCAAAAGGTTCAACCTGGGTTTTCATTAGACCATAACACATTTCCCCACATGCTTTTGGGAGACCTCAAATGTGTTTTTGCAAAAATTTAGCCAGTTTTGGAGGTTTTTCTTCGTAAGAAAAGGCTTCCATATTGCCACCCTGCCCCATAGCCCAGACATATGAAGAATACAGGAGATTGTTGTCACATGTACTACACAGCCAGTACTTGCTAGAAACTCCTGGAGCTCCTATAATGTTGCTGTAGGCCTCTTGGCACCCTGCCTAACAGCTTTCTTCTTGACTTTTCATCAATTTTAAAGAGATGTCCAGCTCTTGGTAAGGTCAATGTTGCATCATATTTTCTCCACTTGATAATGATTGTCTTCACTGTGGTCCATGGTATATCTAATGCCTTGGAAATTCTTTTGTACCTTTTTCCTGACTGAAACCTTTTAACAATGAGATCCCTCTGATGAAAATGAAGAAAATGTCAGGGAACGCCTACTAGAACTGAGTTTGAATGTGATTGCTTAATTCTGAACACAGCCACATCCCCGGTTATAATAGGGTGTGCACACTTATCCAACCAAATTGTTTTAGTTTTTTATTTTTACTCCACCCTCCTAAAAGGTTCCTGTTTGTTTTTCAATTGAATTGTACAGGTTATAGGTCAAATTAAAGCTGGAAAAAGTTCTGAAACGATTTATCTTGATCTCGTTTTTTTTTCCTTCACATAAACCTGCCATTTTAACAGGGGTATGTAGATATGTATATATATATATATATATAAATAAATAACTATGTCACATAAAATCATCAAAATGAGAATAAATTATTTCAAACAATTATACATACTCTGTTATCAGCTGCTGGATGGGCTGCATATCTGAGTGCAAAAGATTTCATTTTCAGAACATAAACAGAATTGTAGAATTGGATGAGGTCACCCCTGTCCTCATCTGAGTCGCCATCAGCCTTAGCTTTGGCACCATGATCGGTGTTGACATTGGCTAAATCTAAACAGGAGCAATACAAGAAACGTTGGATTAGTTTGTATTCCTATGAAAAATAAATGAATCTGAAAGGTTTCTTGGTTGAAAGCAGGTTAGCATCAGTACTTTGATCTGTTGGTGGATCAACCTCCATTTTGTCATCTGTCTGCTGATCGTGAACTCTTTTCCTCAGCAGCACACTGCGATATATCTAGGTACATGGCCACAAACATGGTTATTACCAGTTAAACCAGTTATATGCTAAAACATAATCTATGTTACTTACATGGCTGCTTGCTTGAGGCTGACTCCGATAACATTTCATTATGTCTTGAAAAGTGTGCTCCTCTTTTGATATCTATGAAAGGGAAACATCATCTGTTACTAATAAATTATGCAACTTGGCAACAGAGCTTATCACTGGTGTTACAGTAAGACTCATGCTCTGTTCAACATGAATTTTTAAAAAGAAACATTTATTATTATAGTATTAAGACAGGGTAGTGTTGTGTTCCAGCATGTGATGGTAAACTACAGAATCACTCGCCTTGGATATGATGTAGACTGCACAGAGCAACAGCTGATCCAGATGTCTATCCTTCATCATGTCTGTACAATGGACCAAAGACTGCTCAAAGCATGTCCAGATTTTGCTCCTTAACTCTCCAGAGATGTCCAACTTTAGACATAGATCTCTGAGACGCACGCTTGCTAAATGATACACCTTTACCAAACAAAAAAAAAAAAGCACAGAAAACAACCAAATAAACAATACATTTTTGTATTATTTGTAAAATTCCCACTCATATGTAGTAACTTATTTTGGCTATTGGAGATGTAATTGAATAGAAACACATTTGGACTGAACAAAACAGAAAATAAAACAGGTCAGCCAACTGCGTTGTACTCCACCTCACCTTGCGGAAAAAGAGTGAAAGAGATCCTTTGCGGCGTGGTCTGTTGGTTGGCTGTGAATGTACCTCCGGGGCTTTGTTTGGGGAGCCGAGCAGCGCCTGGGCAGTGAGGGGGTTCAGCTGGTTCGTTTGTACCTGGATAACTGTGATCGTTCCCAATTCAGCCTTCATCACTGCAAAGAGAGCAATAGTCTTTATCATCCATTGCATATGGTTAGCTTGTACATATAACTAGCACTTTACATTTTTTTTAATAATTTCAGAGAGTTTTTGCTTTTGCATTGTATTTTCTATGAGCTCCTCAGTCAAAATGTACATTATATGAATACTTCTGTATTTAAAAATCAACACAGGAGTCACATATGCACTTATAATAGCAATACAACAAGTAAATCAATGAAAACAAAAACAAATACATATTATATACACATATACCTGGAAAAGGGATGCTGAGCTGCTGACCATTCGTAGTAGCCATGGAGAGGACAGTTGCTCCACAGTTCTGGTTGTTGTTTTCTGTAGAGGTGCTGGGTATGATTTTCAAGGGGGTGACAGGTGTTTGCTTTATTGGAGACTGAGGTTGTGCATCATCACCAAACAAACGCCTTTTGACACTGCCTGCTGCTGGAGAACTGAAGCGGTCGTGGAGAGAGATGGGAGATGGAGGAGCATCTAAGACAAGAGAAATTTGAAAAAGTTCAATTTTATGATGTGTCTGAATAACGTTTGTTACGTTAAGACACATGTTGTGTAGTCTTTTTCTGGCCAGGGCTCACTTGGCTTGCTCAGATTTATTTATTTATTTATAAAGAGAAGAGACACTTGCTATGCTGTCTGCAAGAGACTAGGCTAAATTATACTACAAAAGAGGACGCCCGAGACATCTGGGACATATCCTTATTTTTTATAACTTACATCCTAATTTCTTTTAGGAAATACACAGTAAATACACTCACTATGTTGTTATGAACACAAGTACACTCTTTATCCATGTAGCATATCAGCAAATCATGCATCAACAGCACAAAGTTTTTGTTTTTGTTCAGTCTTTTTCTTATTTAGCTGTTCAGCACTGTTGTGTGTGTGTGCGTGAGTGAGTGAATGTGTGCAGACCTGTCCAAAAGCAATGGCAAGGCCAATACTATACACTAAAACCCTTTGATATGTTTTTTACATTTACACACACTGATCATTTTATTAGGAACATGTGTGCACCTACTCACTCATGCATTTGTCTAATCAGCTAATGTGGTCGCAGTGCTATGCATAAATTCAGCCACCATTAACCGTCAACAAACCAATGGGGGGAAATGAGATCTCGGTGATTTTGACTGTAGCCTGTTTGCTGGTGCCAGATAGGCTGGCTTAAGTATTTTACAACTGCTGATCATCTGGGACTTTCACACACAACAATGGGTTCAATAAAAAGAAAATATTCCAGTAAACATTGGTTCTGAGGATAGAAAAACACAATGAGGCAGATAGGCTTCAACAGAAGAATTCTACATCGTGTTCCACCTCTATCAGCCAAGAACAGAAAGCTGAGGATGCGATGGGTGCAGGCTCAACAAAACCAGACAGAATCTATCAATCAAGTATCACGGCTGTTTTGAAAACAAAGCGAGGCTTTAACCAGTATTAGTATATTGTTTTTAATATACATTAATAATAATGTTTAATAATAATTTTAACCATTTAGCCAAATTTATGTACTTTATCTGGAATGCAGCATTCTTATGACCATGTTCTGCTCTGTGTTAGTACCATACCTTTGCGACCACTGGAGCCTATGCCAGTGCGGACCTCTCGGAGACGAGGGTGCATGATGGGCGACAGAGCCACCAGAGGAAGGTGGGTGGGGCCCCCACTACTGCTGTTGTGGCCTGAATCAAGACTACTAGGAAAATTTACCTACATCAGACGCACACATGCACATATAGGTGCAGACAGGAAAATAAACACACATACAAAATCAAGAAGACAGACACACACTTTGATTATTATTACTTATTTATCAAACAAAAAACACAAAGGAGATTAAGTAATTGTGAACATAATAATACCTCATCTAGGAAATAAGCAATTTCATGTTCACTACACAATGATGCATGCATCCATACCTCTGCTACAGTAGGGACTTTAGAATTATCAGTCTCTAATGCCTCCCACAGTACAGAGTCTTTGGTCCAAGCCCTGCTTTCCAGCACTTGCTCCTCTATAACGTTCAGGTGCTTCACCATGTCTCTAGAAAGGCCTTCCTCAGAGCGGATGAACACCTCTATCACCTATACACATATGCATACATAACAACTCGCCATTATTTTATGATCCAGTGTTGTATAATGCCAGTTTTTTCACACTCAAAGATGTTCAAAGACCATTGTCTCATTTTAGCACTACTTGTGTTGTATGAAATTCCAGGCCTCTATATAGGCTGAATTAAGAACTTATTTAATGCTTTTTTTTTACCTGTAGTTCACAACATATTTACAACCAGATTTTAAGTCATTTCTTTCTTGGTGGCATACCCATAACCAGAGGCTTGATATACAATGACATGTAAATGGTAAAACAGCTCTTTGAGATTATGTTCAGAGAGCATATACGTGAAAAATTACAACAATTCCACTGAGCTGTACTGCTGCTATAAGATTTGAAAAATGCATGTATATGTCTGTGTACTTTCAAACTTTTAAATGACAGCTACTTGCTAAACAAAACTTGTGATGCTGTAAAAAATACATTTTGTAACTAACACATGGTGAGATTGGTCTGCAAAGTTAGTTGGTTTCGATAATATTTGATTACAACACTAATAAGTACTCACCAGCCTGCCATGGAAAAGTGGCTAATGGGTTTATAATCGGTTATAATAGACAATACATATTTTTATTCTGACGTCTGACCTTGTAAAAGTAGAACGGTCTCAGCTGGAAGGTTTCTAAAATCCAAGGAAAGGTTCTTTGGGAACTGTATGAAAACAGCACAACCTCCAGACAGCAGGCCAAAAGAGAACAGTGGAACACATCCTGTTCTAATAGCACCTGATGAGAAAGAAAACAACTTATTTCAGCTATCTTCAGGCATTTTCCTCGTGTCTGTGGCCAAACAGTTGCAAACAAAATCTTGAAAAGCTACGTTATGAATTGTAATACCTTTCAATGCAATGATCCAAATATTTTGATAGTAGCAGTGTTTATGTGAATGTTTTAATGCGTCTGCAATTATGTACTACAAAAAAAAAACTGTAATCTACAACAATACTTACTGTCATATCTTTACCCTGGAGTCTCTTCATCTCTTGAGCCATAACATTCTCCAGAATCTTAAAATACAGTATTTCGGCTATCTTCAGACGGTTTTCTGCAAAGTCTAAAACCAAGTTGACAAACAATAACAAAGAAATGCATTAATATGAATAACATACATTAATATGATTCATAATACATTACAGTCATGGGAAAAAGAAGATGCACCCAATTCTGTTTTTATTTAACAGGTCCTCACCAACTATTATAAACAATGGTTTCAGCATGTTGTTTACTTTTTGGCATCTTTGTCTGGAATCATCACAATGTGTTCTGAATGGGTCAGCAACAGGTCCTAAAGTCCTGACCACTACCCAGGGTTCATAGAACCACAATTGCATATACAATATATCCGTGTTTCATTTCAGAATTACTGTCATAGTGCCATCAACAGGATCATAAACAGGGCTCAACTTAAGAGACTGGAGAAGAGACAGGATAGTATACATTCTGTAGCACACTGTGAATGAATCTGTGTGCACACAAAAATTCATGTGATTTTCACCATTCCTGGCAGTTAAGAGGGGAGATGTATAAATAATAAAATTCATATTCAAGTAACATGGCCTGGCAGACAGCAGGCTTGCAGTAGAAAAATGAAATGCCTGTACAATAAGCAATGTGCCAGAGAGAGTCAAATCTAGTGAATTAGTACAAGGTTCCTAACCCATATGGGCTCCCTGAAGATCATCTGTTTGTTTGGTGTAGGCCTGTTTAAAAGTCTCTCCCAGCCTCTTCACACGATTTAAAATGGCTTCAGTTGGGTCACAAGAACAAGACCTAAGAAAGGAAAAAGTACACACAATGTAACAGTGTATTATGTTAATAAAGCATCATCCTCATAATCTATTTTACCATGCAAAAGCTTGTATAGCATCCCTGGGCTTTAAAATAGATCATAAATCAAACGCAATACAAAACCCCCACAGCAGACACAGCCACATACGCTTCTTTTCCAGTACCAAGCAAAGTACAGCAGTTACTGTGGCTATGGTGCAATGGCTATTTCTTTTTCTCTGGTGCTGCTAAATCAATAATAAGATAATAATAAGGAAAACAAACTACAATGATGAAACAAATTTGCACCTCTGCCAACAAAATTTGGTGTACATAATAAACATGCGGCAGTATTCGCCACCTCCTTTTGCTTACACACCGTAAGCAAATACAACATACAGTGCTGCTACTACGTTTGTGAACCCTATAAAAAATGTAATTCTGCACACATTTGACCTTGATCTTCATCAAAGTATTAAAACTAGATATTTTATTTATTGAGAATATCCAAACTTATCCAACATTAAATATCTTTGTCTGAAAAAGTATGTAATCTTTTTCTTTCAGTAAATGGTGAGCCCCCCTTGGGCAGCAATAACTTTGACCAAAAGGTTATGGTGACCAATCCTCTGCCAAAAAAAGAAAAAGAAAAAGAAAAGAAAAAAAAGAAGAGGTTGGAGGAATTTTGTCCCATTCAAAACAAAACTGCTTCTCAGTCATGATGATGGACTTCCTTGCATGAACTGCTATTTTTAGGTGCTTTCACAATATTTCTATTGGGAAAAAAGCTTGAACTTTAATTATTATAATAACCATACATGCTTTCCTGGACCCAAGGCTGCAATGTGGATCCAAACCAGGATAGTGCCAGCTCTATTCTTCTCAGCTGGGGTCTTATGTTGGAATGCACTGTGTTTTTTTTTGCCAAATATAACACTGTTCATTTAAACCAGAAAATTCTATTTATTTGTCCACAGAACATATCGTTAACTCAGAAATACTGACATTTCACAATGCTAGAGTGGCCTGTAATCCTTGTAGGTTACCCCGGGGGCTCTTTCTGTCTTCCCGTCATATTATACACCACGCCTGTGGAGTAGTTTTTGCTGGACAACCACTCCTTGGGAAAGAAAACAAGGGTGCCTCATACTGGCTCACAGTGGAGGCCATGGCTTTGTAAACGTTTCTAGCCTTGTGAGGATATATAAATAGCCTTGTGAGAATGCATAATGTGTGGTGAAGGCTTTGAAACTAAATGCCCACGTTTATGTTCTTGAAAAATAAGAGGGCTTTGTTTATCACTATAAGAACAAATTAATTCATCAAGTATTTGAAAGACCATTCAGATATTTATGAAAATCCTGTTTAGAAAAATAATTTCACCCATTGAGCGTTCCAGAGTTTTGTATATTTGTACATAGTAATAAGTGGCATGGGTTGTTACAGCTTTTTAAGTATAGGCTATGAATTACCAAGAATAAATAGCTTATTGATTAAAATTGCACTCACAAATTAAATGAAAACATAATGTGTTTAGAAGCAGTTTTAGCAATTTAGAGACTATTATGATTTTTTTCCCCCGTGGACCAGTGTACAAGTCTGTTCCACAGAGATGCACAGGAGCTGGAATAAACAGCACTAGATATATACTACAACTAACCAGTAATGGATCAATACCTATTTAAACTTGGCTGGTTTCAGCCCTACTTTCATCTCATTAGTCTACATAACATTATCCCGTTTATTTTCCTCTTGGTTTTCTCTTTGCAATTCTCCCATTGCCCAGTCTCCATCTAATGATGCAATCATGAATGCTGACCTCATCTGCAGTTCCTTAAATGATTGTCTAGATTATTTGTGGACACATTCTTGGAGGAATGTTTCCCAGCCACTTTTGGGAGGATTAACCAATATTTTCTTTATTTGGATCATTACTCCTATCCTTTCTATTGAGACCCTTTGGCCTACCTCACATTATTGGTAACAGTATTTAGATGTTTAAATTCAATAGCACTGGCTATAAGCAAGCCTGGTTGTCTACTCTAAATTAACTGATTTAATTTGCTTACTTGAATTACTAAGGGGCCAATTACTTTGTCAAACAGAGACAATTGGATGACTTAATAAATAAAATAGCCATTTAAAACTGTATTTTCTATATACTCAGGTTATCTTTGTAGTATCAAATTTACTTTAAAGACATGAAACAATTAAGTGTTACAAATATGCAAACATGAAACAAATCAGAATAAGATATAATAATGTTGTAAATACAGTCAGTTGTATTTACTTTGTATTTGTAAGAAACAGTCTAATTTTGCTGAAGTAGCAAGATTTGTAAACATCCACAAACCATATCATAAAAAAATGGTACAGGACTCATATTATCCCTCTCAAGAGGCAATCACTCAAACAGGTTTGAAAACATACCATTTTGCATGACTGGAACAAAGTAAGAACACTGCATTACTGCATTCATTAATGATCAAACATTGATGGTTACTAGCATATCACTGAACATTCACAAAGAGACAGAAGTAGCATATTCCCACACTGGGAGCAGTAATAAATCGACTATAGTGAGCACTTTTACAAAGCTGTTATAAAATTCCACTTACTTGAAGATCTGGAGCAGGGCATCAGTAGGAGCATTGGAAAGGCCAGACACCATGCTCTGCAGACGACTCACACTTTGAGTAGCTGAAGAGACCGGTGTTATCAGCACCTCCTTCTCCTTCAGGTACCTACGCCCCGTAAGTGGTGTGGAAGGGGCCAGCGAACGTGTCTGGGCAGAGAAATGACCTTAGCCATCAACACATACAGTTCAGCTTTTGGATTGACAATGATGCCCAAACCCACATTTTGTTGAAACAATGCAGAACAGTTGCACAGGATATCCAGTAATAACATAATACACTTTCATATCTAAGAAATAAGTAAATTTCTCTAAAATTATAACAAAATTACTGGACTGAATTGTTAGAGACAACGGAAAGGCTTTATTCAAGTCACAATTGAAAATGTGATGTACCATTGTAGATATATTTCATGCAATTCTGCCCTTCAGAGCATGATACCTAAGGAGTTCAACTGATTTATTTAACAGTAGCCAACTATTTTATATTACACTTCCACAAGTACTGGGCTTTGTGGATGCTAGACAATCGATTTGTGGCAGGTTTTCAGGCTTGTCGCAGTTTCTGCCTGCACAGCTGATGATAATATTGCACCCAACCCATTCTCCTTAATCCAGAAAAACTGGAAAACTGAAACAGTGCTAGTAATGATTAGTTTAAAGTGGAAAATAGCAAGCAGGAAAAATCAATATCACAAAAGCTTATGTGATATGAAACAATTATCTGATTAAATCTTTTCAGTGGACAAACAGTTTTAGGTCAATAGTTCGATTAGTCAAATCAGCAACGTTTAGGTGTATTTCATACCTTCTCAAAGTGCTGCTGAAGGTTGTTCTCTACCTGCATTCGGGCTGACAGCTGACTGGATTGTGGCTTTGGGGTAATTTTTTGTGGTGTGCCAATCTCCTCATTGGCATCGGCGCCCAAAAACACCCGCTCATCAAAATCACCCACCGTCAGCACATATTCCTCATATTCACGATTTATGGCTTTGCTAGACAGGGACACATGAATACACTTACTTTAAACTCACTTTAAGTTTAAATAGATAAATAAATGTAAGAGAAACAGTACAATAATATTTCATGCTGTATTAGTAAATATTTAAATAATTAGTATGTTATTAACTAGAAATAGCATTGGCATTTTAATAAGACATTATGTATTTTTAAGCATCACTTCATATCTCTTTACAATGGTCATTATTGGGTAAATAGCATACCATGTATGTACTAAAACACCCTAATATAACATGTAAATGGTGAATTGCTCCCACAGGGAGGTAATGATCTATAATGGTGGTAATTTCTAGGAGGACTGGTTTTGAAATTAAAGGTAGAATGTACATTTCACTAAGAGAAGTTATAAAGAAACTTTAAAATATTAGAAGCTGTTACAGATTCACTGTCACTGAGCAACAACCTGTACTATCTACTACTCAACATTTTCATGCTACACAGCTCGGTCACAACATATAAATCACTGACCGGTTACGTGAAGAACAATAATTATCCTGTTACAGTGACACTTGTCATGAGGTGGGATATATTAGGCAGCAAGTGAACAGTCAGTTCTCAGTGTTGATGTATTTGAAAAGGAGGAAAAGTAGGCAAGCATAAAGATCTGGGGGACTGTGACAAGGGCCAAAATGTGATGGCTAGACAACTGGGCGGGTCAGTGCATCTCCAAAACGGCAGGTCTTGTGTGGTGTTCCTGATATGCAATGTTTTGTACCTAACAAAAGTGGTCCAAAGAAGGTCAACCAGTGTACTATGTAGCTCAAGGCTCACTGATGCATTTGGGGAGCAAAGACTAGACCGTCTGTTCCGACAACCAGAAGAGAGACTGCAGCACAAACTGCTGTAAAAGTTAATGATGTCTATTATAGAAAGAGGCCAGAACACACAGTGCATCACAGCTTGCTGCATATGGAGCTGCGTAGCTGCAGAGCAGAGTGCTCATGCTGACCGCTGTACAATAGGCAAGTGAGCTTTAGAACTGGACCATAGAGCATTAGAAGAAGGTGACCTGGTCTGAGGAACTTTTCCATCATGTGGTTTGTCGTGTGTGTGTGTAGCTTACATGGGGAAGAGGGGAACATGACAAAAAGTTAAAGGGAAATTTGAAATTTCACAAATTTCTCAATTCAATTAAGCATCTGTGGGATTTGCTGGCCAGATTAGTTTGATTCACTGATGCTTATAGAACCTACGACCAACTTACTGATCTAGCTCTGATCCTCATATTCATATGTACAGAGAAAAGATCATTACAAAAGCAATGGGTCATTGGGGAGCTTAAACCCAAACAGAGAAAGCACTGCTGCCTATAACTCTGGTGATCCAATGACCTACAAGAAGTCCAGATATGAACTTTAGAAGGAATGCCAAAGGAACTATAGGGACAGTGTGAAATCCTAGAAACTGTGTGCTATTACAGGGAGCAATAACAACCAGTGGGACGCCATAGTCCAGTATAACACCTTGCTTTCAGACCAGTCAGCAGAGATGAGTCTATAACACGCAGTAAAGGGCAAGCATTATGAAATATATGGTTTGTTTGCGTTACTAAACAATATTAACTTCTTTACCAGATCCCTTACCTAAATGCTTCATGACAAAATAGTACCACATGGGATAGGACTGCTACAGCGGTCAGAACTTTTTCCTATAGGTGTCCCCAAGATGGGGGGATTTCTCGCTTCAATCTCCTATTCAGAAGTGAAATCTGCGCTCACTTGGGTTAGTGTCTGGTGAATGACTTGGCCAGTCTAAAAATTTCCACTTTTCCGCCGAGAATGTCCTTAGTTGTGTTGGCAATGTGTTTTGGAATATTGTCTTGCTGCATGTTATTCTTTCAGATTAATTTGCATGTAAATTGGCAAATAAAATGTTTCTGTAAACTTTGCAATTCATTCTGCTGCCACCATCAAGAGTTATATAAACAACAAAGTTTGCTTTGGATCATAGTAGATCCTTTCTTCCTAGGTCTTTCCATTACTTTGGTAACAGTTACTTTGGTACATTACTCTTGGGGATCATTTGTGTACATCTTTGTCAATCCCAAGCTAGCCTTCCAAAGTGTATTGCTGATGAGGGGTTTGCATCTTGTGGAATGACTTCAATATTTCTGCTCTTGAAATCTTCTTTAAACGGTAAATCTTCAACCCTTGAAACTTATGTTTGCGAGTTTGTGAGACTGCCCTGTGGTGAATGTTGGTGAGGTCGCTGACTTCTAGTTTTTTTCACAGCTCTCACAATGCTGGTCAGCAGCTGCTACGGTTTTCCTTGGCCAACCTGTTTGGTGTCTATTACTCAGTACATCAGTGTTTTTTCTTTTACAAGACATTCCAAATTGTTGTATTGCTAGGCCCAATGTTTGTGCAATGTCTATGATTGATTTTCCCAAATATAAATCTACTTCTGGATTTTTGTAAAACTGTTTTGAGAAAATCTCTATTTTTACAAGCACTATATAAATAAAACTGAATTAAATGAATGAGGTATTCATTACAAATACTGTAATATGTCACTGTGGCCTTGCTGGAAGTTCTCGACATGCACTCGAGAAAGTATTCAAGTGTTTCACCTAGTGGTCACATGTCATAATGGCACACTTTATAAGCTATTTGATAATTAATACATTCACTTAACACAAACATCATTTGTAAATAAGCGTTACACACAAAATAACTGCTAAGCGACTCTTAGTTCTTGATATTCTAATTGAAAGTCACATACTTAAAAATAGCTTATTATAAAATATGAATAGTCATTACCATATTTTATTAATGATTATTAGACTAATTTCTTAGTTGTTTAGCCATGCTTTATATATATATATATATATATATATATATATATATATATATATATATATATATATATATATATATTTGTATGAAGTAATGCTTATTAATGTACCCATATTGTAAAGTGTTACCTGCATGTAAGAAAAAAAAACTTACTTATTATCTTGGAAGTTTGGAGTGTCCAGCAATTCGGTAAGCATGTCCTTTTTTCCTTTAAGAATCTAATAAAAAAGATGATTTAACATATTTAATGTTGTAGACTTTGTGATTTAACATAATAATGCATGTAAGTTTCCCCTCACTTTTTTCTCAAACAGACGTCTGATGTAAGGTTTAAAATAGTGCTCCTTTATTCCTTTTGCCTCAACAACTAGACCATCGTGTAGTTCGCACAAATGCTCAAGCACACACAGCACCTCTTCTGAGCTCCCGCAATCTGTTGGCAAGCCTGGAAAGAATAGATTTGTTTCATCACCAGATGGTAATTAGATGCAGTCAGACACAAAATATCTGTAATGTACAAAGCAAAAGGCTTCAAATGAAAGAACATGCTAAACACTGTTTCTCACAGCCACAATTCAATCTTCCTTCAATATTTTCTCACCTTTGAAATATGGATTGATGAGGTCTTTCTTGTTGGCGCAGAGTAGTGCATTACTATAAACCAGGTCCAGACAGCACAAAAGGAGATGATACGAGTTGACCAGATCATCTCCAATCATACGGAAATTGCCTGTATTAGGATATCAAAACAATGGCTAAGAATAAACCATATTAGGTATAATTAAAACATTATTAGAATTAATCAAAAAATCAAAAAGACATTTGTAGACACCTGACCATCACACCCACGTGAGGGCCATCCAAAAACTGTTGTAATAACATTAGACGAACATAATTGTATGGCATTAAAGTTTATATTCACTCTAAGTAAATGTCCTACAAAAGTTCCAGGATAACAGTGCACAAGGAAGCCATAAAGACATGGCTTTCCAAGACTGGAAGAAAGAAGCTGGAGTGGCATGCACAAAAAGCCCTGACCTCAACCCCACTAAACACCTTTGGGAATAATTAGAAAAAAAATGTACATTAGGCCTTATTTCCCTAACCTCACTACTGCCCATGTGGCTGATTGGGCAGGTCCTCACAGCCACACACCAAAACACAACAGCAAGCCTTCCCAGAAAAGTCACTGTTAATATAACTGCAAAGAGGGAACTAAACCTGAAATAGGATGTGTTCAAAAAGCACATGTGAGTGATATAGTAAGGTGTCCACAAAAGTTGGATTATTAGATGGGAGTTGTGCTGTTGCAGTTGTGCTGTTGCTGAGAAATTCATGCAACATAAAATATATACATATTAATTACATAAAGAGAGAGAGAGAGAGAGAGAGAAGCCTCCAACACACACTATATATATATGAGGGTAAATTAAGCGAGTGCTAACCTTTGGTATATACAAACAGTGTCCAACAGAACTTGAAAACATCATTGGTGTGGCAGAGGACACGCCTAAAAGAGACAAAGACAAAGTAAAAAATTGTTTTCTTGAACAAAAATAGTTATTTTATAAACACAAGTGTGAAAGTGTTGGTGTGGACCAGGGAGCCACCTTTACGCAGCCTAACAAGCCTTTAAGACTTTGCTTATTCAGTCAAATGTTAAGATATGGTGAATATTTGATTTATTTATATGGCTATTTGATTTATTCCATTTTATATATACACAAAAATGCATGCTTTATGATTCAGATACGAAGAAAATTCTTTTCAATCCAAATATTTCCTTCATAAAATTTTGTTCTCTATTTAATTCAGTTAGGTCTCAGAATATTTTGAAGCCTGTATCATGAATCAAATTGTGACAAGAGTGTACCTTTATACGTCTAGTCAGAGTCAGACATGTGCAGGAAATTGGGTCGCATAAACAAACATACTTCAAAGTGTGCAAGAAATAAGAGGTTTTTGTCCATTTGCGTGCTTTGTTTATGTTTACCATTGCCAATACTACATTTCTTGCCATTCCTATGGCATCCATGTGTTTTACACACGCTTTATAGCAGGGGTCAAACTTCTAAAAAAGAAAGGTGAACTTGTCACTGAAATAAGTCTTTGTACCATGATGGAGACACACAGGATTCATTAGCCATATTTACAATCCAAAGATTTTTTTACCATTCCTTCTGATTTTAGATTACCAATGATATAATAAAAAATACCCAACAAATAATCTGATTCAAAGAAACATACACATCATCCAACGGTTTAATGCCTTTACCCATCTTCTCATTTTACCCATACTAACAGCTGCTCTCTGGGAATACCTGCATAACAAATAAAGGTTTTTTAACTACATTTTACCATGTGCATGTTCTGTGTTAAAGTGCATCCTCACTGAATATATATACCTGACAAAATTCAAATATGCACACATGCACACAGAATACATGGCAATGTAACTGGGTACAAACATCACTTTCATTTATTTCGTCAAAGAGAAGGGCAACAAGGACAAGAGAGAAACCAGACTCTGAACAGCTGAGAGCAAGAAAGAAAATTCACCTATGCTTCCTGCCTCTCGGCTGCCGTGGAGGGTCACCTTGATGATTCTGGAACATGTCCAAAAATATTGGCTCAAATTTCCGAAAGATCACAGTGGACACTTCAAAATTCCTCTCGAGGCACCTTATACGATTGCGGAAATCCTGTGAGAGATTTGACATATCTGCCCATTTCTTCATCTTGCTGAAGAACTGGATCAGGCTGAAATTCAAAACAAAAAAGTGTGAACACACGCGCACACATGCGCACACACACACACTGATTGTACTGCAGTCATGAAGTTTCTCAGACTATTAAAAAACTACATGCCACTGAACAGCTTACAACAGCTACAGCATAAACGGATATTAGGAAAAATTCATTATCCTACTAACAATTTTTTCATGCATCACTAACAGAACATTTTTATTTTTAAATTGCTCTCTATTTCTATTGTGCCAGGACATGAAGGTTATGCTTAAAAATAATAAAAATCTTAATATAAACATGCAACAAGTACTGAATGCTGGTCAGGCATGAATGATTATCTTGAATCTACTGATATATATGAAAAAAATTCAGTAATTCTTTACCTGAGTTTGGAGGAACGAAGTATTCTGGTGAGAGAGACACAATTACCTTCCACCATGCCACTGCCTACAGTGGGAGTCCATGTTTTTCTACAAGCTGCATACAGAGAGCAGGCCAACCAGTGCACCACCTCACCCTGAGTGTAAAAGACCACAACAATGCTTTAGAAAAATTTGGCATTTACTTAGCTTATGTTTGATCCTCACTTCAGGGCAACACAGATTCAACCACAGTTCCACCGGTTATACAGAACTGATGGACAACACAACAGACACACTACAAACAGCTGTTTGCTAAACATGTGTGGGATAATTAACGCGTCAACAATAAAGACGAATTGGAAACACAACACAAAAAAGAAAGCACCCAAACCCTGTGTTGAAATACAGATATCTCTTGGAGTAAGTGTAACACCATCTCTCATTTTCTTATGAGAAAACAAATATGTGCAAGAAAGAGATTGATGATGCCATCACACTTTACTAAAAAGATTACAAATTTACAGTCGGGTAAAGGAAATGCGACTGCTACATGAAACACGCAAAAACAGATAAAGGAACCAGGAAGAACCTTGGAAGTCCTGTTAACATCTGTCTCAGGTGATGCAATCACATGTGGACAGCAGAGAAGAATAAACACTCACACTTGTTATCATCTGTCTTGAATGCATCTCCATTGACCATTTTTTTATATTTCATCAGCATAGGTGCTGTCAAATCTGCAAACAGCTACCCAATATCACAACAAAAAAATGTAATTAAATTTTAATTTTTTTTTATCACTTTTAACAATGGACTTTGTTTCAAAGCAGCTTTATAGAAATATAAAAATTCTAAATAAAATTTACCAAGATTAAAATAAGGTTACAATTTATCTCTAATGAACAAATCTGAGGCAACAGTGGAAAGGAAAAAACTCCCTGAGACAACATGAGGAAGAAACCTTAAGAGGAACCAGACATAAAAGGGAATCCATCCAGAAGTGTGATTATAAATTATTTCTTTCTATAACTGTATAGTCAAGTGCAGTTGAATCTAGCAACCTTTGAACAGCTCATAAATCAGCATAATATCGGAGTTCATTATAGATTGCCGAAGCATTAAATGACCGAGGCAACAGAAGTTTAAAGCAACTGCCATGGTCTCCAAGTATCCACAGCAGTCCCAAATATCTCCAGGTCCACATGGGGTCATCCTCAGCAGCAATGAAGGTAGGAAGTGACATGTACATCTTCACCTCAGACAATAGTAAGTGTGAGGACAGTATGACCCCCTTCTCAGAGGCCAGGGCATCAGTGAGATCATAGATTGGTTGAAGCAACGTAAGTGCCTGTTGGCATGAGATCCCATGTATTCTTGTTACTAGACAGTACCATGCAGAGCCCACTGGCGCCTGCTGCATTTTTTTTTCTAACCTTATAAAACATATGCCATATCATCTTTCAAATTCAATTAGACTTTTCACTTCAGTCCAAACTTAAATTCAATAAATGAGTAACTATAGGGCTGGTGCTGATTAAATGAAATGACTAGCAACAAAAGCCATGTTTACACTGCAGTAGTGACCCAGAAGCTACCGCTGAAAAGGAATATAGAGACATTTACACACAGACGGTTTAATGACTATCAGGGGTGGCATGAATGAACACTGCAATTACAGCTGCTTAAATGTTATGACACTAATGTTTTAAACATAGAAATATAAAATGATGGGAGAAAAATGAAATAATACTTTTAAATATAAAAATAAAAGCACCAGTAGGTGGCGACAAATTACTGCCTTAATAAGGGAGTCATCAAATCCATTCAATCGAATCGCTTCAAACTATTGATTCATTCAGAAACGAAACAAAGTGAATGTCTCTAGTAATAGGTCATTGAATCATTTACTACCGATTCGTTAAGACTGATTCACTGAGTTAGGAACTGTGTTATTCCAAATACGAGCAATTGTTCTGTTGTGGTTTTGTTTTGGAATAATTTTTGTTTATGAAAAAGAGCAAAACATTTTAGACTCAATCTCACTTTAAGTCACTTAATATTAACTTATTGTTTACATATTTCAACAGCATTATCAATTATATGATAAATATAAAAAACATTAACTGTGTGAGCTTAGTCAGGGGTTGTTGAATAGACAGACAACACTGGTTTTAGCCAGGAACCAGGATGAGGAAAGTGATTCAGGTGACACATATATGGACACACAACTGACGCATCTGATGTGCAGTTGGAGGAGAAAAGGAGATGCAGATCGTTCTGGTGAGATTCTCCATCCGATTGCTTTTTGTACCAGAGATAAGATATGTGAAAACCGATATATGACTGGAATCCTAGTCAAGGACAAAATTATTCAGTATATCAGTGGACAAAAAATGTTATTTGTTGTGTGAAAACTACAAACCTGTCAAATACCAACAAGGTAACGTGGCCACATGCATTCCACATCAGTTAGATAATCAAGCTTAACCGTCACTCTCTGTTTCACTAGTGTACACCCATAGCATACTCCAAGGTCTTGTGTTCAAAACAGCTAAAATGAAAGCAGCTGCTTTTCATAGTGGCTTGTCATTTAATTTTAACTTTTGTTAGCAGGCCACACGAGTGATGAGTGCAGTGTGGCTGCTGTTTTAATAACTGTGTGTAAGACATCTTACCTCCTGTGGAAATGTTTGAAATCTGAATACAAATGGTGACGGGAGGTGAACAGCTATGCGCCTCAATTGTTCATATATGATTGGATTACTTGAAACATACGCTAATATCAGTTGTGAACAGGGCCACATTACAGTCATGTGGAAATACTGAAGATGTAAAAGTGATTAGGAGAAAAGACTGCTGTAGACAAATTGCACAGCTGTGTATGGAAAGGCATGAGAGCTCCAAAACCGTAGTGTGACCCTTTCTTCACACTGACATGCAACAAGTTTCACGTCACTTCGTTTGCCTCTTGTGGGTATGGAGTGCCTCTGCTAGCTCCTTTTTTAACTGCTAAAATATCTTTTTCCTACAAACAAATACAAATTCATGATTAACACAATATTATACTCCATTGTGCCTACTAAAGAAACAACTAGTTTTACAATTTTAACAGTAAGTGTTGCTTTTATTTTACAAATCGATTTATTTTGGTCAACTAAAAAAAGGTCACAGGCAACTTCAATTCTGTAATTTACAGAATTTGGTTCCAACATACCAGCAACATGTTAATTTCCCTATGAAGAAAAAAAACATACTGGAGCAGGTATATCGTAATGTGAATGGTGCATACAAGACTGCACCCTGCCCACACTTCAGACAGTCTGACCACATCTCAGTGTTATTCTACCCCTCCTAACAGACAGCCCCTCAAACAAACCCTGCCACTAAGTAAAGCTATAAAAAAAAAGTGTGGACTGAAGAATGTGATCAGGTGTACCTGCACCGGTAACATCGTGTCCTCTAATACTCCAGCCAATAGCCATAAATGACCTGTGAGGATGCTGTGTGCCCACTCTAACTTATTTGTCTCAAGTAATACTCCTGTAAAGCTGCCCTGAGACGATGTTCATTGTTTAAAGTGCTATACAAAAAAATTTAATTGAACTGAATTAATGCAAGTGACTACAAGATGGCCAAAATAAAAAGCACAATAAACCTGTCTCAATGACTACCATCCAGTAAGTCCAATAGCGATAAAGTTCTTTAAGGGATTAGTCATATTCATGAGTCACATTCAAACCAACACACTGGACCCTCCCCAGATTGCCTACAGACCAAACAGGTCCATAGAGGACACTGTCAGTACAACACACAGTACCCTCACAAAGGACCTTATTGTTGTTCCAGGGAGAAGGAAGAGGAGGAAACATAGCACAGCACATTGGTGAGAAAAAGGTGGACAGAGTGAGCACCATTAAATTCCAGTGTTCACGTCACTGAGGATCACACAACACATGATATCTGGTGACGAATTCTCAACAGTGTACATGGACCTTGAGAAGGCTGAGGAAATTCAGCATGCAGTTTCTTCAGGTGTACAGTCGTGAGCACCTACACCAGCTCTATCACAGTCTGACTTGGAAACTGCAAAGCACAGGTCCATGAAGCTATACAGCAGGTGGCGAGAGCTTCCCAAACCATCTCTGCAACAGCCTTACCAACTGTGGAGAACCTCTACCAGGGTCATCAGTAGGGCCACAACATCAGTAAGGACTACAGCCACTCCCAAACAGACTATTCACCCACAGGCCATCAGGCTTGTGAGCGATTTATCCACTACCTCTGCCCCACCACTGGACCATTTAGCCAGATCCATTCTAATTTATGAAATTTTGCATAATATACTACAGATATTTTTGAAAACTAGAATATATATTAAAAAAAATCACTGTATGAGTTTCGCAGGTAAATCCAATCATACATTCTACTACATCAACTGAAGCAACAGATTTTATAAACTTCATTGTTTAAAGTTTTTTTTTGTGTGTGTGTGTGTGTGTGGTTGTGTATTGGTGTAAAGAAGAATAACATCAAATTCTTGAGTTGCACATGGAGTTGCATCAGGAGTTGCACATGTACCAACAAAAGAAAATGCACTACAGACTATTATTTCCATCAACTACTGCATCTAATTTTTGAAAGCTCAGTGTTTTTGTTTTTTGGTGAAAATAAAAAAATAATTAAAAAATAATTTTAAAAAAAATCCTAATTATTTTTCCCATTTTGAAGTCTATAATAGAGTCTATTAAATGCAACAACTAGAACTTTAAAAAAAAAAATAATAATAATTAGGAATTTTAAGAGTTAAACAAGAACCAGCAATACAGTTATTTCCAACAATTTTACATTAAAAACTAATTCTAATTCTAGATTAGAAAACATGTTTTGTTAGATAAAAAGGTTTCTATAAACTACAGCAACATGATTTCAAAAATAAATGTGTCTTTCTTTCTGTTTTTAAAAAAATATATTGTTTATATTCCTGAAACATGGCAATGCCTGCCAACCTCATGCCATGGCCTGGGGCAAATTGCCAGGCAGGGAACTGACCCAGCCACTGTGGGGTTAACTCTCAGTGCCAATCCCAAGCACAGATAGAAATGGGAGGGTTGTGTCAAGATGGGCATCCGGAGTAAAACCTGTTCCAAAATCAAATACAATCAGCCGATCCACTGCCGCAACCCTTAACAGGGAACAGCCGAAAGACAACAACTCCTAGGGGTTCACATACTTTTTCAAACAAAGATACTTGGAAGTTTCAATATGTGTGTTTATTAAAAAATGTAAAAACTATAATGTTTTGCATTATTGTTTTGGTTTGCTTAACTGTGTTCTCTTTATCTAGTTTAAGGACTCAGATGAAGATCTGATCAAGCAATTTTATGCACAAATCAGGAAAACTGATTTTACACAGGAACAAGCATATTCCACTGATTATCAACTCATCCTTCAGCCTGGCCAACATGTCTAATGCAATCAGAACCACACAGGCCTCCCAAATGGATACAGCTGTAGCAAACCCCACTGCCACAGTTAATGCATTCTCAGTGCCACTCGTATCCCATGTTAATTCTGTTGTACTGTATACACCAATGACATCCACCTAACACAACCAGTGCCATATTGGCCTCCCTATCACTTAACCCATGTTAAAGTTCTGTATGGATTTCAGTCCTCAAATATTCCGATTTTCATTAATTGCAAAATGAGTTTATTATTTCTGTTTTAGAAACAAAGTAGACTGCTTAAATCTCTGTAGAATCGTACATATTTGGCCATATCGTGTAATTTTTAGACGGTCCCTTACTGACCCCAATACTATAAGCGGCAGTGACCAGCGTTTCTGAAAGATTGGCTTCAGCAAACTTTACCGGGCGATATATATATATAGAGAGAGAGAGAGGGAGAGAGAGAGAGAGATTTGATAATACTTATTTTTCTGTCCACTCTGTGAGAAAATACACCTTTTGTCATACTAATATTATTATTATTTCTCTCAAATGTGCAGAGAATATCCAAATACAAGACCAACTTTACCGCAGTTAACTTCGTTACTGTTTTTCTCGTTGAAACGGTATTATACAGCGGTCCCTTAATTAACTATCACTAACACCAATGTATATTATGTACTCAATTATTAACTGATAATAAACTAGTCACAGAGCAGGCTCCCTAAGGTCAGTCCTATGGTCCAGCTCACCTCCAGAGTGTATGTGTTCCAAATCGAGCTGAAGTTTTGCATCGCCTCCGTCGCCGTCTCTTCATCTATATTTAATTCTTGACAAAGCGTCTCAAGTCTTCTCCGAATCGAACCTCCTTCATCTGATTTGCCAGAGTCAGAATCAGACTCATCTTCGCGCATTTTGACTCCGTTTAAATTGTCGGGAAGCCTTTAAAATGTTTATTCCTGTTTTAAAAAATAAAATAGCAGAGAGCCGTCGTCCTCCAGTCTGCAGTCCCTCACTTCCGGTGATTCCGAACGGCGCGAAATCGGTGTGCCTCTAGCCAATAGGAACACAGGATTTCTGCTGCGCTCGCGGTGAACTGTAAACGATGATTTGCCAGTTGTAGTGACGTCATTTCCCACCTCGGGACGTCGGACGTGCGAACTGAGTTAAAAACACAGAAGCTTTATCGAAAGCACATGTTCTGTTTGCATGGATAAGGATCAGTAAACTCTACAACATTTACACTTACAGGCCTGTATGTGGAGTGGAGCTCGCTGTTCTACAGTGAACATTTCTGCATGTACTGGAATTTCTCTACAGCAGCTGCACACGTACAGATATCAGATTTACACCCTGTATTTCCAAACCTTCTACTTTTCTAGTTCATTTCCAGAGGCCTGTTGCATTACCTCATGTTTTAGCTTAACATATCCAAACAGATCCAACCCCAGTTGGGTTAAGTTTAATTAGGTTTTATAGGTTTCATGACGCTGGTTATCAACTTTCTCCATCAACCCAGTTTTTATTCCTTAATCAATGGTTACTCAAAGTGTACATAAACGCGAGACGTTTACAACAAACAGCCAGTAGTGTTTAAGATGGAAGGAAGCAGGTCCACATACTTTTCGACTGAAGAGCAAAAATCTATTATTCAGAAATATGAGGAATTTAAACCTAAACTAGCCGCTAAAAGCATCACTCGGGAAAGATCGGAAAAGGTCGGGAAAGCTCGGGAAAGCTGCTGGCAGAACATTTCTGATTGTTCAAATATGCAAGTTTACTTTTATAGGCTCACAGTGAGAATAAATGTACTGAAACCTCAACAAATTTAGGGTAATTATAAAATTTCATTTAATATAAATGTAACATTTTTAATTAAATATAAATGAAAGTATTTTACTAAATCCTTTACTAAAGTCTTTCTTATTCTCAGTTGCAACCCAAATTTCAACTGTCCCTGATGAAATACAATAACATGAGTAAATGCACTGTCCTCTTTATTGTCCTTGTGTGGTGTGCATGCTGTAATGAAGTGTATCTGCTGTAGCAATGAGGAGTGTGAAGATTGAAGATTCAAGAAGCTTTATTGTCATTTCAACCACATATAGCTGACGCAGTACAGTGAAATGAAACAACATTTCTCCAGGGCTCTGGTGCTACATAAACATACAACATAAAGATCAAACACAAGAACACAAGCTAGGACCGAAAGTTCGTCCAAGCCACATAAAGTGTAAAGTGTGCAGCTAGGTGCAAACAAAGCAACGACAAGGCAGTGCAAAAATAATAAATACAAAAAAGACAACACAAAACCAGAGGACACTTAGCACCGAAAAAAAAGAAAAAGAACGTGCAATGAAATGTAAATGAAATGTAATAAAATAAGATGATGATGAACTTCGGGGCCTGACAACATGTATTGTGCAAAAATACAATATAGCAGCAGTTGAGGTAGTGCAAGATAGAAATAAACATGAATATAAATATAGCAGCAGATGAAAAACACAGGGGTTGAGGTAGTGCAATAAGTATCGAACAATATAAGTTATGTGTGTGTGTCCACACAGGTGAGAGAGAGAGAGAGAGAGAGTGTGGGTGTGTGTATGTGTGTGTGAGAGACAGAGAGTTATGTACAGTTCAGTCCTGAGTGTGTGTGTGTGTGTGTGAGAGAGAGAGAGAGTTTTGTACAGTTCAGTCCCAGGTGTTGAGGAGTCTGATGGCTTGAGGAAAGAAACTGTTCAACAGTCTGGTTGTGAGGTGTGGTTGTGAATTAAGGAAAATGTTTGGGAAACCAGCTCCTGAGGAATACACAGTGGCAGAGAAACTGGAGCTGCCCTATAACCAGGAGCAACCCTTCATGGATGGCTTCACAAAGGCAGATCCAAGTGCCAAGTGTCTTCAGATCCAGGTGCTAGCTACACTAGTGCAGGGTATGTGTACAAGGATTTAGCTTTGAACTTTTTTAAAATGAAGTCAAAGAAGCAAGTACTGACAACTTAATGAATGTATTTTTCAGCTGGAGGAAGTTCAGGTCCCTTGTTGAGAGCCAGCACACACACACATGTAGCGTCTCAAACAGAGGTTAATAACCAGCACATAACATACCATATTAGACCTTCTTATTGCCAGTGTTAACTGCATGGCCTTATTTGGTTAATAGGGCATAGTTTGTCAGGAGGATACACTATCAGTGTGCTCAGAGAGAGAAATTTATACATAACTGCCTTCAGTTAGGTAAAACTGGACCCAACAGATGGAATGCTTCAACAGAGGAATGGTCTGCATCACCAGCCTACAGTGTTGTAGAGTTTACCCTGGTGGTTTTATTTCTGGACCCTGGTGTTATGTCAGTTTAACGATGAAATACCACACTAAGTATTCAATTATTTAAATTACAGTTAAATATATGTAGCTGTTTTGACTGATTAATATTATGTTTTAATGTGAAATTGCATATACTGTAAACTACATTTTATTACTGTAACACAATTTTTAAAGAAATAAAAAAAAACATGTCAATGAAATGTAATTGGTTTTTGTATACTGTTATTAAAATATTATACATAACATTAAAGCTAATATAAAAGTTGAAATTGATATAATTAATATAAAAATTGGACAGAAAGCACAGAGCAATGAAATTTCCATGCTTGAAAATTCTCTGTTATATTCTCAGACATATGCTGGAATAGTGGTCCTCAAATGGGGTCTAGGCTCCATGAGTTTTCTTACTGAGTTTTTATATCTATTAGTTGGAAATCATGGTGGTAGTGTTGCCAGATCACAGCTCTGGGGTCTCTGGTATAATCTTCTGCCCTGGTCTTTGTGGAGTTTTACATGTCCACATGGGCTTCTTCCCACCACCAGAACCATGACTACATGTGTATTTAATACATCAAATTTCACCTAGGTGTGTTGTGTGTGTGATGTGTGTACATGGCAGTGGTGTACAGTACTTAAATATTTTCTGAGAGTTTTTGTACTTTACTTGAGTTTTTATATTTCTGTCAACTTTTACTTTTACCTCACTACTTTTTTGAAACAAATTCTATATTTTTACTCCGATACATTTCTGTTCGGCATTTTCGTTACTTACTACAAAAAAAAACTGCATCCAAATTTGCGGTACAGGAAGCTTGTGGTTAATGATGACTTTGTCCACATGAAAACGCAAAACACCCTGTTAAGTGCTGTCGGGAGCATGCCTAGCCAATCAGAAGCCCTGTTAAGTGCTGTCGGGAGCATGCCTAGCCAATCAGAAGCCCTGTTAAGTGCTGTCGGGAGCATGCCTAGCCAATCAGAAGCCCTGTTAAGTGCTGTCGGGAGCATGCCTAGCCAATCAGAAGCCCTGTTAAGTGCTGTCGGAAGTATGCCTAGCCAATCAAAAGCCTATACAAAACTTTATTACCGGTTCCGGTAGTTTAACAACAATGGCGCGTCGCGTGAAAGCGATGCCCTTGGCATGCGAAAATGTGATTGTAGAATGTAGAAGTCTGACCGGGTCTCGTCCAAAACCTCCATCGCTGGGTGTGTTGTCGGAGTTTTGTGTGCAGCAGCAGTGAGCTCCGTATTACATTCCGGCCCTCTGTTCATGAACATAATGTGTGAGTAACTGCGCGTGTATGTGCACGCATGGAAAAAGTCCAGTAAGAAACGTTAACAGACTCAGTAGTTTACGTAAGTCTGCTATTGCACAAAAATATCTTCATAAACAAAGCTGATGTCAAATCAAGGAGACCGGCACACAGACAATGACGTCAGTTCATCAAAATCTCCGTTTCCCCTGTCCACACTACACCACTGAAAACTGAGAGTTTCGGAAAATCTTCACTTTGGAAGGAGTTCTCCAAAAGCTCCGTTTTCAACGACCTCAAACTGCATTAGCATGTGGACGAAAGGCCAAAACACAGAGAAAAATCTCCCTTCTTAAAAATGGAAAAAAACAAAAAAAACGAGTGGACATGGCCTTAGTTACAAGTGCACATGTATGGAAACACTGATACTGTACACTTCATTACAGTACAGTTCACTAAGTTCTAAAGGCCTCTTCTTTCTTTCATGCAAGTCTTATTTTTTTGGTGGTGCACTTATTGAGAAGTTTAAGAAAGAAAGCAATACAGAATAAAATTCATATTTCTCCAAATTTTTAGTCTTGGTTTTTTTTTTATTAATTTACTTCTACTTTTACTTTCCATACTTGAATACATTCATGAAAATACTACTTTTGATACTTAAGTACAGTTTATTTCAGATACTTTAAGACTTTTATTCAAGTAGAATTATAATGGTTGACTTTAACTTTTACTTGAGTCATTTTCTAACAAAATACCTGTACTTTTACTCAAGTATGGCTTTTGGGTACTTTATTCAACACTGGTACATGGTGCCGTAGATGGATTGGCATCCTGCCTAGTGTTCCTGGGATAGGCTCTGGATCCACTGTCAGAAATGTTGCACAATGAGATTGCAATGCTGTACAATAAGTAAGTTTGAGTAAAAACTTTTATAGACCCTCAGTGTTTGATGGTTTATTTAGGAAATAACACTGGAAAATGTTTTCATTTGGCATTGGCTAGTATTTTTAGGTTTGGTTTTGAACTGATGTTGGCTTGCTTTTGACAGAATTGGCAACCCAGGGACTAACAAATTCCAAGTGTTCACTGAACACAAAATTGAAACACAGAATTAGCAGGTGTGTGAACAGTTATCATTCTCAGTTGACAGCTTATGATTGTATCACCTGAGATGGTGTAAATACCAGGTCTGAACAGGACCATTATTTAACAAGATTTGCAGTGGAACACCTATAACATCAAAAATAGCATCACAGCCTCTCACAGAGAACATAAAGAGAAATATAGTTTTTATATGTTATTATTTTAAAGTGTTTGTCAGTGCAGCACTAAACTTGGCCTGCAAACTACAGACTCCTTGTTCGACCTCGAAAACCTTTCGAATTCTGTCTCCTGCCTTTAAGTAGATATTGCTCATAAGTTCACATCTAAAACCAGTTGGATATTTAAACCTTATTAGCTCTAATTAGGCAGACAGACCTCAGATCAGCAGATAACAGTAGTGTCTATACAGTGCTTACCTGGATGTCCACATTGTAAATGCAGTGTTACAAGTTAGAAGATAAAATACTATCTTGTCATCTACTGGTGAAAAGGTGTCATATCAAATACTGGATTATACTGTGCCAGACAATTTCTCATGAAGTACACACATACAGGGTACAACACATCAAGGATTCATTCTGTTCCTCTGAAGACTAAATCAACAGAATTGTGGTCCATATGATCAGCTTTTGATTCAACAGGTAATCGAAGCCACAGCTATGACAACAGAAATCTAGACCTAAAATTCCTAGTGTTTTCTAAAAGAGAAAAACAGTCTTTTTTTTCCACATGGCATCACTGTCCCATCAAAGGTTCATCAACATCCGTGCTTTGAGATGCTTGATTTTGAGGGAATAGTATTCCTCCTGTAATTGTAACACGCGTTCTTGGCGGCGAAGAACAGATATCTCTAGTGTCTTTTTTTCTGCAGAAGGTGATAGTGGGCATAGAGGACTGGCCGGAGCATTGTCTTCACTATTATTATTTGTGTGATTTAGTGGCACCTCAATGTTTATAAAAGGTGTTACTGCAGTTGGAACATATTTCACCTCCATTTGTTCCTCCTCCCCTTCTTGACAGCTTGTACTGTCTTCGTCAAGCCTAGAGAAAGACAACATGGAAATTGTGTGATAGTTTAATGACATTTTGACTGTAACCATATAGGTTTAAAGGTCCTACATGTTGGCATGAATGAGGATTATTGTATTTTTAATACAAGAAAAGGTTTACTATATTTGCTGAAAATGCAAAGCATATTAGAAATCTAATTATTTCAGGGTAAACCAGTGAACTGTTGGCACTGGATATCAGGTGAGAGCACTGTGTGAGTGAAAGGGGTAATCAGAGTAGTGGGTTAACAGAGATAACAATATTGAGATTTAGTTTGTTTTTTTAGTTAGTTTAGTGATTTAAAATTCACCATTTTACAGTGAGAAGGACTGTTTACAAATGAAGAGCCTTCAAGAGTGGGAATCCCAGCAAGTCAGTCCAAAGTCAGACCAATTAACTAATTAGAGCTACATCATGTGACCCAATTTCAACTCCATTGAGATTCTGTGATAAACCTTTACTTCAAGTTATTGTTGCTAAAGGTGGTTTGCTATATTACTTATTAATTCTATTACTTATTAATCATATTATTTATAAGGACTACTTATTTTTTCACCACCAGGTTTCTGAATGTTGGTTTTTGTTTAGAAATAGATATTGAAATCTGTTGTTATCTGGAGTTATTTGTTTCTCTTTCTTTACCAGGGGCCAAAGAAAATAGCCTGTATTCAGCTTTGAATTTCTTTATATAATGTTGATGGATTGAATTGAATTTTTGTCTTTGTAGGTAAATCAAGTAAGTTAACATTTATAGAAGTCTGATTATTGGGGTTAAATGTTATTGTAGCAGTTTTACTGATCTCGTTTTTCTATCAAATAAGCTTGTGTTGTCCATTTTATCTCTGTGCCTGTGTTTTTGTGGAGGGGTGTAAATTATTTGCCCAGCTGGCAAAGAAAGGTTACCTGTCTCTAAACTCTATGTCCTTTTTCTGTAGCTTGAGGATTTCCAGCACTAGTTTGGTCACTGGATTGGCATGTTCTGCAACAAAAAAGTACACATATATCCACAGACATTCAAATCAAAAGGAGACATCTACTCAATATTGTCATGAAAGTTTAAAAATTCAGAAATCAGTTTTAAATTGGAACCGCTGCTAAACACGAACTCAAACACTCTAAGGACCTGAGGGTGGAGCGGCTTTCATGTTGTGCTGAGTGTGCTATTCCAAATCTTTAGCAGTGAGAGACCTATTTTTGGCCGGACTGACTGGTTAATTTGTAACTGTGCCTCAGTTTTCAATCTGGGTTAATGCTCACTAGATAACCAGCTGAAATTCACACTCTTTAGCATAACATTATAAGCTATATAAACCAGCAATTACAAGCAAGTAACTTTCAAAACCTAGAAGTTAAGCTGAATCGCAGTTGGCATCCCTCCACTATTTGCTCTATACACAGGGTATAACAACGACACTGTATATCCTATATAGTGCCTACATTCCCACAGTAAATCACTATTAATATAAATAATAGAAAATGTGCTTATTAAAACTAGGAAACTGTTTATGTTTTAACCTTATCTGATGAGTTTTGCACTTTTACCTTCATGTTTAGTGAAGCAATATTAAATACGTTTGTGTTATGGTTGTATGCTGGCATTTTTGCAGGCAAGTAATTCTGTCCCTCTCACTTTTTCACGTTACAAATGGCATGATTTGTGCCTGTGACTGACAATCACAAATCTCTGCGAAGAAAAAGCAGGGTTTTTTTTGATGGATAGCATTGTTCAAGGCATTATTTATTTTGGACTGACTGAAAGGTGAAAAAATTACAATTAAGCTGTGTGGGAGCAAATCAGAAGAAATACATTGCAGTTGTTTGTGGTAGTTTTATGAAAAGGTAGAGACTTTCATATGTTATTTTATGGAAGTGAATTAGCTAAATTAGCATAATAGACTTAACATAAGACATAAAGAAGCGAGTGCAGGCAGGTTGGAAAGTGTCGGGAGTTCTGTGTGATAGAAAAATTTCAGCGAGAATCAAGGGGAAGGTGTACAAAACAGTGGTGAGACCGGTCATGCTGTATGGTTTAGAGACAGTATCACTGAGACAGAGACAGGAGTCAGAGCTGGAGGCAGCAGAGCTGAAGATGTTGAGGTTCTCTTTGGGAGTGACAAGGTTGGACAGGATTAGGAACGAGTACATCAGAGGGACAACTCATGTTGGACGTTTGGGGGACAAAGTTAGAGAGGCCAGATTAAGATGGTTTGGACATGTCCAGAGGAGGGAGAGTGAGTATATTGGTAGGAGAATGTTGGACATGGAGCTGCCAGGCAGAAGGAAAAGAGGAAGGTCAAAGAGGAGGTATATGAATGTAATAAATGAGAATATGAAGCTAGTGGGTGTAAGTGTTGAGGATGCAGAAGATAGGGATAGGCAGAGAGAGATGATTCACTGTGGCGATCCTTGAAGGGAAAAGCCGAAAGAAGAAGAAGAAGCATAATGGACTTAACAAGATGTAAAATTTTATTACGTTCTGGTATAAAAAATTATATTATCTAGGGTTGGATTCGGCACCAAGCAATAATGAATGCACTGACAAAAACTAGCTTACCTCCACTGAAACAAAGCTCCTTTATTAGCCTGGTTGGTGAGTGACATGCACTGAAAACACTCATACATGGCATCCCATGTCCCTTGTTTTATAAATCAGATGTTATTCTATTCACTAGTCCAGCTGGCATTCTCTCACACAAACACACAAACAAACCAATAATACTTAAAGAGTACGCAGTACCTTATAATTTTTTTTAAATATTTATTTTTGAAAAATAAAACCCACAGTGAAGCACGGTGGTGGCAGCTTCATGCTATAGAGCTTCTTCTCTTCAGCTGGGACAGGGGATCTAGTCAAGATAGAGGAAATCATGGATAGCTCCAAATACCAATCTATTTTGGCACAAAACCTGCAGGCCTATGATAGATAGCTAAAGATGAAGAAAATGTTCACATTCCACAAATTTGAGTCAACAAAGGAATGGCTTCAGAAAAAGAGGATCAACATTTCGGACCAGTCAGTGCCTAGATCTAAATCCTAACAAACACCTGTAAAAATAAATGAAGGGGGCTGTGCACAGAAGACCACAACTTGACAGTCCTGGAGGAATTTTCAAGGAAGATTTGTATCACAAACAATATTTACATTAATAATGTATTAGCTAGGTGTACACACATATTGTCTCAATTGAACAGTTGATGGTAAGATGCACCAAAATAGACTTCAAGTTAAAACTAAAAGGCTAAAGACTAAAATATATATATATCTGAATGCATGTATGTTCTGGTTGGTTCCTGATCAGTGGTACTGTTCAGCCCCCTGTAATTTCAACAGTGGCCATTCAGTTGTTGATACAAATACACACACATACTACTTTCATACCTGTAGGTGACTTTTGGTTTACCATAGCCTCTCTGGCTTTGGCTTGCTCTATAAACCAGTGTCTCTCACACTCCTTTCCTGTACGGGGTACATCAGGGTGGGCAGTGGAGATTTCCTCTGCAATTTCATCCCATGCCCATCTCCGGTTGGTTGCGGTCTCACGGCAAGAATGCCTGCCAGTCAGTAGACCTTCTCTTCTGGCTTTCACTAGCTGCACCAACAGCAGCTTCTGCTCTGTAGACCAGTTAGGCTTTCTGGGCCTCATCAGTGTTTCCTGTGATAAAGATAGGTAGATTATCAATGTGTAGTACATGCATAGAAACTAAACTAAATCAGTTAAATAACCAAAATACTGATTATAAATATTATTATAAATAATATAAATTGTGGTTATGATTACCCTCAACTGCATATGAGAGCCATAATTCAATTTGATTTATTCCTAATAAGTAGAGCTTTGATCTTCTATGTAATAGATCAGCAAGGGTATCCTAAAAGAAAAGCATTTCTCTGGATTTGTCCTGAAGATTATGAAGTTTTAAGAATAATTTGAGTCAATGGTGTGCACCCTTCCATATAAAACTTGTCTGTCATCCTGGAAGGTGTAGACCTATTGGGTCTGGAGTGACCAAATTCAGAACAAAGCCTCTATGTTTGACCATTGGAGGAATTCAATATGAAATAATCTCCTTTAACCCTCTTGAGCTTTCCAAGGAAACCTGATCCTAGAATACACCTGGTTGTAGTTCTCAATGCTCTTTGGCCTCTGGGACTCTTCTTTACTGGGGCCCTGCATCTATGGAGTCTTCCATCTCGCATCCTACCTCTCCTGCATCCTTTGTGGCTAGGTCTCAAGGGACTCTTGCAGCAATTGAAGAGGTAGGTGTTCCTTGAATAATCCATTAGACTTGATAATTTTGCCCCTTGAATGTTATGACTGGGAAGAAGTATTTCACAAACAATGCACTACCCAGCTGCCCCCTCACTGGCCCTATGGTGAGGTCAATTACACAGCCACCTCACCACAACTAGAAGTCATTTATATTCCCTCTCTGTTCCAGAAACTTATATCCAAATCCTGAAGAACTACTTGAAAGTCTCATTTTTGTTAGGCTTGATAAATTTGAATTCCAAGTGTCCTAAGAAATCTCAGTGTATCAGCCATCAACACCTGGCCCCAGCCCAAGACCCTGAATCAGGTACAGAGATTTCTTTGCTCTGCAAATCTTTACCGGAAGTAAAGATTCATAACTAAAATTTATAACCAAGCTTATGTACATGCATAAAGTGACGGTTAGGGATATTATTACCTAAATCAAATAAAACCAACCCCCCAAAGAAAAAGTCAAAAAGGTCGACAAATACTGCTTGAGTCTGGTAAGTGCATTCCAGCATTGTGTGTGTGTGTGTGCTGCTCATGTGCGTTTGAGCCATGATGCATTCCGACAATACAATGGTTAATGTGTTAAATGATTTTTTTTTACTGTTGTAACCTTTAAAAACATAGCTCAGTCACCAGAAGCTGCACACACTTCACAGATTTAGCATTAATTTACCACCACAAAATATTAATATGTTTGTAACAGCAAGGGAGTGGCCAAGCTGCAGAGATACAGCTGGTTTAATTAAACAGTCATTTATATTGGTAAGCTGTGATTTATAACTGGTTATATAGATTTGACCCAAATTCTCAGGTCATTTCTAATCATTTCTTAATCCATGTGAGATTTGCCATGCTGAATCAATCTTCCAATAAGTAACTGGACCTTTACTCATCAGTTAATATGGCAAAAGATGTCCTCCAATCATACTTTAGCAGGTATTTCACAATGCTAATTTACATCTGGAACTGATGACTGCTTGAGTGGATCTCCTGAAATTTGAAAGCCATATACACAACCTGATTCTGATGTCAAAACAGAATTTGGAGAATGCTCAAAGAAAGCTCAGATCAGGGGCAGATCAATTTTTCCTCAAGAATGTAATTTGAAGTTAATGTTGAAAATTAGTATGGTGCATCAATGGGTTTCTGTAAATGCATTTTTGATAATGACCTAATTGCTTAAAAACAAGGAAACCACCAGCCAATCAGTTTTCAGCAGGCATTTGACAACGTAAATTGGCCACTGGGGGGTGCTATTCATTTATGCACAGCAAAACAAGCCTCTCTCTTGGAAAATTAGTCCTACAGTAAAACTTTTCAATTTAATGTGTTTGCTCCCATTCTAGCTCCACTTTAGCTTCAGCCACTTAAATTTGTGAACATTTGTATAATATGAAGAATTCCTCTGATTTTTTCAGAGATATTTATCTTCAATTTTGTATATTCAATCTCAGAGAGTGTAAACCTCAAATTTAACTTTTGTAAACAACGTGGCTGCCACACATCAATAAATCCTAAAGATGCAAAGCTGGATTATTCAAATTGCTGTAATCCATGATTGGTGATCAAATGCTGCATCAAAATGCTAATTAGTAACTGGATTTCCTAAATAGCTAGAGATCCAGGGTTTCTTTCACCAAGTACTAAGATAGCTCCAAAACTGGTTGCCTCTGCAAAGATGAGAGCTTTCCTGAGCTCTTTCAATAACCAACTCAGAGATTGAGCCCAAATCTACTGTTCCACAGTAAATCAGCTCAGAAATGCTTGTAGGAACACATAAACTAACCTGGCCTCCACAATCCTTTGATTTGAACCCCTTCGAAACAGCTATTCTAAGCTGGCCAAAGCCAGTTTCAGTGGACAAACAAAAGAATAGGAAGAACAAGAGATCCTTTACAAGCGTACAAGTTATCAAAGGGACAAGCTTACTGCTGTTATTATGTTAAGTGGATGCTTCAACAAATATTCATTCTGTGGTGGCAAAACAACAATTAAACCAGGTGTTTTACTGAATGCATTATGTAAAAAAAAAAACATTTCATTCATTAATATAATATTTTGTAAATTACCATTTTACAGCATCCTTGTATATTTAATCTAAAAAAGCACTTAAATTCGTAATTGACAAAATACCAATGCAAAATCCTGCACATAATATGCTACAGGCATTCTTCTTATTATTATTCTTATTATCAATAATAATCATAATAATAATAATAATAATAATAATAATAATATCAATAATAATCATAATAATAATACCCATCGCCATTGTTGTTGTTACTATTATTATTATTATTGATGATAATAATAATAATAACAATAATAATAATTATAATACTCATCTCCATTGATGTTGTTATTATTATTATCAATAATAATAATAATAATAATAATAATAATAATAATAATAATAATAATAATAATAATAACACCCATCGCCATTGTTGTTGTTGTTGTTGTTATTATTATTTTATTTAACCCAGGTTTTAGTAGCTGGCAGCAAAGCATTGATCAATCAAAAATTAATTCCTTAAACGTTAAAAGTTATTTTTTTCCCCAAAAAATATATTGCAGTAAATTTGACTGTTATCAACAAGCTCAAGCAACCTCCAGCAGTTTCTTGGCTAGGATTAACAGTTATAACAACGTGTTCAAACGGGTTAGGATTAACTCCTAGCAAGCTAAAATCAATACTAGCAAGCTAGCATTAAAGTAGTATGACTTGTATCGCTGTACTACATGGTGGTAAATGCAAACGTGTTAAAAATATCCACTTACCCCGTATCTATATTAGAACGACTTAATTCCGATGACAGAATGAAATGTAAGGAAATTGAATTTTTCAGGATGCCTATTTTTTGCCAACGGGAACAGACAGGAAGTGAAGCTTTACTTTATTTTTTGGCACTTGTAGTCTGCTGTAAGTTTCTGTTAGGTAATGAATAAGTGTAGTGCCGTGACATACAGACTCAATTTCCCAGAGTGCACTGCGAGAGAGGGTGGGGAGTGGTTCTGCTCAAGTGAAAATGGCGGCTCCCTTAACACTTGTCTTGATTTTAGCAGCAACAATAAGAGCAGTATTATTTCGTTCCAGCTTCGCAGCGCTGATTTCTGAAAGGGTTGAAGTTGTGTCTCCTTTAAACTCCTGGAAAAGAGGTATGTTGTGTTTTCAGCAGGCGTTCATTACAGAGATAGTCATCTAGATTGCTTCCCTAACTTGCCTGTCTTGAACACCAGAGCCAGCAAAAATGTCAACGATCCGGTGAAATCTGGTTTTTAACATATATGCATATGTTAAAAATGATATTTGTGTGTTGTTGCAGTTGTGGAGGGTCTTGCCTTGCTGGATCTGGGGGTTTCACCATATTCGGGGGATGTATTTCATGAAGTAAGTACATGGTGATGTAGCTTTGTATTACTCTTGCTTTCTGTCAAATCACTCGACACTGTGAACACCTGACTGTAATGCGACAGATTGGACTTTGATAAATATTATTATAAGCAACTTGCAGAGGAAAACAGTCTGTGATGATAAATCTGACGGTTGTAAGTGACATACATTAAAGAAGTATTCAAACACGGTTTCTTGTGCTCATCAGGATAAGGAGAATCGGAGCAGGGAATCGGGATTAGCCTGAAATTAATTAATTAATTCATTCATTCATTCATCTATCCATCCATCCATCTTTTTTCAGTGTCTGCTTTATCCTAGTCAGGATTGCAGCTGATTGTTTTCAATCCTGGGTATAAGGAAAGAATACACTCTGCATGGGATGCCAGCCCAGGCTTCTTGCACATATATTGACATCTCAATGCGATGTAGAGTAGGCAATATCTTTACTATCATGGGTTTGGGAAGTGTGAGGAGAACCCAGAAGAAACTCCAAATAGTCAGTAACCCGAGTTTGTGACAAATACAGTACATGAATAGATAAAAGACACTTGGACCCATCCTATATACATGATAGCTTTGTTTAGATATCCCACCATTTTTATGTGCAGCACACATGAAACACCTAGAGATTTTAACATTCAGAACATCTTCAATCTTAACGTTAAAAAAATCCTGTTAAAAGAAGAAAAGATCTATGTGATCATGTTCTTCATGTGTATTGTGTAGAGCAATTTTCAGTTTCATACCGTTAACTCGTTAATAGTTTTACATTGGTTTGGCTATAGACAGAAGACATTTACAGCATTTAACAGAGCAGCTTGCATTTATCTTATTCACATAACTGAGTGGCAGAAGATTAAGGACCTTGCTCAAGATTGGCAGTTTGGTAGTGCTGGGATTTGAACTCATGACCTTTTAGTCAGTAGGCCTACTTCTTAACCATTGAGCTACCACTGCCACTGACTTTTGGGTTTGAGATCAAAAGATGAATGAGACAGTATTTACATTTAGATGAGTCAAACAACTTGGAATGTTTTGTTTGAACCGTTTCAAGTGATCAAAATTATTGGAACAGGTGACGGACAGTTTCTTGTTCCTTAGCTGTGCCCTGTTAGAATGATTGTTTAAACCATTAAGACGATCATTCTAATAGCTTGGTTGTTTGCTTGGATGACTTGAATGTCATCAGTATATAGCAGAAACCAAAGGATTGACCTTCATTCTGCTACTTTCAGAGGGGACTATATGTTCATCTATTCTATATAACTCTCAGTTTGCAGCATATAGCTGTCTTTGATTACGCTGTTATAATAGTGTCCCTACTGAATCTATAAACTGGCATGTTTAGGTTCACAAACCTTTTACAGCCAGGGACGGCTTTCTATTTGAATAAAAAAATTTAAAAATTACATATTGGTAGAATTGTAGGAAGATTCATTTGTACCACAGTGTTCAAATTCTCGTATTTGATCGGTCAGAAGGTGTTGATTATTAAGTAGTGATCCCAATAATTCAAATGATTCATATTAATGGAAATATTAATACATTATCATTTATTGTGGGGGAAAAAAAGACACATACCTAGAGCAAGTGTGCCGTGTGGGTGGGCTGGGTCTCTGCCCTGGGCTGCTCTACACATCTCACTTTTTTAATGCATCACAAACTAGTTGAGACATATACACATCTACATATTAAAAATGTAATTAAGTGAGTAAGTAAATAAATAATAGACACGTAAGGTAAGAGTGGCGTGTAGGTAGTGGCCATGGGTGGTTGGTCTTTTGGGATATGGGGGGGGGTGTATTGATGTGATATTTCACATCAGGTGAGATCACACTGCCCCCACTGCTTATTATAATATAAGCAATGTGATACCTAATTATATAACTCGATTCGATTATAGTTCGATTGTGTTAAAATGATATACCCAGCACTTTTTCTAGCATAATGTTTTCTAGCACAATGTTTTCTAGCATTGTTTCTAGCACAATATTTTAGACTGTTAAGCTTTAGATATGGAAATGGTACTTCGTCTGAGTGGCATAATTCGAAATCCCTTCATGTCAGGTGAATGATGATATTGCGTCAGCTACTGCAGTAGTGGTGCAACTGGCTTTTCTACTTACAGATTAGCACGTAGATGCAACATACCAAATTTTAGCTTTATTAGCCCAACACTTGTACAGGGGCAACTTTATAAACTTAAAACTCACCCACTACTTATTTTCTGCAGATGTCCTCAGAATCTTTGATAATTATTGAGTTTCTCATTCCCATTCCCATCCAGTTTAATGTGGAGATCCTAGGACAAGAGTAGGCTTTACAAATTTGCAAATGAGCATCTATTTGAGCATGCCTGGCTAAGTAGGCTGAATTGTAGTTTTGTACACTTTCAGCAGTAGCATAAAAAAATTCTATGCCTTAATTTTCAAGAGATTTTTTGTGCAAAAATATGAATTGCATCACCCAGTGCCCAATTCCAGAAAGACTGCATCAGTTTCTAGTTAGTGACTAACTGAACCTACTAGTTAAGTTCCAGGACAGTTGCACATGACATGCTAACCCTGTCAAATGCTTGCTGAACACTGACTGGCAGTTTTTTTAAATGAATTAAGTCATCAGAAATCCACATACATATAAGCACAGAGCTGCTGCATTCCAAATCTCAACTCAGTTAGGCTTACATATCCTCTTCCCCCTATGTACGATCACACCCCAAACCTAGCATATAAGCTCAGAATCTCTTTCTGTGTTTGCCTTTGCAGTTTCTTGTGAATCCATGCAAGCACCAAATGTCAACATGTTTTTGATAATTGTTGCGTTTCACATTTAAAAAACATTCTTAAACTAATTTGCAGTATGTTTTACATATTATGCAATTGATCACAACTTCAGATGGGCTGCATTAACAAGTCCAAAGGTAGAAAATGTGGGAGGAAATGCATTAAGGCAAAAAGAGAATTTTTTTCGTGGACAAAAATAAAACAACATAGTGCCCCAGTTTCATTTATGTTGCATCAGACAGTAGTTGGGCTCTATCCAAAGTTTCATGAGGATAGCTCAATGTTCAATTTCTTTGTATAGCACTTTTAACAGTGGACATTGTCGCAAAGCAGCTTTACAGAAACATATCATTTCAGCATATAAATTAAACATTTTAAATGTATCCCTTATGTGTGAGCCAGAGGTGATGGTAGCAAGGAAAATGGCGATGTTAAATCTGTCAACTACCTGATGAATCTGGCTTGATGATGGCAAGGTTGTAATCAAAAATTCACTTGTAGATTGTAACATGAACACCATGTCAGATTTTAGCTTGGTCAGACTTTAGGTTTCTGAGAAAAAGCTATCCAACCTTGTATCTGCTTCCTTTGTATGACCACACCCCAAACTTTCCAAGTTATGACCTCAGAATTTATATTAGATCTGACTGATGTGTGGTCATCATGTTTTTTTTTTACCAATGCCAAAATGGTTTTGATAATAGTTGAGTTTCATGTTCTGTTGAGTAGTTTGACACCAAATTAGTGAAGATCACCCAAATGTTCTCAGGGCTAGTTCACAAAAATAACTTTTGAGTGTTCTGCATATCCAATTAGACAGATCTACCTTGTTCTTTTGTGCTTTGGAGAATTATGGTATATGTTATATGAACCAATTTGTAAAACCCTGTGCAAGATTGACTCCATTAGGTGTCTCTTGTTGCTTGCCTCTACTGACCAAGTTTCATGTTTTACTAAGAAAAAAAATCCAGATTCTCATCTCTAGTTATTATGAGAATGATTATTATTATTATTATTATTATTATTATTATTATTATTATTATTAATAATAATAATAATAACAACTTCTGTATCCATGGGCATGGTTAACCCCTAATACCTATAACAATATTAAATAGTGATTATGCTAATAATGCTAATAAAAAATAATAATACAAATAATGCAGTCACACTGGCTATGCTTCTTAAACCTCTTTAGGACACCAGACCTCAATATTCCAGATGAGAAACCTCTGGCAAAAATGATGGAATCACCATACCTGGAGGATATGCTCACCCAGTTGTTTTTTTTTTTTACTTTGTAGCAAATCAACAAATCACAGATATGGCACAAAATATTTTTTTTAATAGCTGAACATTCTGGCTTTGTGAGATATAACTTAAACAAATGAAATGTAATCAATAATGAAGTAGAGAAAATAGTTGAGGAGAACACATTGTAAGTTGCATTTCTAAAGCCATTTTTTGGATTTCCATTGAGTTATAACTGATAGCATTTTTATGTGTGTTAGTTACCAATAAGACAAATCATTGAAACTTTTGTGCAGCTTACAAGACTAAACAAGGCAAATAATTTTTACATGTCATGACCTCAATCATCTGGAAATGAAGCCTCACAACAGTAACTCCTAATAGCACCCACTTTTAAGTCATACTTAGATGAGATCAGCTGCATGTATGGATTTTATATATAATATATTTTACATTTTTATATGAACTTCTGACAGTATTCATTAGTTTTGTCAAAGTTCATTTTTATTAATGCAATCAAAAGTTGCTGTGAAATTCTCACTTGTAAAAACTGTGTAAAAACCGACTGCTGTTCAGTGGTAAAAATAACGACAAGGGGAAAGATTGTAGAAATGAGACACTCAGTAGTGTTCAGAACTAAGCTGTGAATAGGCTTCATTGTCAAGTGATGATGTGTGTTTTTTTTTTATCCTTTGTTTCCTAGTTATTAATCCCGCTGTTCATTAAAGTACAGGAATGATCTCATACCACACTGTGAATTCACTACCATTACAAGGAAATGATGATGTCTTTCTTTCTTCTTCTTCTTCTTCTTCTTCTTCCAGACACCCCTTATCATATACCTCTTTCATTTTTTGGTGGACTATGCAGAGATTGTATTTATGGTAAGTACTTTGAGTTTTATGATGCTAACTTTTCATGTTCTGATTTTTTTTTTATATATTTGAAAAAGAACTGCAATAGATCCTCCCAAGAGTTTTAGACTCATGGTATCCTTAGTCTGTGACCTAGCGAACCAGTATTGATGTATTCATTGATGGAGACTTTTGTACATGACTCTGGATAAGGACATCTGCCAAATGTCATAAATTTAAATGTTATATATTGTGCTAAAAAGAAATAGGGCAAAATCTGATAACCAGGCTAAATGTATTTTTAAGAGCTACTCTAAACCTTTTGTGTGGAAGTGTGGCAAGAAAAGCATCTATAATAGAACCACAGTTGAATTTAGGTCTGCCTTGAGGTTCCCAAAAGTGGTCTTGGTCTTGGAGTACCCAGTGTCATGCACATTTTAGTCCTCCAAAGCTGGTGATGTACTACATTCTACTAATGTTGTAGGTTTACTCAGCGTAATGTGCACTCTTCATTTTAAACCACTAAGTTAACTGGTTTCCACTAGTCTTTTGATTTAGCTATACACTGAAAACATTTGGGTTTGAGATTAAGAGATGAATATGAAACGACAAAAGAGATTTCAGCTTTTATTTCCTGATATTTACATCTATCTGTGTTAAATAACTTAATACATTACACCTTTTGTTTAAAGCCACCTATTTTTCATGTGATCAACAATACTGCTGACAGGCAGGTGTTTCCTGTTGCCCATGTGTGCCCTGTTAGAAAGTAAATGAAAGGATTGGCCATGTGGTCTTCCCAAAATGCCTATATGTTGTAGTGGATTCCTTGTCACCTATGAACAGAGAGGAGTGGCAACCCAGCCAGGATATCATGGATTTGGTTCTTCGGTGGGCAGATTGATGCATGTTATGCGGCCCAGGAAACGATCCTAGAATACTAAAAGAATAGTACAAGCTTATCATGAGGGCTGTGTTGTACCCTGAAGTGGAATTTTGAATTATCATCTGTGGTAATTGCAATTATGTTATACCTCTGTTAACAGATAGCAGATGGAATCACAGCAGTGGCTCTCTATCTGTCAGTGAAGATCTACAACAAAAATGTGGTGAGTATGAGAAGGGCTTAATGGGATATTTGGTTATTCCATATCAGCTTAACCAAAAGTGCAAGTTGCATCATGATCTCAGAAATAGCTAAATCATTTAGCAAATAAAGTTTAATACAAAGGACTGACAAATGATAAACAGTGTAGTGATGTTAACTATTTTTGAGCAATTAAGCTTTTTTAATGATCTTACAAAGCTGTGCTCTTGAGTTAGTGACAGTGTCAAATACAGCCTAGCTATGTGCTAGACTGTCTGACAATGGGGGCGTACACAAAATTAGCCAGATAGTTTTAACAGCCGTATCCTTCAAACCGCCTGCCTTGTGTATGCCCCCCTTTTGCTGCCACATCTGGCACCCAAGACTTCAGCAACAGCTCACTTAAGTTCTCTAAGTTTTGAGGTGGTGCCTCCACGGATCAAACTTGTTTGTCCAGCACATCCCACAGGTGATCTATTGAATTGAGATTCATTGAATTTGGAGGCCAAGTCAATACCTTTAACTGTTTGTCATGGTCCTCAACCCATTCCTGAATAATCTTTCCAGTGTGGCATGACACATTATGCTACTGAAAGAGGCCACTGCTGTTAGGTAATACCTTTTCCATGAAGCAATGTACTTTGTCTGCAAACATTGTTTAGGTTGGTGTTATGTGTCAAATTAACATCCACATTTATGCCAAGTCTCAATGTTTCCATCATGTGATTCATCACACAAGGTCACTTTCTTCCATTGCCCCATGGTCCAGTTCTGATGCTCACATGCTCACTGCAGGGGCCAAGATATTCTGGAGCTGAGAAATAAGGGAAAATTGATCAGAACCCTTGCAAAAGCATTGAGCATAACCAATGCAACAGTATGGAATGTCACTGGTGTACTATGAACCAGAGCCACCAAAGTTGATCTGGATAAGGGTATCTGTCAAATGCAATAAAAGTAAATGTAAGATGAACCTCTACCAAAGTGATGGAAATGCCATTGTATGGAGAAAGAAAGGTTCTGCTCATAATCTAAATATATGAGCTTATCAGTCAAGGATGATGGAGGTAGTGTCATGTCTTCTGTATTGATGATGTAACACATGAGGGTAGCAGCAGAATGAATTCAGAAGTCTACAGAAATACTGTTTTACAATTTACAGAGAAATTAATCTTACTGGGAGGAACTTAACTATGCAGCTAGACATTGACCCAAAACACACCGCCAACACAACAGACTTCATCGGGGGAAAAGGTTGAAGGCGTTAGACTGGCCAAGTCAATCACCAGATTTTAACCTGAACATGTATTTCATCTCCCAAAGAGGAGACTGACCAGACAGTTCAGGATGTAAATATTTGAATGAAAAAGAAAATAAATAAATTGCTGGTTAGGTTGGTTTATCAGAGAGAATGTAAGAGTTTAACAATATATAAGGTGTTTAAGGTATATAAGGTAGAATTTGCTATTTTCCAAATGTATTAAGACTTAGGAGTGCATAGAAAACAGTACTGATATCAATATAGATTCGATAGAGTGCTCATTAACTGGTACCCATAAAAATGATTTGATGTCAAAAACCGTAACAAATAAAAGCATAGTAAACAAGTAATTTTGCAAAAAAAAACATTAGAAAGGTGAGAAAAAATTTCAGTAGATAACTGTAGGGCAGAGGAAATAACAGAAGTATTCATACAATATATTGTTCTTGACAATCAAACAATGTTAGTCATAAATAACATCTTTTAACCCCTTCATGTTTTGGAGCCAAAAGAGGAAACTGCTTTGGTTTTACCAGAGATGCTATTACATTATATTACACTAATCAGCTTTCCTACTGATATTTTGACTATTCATGTGGGGCATGCTGCAAACAAAGCTTGCATACAGGCCAGGCAGTATTTGAGGAAATGCTTGAAACTTGGACCATTCCAAATAATTCTGTCTAGACTATGCTTTGTGATAATGCCAAAAAAAGTAGACTGATGATACTGGACTGCCAAGTCGTTCTTGTTTTGCTTACACACTCCAGCTGGTTGTGACAGAGGCTCTGCTATTACAGCGAAGCATTGCATACTCCTGCATAGAGAACATTCAGCTACAGATAAACCAACCTATTAAAAAACAGCAACAAGACCTGTTGGAATAACATATATTCTACATGCTGCAGTCTCGAATTAAGCAGAAACATGTCCTTTAAATATTTGCATTCGAATATGATCTCCCTGACAGCATCAGTGTTAAACACGGGAATCTATGAGAGAAGACACTCTTCAGATGTATTGGCCTGTTGCAGTTTTACAGAGATTACTGTCGAAAGATGAGGACCATGGGATAAAATGTCCACTTTGTTTGCATTGTGCTTTTCCAGCATGGATTAAAACCCACTCTGCTGCATCACAACTATACTAAATCCAATGTATTTAATTAGTCTAATATGTGTGATGTAAATGGACATGCTGCTAATTGTCTAGTACTAAATGTGTATAAAGTAGAGAACAGAGAGACGTTCTCTCTCTTATTATGATCAGCATGCCCAAGCTTGTTGCTTCTATCTCATCCTAGCGGAATAACTAGTGCTACCCAGTATTATTGCACATATTTTTATCTTCCTTCTTTCTGTGCAACTTTACTTTCATGTTAATGGCAAGCAAAACTGCGGCTTTCAACTTTGTTGGATAGACAGACCTCAGCATTTTATATAACCTTGATAAGTACACGTTCTGAAAATTTCATCAGTAAGTGATTCCACAGATGAACCAACCTGCTGAATGCAGGTGAATACAACTCCTTCAAAGGTCACAGTGCTGCTCATTCACAGAACCCACCTCAAAGGATCTGTTCCCTATTCTTCTGTTACGTTTCACATACCAGACATTGTGGTCACTTATCTCATGTGTTTAGTGGTTAATTAATATTATATTATAAGCAAGCTCTGGAGCAGAGCACATGCCCAAACATGCAGATAGGCACACAGTCTCTTGTATGCACACATTCCTTTCCTCTCTCACACACTCACACATGCACAGTGTTTACTGTGTGCAGTGTTTACCTAAAGGGAAACCTTGGCTCCTGATATTCATGTGGGTGTTACTTGTACCACCTACCTAAGTGTTGTTGCAGACCATTTACACCCCTTCATGCCAACTGCAAACCCTAATGGCAGTGTTAACATATATCAGCAATATTGACCTATGTCATGAATATTATAAAATAAATAAATGACAGAGGTGATAAATTGTCAAGGACAATGACAAGCAGTAGTGTTTGATTATTTTTAACAGTCTAGCTATGCAAAAGATCTTCGACAACTGTACTACAGTCTGTGTGAGCTAACATTAGATTGAAACATTTTTGGATTTTCTGCTATTTCCAAATTTGTTATAGTTCAGAAAACAGAAGTATGCTTTGGAGGCAGACCGGTATCCACATGACTGTCTGGAGCTCATGCGCTCACCCAAAGAGATGTTCTACATTCCTCTCAAAGTGGCTATGTTGTGAGTCTTGATTTTTTTTGTCTTTATATACACCAGACTGGAGAACAATGTTGAGTTTTTATCAAGTCCTCTTATATTACACAGTTTTTAATTGTATTTGCTTTATTCTAAAATTTCTTGGGCATCCAGTTACCTGTTGAATCCCTTCAGTATCCTATCCTGTGTGGCAAAGTCTACCTGTGGTCTTAACAATGCCGTTATTGCAGTCTTCATCCTCTGCACACTAAAAGGTAAATAAAATTCACCTCCATGCTTCATGATGTCTTTTTTTAAGATCAGTCAATAGTTTTGCAAAAGAATATATGTGGTTGTTTGTAGGTTCAGTGTACTTGTTCAGTGGACTTATCGTTAAAAATGGTCAAAATGTATGTATTTTCAAAAATTATAATGCATAGCAATTCAATTTAATTTGAAGTTATGTATAATCTGAAAAAGATATAAATTATTTAACACAATTTCTACCATTTATACTTGACAGTGGGATTTAAGTTTGTGATAGGATTTGAATTTGTACATCTCCAAAATGTCATTTTTGAGGAAACAGCACTTGAAAAAGTAATGCATCCTTATCAGCTCCCTGTCCAGTCCAAAGTTTTGTATTAAATATATCAAGCATAAATGTGTTGAATGGGTTTTAATTCTATACATTATACCTGTCTTTTACTGCATATGGCCTCTATGATCAGCTTGCTTGTGTATTTTTCAGGAAATGCCTTGTTGAGTGCAATCTTCTTGTCCTTGGCAACCTATCAGAGCATATATCCTCTCACATTGTTTGCACCTGCCCTTCTTTTCCTGCTACAGGTGATGCTTTATGAGACCTAGACTAAAGAAATACCAGAATAAAATGAATTATATTGGTTTGAAAGAAGCTACAGGCTGGCAACAATAAAAAGCTGTGCTGTCTCATCTGTCAACATCTCTCTCTCTCTCTCTCTCTCTCTCTCTATCTCTATCTCAGAGGTTGTATATCCCAGTCAACCCATGCAGAAGTAGTTTCTGGTTCTTCACCCTGCAATACGCCTTCATGTTTGTGGGAAGCCTGGTTGTCATTGTCTGCCTCTCTTTCTTTTTACTTGGATCCTGGGACTTTATTCCTTCAGTCTACGGATTCATGTCAGTATATGAGTGGGAGGTTTTCCTGCACCTTCTTCTAATAACTTATTAGATCTTAAAAGTGCTTTGAATTGAATCCAAGAGGTTGCTGACCTCTGAGAACTGCTACATCACTTGTCACATTTTGGCCAGTTTGGTGTAAGGCCATAGCTATTGAATTTATGACAACATGGATATGGACATTTTTAACTAATTTTACAGGCTTTTATGTTCTCTTTCTTTTATATCAAATCAAAATGCATTTTGTCTCTTAAACATAAGTGCAGTGAATTGTGTAAAGTATATTTGAATTTATATTTGGGTTATTCCTATAACTTTGTGTTTGTGTGTTTTATAGCCTCTCAGTACCAGATCTTACTCCAAATATCGGCCTCTTTTGGTATTTCTTTGCTGAGATGTTTGAGCATTTTCGTTTCTTCTTCATCTGCGTCTTCCAGATTAACATCTTTTTGTACACCATCCCTCTGTCTATCAAACTCAAGTAAGACTCTTCTTCCTTTATTAAAACTCATATTTTGCATCTGTTTTGTAGCTTTTGAGCTGAAAAAGCATCTACATATCAATAGATTGTTTACAGTTTTAAGAACCACAGTGGACAGTAATATATATTGTTAATGACCTAGTCATGACAGCTTATACACTCAAGTGAAAAAGAAAGTAGCCCTCTTGACTTCTATGGTTTTACGTATAAGGACATAATAATAATAATAATATATATATATATATATATATATATATATATATATATATATATATATATATATATATATATATATATACATACACACACACACACACACACACACACACACACACACATGTATATATGTATATAAATACATATGTTTATAAATATATATACACATATGTATGTATATGTGTGTGTGTATATATATGTGTGTATATATATATATATATATATATACATTATATATATATATATATATATATATACATATATATATATATATATATATATATATATATATATATATATAATTACACACACACATACACTATATTGCCAAAAGTATTCGCTCACCCATCCAAATAATCAGAATCAGGTGTTCCAATCACTTCCATGGCCACAGGTGTATAAAATCAAGCACCTAGGCATGCAGACTGTTTTTACAAACATTTGTGAAAGAATGGGTCGCTCTCAGGAGCTCAGTGAATTCCAGCGTGGAACTGTGATAGGATGCCACCTGTGCAACAAATCCAGTCGTGAAATTTCCTCGCCCCTAAATATTCCACAGTCAACTGTCAGCTGTATTATAAGAACGTGGAAGTGTTTGGGAACGACAGCAACTCAGCCACGAAGTGGTAGGCCACGTAAACTGACGGAGCGGGGTCAGCGGATGCTGAGGCGCATAGTGCGAAGAGGTCGCCAACCTTCTGCAGAGTCAATCGCTACAGACCTCCAAACTTCATGTGGCCTTCAGATTAGCTCAAGAACAGTGCGCAGAGAGCTTCATGGAATGGGTTTCCATGGCCGAGCAGCTGCATCCAAGCCATACATCACCAAGTGCAATGCAAAGCGTCGGATGCAGTGGTGTAAAGCACGCCGCCACTGGACTCTAGAGCAGTGGAGACGCGTTCTCTGGAGTGACGAATCGCGCTTCTCCATCTGGCAATCTGATGGACGAGTCTGGGTTTGGCGGTTGCCAGGAGAACGGTACTTGTCTGACCGCATTGTGCCAAGTGTAAAGTTTGGTGGAGGGGGGATTATGGTGTGGGGTTGTTTTTCAGGAGCTGGGCTTGGCCCTTTAGTTCCAGTGAAAGGAACTCTGAATGCTTCAGCATACCAAGACATTTTGGACAATTCCATGCTCCCAACTTTGTGGGAACAGTTTGGAGCTGGCCCCTTCCTCTTCCAACATGACTGTGCACCAGTGCACAAAGCAAGGTCCATAAAGACATGGATGACAGAGTCTGGTGTGGATGAACTTGACTGGCCTGCACAGAGTCCTGACCTCAACCCGATAGAACACCTTTGGGATGAATTAGAGCGGAGACTGAGAGCCAGGCCTTCTCGTCCAACATCAGTGTGTGACCTCACAAATGTGCTTCTGGAAGAATGGTCAAAAATTCCCATAAACACACTCCTAAACCTTGTGGACAGCCTTCCCAGATGAGTTGAAGCTGTTATAGCTGCAAAGGGTGGACCGACGTCATATTGAACCCTATGGATTAGGAATGGGATGTCACTTAAGTTCATATGTGAGTCAAGGCAGGTGAGCGAATACTTTTGGCAATATAGTGTGTGTGTATATATATATATACATATATAAATACATATACAAATACATATATATATATATATATATGTATGTATTTGCTCCTTGCCATTGTGTTAACACATACCTGAATACTTCAGACCAGCAAACTGCTCTTTTGATCAGCTGCACTTGGCTTCAACTTCGAAAGGAAACAGTAAGGGTGTACTTAGTTTCTCACACATGGCTTCTTCATATTGGCTTAATGTTTGTTAAATAATTAATAACACTGTTTAATATGTGAGGTTGTATTTACCTAATTTCAAGACATGCTTTTTAATGTCCTGATGTAAACCCACAGAATTTAAGAGGGTGTACTTTCTTTTTCACATGACTGTATCTCATATCCCATGAATGTGAGCAACAAAAATAAAGAAGGCTGTGGTTAATAAGGATGTTTGAGCAAACATTAAACTAAATTAAATAGAATTCAGGAATTCAATACATTATTGAACAAGATTAATAAACATGGTGATTTTTCATATTCTTACCCTATATACTGTCTCTATTTTTTCTTTTTTTTGTAACAGGGAACATCCAGTATTTCTCATCTTCATGCAGATTGCCATCATCTCCATTTTTAAATCATATCCCACAGTGGGAGACATAGCACTCTATATGGCCTTCCTGCCTGCCTGGAGCCACCTTTACAGATGTGAGTAGCAGGGTCAGATTCTGCTAGCTAACACATTGTACAGGAAAAAGAGAAGTTTCCATTCCTAGCCATTATAGTTGTAAAACAGTGATTTTCCCTTTTTAAAATTATGCTGATGACTTTAATTGATCATTTTTATGTACAACTGGATTTAGAATTTATCTCAAATACTCTTATTCTACTGTGGCTGCAATTAAAAAAAAAACTATTAGTATAATCTTGTCTTATACTTATAATCTTGCTAGTCATGCTAATAGTTAATGTTAATTCTATCAGCTTTATCCTTGGTTCAGGAAGAGAGGGAGTTACATGGAATGAATGAAAGACTGGTGAATGAAAGTAGTTTATTTTGGGTTTTTGTTACAAAAAGTGATGCTAGGAATTTCCTTTTTTTTTCCAATATTTCTTTCTCCAGTCCTGAGGAACATCTTTCTGGTTTCCTGCATTTTATTGGCCTGCTCAGTCCTTTTCCCAGTTCTCTGGCATCTCTGGATCTACGCTGGCAGTGCCAACTCTAACTTCTACTACGCCATCACACTTCTATTCAACGTCGGACAGGTAAGCAGGTTTCATGCTTCCTTTTGTTTTATATTTATAAAAATAACATTACAGATTTTAGAAAATAAATGTTAGCAGTGAGGGTTAATCTTTATTCACTTCTTAGTCTATGCAGAAGATTTCAAGCTCTCTTATGCCATTAGCTTTGTGCATTTAAACTGCTTTCTTCAGGTCAGGTCAAATGGGTACAAATCTGTAGACTGTGATGGTCATTGCAAAAATCAGATCTTACCAAAAGATGTTCCCATAAGCATCTATGGCCAAGTCTTAACCTCCTATCAGAGATGACCAAGCATTGACATAAAATAGCAGGTTAAGAAAATTCATTATCCCATCAATCTTCAGAAGTGCCCCAGGACCACTAGTGTAAAGAGAAAAAAAGAAATTAAAGTATCAATTCAATTCAACCAACAATAGGCATTGTCTCAATGCAGCTTTATTGTTATATGAATCTGAAAGACTGCAAAAATTATTAGTGTACATTATGTGGCTAGGACAACTTACTTCCAGTCTTTAGTTCTATGTTTTTTGTAGCTCAATTTTGTTTGGTGTAAAACCAGGGTCCTGGAGGAACATTGTTTTATTTCACTATGTACTACATCAGCTATATATGGTTGAAATGACAATAAAAGCATCTTGACTTGAATATTTTTAGAAGGAAGCAAAATTATTGTCATCATAGCAAGAGAAAATATTCTTTTAATAACTCTCTTATCCTATTGGCAGATATTGTTGTCAATGTCCTCATATATTTAGGACCTGTTTGTCCTTACTGACAATAGATTTACCTGGACATGTAAATAATGACAGATAAGTGCACAACATCTGCTGCTGCAAATGACATTTTCTACACAGACACCATAGGTTGTATGTTTTTTATTTCACTATAATAAATGAGTGTGCCTATTACTCTCTCTCTCTCTCTCTCTCTGTTTGTGTGTGTTTTATAGATTCTACTCATGTCAGACTACTTCTACGCATACTTGCGACGGGAGCATCATCTGAGCCAGGGGCTGTACCTGCAGAGAAAGGATGGCACTGAAGCCACACTGGTGTTAAAATAACCCCTAAAATATCAACCTGGTTACCTCTTCTCTTCCTCCATCCTTTTTTAAAAAACTTTTTTTCTTATACACTTGTAAACTTTCATTTTCAAAGTTTCTGTGTATTATTGATCAGGAAAATCCCTCCACCAACTACACCATAATGAATAGCAAAATTAACTACTACATAGAGTGACCTACCAGTTTTTGTAAGTGACCCAGTGAGCCAGAATATTATGTTAAATTGTAAATCCATCAGTAAAACCATGACATCAGTTAAAGGGCTACTTACTCACACAACCTGTGGTTGAATCTCTCCAGCAGGTTCACTGTAGTGGGTTTATTGCCACTACTCATATGTTCCTCACCATAGATGCCATCTGTAGGTGTATGTATCTAAACTTAACCAAAGTACGCTTACAACATTCAAAGCCTCATGCTTTGATCATCCTGGTTCACTTACTAACAAAACACACTAATCTTCATTTCTCCCAAGGTGTCAGAAAATGAAACTTAAACGATGTACATCCTTAAGTGAATAATTCAATGCCACCTCTTTATTGTGTATATATAATTTATATATGAAGCAATAGGTCATTGCTCCAGGAACAGATGCTAAGGCTGCCGCAGCATCTCAGGATTTTCCTCAAGATTTATCTACAATGATTAACAGAACATATGTTGTTATATTTTCCCCTACGTTTTGTGTACTTGTGTACTGTTTACATTGGTACGGGTTGTTTTAAGGGAGAGTTTGAGTTTTGTGGAATGCTGTCAGAATGTTTCTAAGCTGAAAATGAAAGCATACCATATACCAAATAAAGAATAGTTATTTAATAATTTGACTTGTCCTGTATGGCTGTAGTAGGATGCCATTCCTAGTGGCCATGGGTTATGTCTATTATACTTAGTTACTACACTGAATAAAGGTCTGTGCGCTCAGTCAGATTTACTAAATATATCAAGTTCCATGATTTCCTAAATCAAGCGTATAACTAAACTAAAACAGATCATTTTAAATGATATTAACACAAACCAATTACGTTAAGTAAATGGGAATTAGAACTGTATTGTTAATTTTGCTTACTTGCTTGTACAAAAACTAAAAGTATTAATGTTACCTAATTCAAATCATGGAGCCGATGTATACATATGAATTAAGTCAATTCAACAAGCTTTTTTTTTCAGTGTATACTTTATGTTGGGAGGTATTTATACTTGAGTATCATTTGAAATTGAATATTTGTACTCTTGATTACATTAAAAAAAGTTTTTAAAAAATGTTTTTTACTCCTTACATGTTTATGTGGATCAGCTGTCCATGAGCATCTCAAAAGATAGATAAACCACCACACTGCTGTGTTGAACTAGTGGATCATCCCCAGGTCCTGTCTCGCTAAAACAGTTCCATATGCCATAAGTTAGCAATGATTGTATTCATGTAAGTTATTTATAATATTTATTCTGATTAATTTATTGTATGATAATCTTATGTATATGACTTGAAAACTTGAATGGGTTTTTAGGCAAAACTGACAGTTGTTATAAGTTTTAGATAAATGATAAACCAATGAAAACATGGCATTACTGTATGCCATTAACAGAAAAAAAAAAAAGTTGAAACTGCAATTACAACCTTCCCAACTGAAGCATATTTCAATAATTTTGTAATATTATTGGAGTTCTGAATCCAATGTGAATTTATCATAATATAAATGTTTAGAATATGAAGACATTTTGCATAGCTAGTCAGAGAGGGAGCATTAAAGAAAAATCAAGAAAGAGGTAGGTTAATTATGCTGTAATCTAGCTAACGACAATTATCCCTTAAAACTATGTTAGCAGAAAAAAAGTCTTGAATTTTATTTAAACAGTTCCCTTTATTGACAACAATGAGCTTTTTCACACTGGACATCACGTCTATTTTAGATTACTTTGCTGTCGGGTATCTAAACATTCTGTGGTGAAATGAAGCTTTGACAAAATTGAAGCATCCAGAGTGAACATCCTCATATCAACACTAGCTGACTTGCCCCCTCTACACTTCCATTCTTACCAAGTTTACACTTCTTTTCCATCTGTACCGTCATAAGTGACAGAAATTATGTAATAGTACTGCACATATAACAAATTTATGTTCAAACCCTGACCCAAATCTGCATTTATGGTTTAGATCCTACAGCCAGTTCAGAAGTTCTGGAATCTAGCAGTCCAAGGAAAGATGCATCTACTCGCATCATCTGCTGGACCTTCTGACAATGCAAGTGGGTCATTCTCTGAACATAGTGGCAAACTTGTCTCATATTTTTGCACATTCGGTATGAATAATGCAGAACTATTAAATGCATAAATCCTAGCCTGCACAGATCATTGGGAAACAATATCTCAAACTGTTGATCCTTCTAATCGGAGTGGATGATGATCATTAGGCTTGATGCGTGTTACTGCCTGCTGTTTATGTCCTTCTCAGACAACTATCTATCGAGATTATATGCAAATCATTTAAAAACAATTGCAGAGTAGCTCTTTGATCAAGTTGATTGCAGCAAGTAAAACAATATCTTCAGCAATTTTGTCAGTCATTTTGCATTCTGGAATGTGATCAGTGAGTTTGTACACTGTGCAGAGTGATCGCTCCGGAACAGTGCACATATTTTTGATCATTTTTTGAGGTATGCCCAGATCCCATTGCTTTTTAATTATTTATTTGTTGAAAAAATGAACATGCTTGTCTTTAGAACACGCTTTGGTATTTTACATTTCTTTTAAATATTGAAATTTAAAGTCAGCCAAAAACACAAAAACATACATGTCTTCTGTGCATCTATAGCCATATTGTATGAAACCTAGGACATATTTTCATTTACTTTCTATGTTTTTTTCCCATTTGTCTTGAGGAAAATGGCATTTCACTCCAATCCATGTGAGCACCAATTGTTTACAGTGAGTAGTCAGTGCCAAAATTGAATGAATTTGACATAACAGTTATGGGGAGTGTTTCATATTTACTTACTTACTTGAAAAACACTGTGTCTATTTCATATAGCGTCTGCTGTGGAATCACTGTTTTCTTTCCAAAAAACAAGACAAGGAATTAAAATGGGAGTCCAGTGAGAGTCCTCCATCCATCCACCCATGCCTCCTCTCTGTTTATCCAACACAGTATAAGCAAGTTTGTTATATCAAATTTGAAGTTGTTATCACAAAACCTGACATTCCTGTAAGCTATTGAAACTGTGTTGCTATTGTTGAAACTGTGCCCTGGATGAGGCCACCTGATGACTCCAAAAGGACAACTGATCTGAGGATTAAACTAATGCATTATAGCTCTTAAAGAAGTACCATATAAACATAAATGAAGATACTTTTTTTATATTTATAATATAGAAATAAATGGTCCATAGCAAACACAAAAAACAGTGTATGAGCATTTTAAATGATATAAAAACAGTTACTTTAAAAAAAAACAAAGCAATAAAAATATAAGTTGCGTCAGTGTTTCTTTTGATAGCTAGTAAAGCAGGTCCATGTAGGTGCTTTCATATAATTAGACATATAATGAAATATTATAAATCCAAATCACATGACATACTGTGATAAAAATTAAACACACATACAAATTTTATATATATATATATATATATATATATATATATATATATATATATATATATATATATATATATATATATATATATATATATATATATATATATATATATATATATATATATACATACACATATATATACACATACATTTACACTTTATAAAAGGTCTCTGATATTAGCTTATCACAGACCATGCTCTCAAGGCCAGCCATTGAAACTGCCCAGAGACACATGGAAGATCTGGCAAATGATGGCAGTTTTTCTGTTTGAGAAATAACAACCTTGTGAGTGTCAGGTGAAGATGCGCTCGTAGGACCTGCAATAGCTAATCAGCATGTTCCAGAATAAGTGTCCTGTGAAATGCCTTATGTGAAAACGTCTGAACCCAACCCAGCTGCTGAGGGGTTAACTCTCCACCCTAAGCATCTCTGGTATTGCTGTCAAAAACATTGATTTCTTCCAAAACTTCTTGAGGTGAAAAACATCTTGTTCTATCCATGTCCCAGTGTAAAAGGAGTTGGTGATGATGAATCTCTGCTGATTCTGGTACACAAGCTGTGTATACAGAGTGCAGGTGTGTAAAGTTATGAAGCACAAATTACTATTGCAGCAAATCTGTTACATATGGAATCCCACATAACATTAACACTGCATGCACGTAGCCTCCAACACAACTGGCCCTGTAAATTACACAGGCTGTAATCAAATTTATAAAACAACAATTGGACCTCGTACCAGGACTCATACTTGGTCCAAAAAAAGGTACTGATTCAATTAATTTAGTCTTTTAAAAAAATCTTTAAAAAAAGAAGTCCCCTGTTATGTTATGCCTTGTGGTCAGTGTCAGGATAAAAATTAATGAGCTTGTAATGTTTGTAAATCTATAATAATAATAATAATAATAATAATAATAATAATAATAATAATAATAATAATAATATTCGTTCATTTAAATAGTTTTAGACTTTTTGCGTTTAATGGGGATTTTTCCCAGATAGAAAATGTTTTTTGAAATAAAATATATTAAAAAAAAAAAAAAGATTTATTTATTTATTTATACGTAATATGGTTTAGTTGGAATTACAGCGCCCACAATTATGGCAGAAAGTCCTGTCTCGCTGCGTCTTGTCAGAACTGAGGGGAATTAAAATTGGGGTGCAAATATTGTCTCTCCTGATTGGTCAAAATCAGAAGTTAATCAAGTTAAGCCAATCAGCGTCGAGTGCTTCATGTGAGCGTAGAAAGAACACAGCCTGTGGTTTGGCAGTGCTTTTACATCAGCCGCAATCCCACCAATCACAGCTCACTGCGTCACTACATGGGGCGAGCCATTCACTAGCGAGCAGAGAGAGAGGGAGAGAGCGAAAAAGAGAAAAAGAGAAAGAAAAGGGCTGAGTACATGAGCGCGACTCCTAATGTTTTAATCACGGCGCAGTTCTAGGTAATTTAAGTGGATTTTATCGAAGGTTATTTGAGAGCTTGTTGTTCAGCGTCCAGCGGTGTGACCGGTAAGTGTGCTGCTCTCTCAAACAGCCGGCTTTCCTTCTGCTGCACGGACCGCTAGCTTAGCAGCATGTCCTCAGTCTGGTGGATAACAGGAACTTTCCTCCAGCACATATTAATGTCAGTGTAATGTAACAGCAATGGTATCTATCAAGTCAGGCATTTACATGCACTAATTACGTGCAGCTCACAAAACGCATGTTGTGCACACAGACACGTTGGGTCGGTTATACCGATGTGAAAAGCTATGGTGTGCTACCATCACTTCTCACGTGTTATCTCTGACGTTTTAAAAATGTGTCCTCAAATATGAAGTCTAACTACATTTGCTACTAGTTCGGTGTTTTCACAAAGGTTTTGAATCGACGGTTTGTTTGTTGTTGTTTTTTTTTCAAAAAATATTTTATCGTCCCATAGCGGAAGAATCACAGACTCATTATCTTAATATATACAAACTGTTATGGCTGACTGTTGTCTTATTGTTCGCTGCTGTTTTTGAGCAGAAGAGGGAAATCCATCATGTATACAGAGTCAGTGTAGTTATACTGATTTTACTCTGCAGTTTAAAGCTTAGTGCGTAGGATTTTCTTTGTTAAAAATAAACGAATGGGCGAAAAAAATTAATAATAATAATAATGATGTTAATACATTCTCTAATCATAGTCCGAGCCGGCGACGCTTTATCTGAGGAACGCCCACTGGTCCAGAAGTGTCTAGAAGTCTCTGCATGACGTCATACTGATTTGCATATGCCTATTCCCAAATTATTGTACATGAAAAGCAAAGATTTTTTTCCATTAGAATTTGAGTTTGATCCGAAAAGACAATTTCAGATTTCAGAAATGATTTCTTTACAAAAATAGTATGTTTTCTATCAAGAATGCGGACCAGCCAGCATTGTGAAGTGTTTCATGTTGCATGTCAAATTGTGTTCCATGAAAGAATTTATGAAAACACGTTGAACAGAACAGAGTTTTATCTAAATAGTTAAATGGGTCAATAATACTAATAATAGCAAATGATGTAATAACAGGTTCATTTATATGTTATTGAAGGAAGGCCTCTTATGTTATGGAACCATAAACTAAACCAGCTCTTTTAGGGATTATTAAAGACTGTCATTTCTATCAAGAACACAGACAAAAAAAAGTAACTGTGGCAGTAAGTCAGGAAATAAACATGAAGGAGAAGGTTATGGTTGAAATAATGCTCTTTTTTTTACACAGTGGAGATGTGATGAGATGCGAGCTGGAGAATGTAGTGCAATATAGTCACTAACAGCTGCTCAAATGTTTCTAGACCTTTTATACATTTTGCCATTTTTAAAAAATAAATAAATAAAATTAACAATGCTAATAGAGTATAAAAGATTGCCAAATCTAGAGACATATCACTCAAGTTGTACTCCTGACACAGGTCAGTGCTGTGTGTGGTGTTTGGTCCTGAATTTGTTCTCTTACAGTATATATCAGTTTAGATACAATAAACACCTGTAGTAATGCTGTTTAAAGCATTAAGAAAAGGGGAAGCTAAGACTCGGAACTCTGAGTATGACCGTAAAGGCGAGCTGAGCAGATGGTCAGCTGCTCGTAGACCGACTGAAAAGGTTAATTAAACACCACAAGCTGACTTCTGTGTTTACACAACAGCATGTTTTCATTCAGTCTATTCTCAACCAGACCGAATGGAAATCTAATGTTGGTCCAACATAGTAATTGCACAGATGAATGAAACTAACCATGAATTACAGTTGATTTAATGCTTGCTCTCTGGGGCAATACATAGTCAGTATGTATCTGTTTGGGATTTACTATGTGAGATCATTTTACTTTGCTGGGAAGGCAAGGACTTAACCGGTCAGCTAGATTTAGATACATGACGTTGAGAAAATGCAGCTGTTTGAAAAATCAAAGGGTGAAAGATCACGAGAAAGGAAGTGCTCTCTCGAAGCCTTGTGACCAAAAATGTGCAACTTTTATTCTTGCCTGCTTCTGAATGGAAAGACGGTTATTGCTGATCCAGGCATAGAAATCATTTGATACTGTATTGCTGATGAATAAGTAATCTGATTTTAATGAAGCAAGTAAAGTAGTAAACAGCTTTTAGTGAGGGAACGAGAGTGGTTTCACCATAAATGACCAATGTTTTTCTTTTAAATTCAATAGCACTTGTTCACAAACTGCTGCATCGGACAGAAAATATCAATTATACAAATCATTCTTCCTGTACACAAAAGTGCTGCTGCACACACTTTCACATGAACAGACAGACTTATAAAAGACACACCCCTCGTCCCAGGGGAATGGCATACGTGCTGTGTGTCATTGCCCCTGCATTCTTCTCCACATTACACAGGCACTCAGCTTTCCCCATATTTACAATCCATGAAGGGGAAAGATATTCTGGTTATAACATTACAACAGTACTGTTAAATTTACTTCAGTTAGGCTTATTAATGGATCTGTGGATTTTTCTGTAAGTAAATAGGTCTTTGTTAGTGGGCTTAAAGTGCTCACTACAGGATTGTTTAAGTGCTGTGTATTAGCTGAAGCTGCAGCATGTTGAGCAGCAGTGCTGTCCCTTTAAATTTTCTGCACAGTCACGCTTACTGTATACTCCGTTATGCAACACACCCCTTTTCATTCAGAGGATATAGGCATGAGTAGAGGCACTCTGGTTCTTCACTTGCTTCTCGTTTTTTACCCCTGTGCACTTGCTCAGTGATTTGACTCATCTTAAGATCAGTGATTTCTGTCTGACCACTGCAGCATCTACAGCTCTCTGCTTTTGCAGCAATATTCTTTTTATGATTCGGAAGTAAGACTTGTGAATGGAATAAAAAGTAACTTCATAATAAGAAATGCTGTCTATGATAAACTTTGCATTTCTTTTTTACACAGCTGAGTGCTTCTGTCATGGATCTGAATAATATGGACTCGGGTGATATCCTACCTGTGGTCATTATTGGTAAGTGTGTAATGTTTTTTTTTTTTTTTTAAACCTTTTGATTTGTAAATTTGCTTCCATGGCAGAATTGTAACTCTATGTTGTGATGAATAATGTAGTCTGTGGGAGAGGAATAAAGAGAGGATTTATTGATGTTATTTCAAAAATTTCTCAATTTTTAAAAAAAAAAAAATCTAAGTCCAGCTTTAAAACTTGAATGTTATGAAACAAGAATAAAAACAAAAATGTTTGTCTCTTTTATTATTTATTTATTTTTCTTGAATAAATTTTATTTATTTATTTTGAACAGGGAATGGCCCTTCCGGAATTTGCCTTTCATACTTATTATCAGGACATACACCCTATTTCTCTCCTGAGGCTTTCCACCCTAACCCGATCCTGTGCAGAAAACTTGAAGAGAACTCTCATTTGTCATTGTTTGAACAGGTAATGTAAACCTACATATTGTCTTTTTTTTGGTTTCCTTTTGAACAACTAATCATAGTTTAGTTAATTAAATGATGTGTGTGTCCACACACACTTGTCATTTATTGTATTTTCTTAATATTTCCTCATTATTTGCTAGTTATTTGTCTAGGTACTAGGTAGCGATCTCTGTTGTGTTTGCTTGCTGTAAGGTGTGACCATTATCCTTACAGGATAAGAAATCTATTTTTATATGCTTCGTTCCAGAATGATTAACATGCTTGGTAAAGGTGTGGTTATAGTTTAAAGGTTATGGTTAAGTCTTTGTGGTTAATTAGCTCACGATCAATAACGATCAAGGAAATACTCTTCTATTCTTGAAAAAACAAAAAACAAAGGTGTGTCACACTTGTTGCCACTACGGTGTTGTATAACCTCCTTTGCCCACGTAACAGCATAAAGTCTGTTATAATGCTCAGTGAGCTTGTGTAATACAGAATCTCTCCAAAACCTCCAGGGTCTTCGGTCCTTTCTTGTGGACACTCCTCCTCAGCTCACCCCACACACTGCACATGATATGGGACAATGCTCTTGTATTTCTGGGTGGATTTGGATATGCGTTTTTGGTGTAATGTGATCAGATCTACGTGCTACCAAAAAGATTTAGCAGTTTTGAATAACTTAAATAAAGCTACATTTATTGCCAAAAGGTGGTATGTGGTTTTGTTTATAGAAGTACAGTATATGGCCTAATAGTTGTGCACAGCTGACAATAACCTCTGTGTGTGAGCTTTCCTGTTGCAACAAATTACATGTAATGTGCAGAACAGATCCTGTGCTCTAGAGCAGAAGTTGAAGGCTGTAAGCTAGAGACATTTAGGGGTATGTTTTTTACCCATCTTTACCAAGGGCGTCTATAATTCTGGAGGTAACTCTGTATACATACAGTTAAATGTACATGCATACAAATCCTTACACCTCACTGGACTTATTGCTGCTAATAAGCCAATTTATGTAAATTTCTGCTTTCTTTAACAGTTGCCCCAGAGGCTCAAAAATGCTAGAGAAAATAATGTCGCAGATTGTATGTGTTTGTGTGTCTGTGCGTCTTCGAACCTGTTCTTAGGATCTGGAATACCTGTGTGAAGGCTTGGAAGGCAGATCTTCAAATCCTTTGGCTGTACTCTTTGATTCATTGCTCCTACCAGACAGTGACTATGGATTAGAGTGTGCCTCTCCATTGCTCTGGCGGTATGAGCCAGATAGAGCCATTAACCACCTTGTGCTTGGAAAAGGACCACCTGGAGGGGCATGGCATGTAAGTGCTTACAGGAAAAGCTGTCATTGGGTGGAGTGCAGTTTAAATTTGCATTGTTTAAGAGGGGAAACAAGGACTGCTAGCATTTAAGGGGAGGAAAACAATATTTAGCCCTCATGACTGACTACTGGAATGAACACCTGTACAATAATACTATTTTATTTACATGGCAGTATTTTATTTCTAATGTAGTTTCCTTTTTCCTTTGCTATTTTTAATATGATTTGGTATCTAGTATACTATCTGGTATTTCTGCTTCTGTTGTTCCTACAGTCCATGGAGGGATCCATGTTAACACTTAGCCTTGCTAACTGGATGGAGCTTCCTGGCCTCAAACTGAAGGAATGGATGAGGGAGAAACGCAGGTATGAAAGTCATTTCAGCATCTGTACACATGAGCTTTAAAAAGACATTACATTTTTACAAACAGGAAAGGGTCTTTAATCAGTACTTGGAGAACTTTCAGTTTTCAGTACATTGGTTTGTATGTATAAAGCGAGGAGTAGGAGTTCCTCTTAACTCAGAATTGGGAAATCTGAACACAATATTGCATCATTTTCAACTTCCGTGCCTTTGAGTTGCAATGTGGGGGGGGAAATATGAATGTCTTGTTAGCTGCCAACTGTGCTGAGTGATCTGTAATTCCCTCCTCAAAACAGCAAAATCTATAGTCAGTCAGTGCTGAACGATCTAAAGCAGGGATGTTGAAAGGGCCGAACGCAGGCCACGGGTAGATGTTAACTGGCTCATGACTTCTCTATTAGAATGTATGCTGGGTATTGCACATTGCAATTTTTCTTTTCACCTGACAGTGGCAGCAGATATTAACATAGTTACAAATTCATGAGCTTTTTTTCCCTCCAACTACATTTGCAAATTAATTTATGAAATGATATTTAATCAGGGCTACAGATATAAAGCACAAAGTTAACTGTGGAGAAGGGGCATTTTTAAAAGAGCAGGAAACCACTGTTTGGTCAACCTAAATTTTTCTTGCCTAAAATGGATTTGCATGAGTGTGTTCCAATGTAAATTTAATTTACGATTGTTAATTTTTTGTCTGATTACGTTTGGTTTCTGAAATGGACCAAATGGTTCACTTTTGGATTAGCTGCACATTCATGCAGTTATCTTGTATAACAATTATGTAGCAATAGCAGCACAGTGCAAAACAAAATACTGTTCTGTTACTTACGAACATGTTACTTAAATTCTGTTACTTACGAACATGCTAATTTTGATTTGCTGAGAATAAAAAGTTAGTTATAACCTTGTTTTGTGTGTGTGATTTTGTTAGGAATGTTCGCAATGACCGTGCCACACCAGCAGATATCGCCTCCTACTACCAGCACTATGTGAATAAGATGGGCCTTAGTAAAAACTTTGCCCAGTGTACCATGGTGACCTCAGTACAGCGAGTCTCTCTTCGCACAGGCCACTCTGGCTGGCACATCCAGGGCACACAGAAGCTCGATAATGGAGATGATGTGCCCTTCTTGGTGCAGGCAGAGAATGTAGTGCTGGCTACAGGCACCAGCGATGCCCCAGCCTGCCTTGGAGTCGAAGGAGAGTCGCTACCCTTTGTGTGCCACAGCTTTCAAGAGTTTGAGACAGTCATCTCAAGTGGAAGTTTGTGCAGATCATCAGAGCCTGTTCTGGTGGTTGGAGCAGGGCTAACTGCAGCTGATGCTGTTCTATGCACCCACCACCTTAATGTGCCTGTGTATCATGCATTTCGCAGAGGTGTCTCAGACCCAGCGCTTATTTTCAACCAGCTGCCTCGTGTTCTCTACCCCGAGTATCACAAAGTTCACCAGATGATGAGCCAGCAGCAGCACCAGCCAAGCCATTCAGTACCTACTTTTCTCTCACAGCATGTGGAAACACCAGACAATGACCATACTAACTCCTCTTGCTCTTACCCTGGATATCTGAGCTTCCCGAAATACCGTGTTTTGTCTTTTAAACCCAACGGCAAGTGCGTCCTGGAGGCTGAGGATGGGCAACATGTGGTGCTGCAGGTTTCCTTGGCACTGGTTTTGATTGGCTCACAACCTAATCTTTCATTTTTGCCTGAGGAGGGAAGGCAACTGGGGATGGAGCCAGGACAACCAATCAACTGTCGGCGCAACCCAATTAAGGTGGAGCCGTATACCTATGAATGTGTGCAAGAAGTAGGACTGTATGCTCTGGGTCCTCTGGTGGGTGAGAACTTTGTGCGCTTTCTCAAGGGTGGTGCACTGGGAGCTGCATGCCATCTAATGCAAAAAAAGCGGGACAGAGCACAAAATGCAGCGACTGTCCTATCATAGCCAGGATGTAGGGGAGAGAAAAGTGGGGAAAAAAAACAAAAAGATAAAAGCTAGGGCTAGGGGAGTCAGTAAACCCTGTTGAGGGAGCCTTTCTTGTTTATGAACGGCAGGCCTTATTTACCAGTATTTCAGTAAAGGTGTGTGTAAGCAAAACCTTGCCAACTTTCCACCAGATTTACAAAGATTGAAAATCTCCATAAAAGGCAAGGCTGTCCATGTTGAAATAAGAAATTACTCAGAAAAAGATGTTCTCAAAAGAGTTATGTCAGCATGTCCCAATGACTGAAATTCTGAAATTTGGTTCCATGAAATCAGAATTATAGATTTAATGTAGCCAGGTGATCATCACCAAGCACATCACATAGGGAAACTGCAATAAATGCTTTTTTGTTTTGTTTGTTTATTTTTATTACTTAATTAAAACATCTTGTCTACTGTTAGTAAGAAAACCCCCACACACTAATGTGCCCTTCCCAATTCGGTGCTGGGAAATCAGGAAGGCATTGGTCATTTGGTGCTGGCTCTAATAATATTGCAGAGCATTTAAAAAAAAGATGCCTTGTTAAACATAACTAACCTGTGTGCTGAGCCATTACAGCCCACCCTCTTTTATACAGCAGCATTTCTACTTTTATGGCTAGTCTAACTTGTATCTTGGCCAATATATATAGGTGTATCTTGGCCTATATATATATATATATATATATATATATATAAATATATAAATAAACTTATTAGGTAGTGCTCACATGAGCCATTTTCTGTCTCAACCCTGTGGCCTTCATTTCTGATTGTTCCCACATGAGAGTAAAAACTTTCCACATGTATAGGTTCCCCACTACCACAACCCTCCAGTTCTAATCTGGTCTGTTTAAATAGTTGAGGTTAATCTCAAACTTATCTGGCAATATTCTCAACCAGCACCTCACTCTCTCTGCAGCATCAGCAGCCTCTCACAGCAAGAGAATGAGGCATGAGAATGAAAGGCAGGTTAAGTAAGGTGTCTGAATGAACTGTATTTAAAGACATGATTGGTTTTATAAAGAGGAATGGAAAGCATATTCTGTGTATGTATGTGTGTGTGTTTTTTATATATATATATATATATATAATTACACATACATATATGTATGTATATAATGTGTGTATATATGTATATATGTGTGTGTGTGTGTGTGTGTGTATATATATATATATATGTATGTATATATGTATGTATATATGTATGTATATATATGTGTATATATGTATGTGTGTGTATATGTGTGTATATATATATATATATATATATATATATATATATATATATATATATATATATATATATATATATATATATATATATATATATATATATAAAAAAAAATATAATATAATAGTATGTATGTGTGTATATATATATATATATATATATATATATATATATATATATATATATATATATATATATATATATATATATATATATATATATATATATATATATATATATATATATATATACACATACATACTATTATATTATATTTTTTTTATATATATATATATATATATATATATATATATGTATGTATGTGTGTGTGTGTGTGTGTGTGTGTGTGTATATATATATGTATGTGGACTGAACATAAGAAGTAAATGCAGCCTGAAATAAAGCAGTTTGATTCTTGATGGCAGTCTGTACACACTGAGATAAACGTGCTGCCTGACACTGCATACATCAACGGTTTAAACTGCTGGTCTCAAAGAAATCAGGGATTTTATTTTTCTTTAAACACATCTGCTAACGACGTTTGGGAGCATGTAATTTCTATTTTTTCCTATACAATCATATGTTTGTACTTATGCAGGCTTTTCCAATGAAAATGTATATCTTTTTATGGCCTCTGTAAGGGAGAGAAACAAGACGATGATTCTTCACAGGAAGAAAATTGAAATTTGCCAAGCAAATTAGGTTTTGTATCAGTCTTGGTACTTTATTTCTTTTATTGCTGGAATGTATAACATGTATTATCTATAGAGAGTCGTGCCTTAAACATCATGTGCTCTCTGTAATTGTGTTTGTCTAGCATGACTAATATTACATAGTTTTGCTAATAAATTCATCAATGAGAAGTAAAATATCCTCTAAATAACCAATATTTACAGATGGCTAAATGTTGACTTCTTTAGCCAATTATGTTTGCTACTGGAACCAGTGCTAATCTCACTTGGTAATAGCAAAGAAAACAGTTAAACTTAGTTAAATATAACCCGGTAATATTGGCTAAAATAAGCTCAACATGCATTTTCAAACTAGGATCCTTTTTTCTTACTTCAGCAAATTGAAACACATTATATATTATATAACACATTAGAGGCTCAACACTGCAGTGTGCAATGGTTTATACATCTTCAGATGCATATTAGTAGCTGTAGCTTGGCATAAGTGTATGTTCTATGGAAATTGCAGTCTAGTGGATTCTTTACACTAAAATGTGAATAGAATCTGTATGAAATCCCCTCCTAGTAGCATTCAGCAGTCAGTGTCTTGGTGAGAGAAGGGAACTTTGACGTACATCGAAGGTCCCCCCCCCCCTTAAAAGTAAGTTTCAATAACCCTTAAGTAAAGAATAAAGAACCCCCTGTTTGTTTCCTAATTTCTCATGAAAGGTGCAAAGAGCCATTGCTCAGGCTGTGGGATTAATTTTGAATAAACTTGTACACTAATAATGTGAGAATACACGTCAAGTAGGCTTCAAGATTACAAAATAAATATTCATTTAGGCCAATTTTGCAAATTTAATATTAGACATTCGTTAGAAAACTTCCTTTTGGAATTGAGAAAATGATTTAAAGTGTCCAGGTTTAAGGCAAACAAGATAAGACACTACTTAGTACTTGAGACACACAGTTAAATAGTTACTTTACTATAACACAAACATGAACATTTATATGAACAGTTGCATTCATAAATAAATCTGTCTTTTTTGAATTGTTTAAAACAGTAATTTGCGCACAATAAACAATGAAAAAACATTCCAGATGAGACACACTGCACTTGCTGAGTGCAAAATCCATGTTTGAATAAATGACAATACAGTACTTATTGTTAGTCACATTATTTATTTTTTTTTTTTCATGTACATTGTGTATAGTGTGTGTGTAGTTGATGAAAAGTTGAGATGAACAGTATCTTCTTGTAAAAAAAAAAATGTATTTATACAAATCATAAGTAAATAAATGATTGCATGTTTTTACCCAAATGCCATGGTTGGGGAAAAAAAAGAAAGAAAGCCTCGTGTATTTTCAGTGTACAGTGGATGTCAGATGCATAGAGTAGCGCACACTAAATAACATTAGATAAATTGGAACCAGGAGACCACTGAAGACTGCTGATCTAAAAAAGAAAGACTCTGCTAAGAGAGAACTATTTACACATATGTGTTGTGCCAGGGAATAAAATATAAATGCAATCAGCCTGATATGCATTTTCATGTCCATTGGTTATTAAACAGTAAATAAGCAGAAATGTATTTTGTATTACATTCATTAGAAACACATTTTGAGGTTACATATACACCAATCTGTGAACATTAAAACCACTCTCAGGTGAAATGAACAACTGATTATCTTGTTACATTAACACTTGTCAAGGAGTGGGATATAATGGGCAGTATGTAAACAGTCAGTTCTTAAAGTTAATGTATCGCAAGCAGAAAAAAAATGGGTAAGTGTAAGTATCTGAGCAACTTAGACCAGGGCCAAATTGTGAATGAATTAGATGAATGGGTCAGGCGTGTTCCCATTTTGTAGCGGTTAGTACCTACTAAATTGGTCCAAGGAAGGACAACCAGTGAACCGTTGACAGGGTCAAGAACACCTAAGGTTTAATGGCTCTGTGGGGAGTGAAAGCTACCTTACCTGTTATGATCCCGCAGAAGAGCTAAGATAGCACAAATAGCACAATTTTTGTAGAACATTTTGTAAATTGCTAAAACTGTAATTGTAAAACTGTTAAAGCTGATGCTGGATAGACAGGGGTCAGAACACCAGTGTCAAACAAGGTGGCCAGCTGCATGTGCCTTGCCTACTTGGGGAAGAGATGGCACTGGGATGCACTATGGGAAGAGGTGGTATGATGCTCTGGGCAACGTTCTGCTGTGAAACCTTTGGGTCACAACATTCATATGGATGTTAATGTGACACGTATCATAACATGTACCACCTACCCAAACATTGTTGTAGACCAAGTGGACCCTTTCATGGCAACAGTATTCGCTAACAGCAGTGGCCTCATTCAGCAGGATAATGCACCCTGCCACAATGCAAAAACTGTTGAGGAATGGTTTGAGGAACATGACAAAGCGTTCAAAGTGTTGATTTGACCTCCAAATTCCCCAGATCTCAATCCTGAGCATCTGTTGGTTGTGCTGGACAAAGTTCAATTTGTGAAAGACTCACCTTGCAGCTAACAGGATTTAAAGGATCTGCTGTGTGCCAGATACCACAGCTCACCTTCAGAGAAGTGGAGTCCTTGCCTTGACAGTTCAGAACTGTTTTGGTGGCATAAGGGAGACTGACACAATATTAGGCAGGTAGCTTTAATGTTATAGCTGATTATTTACTGTACTTGAAAGTGTTCACATACAGCATGTACTGTATCTCCAGACTGTTCTTTCATTACTCCAGTGTGAGAGGCATGGCCACATACGAGTTATTTCAGTGTTCTTCAAACAGTGCTCAAAACTCTGACTTTTTATTAGGGAAAAATGAAGACTACACTTTTGGTCTATTTTGTATTCCATTGTTAAAATGCAAAGCTCCTTGTTGGCAGGTCAGAAATGGTCATTTAAAAAAACAGTTTTTGCATTTTCCGCCTCAGCTGAGTCCCACCATTTGAATAGCTCTGATCCAGAAAATGCTTGCTATTCCAGTCATTAACGTCCTTTAAAAGCTGTTTCTTTACTGAAAATGTGCAGGTCTTTAAAATAATGTTGACCTACAATGTAAATTGTATCATACTAATTATTATTTTTTTTATTTAATTTCTTTAAGCCAAAAAAAACCCTGACATAGCCACAGACCTTACTTGTATGGGTGTTTGCAGAAAAAGGTCATAGTGTACTAGAAGCTGCATTCATCTGAGAAAATTGCCTTGACTTGGATAAGTCTCAATTTCATGCTCTCTTTCTTAGCATCTTCCTGAGCTACCAGGGTCTACTGACTGCTCCCTGTTCGGGGTCGCCACAGGGGATCATCAAAGACACGAATATTTGATTTGGCACAGGTTTTACTCCGGATGCCCTTCCTAATGCAACCCTCCCATTTTATCAGGGCTTGGGACTAAGAGTTAACCCCTCAGTGGCTGGGTTAGTTCCCTGCTCTGGAATCAAACCCAGGCCACAGCAGTGAGAGAAAAAATCCTAATTTTGGCCAAAAAGGCAATAACTGCAACAATATTGCAGAGGTATTCTCTTCTCTTCCCTAATCTCATGAATCTGACTGCATTTTCTTCTGCCCTCTGGAAGTATCAAAAACCCTTTTCCAGTTTTTGTAGCTTCTTCAAGCTAAAGTATCCTAGTTCTGCCTGCACCACCGTTTTCCATACAGTCCACAGGTGAAAGAAAAGCCACTCAAAGACGGCAAGCCATGTCTTCTAGATGGCCCTCTTCTGGAGTCCTAACAAGAGGAAATGATTTTATCTATTTTCACCTGTTTTGGACCAGATGTTGGAGTTCCTAAATCATCCATGTTGTTCACTGCCCTGATTGCTGTTATGAATTCTCCACATACCTCTCTCTCTTTCTCTCTCTCTCCCTCCCCTCTGACTCATCTGTAAAATGTCAACTATGTTGTAGTTCTCTGTGTTCTGACTTTTTTTTTGTTGTTGTTGTTGTTTTCCCCCTGTTCCTGTTGATCAGACATTGTGATTAGACTACCACTGTGTTGTGCATTTAATTGGCCATCACACTGCATTTTCATAATAACTCTCAAGCAATGTAATAATTACTACCCTCACACGCAGCAACTAATAGTCTATAAGGAAAAGAGTTTTGTGGTACTTTAAATATACTTGAATGCTGAACTGAATGGAATATTTAAAGTAGTGGTAGTGGTATATTACCAGAAATCTTGTAGATTTCTAAAATTATTAATGTACACATCACCTTTTCCAGTTTGTTTTTCCAGGAATTCTACCTACCCCCACTTGTTCAACATCTACAACAAATGGGGAAGTGTTCACTTCCTATACTGCTTTGTTCTTACACATTCCAAATGCATTCCATTGCCAGGTCTTCTGAAGCAAGATCCAAGTCTATTCCTGAATAATGACCAGGGGCTACATCAGCCCTTCTAGCCCTACCATCATTGAGGCACACTAAACTTGCTAGGACATCTTCAATAATTTTTCTATTTTGATCATTACTTACACTATCCCAAATACAAATCCACGAAAAAACTCTTGTTGCTAACTTCTCTTCATTAACATGACTAATGTTATCTATCCTTTCTTTATTCCTATCACATTTCAATCATCTAGCATTAATTAATAAAGCACCTGTAATGTTCCTTCTAAACTGTTTCCACAGGAACATCAGTAGGAACTCCTGAAATGACTTGTCCCGTCCACTACTTTTCTTCCACTACAAGGAATTTTATGACCAAGTCACTTTCTCACTGTTTGTGCCCAAAGCCGAGCTCCAAGTTTTCTTCCATTTTCTGTTTTTATTTAATTATTTGTTTTTTAAACCAATGTCCAATTACACTGGTGGTGGGGAGGGAGAGTGGCAACCAAGTAAGGTTGATTCTGCTGAGCGTCTGCACAAAACACCTTCAAAACAGGGGAAAACAAAGAGTCTTCATTTAGCTAACATGTAAGAGCTGAACTGGCCATTGTGACATCCTAAAACAAACTAATGTCGAGCGGCCAAAGGAACTCAAAAAAAGTAAAAAAAAAACATGCCTGAAGTACCATTTTGATATCCTCCTGCCAGGATTAAACTAGCACCATGTAAGCTGTGGTTGTCACCATGTCAGAGAAAATACTTCCCTCACTTCCTTTAACTCTGTGCAAATTCCCAGGAGTCTGAACCTTCATCAACATATAACATTGTCATCTCTACCCTCTCCAATCTCATCAATAAATGAGCTGATTCTGAACTCCAAACCAAGAGCTATTGTTATTCAATGTTCCCTGAGGTCCTACAGAGATTCCATTTGCAGGGCTGTGAAATATCTTTCCTTCATGTGCGAAAACAAGCTACGCTTTACTGAAAATGTATCTTTCTAACCTGTTATTAAGTCAAGACTGAAGCTGTGGCCAGTGGTGGCAAGGCAAGAAGTGAAGAAAAGTCTGCATGTTATGTTGGAGTGCAGACTTTTATCAGTGGACAGGAAATTATTAAGGTATATATGATGTGGAAATATAACTAGTCCATATGTCATATAACCAGGTTTAGTCTCATGGTTCCATTGATTTCACCTATGACAATGAGTTAATGAGAGGCCTGAGGCTGTCTCCTTTTCCTTTGCTTTTCACACTTACTCTGTCTGTTACATTACATTTGGATTATATATTTTTATACTATAAAGGCTGAGACCAACATCATAGATACTCCATAACTTTGGAGAGTATGTTGGACTTCCATACTGTTTTTCAGCTGAGGAATTTTGTGAACTTTTAAGGTGCAGTTAAAGATCAGTGTGACACTTTTCATCACTTATTTTAAAATATCTGAAAAGTTACTTCTTTTTCAAAATAGCCTTGTTTCGAAAGGAGCGCTCTCAGCTTCCTTTTGCTATACAAGTATTTTAGGAGAATTTACAAAAGCTTCTTGTTTCTACTTAAATCTTGAAAAACGTGAAGTGATAGCTATCAGTGAGGGTAACATTGGCTCAATTTCCAATATTCTTGTAGAAGAAATCTGTTACTTAACTAGCTATCAATATAGATAAAATGAGTCATCAAAATAAGTTACTAACTTTAACTCACTCATTGAAAAAACAAAAAAGAAGTGGGTTTAATAATTTGGGTTTATGAAAAACCACACTCACTGTTTGAAAGTCAGTTTTGATGAGCGAGTACAGTAAAGGTGGCCTTAACTTTTTTGGGCTTACCATATTAATTATACATTCAAAATCAATTGGATTAGGTGATACTTTAAGCGTTCTTGTAAAACCTTATTCCCTATCATGTCTTTGCCTCTGTTGGTCTCAGCTTTTTGTTGCTATGTAGTTATAATATTGATAAAACTCCCATCAGACTCCTGATCTTCCCACAAACTAATGTTACTGGCATGGTCTCTTATTTACAAACTCAACTTTAATGGATTTTATATTTGGAATAATAGTTATGTTTGTATGAAAATAAGTCAATTTTCTTACTACAGTTATTTAACAAATTTTACTAACATTTTATTTATACAAGTCAATTATTTGACCAGGATGGTCACTATAATTATTGACCAGGATCAGCACTATAATTATGCTGACTTTATTCAGCATTATGGAGTCCATATTACACCAAAGGATTTCTTGATTGTCTTTGACACTGTCCCCTCACGTGTTATGTCACTCTTTAAAGATTTTAAGGCAAATAGTAATCACTCTATACTGGTTGATATAACTGAAACAAATCAAACAAATCAAAACTTGTTTTTCAATGCATGGTAAGAATGATAATAAGTCCATTTTTAGAGATGGCCATAAACCTTAAACCATACACTTCTTCAATTTCTGAATGTTCTAACAAAAAAGTTGTTAAACCTAATTGTTTTAAATAATTTTAAGATCATTTGTGTCATTATTATTATTTACTTATTGTTATTATTATTATGTTTATTTTGTAAATACTTCCTAATTTATCTACTCATCCACTGGCACTTTCAAATGTTAATTATATAGAATACACAAGTTGTTTATCTGATGTAGATTAATCTGATTTTTTAATAAAGTTATCCCGGTTAAACAATGTAACCAGCATGATCCAGAACTCTTCCGGAATCGACGCCACTTCCTTCCACTAACAGCTCCGTCTTGTGTAGCCACCAGGCATGTCACTAATGATTACCTAGCCTAGTGGCGTATAGCCTACTTTAATATGCGCTGCAGGTGTTTGGTCAGTTCTGGGCAGTTCTTCTGTCTTGCTGAGTTTGGGCCAGCTTTTAAGTTGTTTGGCTTCACCATTGTTGTTTTTTTCGGGAAAGCTGATAATATTATGATACATATCCATTCATGCCCTTGCAGTTATTTACACCGGGAAAAAGTTGGAATTTGTATTGGAATACGAAGCTGGGAGCAAATGTGAATGTTTTCTTTATCTCGTAAAAATAAAGGTGTGGGCAGAGATGCTCCTCTCCCTCCAGTGCTCAGGCACTTACACTTCTCACACGGGTCCAACGTTTCATTCTATAATACAAAGCAATGATCTGCTGGTTGTTTTTCAGAGAAGAGATACTATGACCCATGAGCAAGGCAAGGTTTTAATTTTTTGTGTGGCCTCGTGTCATAAATAGAAAAGCGATACCACGCGTGTACTGCACTGCACGTTTCTGCTCCTCCGCACTGCTCGGGTTTTTATATTTTTGAACGCTTAAACACATCGCTACGGAAAAACCCGTTAGGGACCGATAGGATGTGGCCACGCCCCGAACGTGTATACACGAGGGCGGAATACAAATGACTTCCACTGCACTACAGAGGGTGTGAGAATCCAGTGCGGCGCTTCCTTAGGACTCCTATTTAGGGAATAGGGAGCAGTTTGGAAAACAACCGTAGGAACTTCTTACACGCACGCAGAGGAGAGGGAACAGAGTGAGTGGAGTAGAGTGGAAATAATTGTGTCAGTGTTTGTGTGGAATACACCGCCACATTATTCTTTTACAGAGAAGTCTGAAACAGCGACAATCACTTCGGGTCACATTAGCAATTCGACGGCACCTGGATAAACTGGACGGAAAAACAAGATGAATCCGAAACGAACCGGCTAACGTCATTATTCATCCGATAGGTGTTCCTTTTGAACGTTTTAAGTTAGGTTAAGTTAGTAACTAGCCCGACAGTTTCCTCGCACCTTCAGCAGAGTTACCTGAGGTTAGGGGGAGACTTCTTTGATTGAATGCGTATTGCGGACAGCTCGGTTAGCCTCTAACGCGGTTGTGGACTTTTCATGACCAAACAAACGCGATGAATTTACAGTGGTTTACATTTGCTCAAGCTAGCAGCTGAAGCTAGTTAGCCGGCTAGCAAGCCAGTGCTAACTGTGCTATACGAGATATATACGCACTTTCCTACATTATTCTGCTCCTTTATTATATCATATACAGTTCCCGTGGCAGCCGACTAACATTACCTGCAGTATCTTTTATAATTCGTTTTAATTTACAAAATCTTTCTTCACACGAAGACAACTACGTTTTGGTGAGGGGTTTTTTTTTTCGCTCGTGGAAAAATGGATGCGGTAATGGAGAAGGAGTGCAGCGCTTTGGGAGGGCTCTTCCAATCCATCATGAACGACATGAAGGTAAAATAATAAAACAAAAAAAACAACAGATAACACAAAGCACTCGATTTTTATATGAACTACATATGAATCCTTCAGTGTTATATCTGCTGCCTTCTGCCATGTGCCCCGTTGCATAAGTTATTTGGCAGCTGTTTGGCTACATAATGCAAGGCTCCAAGGCTCCGTCTCGGCTAGCAACAGTTCTCTGGTTGGTCGACTCAAAGCTGAAGGGAGAAAACACCAGTGATAAGTGTTTGTCCTAAATCACTGGAAATGATTCATCTGTAATATTTCTAAACATGTTAATCGCTAGAATATACATCCATTTGCAATTTCAGCCACTTTTTAAATCGGTTTAGTTTTTAGTGGATACGGCATTCATATGAGTGAGTTGTTTCTAAATGTATTTGTTTTTTGCAAATTTGCTGTTATGTAATCGTGGGAAAAACTGAAAACCCTAATTGTGAAAATTTACATTCAAGATTTAACAGCTAACATTACTGTATAAGCAAAATGTCTAGAGTCTATCAGGCTCCTCATGCAAATCAGAGGAAGTGTATGAAAGCTTTCCACAGCTGAGTAACTGCCTCTGGAACCCACAGTGCACCAGTTGAACTAATATTATGGTGGAACTGGTTATTTTACTTATAACACTTGGCCTAATATGCTGGTGACTAAGAAATTGTAATATATGCTGGTGACTAAGAAATTGTAATATATGCTGGTGACTAAGAAATTGTAATATATGCTGGTGACTAAGAAATTGTTCATCTGCACTTTCATGCATGATTTTTTTTTTTTTTTTAGTATTAATGAAAATTCCCATAAAAATGGTTTTTCCTGTGTGACAGTGTACAATAACTTATGAGAAGACACTGGTATATAAGCGTCAAGTAAACAGCTTTAGATCATAGAAGTTTTTTTTTTATATATGGTATAACTTTAATCGCTTATTTAATTTGATCACACACCCACACACACCTGTAATGTAAGTAAGGCAATGCTTCTGTATCAAAGGAAGGACTTCTGCTTGACCGTCACAGAGTCACTTAAAATGATAAAACTTGGCACATCCCTGTGTGATGTGCTTGGTGTCCATGATCAAGTAAGTGTCATTCCCTCCTCTGTTTTCATCTCAAAACATTTTCACCTCATGCAATTGAGCATGACATCGAATGAGGCACCTAGGAGCTGTGATGCAACAACATAACCCACTGTGCCCTTTTATTGGTTTAGACATGAGACAAAATAATACTTTTGTCGTTTTATTTATTTATTTATTTATTTTCCTGAGTCTTCACTAACTGTGAATAAGATGCGGTATGCACACTCTTTGTACCTTATAGATGATTGGCATTAATCACCATACACAAGGGTACCAAACTGTATAGATTACTGAGGGAGATCAAATTTAGGACATCTATCAAGTTTTGACGAATTTGTAAATAAGATTCTTTTGTTTTTTGATTCCCTGAAATGTGACTGAGACACTGAATTTGTTATTTGTAAAACATGTCATGTTTATGAATTTGAGCAAAAAAAAAAAAAAGTTATCACTTTTACAGATTTTGTCTGTGACCACAAATGATGTTATTTGGAGACCGGTCCAATCAAAACTGAGCTTTTATGAATGTTGATATGATGAATGGTTCATCTGTAAAGCACAAAGATAAATTTTCAGCCCCAACTTTGTCAGTGTTTAAAAGACCTTGTCATAGGGGACTCAAAGTTTTTTTTTCTTAATTGCCCCTATGGGGCACTGTTATAACAGAATGTTGAACACAGCATCATGATACCAATCCAAAAAAGCCTTGTTTCTCATATTTCTCAATAAACCTTCAAACAGATTTGCCAGCTAAGCCGCCAAACATGAGGGCGTTTCTCAGCAATGCTTTCTAGTAATGATACCAAATACATCACATGTGGTTAGCAACATGCCCTGATGTTAATGAATAAGCTTCGAGTTCATTTGCAACTTATAGAGAGCTACAATAAACAGGAAGTGAGGCAATATATCATGATGATTTTCCCTTTAAAGTTAGTTGTAATTTTGGGTGGAACGCTGTGTATTGTCGTGCAGGAAGTAGCCATTATAAGGTAGATTGTGGCCATAAAGGGATGCATGTGGTCAGCAGCAATGTACAGTTGGCTGTAGTATTTGTACATTTGATGGCCCAACAATTACACCACCACCTCCAGCCTAAACTGTTGACCTAAGACAGGATGAGTCCATGGATTTATGCTGGTGATGCCAAATTCTGACACTATCATCTTTTATAAGATCAGCACGTGCCCATCTTAGCATTGAACCAGTCTGGCCATTCTCCTCACTGGAGGTTTTTTGCATTGTTCTGTGATGGTTTTTGATCATCACTTTCTGAAATTTTTGAACTAGCTTGTCTGGCATTAATAATCGTCAGAGTAGCTGAAATGAAATTTTTCCCTTTTTTGATGTTTGATGTGAACATAACTGAAATTCAAGACTCGTATCCAATTTAATGTCTTGCGCTGCTGCCACATGATTGGAATGATTGAATGTGTCCTAGTAAAGAGGTTGGTGTATGTTTTAAATTTTTGTATGCAATTTGCTAGTTCTAGTCTAGAAAGTCTGTAAAATGCCACTAAAATTCTACATTTACTAGCAACCGTCGTGAGGAGTCATCAACCCAGTCAGGAAGTATCAGTATTTCATTTACAACAAATCCTTGCACTGAACCGTGGTGAATTCTGCTCTGTGTAACAAGCTCTGTGTGAAAGTGTGTATTTGGTACAGCGAGTTGTGCGTCTCTATCCAATCCTTACTCGCACCACTTTTGGCAGAGGCTGATTTACACATTTATTTACACATTACTAATTTATTTATTTGTTGTAGCCTTGTTGAAGCTAGAAATATGGAGCCTGTATATGACAGTTAATTGAAGTGCAGTTTGACACATTCTGTTGTTTTTCAGTATTTTGTTTATCTCTTTTAATTTAGGAAATTACTAGTCAACTAGTAAAAATCTAATCATACACCTCCCATAATCCTACCATAGTTCAAAGCATTTACTCTGTCACTCCAACAAATAATCCAGGTCATGTGTAAAACCAGTCAGCCCACTTTGGCAAAGCAAAACATAAGCAGTTATAGTGTCAAGAAACTATTGGTAAGTTTGATTATATGTATGTTATATAATGTTATAGGTCATAATGCGATGAATTATAGACAAAAAACATTCAAAGGTCAGCTTCGAATTCAAGCTTCAAGTTTTGTTTATGGTAAGCTGGTGAGAATTTCAGATGTCCTCTGAATTTTAGTATGTGAAAGATTTTAATTTAACCCCCCACCTTTTTTTATGTCATGTCAATTATTTTAGCCAGCATGTCTTAGCTGCACAACCTGTTCAACTTGATCTGGTTTACTTCATGCTAAATTTAATCAGTCTGGACTGTCCTCATTACTGTTCCCTAATACCTGAATGATGCACTTCATTTGCCTGTCGTGTAACATCATCTAAATTATTGGCGATAGATGGATACATACACACACACACACACACACACACACACACACACATATATATATATATATATATATATATATATATATATATATATATATATATATATATATATATATATATATATATATATTTCATCCCAAAGGGAAATTTACAAATGATGATAATGAACAAGCAGGAGAGAGATCTTGTGTGAACTTCATAAAAGCTGATGTTCTGTTCTCTGCTTCATTGCTTCAGATATGAATATGAATAAAAAACATCAGTCCTAAAAAGATTTATTGCATTTATTGCTTGCAGCTCTTTACATGTTGCTGTTTTGTTATTCAGTACAGTGGACTAACAGGTTATTTTCTTTTATTTTTGTTTAAGTTGTTTCACTTGCAGCAGCAAGTGGGAGAGCCAAGACTATAATAATGTAGAACTGTAAAAGAAGACATGAACTGAATGGGCTTTTTTTGTGTTAAAGGCAAACCCTGAGCATGTGGGAGATGTTTTCTTCTGGGGAAAAGAGTAAGCATTAAAGAAACAGTGGAACGCAGAGGCATTGGCATTCATTTGTTTAAAACCTTTCTTTTCTGAAGATTTTGACTGAGCCACCCACTGGCTATTTCTAGAATATAACACATTTCTTGTGACAACCCTATGATTAATGTGTTGGAGTGGATGTCTCAAACAAGCAAAACAAACAAACAAAACACCACCAACCACATAGTAGCAAGCAAATGCTGGATAGAAGTAACTTGTTCTGTGAACCTCAGCTAACAAAGAGGCACTGTGAAATGTTGATACCTTGTGTGTATGCAGATCTTCCAGCTAAGTCACACAGCAAGGTATGACATAGTATTTGCATTCAATACCGCTATTATACAGTTATACTCTGTATTATACCCTGCAACAGTCTCGCTAAAGCCATTGCTGGAAGCTGAATGAGGTCCACCATCAAGGATAAGAGAACCAAAGTTGCATGCATAACTTTTGTGGAGTCACCCGTTCTAGCTGCCAGGGGTGGAGTAAAACACCAAGATAATGTTATGCCAACAGTGTCTTCATTATGAGGACTCTCCTCAGGTTTACCCTGAAATGTACTGAGACAGCTGTGTTTTAGCTACTGGGAGGGATGTTGTTATCTGTGTTAAATGTAGAGAAAGTGTAGGCAAAAAAAAAAATCTCTAAACTTAGATCATGAACAATTAAAATGTCCTGACTGTCTGTTTTTAATGGTAGATTCTAAAACATCTTGCAAGAGGTTTTATAAGACTTTATTTGCTTGTTCGTCTTATGTTCTCCCTGTTCTTCCTGACAGATACCTAAACAAACCAGCAGGAGCTGAGAGCAGGCATTTCCTTAGCTTGCACTCCCTCCTTCATTTGTTTAGCAACTCGGTAGCATGGGCTGAAAAAATGAAGGAGTTGGAGCAAATATGTTTCTTACAGTGTTCAGCTGTACACATTCATCCTGGAGAAGTGCAATAAAACCGAAAACGTGAGACAAGAAGAGATTCATTAAAAATTTAGTTCCAACTCAGCAAATGAATTCAGTATTTAAGCATATTTATTTACTCACTCACCTGTCCATCACCTTTGATGGACCTTTGATCCTGAAGACATTAGTAGATTCATGTTGCAGTTGCTGGGGATATCACTGTGTCTTAATTTGTTGAAACACAACAAATTTGTTTGTCCATCAAGAACAACAGAAGTGAATGCAAGTGTAACAATGTTTTATGTGAACAAATACATTAGAAAAAGGCACTGCTTTATGAGAAAATAAGTAATCACTCGAAAAACATCACTGATACACTGACACTTTACTTGGCTAAACAGTAAAAAGGAGGGGTTTAAATGACATTTATAAACAGTCAATCCATGTTATGGCTTGCTGAGTTGCAGATATTTTTCTGTAGCGCTCGGTCTTTTGGGGTTAAGAGTCTAACATAGCACTTCTTAATTTGGCAATTTTATTCCGCTCTTTCCTTGGAAAAATGCTCCAGATCTATAAGGTTGTGAGGACATCTCCTCCACAGCCCTCATCATGTTGTTTCACAGGTTTTCAATAGGATTTTCATCCTGGCTTTGACTTAAAGTAACTTATTAATTACATTGACTTAATAGTGTTAATGTTAAAAAAAAAAAAAAAAAAAAGTCTTTCTATTATAGAGTATAAAATACATGCACATATCTGCACAGAAAAAGACTCCTCTTACTAGTGTATCCCAATGTTTTCACAGAGCCATTAAGGTTTGATAATATGATATAAATCAACAGTAAATTTCACTAGATATTGTGCCAGTGTAACCTTGTATTAGGAAGAGTTAACACTGTGAGGCTTTATCACACAAGCTTGTGGCATCAGTACAAGCTAAATAGTCCAACTAGTAAAAGCTGATGTGCATGGTGCAGCAGCCACTGGGATTCAGAAAAGGGTACTTTGTGCTAAAACTAGAGTGCCAAGGTGCATTGCACTAACATAGAGTGTATTTGTTTGTGTGCATAGCAAATAAAATTTTTTGGGAGTTAAAAGTTTCTGCCAACTTTTCATTTCTTGAGACTGGGGTTTCTGACACAAATCTAATAACTATTACATACATTACAGAGAGGCATTTATATGGGAATTCAGTTCAGTTCAATTTTATGTGTATTGTACTTTTAACAATCTCAATGCAGCTTTCCAGAAACATAAATTAATTTAGAATAATACATTTAAAATGAAATGTATCCCTAATGAGCAAGCCTGAGACCATATGAGGAAGAAACCTTAAGAGGAACCAGACTCTCTCTGGGTGCCTCAGAGAGAGATTATAAATAATGTCCTTTCTACAAATGTAAATAGTCAAGTGGAGTTGTGAACCCAGAAGCTTTTAAGCAACTTATTAATCAGAATAATTTTGTTCCTCTCAAAGCCATCAAATGGCGCAAGCCATCAAACATGGACACACACAGTTTAGGTGTCACCTGAGCCACATTTAGCTGGTTAACTGGATTTAAATGGCCTGATCAGAAGATGCAATTATATATAACTAGTCTTTGTTCTTATTCCCCATACATAAAAAAAAAAAAACACTCAAACACATTAAAATAAATTTAATGTTAAAACAAGGCATTAAGATGTGAAGATAATGACTGCATGCACACAAGAAGTAAATGATGAAGAAACACCAGTCCATAGTCATTATTACATCACTACTTGTTTTTCAGAGATTCTGGAGAAATATTTTGATCTAAACTTTTTGCAAATTCATGAGTCTGTTTTGATCGGATTCTTGCTGTCATTACAATACAGCAGTGGATTTTCCTGTCATGGGGCTTCTGACAGGAATCCCTGCCCCTGACCAATAATTTAACACACCGCCATACAGTGACCCATTATATTTAAACAATAAGACACTGATTAATACACTAAAATGACACAATGGATTTAAAAATGTATTTTTAATCCATTTAGTAAAAATTTGGATTTTAAATGATTTTTTCATGAATAAAGAACTTTGAATCAGAGGTCTTCAGGTATCAGTTACCTTTAACTTATGTTACAATAATTATGTTGGTGTATTTTTTGTGTGAATTTTGTGCACATTTAAATCAAGCTTTTTTCAGTAAAGTAGCCTTGGTGAGTGTGTTTGTTTAGTTAGAAAATCCTTTCAGGGAATGGTGTAGAACTCTGAAATAATACAAGATTTATAGAAGAAAATCCCATTTGAGTTTCATCTTTATTTATTTATTTATGAACATAGAGTTATAAGCTGGAGGATAACAAGACTAGACCTAACTCTGACCTGAGTCTAATGATTTACCTCTATTTACTTTGACTAACCTTGCTCTTTTTCCTCCTTTCTCTGTTTGTGTGTTTGCCTTTAGGCAAGTTACCCCGCCTGGGAGGACTTTGTTACGAAAGGGGCCAAGTTACAGTCTCAACTAAGGTAAGCCTGCCTGCTTGTTTACACACAGAAATTTGTTGTTCTTGTTCAGGTGCCTACATAGCTATTGTAACTGTGTGGTCGTAAGGAGAATGATCAGAACTCATGTCCTATTATATAAGGCACTTATTTAGAGTACATCTGAGCAAATGATGGAATTAGCATTATGATGTGAAACATGGTGCATTGCCATTGTTTGCAGCTGTGAGCCTCAAAGCATAGACCTATGTAGATATATAGGAGGGTTATTACACTGTTTGAAGTTTTTCCCAGAATGGCAATAGAGCAAGTGAAGAGGAGGTAGGGTGTAATGGGCAGTGACCGTCTGCCACTCTTTGGCACAGTTATAAATAATTTCCTATTTGATGTCCCAGACAGGTACACTTGTGCCCTTGCTAGTGACAACAATGATACATTGCAACAAATTAATAAACGTGTCCGTAAAATTTTTGTTACTATACTGGGTAAAAATCATATTCGTATGTGTTTTACTGGCATATGTTTTTGTGATATTTGAAAAACAATAAAGACCTGTTTTACTTAGAGAAAGGGTGCTTTTAGACAGGTAATTAAGTCTATAACTTATAGTCTGTAATCGATTAAATTAAAAACAATTTCAATTCAGTGAGATGGCAGATAACACACCATTTCAGACAGTCTTCCTGATGTCACTAAGAGTTTCCGTGTGCTTTTATTGACCTGATTATTTAACTTATTGATTGATCAACCGTTATTGACCTTCTTGTTTTATCACTTGTAAAGATACAGAAGAACCTAAAACTCCAGTCATCCCTATATCATTTTATAGGAAAATCCCACAAAATGAAATTTAATGTGATCTATTTATGTAGCAAATTGAGTAAAATGTGGTATGAATCTTGTATCCTGTTCATCTGCCTTTTTTCTCTGTATGGTTTTGGAAACATGCTGGTCCTTGCATGTCATTTCTAAGTTAATGTGTGATTGCGTTAAAATGTATTTAAAACTTTAATTTAAATGAATATCTATCCATTTAAAAGTTACATGCATGTACTTGTTTTCTGAGAGCTGCCCTGCTTTTGGGCTGAATTTCAATGGGATAAAGGGTTGAGATGGTGGAGTAAATTATCAATGAGAAAAAATATTCTAAATGATTGAGTCAATATATCAAAAGATATGAAAAAAAAATCAAAATTGCTGTGCAAAATTATAGTGCCTTTGTAATTACATTTGCAGCTAAAACATATGTGACAATTTTACTTCATTGGATATTTAGAACATTTCTTTTTGTTGGATTTATTCATGTATTTATTTGGTCCTCTTTGGAAGTTTGACTTATAGAATACATTGAACATGATTGGTACTTTTCCTGAACATTTCTTGGGCTTGTGGAGGTGGTGGTGGTAGTGGAGATGTGCAGAGGGGACAACCAGAAACTTTTTTTTCTATTCGCAAAAGTGAGGCTTAACCAGAAATTTTAGGAGCCACAACTATAACTAATTTTGGATTTTTTTCTATAGCAACTTCTCTTTGTTGTCAGACATGCTACCTTGTTGCTTAATTATCTGAGGAGGTAATGTAAGCTATAAATCTACCTAATATTGGCTATTATTTGTTTGTTAGAGTGTCTGGTGCATAAAACAACTTGGGAATCCATGTCACTGTTTTTAGCAACTGATAAAATTGTTTATCATGGCAATAACAGTAAAAACAGATTGCTGAGCCATGTTAATCATTCACAATCAGAGTAGTCATGTCATCCAGCTCTGGTAAACAGCAGTTTATGCTTCAGGGTTTTTTTTTTTTCTCTTTACCACCAGTACACCATATCTCTGCCTTATGTTTTAAAGGAAATAAAATCAAAACATGACGAAACAGACAACCTCAATAACCCTGCAATAATCAATCCTTGAAACATGACCTAGATAAGATAAGAAGTCTCCTCACATCCCCAAGTAGTCTCTGTTTGCATTTCTACCTCTTAACACTATTGATATCACAATGAAAGTGCTTGGCTCTTTTTTTGTATTTCAGTTTAAAATGAACAGTCTCTTTTACCTTTCATAGTAATGTCTTTTTCTATCTTTGTTTTTACTTAGGACAACTATCATTGTTATTGGCTCATTTCTGGATGCTTTCCAGAAGGTTGCTGATATTGCAACTGGAACACGTGGTGAGAATTCATTCATTCACACTTTACTTATTATTATTTACTCACTTGATGTGTGTGTATATGTGTGTGATTGTGAGCTGGAATGGTTTATGGTGCTGCTTATCTCCTGAGATCACATACAGAAAAAGAATTTACATAAAATGGAGCGAAAAGCACAAAACATCCAGTGAGCAGAAGTTCTGCAGGTACCTTGATGTTGAGAAAGGTCAGAGGAGAATGACCAGATTCGTTCAACCTGACAGGAAGGCAATAGTAACTTGGATAACCACTCTCCAACCCCAGTGAGCTTAAAAGCGTATCAGGGCATGCTGTGTGTCAGGGTTTCTGAAATGCACCAACAGCAATGCCATGGTCAAAGCCACTAAAGTGATGTTTTTGCTGTTCTGAAGGTTAAGAATAACTGAAGCTCCAGATCTTTGTCGGTAGAATTTTGTTGTATTGCCACAGGGAATTTAGCAAATTTATTAAAATTCAGAAACTTTAATCTTCCATTTGGGGTGAGTATTCAGACTCTAGGCAAATTGAATTAAGGATAATGTAGTTATTAATGTAGCTTTGATTATTTTACTGCCTCTAGAACTTGACTCGAGTTCACCTGTGGCGAATGAAATTGATTAGACATATTTTAGAAAGTTTAGTGGAACTTAAAGATATTCATTTAACCATTTGCAGTCTTCTGCAATCAAACTACAATGAGGGAAAAAATTATTTATTAAAAAAAATTATTTGATCCCCTGCTGATTTTGTACGTTTGCCCACTGACAAAGAAATGATCAGTCTGTAATTTTAATGGTAGGTTTATCTGAACAGTGAGAGACAGAATAACAACAAAAAAAATCCAGAAAAACACATTTCAAAAAAGTTATACATTGATTTGCACTTTATTGAGTGAAATAAGTATTTGACCCCTTTGCAAAACATGACTTAGTACTTGGTGGCAAACCCTTGTTGGCAATCACAGACGTCAGACATTCCTTGTAGTTGGCCACCAGGTTTGTACACATCTCACATCTCAAGGAATTTGGGCCCACTCCTCTTTGCAGATCCTCTCCAAGTCATTAAGGTTTTGTGGCTGACCCTTCAGCTCCCTCCACAGATTTTCTATGGGATTAAGGTCTGCAGACTGGCTAGGCCACTACAGGACCTTAATGTGCTTCTTTCTGAACCACTCCTTTGTTGCCTTGGCCGTGTGTTTTGGGTCATTGTCAGGCTGGAATATCCATCCATGACCCATTTTCAATGCCCTGGCTGAGGGAAGAAGGTTCTCATCCAAGATTTAACGGTACATGGCCCCGTCCATCGTCCCTTTGATGCGGTGCAGTCACCTGAGGATGCTGTACTTGGGGTCATAGGCAGCATTCCTCCTCCTCCAAACACGGCGAGTTGAGTTGATGCCAAAGAGCTGGATTTTGGTCTCATTTGACAAAAACACTTTCACCCAGTTCTCCTCTGAATCATTCAGATATTCACTGGCAAACTTCAGATGAACCTGTACATGTGCTTTCTTTAGCAGGGGGACCTTGCGGGCGCAACTGGATTTCAGTCTTTCACAGCGTAGTGTGTTACCAATTGTTTTCTTGGTGACTATGGTCCCAGCTGCCTTGAGATCATTGACAAAATCCTCCAGTGTAATTCTGGGCTGATTCCTCTCTGTTCTCATGATCATTGAAACTGCATGAGGTGAGATCTTGTATGGAGCCCCAGACCGAGGAAGACTGACAGTCCTTTTGTGTTTCTTCCATTTGGGAATAATCGCACCAACTGTTGTCACCTTCTCACCAAGCTGCTTGGCGATGGTCTTGTAGCTCATTCCAGCCTTGTGTAAGTCTACAATCTTGTCCCTGACATCCATGGACAGCTCTTTGGTCTTGGCCATGATGGAGAGTTTGGAATCTGATTGATGGCTTCCTTCTGTGGACAGGTGTCTTTCATACAGTTAAGGAGCTGAGATTAAGAGCACTCCCCGAGAGTGCTCCTACTGTAATCTCAGCTCCTTACCTGTATAAAAGACACCTGGGAGCCAGAAATCTTTCTGATTGATAGAGGATCAAATACTTATTTCACTCATTAAAATGCAAATCAATGTATAACTTTTCTGAAATGTGTTTTTCTGGATTTTTTTTGTTGTTATTCTGCCTCTCACTGTTCAAATACACCTACCATTAAAATTACAGACTGATCATTTCTTTGTCAGTGGGCAAACGTACAAAATCAGCAGGGGATCAAAATTTTTTCCTTCACTGTATGTCACGATAAATCTGGGCAAGGGTATAAAATAGGACTGTCAATCGATTAAAATATTTAATCGCGATTAATCACGCGATTGTCACGAGTTAACTCGTGATTAATCACAACTTAATTGCACATTTCTATCCATTCTAAATGTACCTTAAATTAATACTTTTTTTGTTTTTAATACTCTAATCAACATGGGCATGGACAAATATTGAAATGTATGTTGTTTATTAGTGAAACCATATTTAACATAGAGCATGAAGACTAGACATGTTTCAAAGGTCATAGATATTTTTCAAAGAACTTGTTCATGTCTATTAAACATGGAAAAAAAGAACATAGAAAACAATTACTTCTTTCTTTGCACTGAGCTATTTACTTACACAAGCCTGTTAACATTTTCAGATCACTTCTAAACATGCAAAGTGTACATTTATTACTGAAACCACCTTAAATATAGAGCATAAAGAACATAGACATGTTTGTCAAATAACTTGTTCTTGACAAACACATGAAGAAAAGAACATAGAAAAAACACAGGTTCACATTATATCTCCGCTGAAAAGAATCTAGTGTGGTTTGCCTTTGGCGAGGGGCAGGAGAGGGGCAGGAGAGTTCTCTGCATCAGGTGTATGCTTCGCCATCAAGTGATAGTTTAAACTCGATGTGCTGCGGTGATAACTTAATTCACATCCACAATAAATGCAGACTTTTGTCTTGTCGACAGAACCATCAGACATGGTTTTATAAATAAAGAAGACGTTTTTCTTTCTCAATTTTGGTTTGCTGCTGCATCTCCCAAGGCCAAGGGTCAAACAGAAAATGCGTGCTGCGTTAATCGCGGATTAATAAAATCAGTGCCGTTAAAATGAATTTGCATTAATGCATTATTAACATGTTAATTTTGACAGCCCTAGTATAAAACCTTATAACCATGAACCTTTCAGATTTGTGCCTGTATCGTAGATCAAATGAGCCTATTATAATTGACAAGACTGAATGTGTCTGAATCACAAACACTAATTGGAAGACTGTTATGTAACTGCAGGGCACTGTAAGAAACAGCTATATACCACATGTAGGAAGTTACTCAGTATCCACTGTCTAATGTCCTTTACACATTCCTCAACTCTAAGATAGTGTCTCTAATCTGTTTTTGCTGAAACATTTTGTGTCATCAGCCAGTCAGCTCTCATTTATCATACAGCTGCTGTCAACTGGCGAAGGTAAAGGCTAGTTCATGCTTCTCATGTGCTTTCAGCCAGGCACATCTTCTCAAAGTGCTGGTCATGCTCTGTCTTGGGGTAGCGTAGCACACTCAGAGAAAAGTGTTATCTTCCCCCTTCTGCTGGCATTAGTTCACAGGTTTCCATGATTGGCACGATTAATAGAGACAGAGTGTATTTATTCCCCTCCCACCAAGAGAGCATGGCCAGTTTTATTCTCCTGGACTCACTGCCATGGAATTCTGTGGCATAGCTGAGAATTGAACTTGCAGTCAATAGTGTGAATGCTACCCTTTAGCCGCTCAAGAGCCCCCGTATTTGATGGCAGAAACTCACAATACTAGAGCCCCTATTTACCTATAAAACAGGCTAAAATGTGACATGATATTGGTCAGTATTGTTTTCCTTGACTGCTTGTGCACTGTTAGATAATTATAAATAAAGGATGTTCTGACAAGGCACATGAACCAACAAGATAATTAGGCAACTGTTTGTTTGAGACTAGACTACTATATAACTAACTATAACTAATGTCTGTTTTGTCTGTATTAATCATGTTGGCTTGAAAGAGCCTACATTCTGTTTTGCTTTATAAGCTGCTTATTATTGTTGTTTTATTTTTTTTGATAGGGGCAACAAAAGAAATCGGCTCAGCATTGACCAGAATGTGCATGAGACATAGAAGCATTGAGAATAAACTCAAACTCTTCACTACGTAAGGATGTTTTTATCTTTATTTTCCTTTAGTTGTCATTTTCACTTAGTATTCATTTTCTCACAGTAAATGTATTCATGCGTTTTAGTTTTCAAATCCCTCCCAGATAGTCCAGTTCTCTAAAATGTCGAAAAAGTTTTTAACAATATATTTTGTACGAGTGATAAATTAACTTCATTAAAATCTTTTTTGCTGTAGCATTTTTTGTGTCATCTTCAGTAAAAAGTGATCGCTCATTCAATTACACATGCGTCATTTTATGAGATTGTGGTGGGTGTGGTCATTTCTGGCACAAAGCATCTTAATTGATAGAAATGGACTGGCACATTTGTTGTCAAAAAAAAAGGATGAAGGAAGACACTCAAGCACAGGTCAGACAAAAAGAGCTCAAAAGTGCAAAAGAGTCTGAAAGTACATAGAGGAATATTTAAATGTGCATTTATGTGCATCAGCATTGACAAAGCTAAACTGTTTACACGTGTTGCTATAGTTGAAGCAGCTTTCTAATGGAAATATGAATCCAGCTTTATTAAAAAGAATATTTGGGAGACAAACATCTAAAGCAAACGCAAAACAATATTTCAAACCAAGGTTACATAGATGGAAACCGCAACATCTTTGTAAATGAGTGAAACAAACATTTTCAACAAGTTTGCCTTAATGTTAGTCTGCCAGACATCTCGGGGGATACTCAACACAGATAATTTATGCTGTCGGGTTCAGCTGATAAACAGTTTATAGCTCACCTTAACGTAGCATACACCATTGTTACTACATTCAGTATTTTTGTGTTATTCATCCTCAAAACAGCTGTCATAGGTGACACTAAGAAGAAGGAGAATTTGTAAAAATGCTGGCACATCAGTCAAGTTAAAACTTGCCTCTGGGTCTTCCAGTTGGATTGTGATTTTAAACATGCCTCCTAAATTGTGACCTGAAGCCGTGACCTGAATTCCATAGAAGTTTCTAAGTGTGTCTGAGCAAGGGGGGGAAAAAAACTGTTAGGATTGTAATACAAGTTGAAGCAAGTGAAATACAATGCCCCCAAATGCTAACAAAGTTCATGGTAACATTTGAGCCACTGAAAATCGGATGAAGTAAATGAAAGCTGAAATGAATTCAAATAGTACATACCCTAACTGACGTAGAGCAGGACATGGTTGGAAACATGTGGAGTTGTGAAAAGATCAGCTTGAATGTCTTTAACTTAAACGTGTGTAAACTTTTATCCACAACGGTCGGTCTCTGGACGGGTTGCAAAAAATATGACTGGACAACACGGTGTAGCTTTTAGTTGCCCCCTAGGCTAGTTAATAAATGTGTTATTTGTTCAACCCAGTAAGATGTTTTAAGAGTATTCTCATGCTTTAAAGCTAGAACCTGACATTGACCTGACATAATGCTAGTGCATGTTTCTCTGAACTGTTACTACACATTCATGTCTGACCTTTTTTGTCATATTATATTCTTTGATGCTTTTACACCATTTTGTGTGTTTGTGCTTGTGTTACAGTGCTTTCATGGATAACCTGATCAGTCCACTGGAGCTGACGTTGGAGGAGTGGAAAAAAGTGGCCAGTCAGCTTGATAAAGATCATGCTAAAGGTTGAAACATAAACCTCTACAGATCAATACCTCTTGATTTAGTGAACAATTCATCAATCTCTCTCTTTTTTCAGCTTGCAGTGGTAAAGCTCAGTGTTTTATATTAACAAGACACACAGCAAGTATGTGATGGTTGTTAAGAAAATAAATTCCCCTACAGAAAATGGAAATGGGGGACTTGAACACCTTTTTGTGTTGCAAGCATTAAGCAACTGAGAAATACTGACAAAATAATCTGTACATTACCTTGCCGTAGAATAACTGTCAAATATTGAATGCAACTTTACTGAACAGAGAGCAAGAGGAAAAGTGTACAAATGCAGTAATGACATGCAGTGGACAGAATTCATTTAAAACTGGTTGAAACACATGAGGAGTCGCTGTAGTACTACCACTGACGCTGAAATCATGCTCCTAGCATGTGAAGTTTTTATATTCATACTGCATGAAAACAGATGAGGACTGTCTAACTGCTTAACAGATAAATAGTCAGCTTTTGAGTTATTGGCACTCATAGTAAAGATGTCTTTTTATAAAATAATTAGATTCATTTCACACTGAAAATATGAAACAAATTTATATGAAATAAGTATTTTATTCTTATTAAAATTATATATAAAAAGACAGTTTAACTGAAGCATACTTCACTTTACATTTCCCAGAGTGTTTATAAATGTTCATCAGTGGCTTTTTATTTCACTGATATATAAACATGAGGGGACACAGTGAGCAAATGTCCTTAGCTCACTGTATTCAGCACGTTTCATTAAAATAATTAACCACAAATACTATTTTCTATAAAATAACCATCAGTTAACGGTAGTTTCAGTCTCTGCAGCTGATTAAAATCTTTGGTCTTAAGGCATGTACAAACCTAAGAATAAAAAAAGCTTAAAATGGTCTGCATTAAGGAACAATACAGGATCTGTCTGTGAGTGTTCTTCAGGAATAGGCCCAGTGGTCTTGTTTTCTCCAGGGTGGGTCATTATTAATTAGTTCAAATATTCATTTTGGGCTTGCGATTTTGAAACCAGTGCGCATAAAATATACATTGCTTAAAAATACTAAGGTCTAAATTCTCAATCCATGTGTTTACAAATTATTCCTGTATGCATTTTATTTCTTTTCCTTTATTTATTCTATCAACTCTCTTATCAAATTTTTATTTCCACACACTACCCAATATAAATTTAAGTACAGGTATTTAACACGTTTTTTACTTATATGAATTGGCATTTATATTCCTAAGTGTTTTATTTGCATTGTATAAATGATTTCTTGCTACTTCATTTAATAAGGTTTTCTGAAATGTTGAATATTTGTCTCTGTAGAGTATAAGAAGGCAAGAGCAGACATCAGGAAGAAATCATCCGATACAATCAAACTGCAGAAGAAAGTAAAAAAAGGTAAGAATTAAGAGAGGGACAAAAAGTATAAATACCTGAATTAAATTGCAATGTTTTTCTCATCTATTCAGCACTTTCAACATAGTACATTACAAAAGAGCTGTTTTTAGAAAACCTTTTTTAATTTGTCCTTAATGAGCAATGCTTAGGAAGAAGGTGGCAAGGAAAAACCATCAAGAGCATCCAGACTCAAAAGGGAACTGTGCACAGTATTTTTCAGACTGTTTACAAAACGTATTGCACATTGTATTTGCAGTTGCATTTTTCTTTTTATGGCATAATTTAAATTAAAATAAACAATGTGTATTACCTTTTGCATTTTTGGGACTCTATAGTGTCATCCAATTTCAAATGGAAAAGCAAAGTCCATTTCCAGTTGGACTTACTGAGCAGCTCATTTTAACTGTTATGAAATGGTCAATGTAATTTCATAATATTTAATGTGTGTCAGTTGTTGCGTTCTGGAGCTATCAGGACCAGCGCACACTCTATACAGTATTTATGGTGTTCAAACATTTTTACGTTACAATGCATCATTACAGTTCCTCTCTTTATCTTTACGTCCTTAAATAATAGTCCAGGATTATTTTTATCTGAGACATGAGAGTCCATGATATTTAGGTCTATACAGAGGAATATTCACAAAATAGCATGTGGGTGTTTGAAAGATAATGAGAGTCAATGTTTGAGAAATCACAGTGGGTAGAGTTGCCACTAAGAGCCCCAGTTCAAACCTTGAGCTCAGTGTTGTACCTGTGTAATGTGAACGGGTGCTCTGTAATCGCCTGATGTCCCGTTTAGGATTTGCCCTGTGCTAAACTAGCAAGAGACATATACTCATACGCAAGCAAAATACCTCATCTAGCATTCAGAGAGGAGAAAGTGAATAGTGGTGCATTAGAAACAATAAAAGAGAAGTGAAAAGTAAGAACACTGGAATAGAAGGAACGTAAAGATAAAGAGAGGAACTAATCATGATATGTAAGCCTTATCACATGGTGTATATATGAGATGTGTAAATCTCTTTATAACTAGTTGCAAATATATTATTGTGAATAAATACTTTAATTCTTCCTTGTGAAACATCACAGCTATCCATATAGAGTACTTCTGTTAAATATATGTTAACAGGGATTAAGAGCTTTTTTATTCTTTTGAGGTTGTCTTCTTAGAAGTAAGTTAATCAGACATGTGGTAATTTAGTGGACCCACATCAGGTCATCAGGATTCTTTTTATTACTTCTTTCCATTACCAGACAGTCAAATGATGTGTGCATGTGCACAGGTAAGGACGAGGTGCGGATGCAGTTGGACAGTGCGTTGCAGGATGTTAACACTCGCTATACTGAATTAGAAGAGACGGAGAAGAGAGCCGTATGCCGAGCGCTCGTTGAGGAAAGAGGACGCTTCTGCTCTTTTGTTACAATGCTGAAACCTGTTCTTGTGAGTTTTCTTCCTCACAAAAACGACACACAGAGCTACAACTCTACACACTTCAGCAAACCTGTCAAAAACATTGTAACATGTTTATGCAGTGCATGATGTGTATTATTTTCTTATCAGGAGGAATTAGTCTATAGAAAAAGACTAAAAGCAACAGCATATGCATGGGAACTCAAACCTAGCAATGTTTTTTTTTTTATTTTTTTATGTTATTTATGAAGTTATCTGTTCAATGTGCCACAGTGATTTATTTTAAGTTTTATTCTTTTTGTGCTACACTCTCATTAATTCTGTGATATTTATTTATTTTATTTTTTTTATTTTTTTTTGTCTTTGTGTTTTATATACCTTTATGTTGCATTATGACGTTTGTGATTTTGTTTATTATTTGTTGTGGTTTTTATAGGATGAAGAGATTAGTGTGCTTGGAGAAGTAACACATTTACAGTCAATTCTTGAAGACCTTTGTAACCTGACAGTTGATCCCAGTGCTTTACCACCTGCTAGTGAACAGGTACAACTTCAACTTTCACACACGCTGCACCTACTGCACTGATACTGTAACTTTAAATACAGGTCAAGATTCAGATACTGTAACTCTCTTTCTCTCTCTCTCTCTCTCTCTCTCTCTCTCTCTCTCTCACCGCTCCCCATTTCTTATCTGCAGGTTATTCTTGACCTAAAAGGTTCTGAATACACCTACGCATTCCAGACTCCACCTGCATCTCCTAGCAACACACTGTCACGCAAAAGCAGCATTAGCAGGTGTCTGAGAGTTTGTGTTTTTATTTCCATTAACATCAAGTAAAAGTGTTCCCACAAACAAGATAATCTATGTATTGTGTAGATGTATGTATGTAATGAATGCTAACAGTATCTTTTTTTTGCTCTTTCTTTGAATGTGTGCCTTTTTCCAGTAACTATGCCTCAGTGCGTCATGTGCCCTCACTGGACTCTATCTCTAGTGTTATGGATGGCCTTCATTTGCAAGTGCAAGAAGTGCGACAGGTAGTGTGAGTCACACACACACACAGATACAACCGCATAGCTTTCAATGGCAAACTCAACATCTGTTTGTAGAGTTAATCTGGGGGGCACTGCTACACTTTGACCTAATGGATTTTTTTCTTTGTTCTCTCCTTGCTTATGCTATTTGCACTTTCTCCCTCTCTTGCTTGTGCTTTCATTGCTCAGGCCACTTTTGTGCAACGCCTTGTTACAAGAACAATGTAAACACCAAATTAGTGTAGTTAAGAATGTATATGAATGCATGCTATTGTTTAGTATAGAAATGGCTTTATCTGTCTTGATGGAGTACTTTGCTCTCATTGCTGTTGATGCAGTGCTTCACATCATGATTTACTTCTATGCTATATAGTTGGAAATCATAAAAATTGAAAAATTATAACTTTCTCCACCAGTGCCTCATCTTTCAAGAGAACATTAATCTGCTTGCGCCTGTCTAGGAAAAGCTGAAAACAGCTCTGTTGCTAGCCCTGGTCTCAGCAAAGAGCACTGGCGATATCGCCATCTTTTAGTAAACCAATCATGTATGTCATTTCTGAATGTGGGGTTTAACAGAAATCAGATACTGCATGTAATCCATAAATCTTTATATTATTGATGTGTCAGCTGAATTATTTGCTTCCTGTCCTCTATTCTCAAAAGAACAGGGGCTATCGGATAAAAAAAAAAAAAAAAAAAAATCTTATCATAGTCCTCTGCTTTCCGTATGACAAAGGACAAAGCTTATAAATCTGTAACAAAAATCTTATAACTTAAATTTCTCTCTCTCCAACACGTTTAATTAGATATCTGTATTCATTTTATAGTAATAGTTAATAGGTTAACTAAATGTAACTGATTTCTAGCAAAACCTTTTAGGTAGTGCTAAAATCAACTGTGTTCAGAATATATTTAATCTAAAACAAATTCTTATTAAGCTTTAATTATAAAGTGATGTTCCTATGTCAAAGATTTTTATGTAGCCTAATTATTAAACAAATAGCAGCTCAGAGATTTCAACGTGCATGTCTAGGCTTTTCATATTTACTTGTCAGAGGTTTTTATTTAAAAGTGCTTGCCTTCTAGCTTATCAGATGTCATTTTCAAATATTTCTAGCATACTGAAATTTTCTCATGCTCAATACTTTCTTGAAGACCTACTGAGGGATAAATATTAAGGGTTATATAATAAAATGGTTTACACTTTGCAAAATATATACTGTAAATGTTAATTTGTAAACTTGTAAGATACTTATGTCACTAATTTTGATATCAAACAAGCCCCGAGGAATATTTTAGTAAACATAGTATAGATGCCCAGACATACTCCATGTCCTGATCATTTTAATATCTGACCAGTCCATTGTCATCTTACTACTTCAATGTATAAATCTAATACAGGGCGTATAAACATGCTGTACCTGATCACAAAATGGTCATACACACTAGATCATGAACGTTACTAGCTTAATTTTCTCATGGGTTTACAGCTCATTGCTGGATTGCATGCCTGTTCCCCACCAGGAATAGCTATATTCTGTCCCTTGTTTCAGGGAATATTGTTAGAAAAGCAGTTGCATTGGATTGAGGCCATTGCTGCCCACCTTTGTTGAGGTTTTGTGGATTTGAAATGACTAAATCTATACTGGCGCACACTATCTTTAGTGTTCAGCAGACTGTGCTGCATCATGGGTCATTAGGGTAGAGTTTCTAATTTCATGTCATCAGAGAAGCAAGATTATGATCATAACGAGGCTTTGTAATCTTCCTATTTTGTAATATTTGCAATATTTAATAATTTTCTGTTAACTCCAGGATGAGTATCCATATGTGGATATATACTGTGTCCATACATACTGCTAATTGTTTTTAAAAATGGTTTAGTGAACAGCAGGAAACATGAATATTTTAATCCCAAAAACATGATATGGGTTTATAATGAAGTATACAACGAACACTCCAGAAATAAGTTTATTGGGTGATTATTAGAAAGTTTTTCAGGATGCTGTGGTGGGTATTTGTATCTTGTAATAATTTTTACCTATTTGACCCTTAAGTCTGTGCTGCAGAGCAGAGCAACACATCTTCCTGTGAAGGATGTCCTCTTCTCATGTGCGTTTGCAAGCAAAGCTGTGAATGTCTTCAATTTCAAAATATGAACTGGGGTCTAAAAATGTTTTTGTCAGGGCAATTTCACTATAGAAAAATTCAGTAAGTGTCTCCACTTCTGTTCCGTACAGAGATACTACGATTTACTTCAACGTGTTAGGTTTATTTACGGGTCCATCTTCAGTTTTGCAAGCATTCTGTAAATGGGGATTTCATGGGTGAGGGAAAAAAGGCTAAATACTAATGCTAGCTGCATCTGACAGTTCTCTGTCCCCCACTATAATAATGTAACTTACATATGTAATGCATCCACACACTGAATGCAGCCTACACCCTTTAAAAGCCACGGCCAGTACTATAGTCAGACATTGCTGAACAAAGTAGGATGATGGCATATTGTATGCGATATCATAAGCCTACTCCTGTCCTGTAAGCAACATCAACAGAGTACAGCCCTCCTGTAATCTTCTTAAAACTCAAATGGTGGAAATGCTTTGTTTCCTTTCTTATTTAGGCTAACGCTTTTGAAAGATCATCAGTATTTTAAAATGGAAAATCGTGATCAGGGAAAAGCAATGTAACACAAGCCTGGTGTACCCCCTGTACGTTCCCATTTAAATAATATCACATGTTCTCCACTCTCATGCTTCTCAAGTTCACTACAGACTGTTCTTTTAGTCAGTATTACACTCGCTTCTCAGTCCTTTGCCAGCTGCAGCTTCCCTCATTTGTCAATGTGCAGGCTTGTGAATATGTGCCACTTGCATGTAATGGTTCTTCCTCACTATACCACACTCTACCCCACTGAACTTGATTTGTAAAGGTACTTTGCCTCCATTTACACTGTATGTCCACCACGTAGGACGTCCCCTCAGCGCTTTGGCTCAGACCCACACCAAACTTTTTAGTCAGTTGGCCTGTGGTTAAGCCCTGCTTGAGCATGCTGGTTGTAGTTAACCAGAACTCTGACAACACACAGAAGTGAAGTAGATTTTCCTCAGCTAACCTCTATTCTCTCCACTAATCAATTTTTTTCCCATTCCTCTTCAATTCATACCTCAGCTTCTATATATACTGCTGTGTTTGTATTAAAGTTTGCTACAACATGTGCTCCCCATGGTTGGCCACCAATTTAGCTGGCTTCCCTTACTCACAGCTTCATCTCCAAGTAATGACAAGCCATACTGCAGAATGAGCTCTCATGCAGTCTGTGTTTAAGCTCTTTGGCAGCTGCCCACAATCATCAACTTAGTGCCCACTGCTTTGGCATTGCCTGTCTTTGAGAAGCAGTCTCTGATTCAGAACACATCAGTGCTGTCCCAGCGTTCTGGCTGGCTGATTCTGCAGCGTTATTAGGTAGTTGGTAAGTAGAGGATGGGTAGCTAATCATGAACATTAAGACTTGATAAAACAGTTCACACATCTGCTTCCAGTCATGTGCACAGTGTAGTTTCACATATGGCTTGACCAAAATCATTCATCCTGGAACTTAAGCTGAGTGCAGTGGAAGCTCAGAGTTTCAGCAGACTCCTCTGTAGCCAGAGCCCCGATTCTGTTTGCATGGCTGCTATGTCTGTGTCTGGGAGATACTTCTAGTTTGACAGAGAACTTTATGAGCATCTTGAAATGAATCTGATGTAGCATTCAGCAGCTTGCATGCAGGCCAGGACAGCCACCTTCAAACCAGTGGGGTCTCAGATTGGATGCTGCTGTGCATGTAATACCAACATATGTGCTCCTCTGTGGGAAACAAATCATGAAGATTTTTACTTTGCCATAAAGTAAATCTGTATTAAGTGTTTTAATATAGTAATATAACAGATTACAGGTAGGCTGTCCTAGGCACTTGGAGGCGTATGTTGCTCAGGCAGTGAATACCAATGCACTGATGGCATGCAGTTCATTATTCATTTTGCTGCTTGTGTTAAAAATATTGCTCCAGTCTGCAGCTCATGGTCCCCTCTGAGGAGTGACTCAGCCTCTCATGCCTCACTAGGCCAGGATTCCTGGTGGCTCTGTGGCAGTCTGCATCCAGAATTGGTGTCTCAGATCTGGGAAAAGTTTGTCATGGCACGTGTGGCCCTCTTTTCTGCTACCAGATTGACTCACTCTCAAACAGAGTCCGTTATTGTGACCTGGCACTCTTCAAGTCTGTCCTCCTCATGGGAATTAGAGGCATACCACTCCAGAAAGTCTACACTGCTGCACCTCTCCCAGTATAAAGATCATCTCCCAGTATCTTTTGGGTTAGTCATAAGGTGGGTCGGTTCCACATTACATTGTGGCATAGACTAGATGTATAATTGACATAGACATCTAAGTGATTATCACCACCTCTTGCTCTTATGAGCGATGAAATAGAACGCCCCTTATGTACATTATTGTGGTTCTGTGAATACCAAGGATTTCTGGTCATTTGATCAGAAGGAAACACTGTAAGAATTTCCAGTGAGCGGTGGCTATATGACAAATGTGCTTGTACTTGTGACTTTGTTGATGAACTCGCAGACAGCTGTATTCACGTGATTATTACTGACAGTAAGAATCACCTGGGTACATGCCATTATGTAACTTTAGGGGTATACACAGGTATTTAAATACCCACAGTAACTGTTTGAATATTGAAATTACTGTTTGTATATTTCTTATAGCCAGATTTTCAAAGCATTCAGTAAAGATTTTGCCGTGTTATATTATTTTTTCTATATCTCTATATCACACCTGCTATACATGTACATGTTGAAAGAAGGAACCTATAACTGCTGACACAATTCCATGCAGTATTACATACATTATATCCATTACATACATTTTCCTCTCATTTTCGTGGTTAATGTGGTTATATTAGTATAGTAGTGTGATACTGTTTGGACCAGTGCTTGGGAAGCTTAGAAATGACCACTATATTTTAATACTCTAGAATAATGCTACATGTCTTTTAAGATGCAATGGCCATGTAAATGCTAGGGTAGTGAAGCACAATTCTATATGATTCTTCAACATGTGCAGAAAATATACCATCAGTTATTTTTGGTGTAGTTATTTTTGCTCTCTTATTCTCATGGTTGCTTTTTTTAATCTTTGTGGTCTTCGTTGTCTTTTGTTTGTTCATATGTGAAAGGAGCAGAGTCGCAATGTTCCTGGCACAGAGAATGGCACTTCTATGCCTCCTCCACACCAGGTTTACAGTGGTTATGGGGAGCGAGCTAGAGCCCAGTCCACATCAGGAAAGGTAAACATGTATGCAACTAACCAGCTAGATTTGTATCAGTGCAAGGATTATGGTAGTGAATCTAGTAGCTGAAAGGCTGGTCATTGTTTTAGAATAGGACTGATGGCTATGTTATATACAATATAATTATAATTGATGCGTCAATTGCTGCTTTTTCTTCTATATGTAGCCAAAGACAGCCAGAGAGCAACTAGCGCTGACCTTAGCGGGTACACTCAACTCGGAAACTCCTCACACTAGTCGTGACTCTCTGCACTGCTCCAGTGGATACAGTACTCAGACAACAACCCCATCCTGTTCTGAAGATACCATACCCTCACAACATGGTGAGAACACTAACAGCCTCACACCCCAGATTACTGAAGGTTTCAGAGAAAATAGGCCCTAATGCAACTTTTTATTCTCATATGTGACTTTAAAATTTGCTTAATGTAATTGCCATTTTTGTGTTGACAGTTGAGACAAACATCATACACATAGGCTAGATATTAGCCTACAATATCAGTTTTGCAATTGATTTCAATTGATTGTCAAGGAAGAATGAGCAAAAAGTCTGGCAAAGTATTGTGAAAGGCTGCCTCGTTTGTATGGAAATAAAGTAAATACATTTGCTTTATGTAAGGTATATGGATACAAGCAATGTGTGGAGATGAGGTGTTTTTTTTGTTTTTTTTTTTGCTTCAACTGTACATGTTCTTTCTATTATTGTACATGTTCTATTACAGGACTATTTAGTCTTTGTATATGCTCTATGCAGGTTACTATCACAAGTAGGTGATCGGGAAGGCCTTGACTCTGAGGCTGTGTATTTTGGATACCAAAATATCATTCAGACATTATTAAATATTTTGATTTAAATGTGTAAATTTAATATTATTTAGGATACACACAAACACATGGATCAGCCAAAAAAAGTCAAAAAGTCAGCGCTTTGTCATATTCCTCAAAACATTTCTTATATTCCATACTTGTAGGGCCCTAAGAACTTCCATCTGTCTGTCACTGTCAATGAGTGTCTTGGCACAGGAGCAGCATATATACAGCTCTGGAAAAAAATAAGAGACCATTGCAAAATCAGATTTGTTTTGTTTTTTCCTCTTACAGGTGCATGTTTTGGTGAGATGAAGAGTTTTGTTTCATTTTTTGTGAACTGCTGATGATAATTCTCCTAAATTCAGAATATAACTATTGTTATTTAGAGTGTATATTTAAAGGAAATGACAACACATCAAAATAACCCAAGATCATGCAGTATTTGCAGAGCTTTAATAACTCAAATAAAACAAAATGTAAATAATTTGTAAACAAATTGTGTTAATGCTTTGGCTAAATAACATTAACTTTATACCACTCTTTTTGCAAAAAAGCAAACAGCTCAGCTTTGCTTGATGTTTTGTGACCATCCATCTTCCTCTTGATGACATTCCAGAGGTTTTCAATAGGGTTCAAATCTGGAGATTGGGCAGTGGTCTCTTATTTTTTCCTGAGCTGTATGTAATTATCTGTTGCCAAAGACAGGTTTATACTATGTGGTTGTTTTATATGGCATGCTTTTAGAATATATGTATATCTAGTTTTTTGATACCTTGCCCAATTATTGACACTTTTACTGTGGAACGCTGTCTGTATTTTGAAATTATGGTCTAGTCTATATCTCAAAGATCACTAGCAGCTCTTGCAGACTGCTGCCTGTATGCCAAACAGGAGTCTTTTGTATACAAGTTAAAAACAATGTATTATTCTTTTACAGCAGTAAAGAAAGAACCTCCTCTCTATGGTAGGTTTCTGACTAATATTGTACAGATTAAAATTTATTTATTTTATTTTGATCATCAGATTATTTAACCGATATTTGAGGAACGAGATGCTTCTGTTCAGAGAAACAGTGCCATCCTATGTATACACACACGCTGCAAATGTGTCTGTGCGTGTTTGTTTCTGTGATTGTGTTTGCAAGCATGTACGTGTTTCTTATTCATCAGTTAAGTCCAGTCAGAGTCACACTAAAAGATACAAGATGTATCTCATCCCATATTCAGATATACATACTGTATCTGATTGCTCATTGAATAAATCAGTCTAAAATGCTAGTACACACTGATAAAACCAATTCCATTGAACATTCCAGAAAATATCACTGTTGTACAGAGAAGCCTTCACCTGTTCACATTAAACTGTAACAATATAGTTTTTCAACACACATCATACATTTTCACACATCTCATAAACCACCTCAAGTCTGAAATGATGCTGATCTTGTCCTTTCCAGATGTTTTTATCTATTATATATTTTCTGTTGCCTTTGTCTTTCTTCTTTATTCTCAGACTATGATTATATCTCCCTCCATGGAGGTGACGACACCCCCAGCCCATCTGATTTTGACAAGTCCTGTACGATTCCACGAAATAGTGAGCTGAGCCTGAACTACCGCAAACTGTTCCAGAGCAAGAGACCTGCATCCACCGTGAGCCTGCTGTCTGAGCCTGAGTCACTACTGCTACATCAACCACACACAGCCACCATCCGCCGTAAGCCATCCAGCAAAGCCAACCTTCGCCGTGGCACCATCAGTGGAGGAGTGCCCATCCCCATTTCCACACCACAGGTGTGGAACCATTTAATATATATTGTGTTAACCATTTAATATTCTGTTGTCCATGCTTGCTTAAGCTTAACATCTTTAGTCCTGTTATGATGATGTGGTGTTCTGGTTTTGTAGGTTATAATTGTGGTTTTGTGTAAGTGTTGCAACTACAATATGAGAATTTATATCAATGGATGTGGACCTCTCTTCATAGGTGCCACTGAAGCCAGCTAAATCCCAAGCAGGTTTGGCTCCAGGCCGTAGTGGGAGTGAAGAGGCAGTGTTCACACAAGTGCACCCTCAAGCTGCTCAACACCCCAGTTCAGATTTGGCACACGCTAAACACACACACTGCACCTCCACCCAAAATACAAGTACAGTGCCAACCCCATACTATGCGATGTTCCCTGGGCAGCCACCAGTAGGTATCACGGAGCAGATCAACCAAATTAGCAAGCAACAGCAAAGGCAGTTCCAACACCCCAACGACAATCAACAGTACAACCAAAAACAACGGCAATATCACCAAGAGTACAACAAACAGGAGCAACCAGTACAATATCAACACCACTACAATCAAGCACCACAGCAGCCACAGTATCAACAGTACATCCAAGCACAACACCAGCACACACATCAACATCACTACAAGCAACAGTATCAGCAACAGGCACAGCACATACCAGCTCAGCATCCACAGTTTCCCAAACAGCAGCATCTAATCCAACAACATGATCAACAACAACAAAATCAACAGAAGTGCCAGCTACCTCAACAGAATGCTACACTACAGCGCTGGTCATCTGCTCCAGCTCCAGACACTGCAAATCATTCAGATGACATGAATGATTCCAGTCAGATGTCAAGTGGTGGCAGTGATATGCTAAGCATGATCCGCAGAGGTGTGAAACTCCGACGCACAATCACCAACGATCGCTCAGCGCCTCTCATCACTACCAACTATCTCAACTGAAGATTACTCTACATGCTTTAGGCATTTGTACCTTTATTTTTTTAATATTATTATTTGAAATTTTTCTTTTTCCTCCCCAATTTTGTAAGCTTCCCATCAGGGGTAGACAGTCTGCCTTTCCCCCCTCCCAAAAAAAACGATTTTATTCGGCTACTTAATTAAAATAATGACTTTGTGGCACTTATGTGTCCATATGAACATCAGCTTTCATATGCTCAATTTACTATATTCTTATTGTCAGGTATAAAAAATACAGACACAAGTCTGTATCTGTTTAGAGAAAAGAACATTTTTTAGGTTAGATTTGTTTGATTTTATAAGTTTGTGTACTTTTGTAGAGATTTAACTGAAAAATAACAGCTCCACTGTCGTTATCTGTCTGAATTCTGGCTTTATTCAGTGTATGGAGTGCAGATATGTTGATAGTCATCTCTGGAGAATGTGGCCATTCTTTCATTGCTTGTAATTATTCACTGTGGCTGTATATTCAATCTGCTAGATTTGAAAATTATTCAGAAATGTATGATTCACTTTTGACCAAAGCATTGAAAAGGTAGGCTGTTCTAAAATACCTGAGTATTTTTAGAGACTGGATACAAAGTAGAAAGAAACATTATTGAGACTTTAATTTTAGTAATTGCTGCTTTCTTGTTAGGTGCAACCCATAGACGTTATTTTCTTGTCATACTAAGAATAGATGCTGAGATTCTGGAGTTTTTCCTCAACTTTTTTATTTAAGTAATTGTTTGTTATTTTTCTGTATTTTTGCTGAAATATTTTCTTTCACTTTTTCCTGTTTATTTTATTTTATTTTTTTAAAAAAACACTATTCAGAATAATTTTATGAAGTGTTCCAGGATTATTGACACTTTACACTGCCAACTGTTAGAGGTGATTTTGTCTTTAAGCAATATACTGTACATGTCTACATATTCTGAAACGGTCATTATTAGTAATTGTGAAACTTTTTTTTTAGCTGGCGACTGTTTTTGAATGCCTTGTTTTTGGTGAATTTTGCATCTTCTAGATTTTTGAAATGAAAAGGAAGTGAGTGTAAGAGAAGCTTGCAGTTTGAGTAGCACTCAGTTCCTCTTATGGCATACATCTTGGAGTGGTGATCTGTTTCTAAACACATTTGATAGGTTTAGACATGCTATATTATGCTGAATGGATCTTTAATCGTAAATATTCTACTTATATAGTTGTGTGTGTTCGCTTAATTTGTCCTTGGCATTTGAGATAAAAGCTGTGTCATTTATTGTAAAGAAATGTTTTATGTAGTTTATCATTTAAAGTGACTGCTTTTTTTTTTATCTCTATATTGATGCTTTTCTCTAAGAAATAGCTTAAAGAAAGAAGATTTTGTTTTTGTTATTTTCTGGTTGCATGGTATTTATAGGTCTACTTGATTAGCTGTCCTGTGTAATAGAGAAAGCTAATGCTGGTCATGGGCTTTTGGACAGCAAGCACATTGCCTTTGTTTTAACCTTAAATCATCAGCCAACGTTTTGTTACTCAGAATTGCATAAATGGGAAAATCTAGTGTAATGCGTGTAGCGTTAAAGCTGTGGAAGAATCCTATCCAAAGAGCAGCTACCTAGAGGCCTCGGCCTGATCTGAACTCATTACTACATCGTTTAAATTTTGAAGAAACTGTGTCGTTTTTTTAGGTACTGTATACAAACACAGAGCAGAGTTATTGTAATAAAAGTCAGATATGCCATGCCTTTATACTTTAGTGTGGTGGACATTTTTTGTGTGAGGCACAAAATCCATATTCTTATATTGCAAATACGTAGGGGTTCGGATTAGTTCTATCCGAATGAGCCAGGGAAATGATTTAACTGAGTACATTTCAAAATGGACATGTAACACTTATATTATAACATTATAACTTCAACTACCAGTGATATTTTAAGTAATTCATACAAGTTCTTTCAAATGTTTAATATGGGTTGACGTTTACTGGCCTTCCTACATTTTTGTAGATTACCCTTACTCTTCAGACTGTTGTGAGAAATGATGGTGTTGCTATCAGGAGTTTAAATAATTCCTAATATTTCTTTGACCCATTCATCTTTTGTGTTAATCGCATAGCTGAAAGCCACACTGGGTTGTCACCATATCTGTCACCATTTAGATTTTTTGGAAACAGGATATAAAGCCTTAAATCACATGATTCAAACACTTGTTGTCTAGCACAATATGCCCAAACCATGACCAAAGGGCCAGGTTGTTCATATTCATCTTAAAATGGTTAAAAATGCTGTAATATTGGCTATAATTACATATGATCCATGAGTCAAAGCCTGTGCTGCATTTCCTGCTTTCAGGCTAATAGTAAGTGAATATAGAAAGTAAGACGAGAGATGTAATCAGCCTTGGCACTTCATATATCTGGTAAAGATTTGGTAGATGTTTTTGAAGGCACCCAGTATATCACACGCGTTTTAAGATCAGTATTGACCATGTGAAAGTAATGCAGTTAACATTTTGTGTCTGCTAAAGTGTGGTGATTTCACTTGATGGAACAAATTCTATAAAAGAGGTGTTTAGTGTAAAGCAGCAATAAATTTTCCATCTAATCTTTTCAGTTAACATTGGTATCTTGTCTAACTCCTCAAACTTGGGGCATGAGTTACATGACATTTATACCAAAACGAAAAGAACATTTAAAAAGAATTAAAAAAGAATTTATTCCAGTTTTAGCCGATCGTTTTTTACTCTGGTGCACACGCCTTCACCTTCTGAGCCGAAGTACACTGTTAGAACATGAAGTCTTATTAAAATAAATTTAGTATCTCATATTTATTAGAGGCTGACTCTTTCCATTTATCCATTTTTTTCCCCCTCTCCATCATTTTCAGTTTTATAATCTGTCCTCTATGTATTTTTCTTTGCTGCTCTATGTTGTTTCTATTATTTTGTGCCTTACTTTTTTTTTTTTTTTTTACTACAGTCTAGTCCTGGTAGTAAAGATTAGTAATTTACTTCAAATAACCTGTTCTCAAGAAGAGCTGTGGTTGTGCAAACAGTATGAGTTTTAGTTTTATTAAATTATGCTGTATAATAAAATGATCATTTGGGAGTCTATCTCTGCAATCTTCAGTCTCTGTCTGACTTCTGGGGTGTAAATTAAGTCTTAATATTCAGTATATTGCACTTCTACTGCCAGTACCATCATGTTGGTTGACCATCTAAACTAACATTAGACCAGAACTAACCAAAATAAACCACCTTGTACCAGGCCTTCACTCTCACTACATGAGAGGGAACGGTTATTGACTCACTTTCATTGACATATATTCAAGTAAAATCATGGCCAGTTACCTATGGCATGTTTAACGGTTCTAGTGTCCCCTCCAAAAGTATTGGAACAGCAATGCAAACCAGTTCTTTTTGATTTTGCTATACATTTGGGATTGAGATGAAATTATTACTATAGGACAACAGAATCAAATCTAAGCTTTTCATGTCCTGATATTTACATCAAAGTGTGTTCTTCAACTTAGAATATAGCACATCTGGTGGTGAAACACCCAGTTTTTTGGTGAGCAAAAGTATTGATTGTGATTGATTGTGCTGTCATAGATGGCTTCAAGATTTCGAAGGTATTCCAAACAAGGCTATTAGGGTTTCAGGGTCTAAATCACAATTAAAGGCTCACTTAAGAATACTAAATGTATTAGACCAAAAATCTGTTAGTTTTAGTAGGGCTCAGAGTGAAAAATGTGAGGGAAGATGTGTAAATGTGTCAAAAAGACATTGTTTTTAGTCATTTCACTGCTAGACCAAATATGAAAAGTAGGATCTGAACATTAGGGGGGAATTAGTGGTTATTCAGGATCATACTGTGTTCTAAATTGAAACTAAATCTTAATAGTGTTGATTATGACCAAGATTCAAGATGTAGAAGGAGGTTTTTGATATGCTCCCAGACTGAATAGTTTTGAGAGGATTTTGGGCACATCCTAATAATGAAATTTGTGGAGGTTGCAAATTTTAATAAGAATAATTTATTATGTATTTGTGTCATGATTTCAAAATTAAGAGCTTTAAGAGCAATAATGATTATTTTGTTTAAAATTCAACAGATTATTTCATGTGATGTAATGTGTAGCCAGCAAGATTATGATTATGATCAATTTACCAATGACAGATTCATGCTTTCATGGAATTGGACTCAAACACATTTCTTCAGTGTGAGGAAGTTTTTACATCAACAGATGGCTGGCCCCATATATTCATATATCCATCGTTGCTGTGGAAACCAAAACAGTACGACCAATTTGGGGGTCATTGAATGTGTGTGTCCGAAAAGCAGAGAGGAACAGGAAACTTCTCTTCCTCGGTTAATGTAGTGTTCTTGTGCTCTCATAGCATTTCTTTGCCACTAGGTGCCTCTGTAATATTGACTCAGAAATTCATTCAGTAAGTGGGACAGAGTGTAACACATATTCCAGTAATTTTACTACCTGGAAAATCCACCCAAGTGACATTCTGAATGAACTGAAATACCTCTGTGAGTTGTGGAGAACACATGCTTCAGTGATAAGAGTTGGTCTAGCCACATAACTTGCTTTCAGTCTTCAGTTCTCCACCTTTTATGGATTTATGTGTGAGACACTGCATTTTATTATCTTTCTGTTTTCAGTTATAGGCTTATCAAGGTCTCTTGGGTATAAAGTGCAACACACTATGTTCCCTGATCAACTTTACTTCTCAACAGTTCATCTGTTGGAGTTGTGTTTTGTTAAATTTTGTGTTTCTTTTGCTACATGTTTGTAAAATTAAATGGAGTAGTGTAAATCTAAGAGTTTTATTTTAAATTTGTATGGTATAAAGCTGATCCAGAAATTGATCTCATAGCCTGGAAGAAAGCATTTGAGTCCAGTTATTGTAAACCATCTGGAGTAGGTCATTGCATCTACCGTCTTTCTCTCAACCCACAATCTCTCCCCCTCCAGTATTTTCCAACAGACTGGTATTAACTTTCAGTTAGAGGGAGGGACTTAGTGAGCTGAGCTTGTGTGTGTGTGTGAGAAAGAGTGCAGCAGTGTGTGTGTCTACGTAGCTATGTGTGTGAGAAAGAGAGAGAGAGAGAGAGAGAGAGTGTGTGTGTGTGTGTTGTATTTCTACACAATAGCACCTTACCACTGACCTTTTGTCCTGTACTTGAGCTGACTGTGTGAGGGGCGTGAAAGCGCGCGAAGCCGCCAGCCAATGGCAGAGAATTCCATCATGGGGTGTGCTTCTGACAAAGGGAGGGCCTGTTCCTGACAGAACTGGAATTGGTGCCAGTTGTACATTCTTCAAAGAATCTTCTTCAGAGGAAAAGAGCAAGAGAGAATTTTTAAATTCCTGTTTTTTTTTTAAACATTTCACAATGTGAATTGTGATGATGATGATAGATAGATAGATAGATAGATAGATAGATAGATAGATAGATAGATAGATAGATAGATAGATAGATAGATAGATAGACTGGATGTCTGCCTTTATATGCACATTAACTTTAATTACAATCCCATTTTTAATTCATTGGGTTTAATATGGAGTTGGCCCGCTCTTTGCAGCTACTCTTCAACTCTTCTGGGAAGGTTTAGGAGTGTGTTTATGGGAATTTTTGACCATTCCTCTAGAAGCACTTTTGTGAGGTCAGGCACTGATGTTGAATGAGAAGGCCTGGCTCATAGTCTCTGGAATTCTCTGGAGTGATTGGTCAATCCAGAGAACATGTCTCCACTGCTCTAGAGTCCAGTGGCAGCATGCTTTACACCACTGCATCTGATGCTTTGTATTGCACTTGGTGATCCATAAAGTTCTCTACGCACAGTTCTTGAGCTAATCTGAAGGCCACACAAAGTTTGGAGGGATGTAGCGATAGATAGAGTACACTATATGGGTGAAGGTATGTGGAAACCTGACTATCACAGCCATATATAAACCTTCCCCAAACTGTTGCCACAAAGTTGTGTAGGATGTGTTTGTGTGGTGCAGAATTTCCCTTCACTGGAACTAAAGGTCTAAAACATGAAAATATGGTGTGCCAAGGCTGGACTGTGCGACCTGCACAGATCCCTGACCTCAACCCCACTGAACACCAATGCCGACTACACCCCAGGCCTTCTCAACCAACATTAGTGTCTGATACATCTTTTGCTTTTGTGGCTGAATGGGCAAATCCCCACAGCCAAATTAAGATAAATAGACTTCTCAGAAGCAACATTATTAAAAGCACTTAAATGGAAAATGTCATAGCAAAGACCTTGAACATACCTGTGTACAGTTTGTTCAATAATACACACACTAATCATAAGGAACATGCACATCTATGCCAATTATGTGGCAGTAGCTCAAACTCATGCAGATACAGGTCGAGAGCTGGTCTGTGTCTTTCAAAAACAGCTGAACTCCTGGGATTTTCACACAACAGTGTAAAACATTTACACAGATTGAAAAAAAAAAAGCCACCAGCAAATGCTGGTGAGGGAAAGTAAAAAAAAAGCTACATAAAATCTGTAATAAAATAGTTTTTTTTAAAACTAAACATTCATTGAGATATCAATTTGTAAACATGTCATTGCCAATAAAACAGATATGGCAAAAATCAAAGGCAGTGCCTATCAGTGAACTTGTTGCAGCTGAGTGATTTGTCAATGATTACTTGCTAAAATGGCCAATTAAGATCAACATTACATGTTATAAAAAACTAACGCATATTTAAAAATATATGACAAGTTGGCCCAGTGGTGGGTTGCAAGATCATGCAACTTCAACCCCCTGACAGACATGCTGGGTGTCATCACACCAACAGCACCTAACCCTGTGCCTTGAGTATGTTTGGTCCCCCAAGAATGGTTCTCAACTTTGGTGAGGGTAAACGGAATCAAGTTAAGTTACAACATTTTCTCTTTCACTTTTGTAACAGCCAGCAACAGTCATTTGTTGCATCACAGTATAACTCAAGTGAGGGTCTGGAATATTCTGTGGAAGTAGGTGCTGCATTATGTTTTTCATTCTGAAAATACTTGACCACAGATGCAGTCTTCAGTGTGAGGGGCCTCAGGGAGAGGAAGCATGTGGTGGGGGCATGATAAGACAAACATGTAACATCAAGTTAAAAGACTGCAGCTCTTCCGACAGGTAGGTGTAGCTGGAATTTTATCTATTTTAGACTGTGCAGTTTGTTTGTAACGCAGGCTTGTTTCATTCGTCATTTAAAAATGTGTGTGACACTGTATGTAAATCAATAATGCAGAAGCAAAATACAGAATTCATAAATGGACAGACTGCACAATAATGACATTATTATATGTGTGTGGGGGGGGGGCTTCATAACCTTATGGAACTAAGGAATGAGCCAAAATATACATGCTAATTAGTTCTTACCTTATACATCTCCAAGCTGTACTTTGCAATAAAGTACTACTGTTGTTCAATTTTTGTTGTTTTTTTTTTAACCTCATAATTCATCCTTCCCTTTGTACTCTTGAAGATGTTAAAAGGGTCATAATAAACAGAGGTAAGTGAGAGAAGTCCATTTTGCTGCTCTACATGCAAGTTTGAAGAAACTAAAGACAAAAGGCTGCAGTTAAGGTAAGTCACTAGTGCAGAAATCTCCAAACAGTAGTAATGCATCAGGAGGAAACAGGCTGGTCTGGCAGAAGTGGTTTTTATAGTTTAAAAATGTCTCCAAATAAATGTAACTCTCATAATTAAATTGATATAATCAGAAAGCAGTGTTAAAATGTCAGACTGATGTCAGAGTAAATGAATAATAATAATAATAATAATAATAATAATAATAATAAATCCTTGTTATTCTAATTCTCTAACCACTTCCAAAAAATTATAAAAATGTACATGAACTGCTGGGTAGATACTGTAGACTCACTAATATAGAAGCATCAGTGTAGGTTCTTTCTAAATTTGGTCTAATTATAATGTTCTTAAAAGCTATTAAAGGATAATGAGAGCTTGTATGAAAATATACCTTATTGCAATGTTTGTATATATGAATATTCTTAATGTTTTGAATTCATATGTCAGTTATATCAATATATGATGGTTGCATATTGTAATGTAAAGTTTTTAGCATATGGTAGGGTTCAGAACCATATTTGTTTAAATCAGTTTGTAAATATATACAATTAACACTATAGTCTTTAAGTCGTCTTGTTTTGTTCTTTCCATTTGGAAAACATTTTGAACATTCAAAAAAGTTGGCATATTGTCAACAATGATTTTGCTTTACCTCACTTTACTGTGTCTGTCAGTTTAAGACCCCATGGAGCAATGATGATGATGATAGTGGATTAAATGATTGACACAAGAGGGTGAATTAGTTGAAGTCTTTTTTCCTAATGTCATCTCAAGGATTTCCTTGCCAGTTTCCTTGCCAGTGTCCCCTCCTGCTTGCCTAATAAAGATTAATAAAAATTTACATCTAGGTTTCAGTGAAGCTTTCAGTCAGGTACACATGTATTTGAACATTTTTGGACTTTCTGAATTCTGATTCTGAATTTAAGACCATTTATCTACTTACTGCTTAATGAAATAAAAAGGGAATAAGACACCTGTCCATAAAACAACTGAGCACTATATTGTTCAGTGGGCCATTAAAAAGTGGGGACCAAAGCTAAAAATTGTTGTAAGTCCAAGATTTGTGAATACCAAATCAATAAATCAAATGAAAATAATCACATTAGAGCTGAAAGTCTACTTTGTGGTCATTATTTAATAACTGAATTAAATAATAACAATAATTCCATTATTAAATCTGAATTACTTCATTCAGAAACATGGCATTAGCTTCCACTGTTTTATGGATGACACACAGTTGTATGTTTCAGCAAAGCCAGGTGAGAGGCAACAAAGACAGAGAGAAAAACCAGACAGCATTGTTAAAGTATATGGAAAACTGTAAGATACATGTAAATCAACTTATCAGTGCTTATTTACTTATTTTGTGGATATTTTTTTTCATCCTGATGTAATTGACAATGATGTGTTTACAAATGTTCCATGTGCCAGTGTCTCAAGCTCTTAATATTGTGATGTACTTGACTTTCTGGATGAATAATAACCAGAGAGATCTTGTTCAACAGAGAAGCTCTTGCTTCAACAGTTTGGTGGAAGACCTGATTGGCAGGTTACTTGTCTCCATGGAGGGATGCTTAAGAGATATATATGTAAACCCATTAATACTGTTGTGGTTGCCTACAGGTGTATAATAAAAGGAAAAAGTAAGGAATGTGATTTTTGAAACCCATCAATATTTGTAATTATTGAGTTACATGACAGTAAACTTGTTGGATATCTACATTCCATAGAAATATACAAACAAGCTTAATCTATTCAGTTTTTAATCAGATTGCTTTGTGAAGCCCACTGTTAATGAATAAAGTAATAAATAAAGTTCAGTGGTTTAAATGCTATGAGTGACTTTTACCTCAGGTTATGAGACTTGATTCGGATTGTTCCTAAACCAAAGTGATTAAACATTTGCTGTTGTAACCCTATAATTCAATCTATTATATATATATATATATATATATATATATATATATATATATATATATATATATATATATATATATATATATATATATACTGAAATAAATATGTAGTAGATTATTTTAGATAATCAATACATTGCTGTCTCAGAGGAGTTCTAATTAAATCATTTTCACTTTGGGGGTGACCAAACATATCTAACTTTATTTCTGAAGCATCTGCCTGGGCAGCGTATTTCTGTTAACTGAGATAATCTGCTTGTGTGCTGTGTTATTAGTTGGTACTGGTTCAGGAACCATTCTGTAAGTGAAATAGACCTTCTCACATAGGAAGCGCCATAAATGTATGTGACGTAGGCTTTTTCACATGCAGCAGTATTGGTGTTGTACTGCAAGTGTAGCTACTTAATATGTTATTATATAATCACTGCCATTATCTAATTAGATTTCTGCTGATGACCTTTTCATGTTGATGTTCTGATTACATCTGAGTATGTCCCTGATGTATTTATGGTATGATGTAGTATTTGCTATACTATTTTTTGGCTCAACATGTATTGCACTCCATATATTGCACATTTATTAGACTACAGTTGCACACACCGGCACATCAGCGCTTTTCTCACAATAATCATACTGTTCTTCCAGCAATCTGCATTAGATATTTTTATATTTATTTTTATATTGTTCCATATACTTACTTCCCTTTCCCACCTGTATAGTAATTTCTATTTTATTGCAATTGTATTGATTCTATTCTTAATATATTTCAATTCTTCATTTTATTTGCTTTTCTTCTTATTGTTTATATTTTATATCACTTCTACTGTACATGGTTATCTATGTGATAAATAAAATTTACATTTGATGGATTAGCTTCTGGTCGGTTTTCCCTCAATAATGTTGCTCTTAGCAAGTCACTATCTGCTGTCTGTCTTTTTCATTCATCTCTTGATCTTCCCCCAGAACCATGTAGTTTTATTCATTTTTTGGTGGGCAGAGCATCTCCTCCTCACACTATAGGTGTTTTCCTATGTGTTTTCTCCTTTCCATATTACACATTTCCCACCAAACGTATAACAGGCAGTAGGTTTCAAGAGGTATTTCCCTCTTGAAATACCTCATTTCCCTCTATTCTGTTTATTGCTGAGCCATCTAAATGTTTTTGCTAATTTGTGTCACTTTCTCTGGTTACAGCAGGCCGTCATACATTGGTGCTGCACTTAATACTGCTTCTCACTTGAGCTGATATCCCACAAAGACAATAAGGTCATAGTGAATAAAAAAAAGACTCATCTCTGTTCTCTAAAACAAATCTCTAAAACAGTGTCTAAGAAGTATGAGTTTTGTGAACAAAAATAAAAGGCCAAAATAAAAGCAGCAAATAAAAGGCTAGCTAGTTCGTGTACTCAATCATGAATGTAAGGACTGTAATTGGTCCGTTATCATGAGATGATTGAGCTTGTGAATGAGTGAAAGAGGTGAGTGGGAGTGTGTTTGAGAGAGAGAATTAACTGACTAAAGTACAGTGATGAGATGGTTATAAAGAACTGAAAAAATAACACCAATTAAATAGTATAGGCTAAATTGAGTGCAAAGGACATAAAGTCCAAATGCAAACTCTGCAATGCAGACTTTTATCATAAAATAAATATCAAAATGGTCTGTTATAAATAGTATGGTGGTCAACATTTCACTACTTTAAAAATACATTTACAATTGAACTGATTATAAGGGAATTTTGTTCAAGCCCTTACTTTAAATATGGAAAATTATTTCAGATTTCTTATTTAAAGTGGGCGGTTTGTCCAGTCTTTTTGTGAGAAATTTCTGTCAAAATGCCAAATACGCTATTCAGTTTCTGTGGACAAATGTTTTATTTTTATTCAGGTTTTTGATTGATATATTCCAGAGAATTTTTTGTAGTAGTTAATGTTGTTCCTAACAGCGTTTATTTGCACATTATGTATGACCTATTTCACAGGTCACAAAATGTACTGTATTGTGGTAGAGTTACAAAGCTTAAAATAGATCCAGTGTGAACATTTTTGAAACCCAGCAACATTTAGAAATATTGCTTTCATTTAAAGAATACAGAGATTGTTAGCTGCCAAGATTCAAGATCACACATTTACAGTAAATTGCCCTCAAAGAATATCACCAACTTTTTTGGCAGAAGGGAACTGTAGCTGGTAATGGACATGAAAATTGCATTCTTCTGTGTTACCAACAAAATACCTGGACATTAAATATAGTAGTATCAGACGGACTAGTTTTCCTGGTATTGACACTGTTGGTCTTGTCAACAACTGCTTAAATGGAACAAAGTATTCAAAAGGAACAATTCATTCTGTAAGGAGCAAAAGCAGCCTTCCAGGCTTTGGAAGATGGAAGAACACTGTCAAATATAGTGTAGATCTGCACATATAGTTCATTATTCAACTTTTATCAATATTCATTCATCTCACATACTACCAACTTATAAAGAAGATCCCCACGGAAATTGTTAGACCTGTGAACATAAATGGTCTCATATCTCTGAAAAGACAGCTGATAGTCACTCTCCAGACATTCTTACTATGTTAGGTATGAGCTGTTATTTTTCATGCTTGTTAAACCTCATTTATGAACATAAAGCCTTGATGCCTTTGTCAGTTCTAGGCTCCTGGCTACATTTGACTTTTTAGTGATTTCAGGTTATTCAGGTCAACAGGTTATCGTCATTGTCAGATTTTAGATTATAAATTATTTAATTAAATTATGACATTTTTGTATCTTAAGTATATGAGGTTCTGTCTGGAATACAGACAGTTAACGATTAAGCTGAAAAATAAAGCACACCAATTTCAGCTCAGTAGGACCTCCAGTTCCTGAGAAACACCTATTTAAACTTCATCCTCTATAGACATCCATACCCTAAACTGTGTATACCTCTTCAGATGTTTCATACAGTCTAATATTAAGCAATTTTCACAAAACTTCACTGAAGTATCTTCATCGATGGACTGTTTATTATCCTATGTAATATGGCAAGAACTTGCCAAGGTGAAGGTGCTTGGACCCAGATGATCGCTGCTGGTAGCTATATTTCTTATTTAAATTTGAAAGATTTCATTTGTTTTAGTAAAAATGTAAATTCAAATCAAGGAAAGGTGACTATTTTTGTACAAATAAATGAGTCAAGTATTAAATTAAGTTTATTCATCTACATCTTAGTTAAAACTTATGGAATAATACCTAATTGTGTGTTTTGACCAGTTTCAAACTGACAAATGAAGAAATTCACAATGATTTGATTTCTAAATTCCACTCTGAATATGTTATCATATTTTATCTATTGAATACACAACATACTGTTTGCCTTTATGCATCTTCCACTATATACTGCTTTTCCTTGCCACTGTCGACTCTGGATCATTACAAATCTAGATCTACATCTGAACCGCTGAAAAGCTGCTTTTTTTTCTATTGATAAATGTTAATTCCCTCCCAGCACAAGATTCAGAACAAGAAGATCATGCACAGTGACTCAAAGGGCAAGCAGAACGGTTGATTATGCTGAAGACAGATATGCTTTGGAAATAACCTGCTGTTTGTTTAAGGAGAGGCTGGAGAACTTTGTACAGGACTTGAAACAGTTGCATTACTAGGAATAGATATGGCCTAGTTCCTTAAAGAAAACGGTTGTTAAAAATTCAGAGGTTTACATAACAATTAAAAAATTTAAAAAATATGATGGTAATATGATATGGCATATGATGGTAAGAACTGCCTGTTAATTCAAATCCAATAAATAATTTTTACTAGTGTTATTAAATTAAAATTTTTAGGTGAATTGATCCACTTTCACAAGCATGTCAAATATTATAACTATTAGAAAGGGGTTTTACATATAGTAAACACACTGATCTAAAGGTTTGAACTGTTTTTAATGTCAGCAGCTGTTGGTTTTTGGATTCACCTATAGCTTAAAACTGACCAATAGTATTCCTTTTTATGAAACTTCAGTGCCTCTAAAGAGTGATGCATGAATACAATGTGATGCATGTACTGTACTCTAACACATAAGTTTTGGTAACCCCACTGAAAATTTCCAGTCAGACCACCAAAGTCAAAACACCAGCCCACACTGGGTAACTCAAAGAAAGAGGTGTGTGTGTGCATATGACAGGGAATGCAAGTGAATGAATATCTTTTTCTAAAATGTGTAGGCTCCTATTCCAAGTGTGTGGGTTGTTAAACAATGACAATTCTCTCCTCTGACAATTGACCCAGGGATGTTCCATTTAGCTACTACACTGCAAATCTGCCAGATTTACAGATTTATAATGCTAGTTCTAATTTCTTTGTGTGTGAATGGAACAAAGGTTATACTTGTCTGAAATATGTTCAGTTACTACTCTAAATAAGTCACCAAACAGGTGGAAAGTGGGATGAAAATAATGGGTCTTTAATATTAATGTTTGTCAAGGTTAATCATTATCAACAGCCTTATGTGTGAAATTGTGAAATGCATTTCCTGCAGTGGAACTAGGCTTAATCAAATAAAACACTAACTGAAAGACAGTTGGCTTTTTTCTCAGAAGCCATAAACATTATATAGGAATGTCAGGGAAAAAAAAGAAAACCAATGCCATGAGCTCAACAGCGTCACTTAGCTTTTAGCATGCTTTTTGCAGATAATTAAAAATGACTAACTAAACTCTGTAACTTGTGACTTGTGAAGACTATAATATTTCTTAAAACATATACAACAGATAAAACTCTCATATTCTGACTGCAATTGAAGTTATAAGGCACAACAAGGTTCTCATTCAGAGGTGTTTAATATAGATATGCACACTTGACAACTAGATATGCAGAAGCAGCAGTAAAAAAAAAAAAATAATGAAGGCAGTATTTGCTTGCAAAATCAGAGAAGTCTCAGTCTGGACAGAAAAAAAACTCAGATGAATTTGTACTGGTCAGCTTTATTAATGATGCCAGAATTGTGTTGAGGAAAATATCTTTTGATTGTGCAGTTTAATTTATTTTCAATAAATGGCTGAATATTTTTATATGTGGTGGACATTTGAAATATACTTGAGTACAAAAGCAAATAACAAAAATTTTACTTAAGTTGTAGGCTTGTTTACCTAGTAAATTTTAACGTCAGGCACCATGATGATACCAAAGCTCAGAACTTTTTGCTTATAAAATATTATTTCCTCATTTTCTTTGTTGGCCACATACCACATAGTGTAAGCCACAGAAAAACAGGAAGAAGAAGAATTAAGCTAACAGGAAATAGACACCATAACATACTTGAGAAAGCTCCAATGAAAATGTAATATGTGTACATAGATGTACACTCACACTCTCTCTCTCTCTCTCTCTCTCTCTCTCGCTCTCTCGCTCTCTCACACACACACACACACACACACACACACACATTGGTTTGAGCCAACAGGTAGGCAATCTAAATAATGTTAGATTTTTCTTTGATTTATCTGCAAGTTTTATGTTTTTCTTGCTGAGAGTCATCAGCTTTAGACACTTTGACTCTTCAATCGCTCACTGCAAACCAGACTTTGAGTTTCTCAGTCCTAAACTGCTGTTTTACAAACACTGCAGCGGATCCCTTTGTCTGGGCTGCCAGGTCAAGAGGGTGAGTGCAATTAGAAATGGGAAACTAGAGCTGGCATCCTCATCAAATTAACCTAGCATTGTACAATCTCTGGACAACCAGCTGTGTGAACTGAGAGGCTCATGAAAGAATTGAGACCTCAGAATTGAGACCTCTCAGCCAAAACACGATAGTATTTCCATCTATTTTCATATAAACCCTGTCTAGTTTGTCTTGCCTCCTTTCTCTCAAGATAAAATGTAATATTCAGTTCACTAAAGATACATATATAAAATTACAAGACTGCAATCTTCTTTTACTGACATTCAGTTACAGAGTGACAAATGCTCCAAGTGGAGAGTTATTCAGGACTAAAGAAAAATACCCAGGCAAGTGTTGAAGATTGGAAAAAGGCCAGGCAAAGACAGACTGGCCATTCTCCTCTGACCTCTCTTGATTGTTTTTCACAACATTCTGTCTAAACTCTAGAGTCTGTGAAAAACTGGGACCAGACTTATTATTGGCTATTTTATTACCTAATACACAATAATTATATTTACAAGAATACTACTAAACAGCAGTGTTTCCCTACCTACCTAATCTTTAGCCTCCCCACATACTGTCCTCAGTGTTGCTTCTGCTCAGCCACCTGTGTCAATCCATCAAAAACCATGTCTCCTGGGAGGTGTGTAGGTGGGGGCAATGAAGAATTAAGAACCACTTTGGGTTATAAAGTTTAGCGTTTTAATATTTACCCAAGCAGAAGTAGGTTTAGCATTTACCTGTTTATTGTAACATTAGGTATTACATGTTCTTAATTCACAGACAGTTTGTTTTTCTGTTCTAACATACGTGTTTTGTTCATTCTGACATATCTGCTTCTAAATCGAAACACATTTTTCTCTGCCCCACTGGTCTTGTTTATATAGAGATGTATGAAGTATTTCATCAAGAATGCTTGCTGAAGAAGACACTGGGATATCTCCTAAAATGAACAGCAACTGAAAGAAGCTATGGTACAAACCTGGAAGGCTTGATGCAGTTGTTGCACACAATGACTATACAACAAAATATGTGTATTTTACCGAGTGTATTTTAATTCTATTCCTATACAGTTGCTCATTCAACAGTTGGGTGGTCTGCCACCAACTGTGCCATGTTCTACATTGTAGATATTTAAATTTACATTTCAGGAAATGAAAGCTGAAATTGTGATTCATTGTCTCATATTCATGTTCTGATTTTGAACCCAAATGTGTTCAATGGAAAGCAAAAAAATAAATAAATAAATAAGAAGGGTAAGGGACTGTATTTCCAGGCTAGGTCAGTGTGACTATGTCATCTTTATTTTAATCTAAATGCCCACCACAAAAAATGGTGGGTCCTGTTATCTTCTCACTGATCTCTTCTAAGTCAAGAACAGACACCAACACCGGTCTTCTAGATTATCAAAAGGAACAGTGAAGTCAAGTCAAGCGAAGTCAATCCTCCAGAGCTGAAGAACTACCTAAGAATGTCTAACACATGCATTGTCTCTTGCTGCACACACACACACACACACACACACACGCATACACACACAGGCCTTCCGCACCCCCCCCCAAAAAAAAAACCCACACACACATTCTGTTTTAGCTCTTCTTGTAAAAGGAGGGAGGTTTCTTCCCCTCTGTACTTACGCTGTGGTTACGTTGGAGTTTAATTTCACACCCTTCTGAATATACATACACCTTCTGTTCTTATAAAGAGAATCCATCACATAGTCATTCATTCAAACTCTACATCAATTGAAAGAAGCCAGATACTGGTCCTTAATGAAACTAACATATACATTTCATTACTATAGTTCATGAGTAGTTTCCAAATCAAAGCAACTGATACAGTTATTGTTGAAAATGCTTTATTTTTTGTATCCTTATGTATCCTTTTGTATCCTTAAAAACACTCAACACACTCAAAACCAAAGACTTATTAATGAAACATATAGCATATATCATAATGGAACTTATGCAAATAAGATTTTGTCAACATGAAAGCTAGTTCTTTTGTGCTTTTCACTCATGTAGGGGATGTCCCCTGGTGTTTTTTGGCAACAAAAAAAAGGTACAGAGGAGGGGTAAAAATATGCACCTTCATCTGACAACACATGGATTTTTTCTGATGCATGGGAGTTCCATTGACTATATATATACTGTATATATATAGATATATATGACTATATGACTATATATACATATACACTATATTGCCAAAAGTATTCGCTCACCTGCCTTGACTCGCATATGAACTTAAGTGACATCCCATTCCTAATCCATAGGGTTCAATATGACGTCGGTCCACCCTTTGCAGCTATAACAGCTTCAACTCTTCTGGGAAGGCTGTCCACGAGGTTTAGGAGAGTGTTTATGGGAATTTTTGACCATTCTTCCAGAAGCGCATTTGTGAGGTCACACTCTGATGTTGGACGAGAAGGCCTGGCTCTCAGTCTCCGCTCTAATTCATCTCAAAGGTGTTCTATCAGGTTGAGGTCAAGACTCTGTCAAGTTCATCCACACCAGACTCTGTCATCCATGTCTTTATGGACCTTGCTTTGTGCACTGGTGCACAGTCATGTTGGAAGAGGAAGGGGCCAGCTCCAAACTGTTCCCACAAAGTTGGGAGCATGGAATTGTCCAAAATGTCTTGGTATGCTGAAGCATTCAGAGTTCCTTTCACTGGAACTAAGGGGCCAAGCCCAGCTCCTGAAAAACAACCCCACACCATAATCCCCCCTCCACCAAACATTACACTTGGCACAATGCAGTCAGACAAGTACCGTTCTCCTGGCATCAGATTGTCAGATGGAGAAGCACGATTCGTCACTCCAGAGAACGTGTCTCCACTGCTCTAGAGTCCAGTGGCGGCGTGCTTTACACCACTGCATCCGACGCTTTGCATTGCACTTGGTGATGTATGGCTTGGATGCAGCTGCTCGGCCATGGAAACCCAATCCATGAAGCTCTCATGGCTCTCATGGCGACCTCTTCGCACTATGCGCCTCAGCATCCGCTGACCCCGCTCCGTCAGTTTACGTGGCCTACCACTTTGTGGCTGAGTTGCTGTCGTTCCCAAACACTTCCACGTTCTTATAATACAGCTGACAGTTGACTGTGGAATATTTAGGAGCGAGGAAATTTCACGACTGGATTTGTTGCACAGGTGGCATCCTATCACAGTTCCACGCTGGAATTCACTGAGCTCCTGAGAGCGACCCATTCTTTCACAAATGTTCACAAAAACAGTCTGCATGTCTAGGTGCTTGATTTTATACACCTGTGGCCATGGAAGTGATTGGAACACCTGATTCTGATTATTTGGATGGGTGAGCGAATACTTTTGGCAATATAGTGTATATATATATATATATATATATATATATATATATATATATATATATATATATATATATATATATATATGTCCTGCTGAAAGGTTATTTTCCTCAGTTTTGTAGTCAACTGAAGCAGGTTCTTTTACACTATTTTCCTACATTTTTGCTCTATTCATTCTTCCTTCAGTTCTATGCCTAGTCTCTGGTGATGAGAAACACATCAAGATGTGTCTTGATGCATTGGAAACATTAGTTTTGCGCCACATATACCGCAAACCTTCTCTCACATCACAGCTGGATCACTCATATGCTTTCTGGCAAACTCCAGATTTGCTTTCAGATGGCACTTTTCAAGCTTCTTTCTTGTCACCGTCCCACACAAGACAGTGTGCTCTTGATATGGTTGACTGGTGCACCATTACGCCACTCCCAGCAACTGAACTTTGTAGCTCCCTCAAAGTGATTGTTGGGCTCTCTGTGGTTTCTCTCAGAAGTCACCTTCTTATTAAAGCGCTGAGTTTTAAGGGACAGCCTTTTCTTGGCAGCTTCCATTTCCTGATTATTGATCCAACTGTGCTCACTGGGTATTGAGCACAAACATTTGGACATTATTTTGTACCCTTTCCCAAATCTATGCATTTTCACTACTTTATGTCTGTGGAATAATCTTAAGTCCATCCATTTTATCCAAAGCAACTTTAAGAATTCACAGTTCCATGGCAATGGTAAAGTAATTGTGTCGTCATTAAAGCAATTTCTTTTATCTGTATAACCTGGCAGCTCACATGGGTTGAATACTTACACAAACACCATTTACATCTACAATGTGCAATCCTTTGTCTTGGTGGTTAAAAAGATGGTATGCAGGTTAGCATCATATATTACCATTTGGTTAATAATGCCAGTCTAATCTAACTATACCTGTGAGAAGAACATAATGAAACCAATTTTACCCTCAAGATAAATTTTATGCACAGAAAACTAATCATGGATGGTGGCCTGAGAAAACTCTTCACCTGCTGAAACTTTATTTAATATGTAACGCATAAGACATACAGATTATAATAATCACCATATCTAGTATAAACTACATCTATCTATATACCAGCTTTTATTCACAGATTGCAGACTGACAAGCTATAGGAAAATATAATTTATAGATAATTAGAAATCATAATTAGAAAATATTTACACATAATTTTGGTGAAATATATTTATGGTTCCATTCCCCAGCTGCACAATGATATGAAAAAAAGAACCTGAAAGTAGTTGAACCTGGTTCTTATAACTTAACACTAAACTCTCATTATTTCCCATCTCACTGTCTGGGACTTTTTCTAGTTGACCCTCTGGTGTCACACAAACAGTTACATAACAAACAGTTATCAGCATACTATGACTAAGTTCTGTAACCTTCATAACTCCTTTTGAAAGCAAGTGATGTGTTCCACCTCAGTAGTCATGGAGGCTTGTGGCAGGCAACTAGGGGACTTTCTGAGTACAATCATGTGATCCTTTGAATGAAACTGCTGCCTACACATATTCACTTTTTTATCTTTACCACTCATCTAACACTAGGCTATTAAATCATTCCTCACTAGTCCTAACAATTTGACTAATTGGCCACAAAATTAACTGTTGCATCCATGAGAGCTTACCTTACTGGTTAAGGGCAAGACAAAAGAATAACAGTCATGTACCTATTGTAAAAGCTGTGTTAAATATTGAAGAAGAACTCACCTGGAAATGTACCTTGAAAAGTAAGCATATACATGACCTTAATAGCCAGCCATCTTGTCTTCGCACCATATCATCTTTTGGTTTTTTTTCCAATAATATTTGTAAGGCTATGGCCTCAATGATGCATTTTGGGATTTGGAGTCTATCACAGAATAGATGTTGTGGCAAGCAGTGGAGGCTCAGTAGTTAAGACTACAGCTCAAAAGGTCATAAATTCAAACCCAGTGCCACCAAGCTGATTTAGTTGGGCTCTTGAGCAAGACACTTAGCCCTCATCTGCTCACTGGTATTCTGTCTTAATTCTAAGTGGCATAAAAGTGTCAGCCTAATTCATTAAATGTAAAACCAACACCAAATGCCATTATAAATCTCTTTTTAGACTTGCATTAGACTTTTACATTTTAGACATAAGTCTGACTTGATATGCAGCAGGCTTATTTTCTGATGGCCTATGCAAAATGTGAGTGGTCACTATGCAACTTGTGAATTTTATAGTCCACAAATGTTCAATATTAGAACAAGCTTCAAATTCACAACAATAACATATAATAACAAATTTACCAACGCATATTACGCCTGAATTAGTATCAGCTGAGACTAATGTAAAGAGTCTATATGAAATCCATAATGAGGTGCCAATAACCTGTCGTATCCCCCAGCGTTCAATTCTCTGGCAGCGGTTATGTACATTATATAGGCTTCCCCCTTTGGCAAAACCATACAATTCTATGGGATATCTTACCAAAGTTATGCAGTCAATACTCATTTAATTGGCACATCACATATTGGATCGTTCAAAACGTTCTGGAGTTTAATAAAGATGAAACGTTATTTTTTTGTGTACGGTAAGAAGATCAGACTAGTTGCCTATCTGAACTTGAGAGCCCTCAAATAAAACAAATGTCTTATAAGCATGGTGTACTAATAGACTCTACTTGGAGTAAAAGAAGGGAACATTTTTAAATCATTACACTGGCAGTATGTTAGAGATATTAGATATTATTGTTATATATGTATTCATCACTTAATTGTGCAGGACCACTGTATTTATCTGATATGCTGCAGCAACACAAGCTGAACAGAAACTAAACAGTTAGTCCTGCCTATGGTAAAGACTAAGCAAGGATAAATTAAGCATTTAGATACTATGCTAAGCTTAAATGGAACCAACTGACAGAGAACTTTAGAAGAGCCCTGACACTAGACACTTTTCAATCTAAGCGTTCATATTTGTGCAGGCTTTCCAGACACACACATTTGTATTTAATATATAAATTCTTTTCATTAAACTGATTATTTTGATCATGAATAAATCAAGCTTTTAATTTGAAAATAAAATTTGTTTTATATAACATTATATTTCTTTGTCTTCATTTTGATTGCACTTTTGTAAAACAATTTGAATTGCCTTTGTGCTTGAAATGTGCACAGGTACTGTGGCCATTTCAATATTTTTTTCTAGAAGTGAATGAATGGCTGAATGAATTGTGTAACAGTTCACATTTTGTACTCTTGTGTTTGACACCTGTGATTTAAAGCGTAGGAAGTTTAACTCCATGTTGTTGGCAATGATCATGTTATAAAGCTTCACCACAGTTCAAATAAAATGCTTATTTAGCTTTGCTACCTGTCTTTCTCTTTAGTTGTGGCATACTGGAGATACAATATTTTTTGTTCTAGTCCTTCCTTACGGGAAAATCAATCTTTCTTTGAGCATATTTAAAATGTTTTTGCTGTTAATATTTTACATAATTCAAATTTGAATGACATTTTAATAATCATATTTTATTTAAATTAGATCTCCATTCACACTTCATGGGATTCCAAAAATTGCATGTACCTTACACTAAAACTACAAGGTTCAAAAGTTAAGAATTATTTGTCTGTCGTTCTAATAATTATTTTACACACATATACACACACAAGGAAGGACAAGCAGTGAATTGGTGACAGGGTCATGTGCACCCAAGGTATTTATATGAGCAGAATTATGCAACTTATTTTTAGGCTTATATCACAGCTGCTGTCACTGCATTAGACAAGATAAGTAATGGGGAAAATGTGTAGAATTTCATATCAATTCTTCTATTTCTACATTTCTTTAAATTAGATAGGATTAAAAAAAGACGAATTTGCAGTGAAATGTTTTGTGCTCCACTATTCATATGTAATGTTTAAATTGTTTAAACTTCCTTTCTTGACATAAGATACATGATCAGTTTTCTGTGTGTTATTAGACTAGAAGTTGAACTTGTTTTTTAGAAACAGGACTAGAAAAATGTGCACAGATCTTTACTGCCAATTTTCTTATGTTAAATATTTAAAATGTGGATACAAAAGAAATAAAGTATTAAGGAAGCAGGAGATACAAGGCATCTGGATCCACTGCATCAACTGCATGTACCATTTCCTGGTAAACTGTTTTCTTGTCTTGGAAAGTTAGAGTGAAGCAGGGGTGTCTAATCTTTGGGCCTGTGTGGGTGCAGGTTTTCATTCCAACCGAGTAGAGTCCACACGTGAGTCTATTGAAAGACAAGCTCAGTTGATTAAATAGGTGGAATCAGGTATGGCTTCTGCTTTGATTGGAATAAAAAACCAGCGCCCACACCGGCCCTGTGCAGATAAGATTGGACACCCCTGGACTAAAGCCAAATCTCCTCTGTATGCTGTCTTTATCTCACCAAACATATCAGGTGTTGTAGATTGGTTTATAGGAGTCCATTGAACAGAAAAGTAGATGATGTTTTAGTGCTTAGGATTTCATTGGTTCAAGTGGCATTAAAACTATTTACAGTGATGCAGCACTCATAATCCACATGCAAGATTTACTTACAAGATTACTCCTTCTTCTTAGACCAGTCTCAAAACTAATTCCCAGAGACATTATACATATTGGGCCTTGATGCGACTCCACATCAGGTTTCATACAAAGTGAAGGCCAAAGATCACCTGTGATTGATAAAAACAAGCCTATTCAATTAGCTTTTGAAGGCTCTGATAACTTATCTGCCAAAATATGGTGTGACATTCCCCAGTTTTACTGGCCCACTGCAGTGAACAAGGGTCATTAAATAATGACAACCACCAATTGCTCACCCTGAATTAAAAACAGTTTCTGCCATGTAAATGTCTTCAAGATAAAACACACTAATAAAATAAAATATCACTGAAACCATAAACTCTTATCATTGACAAATATAAAATCAGTCATGAGTGTAACAAAGCAGGAAATAATGATGGTAGACTAGATATATTGTCTACTGTTTAATAGAAGTATAAAAAGTGCTACTAAAAACAACAAACCTTCAAATTTGCAAACAAAATACCACCTAAATAATTTATCATATGTAATTAGGAAGGTGAGAAAAATACATAAATTCTACAGTTGCCATTATAAAGGCAATAATTGTAATACTCCCAGTCTCCTTGGTAGAGGTAGATAAGAGAAGGAATAAAAATACTATAACCGACACACAAGAAAATGAGATTCAAATAAGAACTCATTTTCTGAATGACACGCCAAACTATGAATGATAATGCAAATGTCAACCAACTGGTCTTGTCATTCCAGTACATAAATGCCTAGACCATACAATCATGTACAGACAATTACATTCATCCCCAGAAATCTAACATTTTTGGATCCAGCCCAAAATCACACCTCAGTAGCACATGGTCATTTACAATGACAGGGTGTGTGTGTAGGGGGGAGGGGTCGCAAAATGTTCAATGATTAGTAAAGGTGACAATTTATACAGATTAATGATAGTTTAGGCTGACAAATGGTAAATAACAAAATTGTATAGAAAATACAATTTTTCCTCATTTTAAGACTAATAATTTTGGCATACGATAAAAAAACTACTCTGAGAACAACTTTTGCATTGAAGATGCACATTTCCAAAAGGAAGGGAAAAATAAAAATAAAAAAATCCAGCCATCTCCTTAGTGATGAACTCTCAGTAAATAGTGCTGCCATTGCTCAGGTGCAGCAACTCTTGACAGTCAGTCAATGCTAGGCCATTCCACAAACTCCAGCTGTATTTTTCCCCAAAAACATTCTTCAGAAAATTCAAAGTGTTTTGAGCAGCTCTAATCTGGCCTTGAGCTGTTCCTGTTTCTCTCTCTGTCTGTCTCTCTTTTTACTGAGTCTCTGTCCGTCTGTTTCCAGATTGCGGATGCTCTCCTTAGCTCGTTTCAGTATCATCACCTTGGATGCTTTGTCATTGTTAGACAGTTCTGGCACGTGGTCACGCAGCCGCTGGAAGCAGTTCTTCAACTCATTGCGCCGTTGCCGTTCCATAACGTTATGAGTCCTACGGCGCTCCTCATCGTCCTCCAGGTCGTAGGCGTGACGGGAGGTGAAATGTCTTGTATTTCCCCGGACACGTTTTAGACATGTTGAAGGCGGTGGGGGTGAGGCTGGGCGAGGAGCAGCATAGTTGTGTTGCTGCTGGATCTCCAGGTGACAGCGTTTGAGAGCCCGCTTCTGCTCACGTTTACTGTCGTCTCTCTGCTGCTGCGAGCGAGTGAATGTGTTGCAGCGGCGAACTGTCACTACATCAATCTCTTCCTCTGTGAGACACACACAAAAACACACACATAATTAATAACGTCAAAAACAGTGCAGCCAAAAACAAGCAGTGCTGAAGCAAAAGTGAGTGCAACACTACTGAAGACCAGCTGGACCAAGCAAATGTGGATTTGGAGGACACAAACATACGAAGGCATTAAGACAACAAAGAATATAAATAAAGATCTCGTCAGGAGACGACCATTGCGCTGGTTACTATACTATACGGGGGAGCTGTGCCAGTGTAATAAAATATGTAAGAGAGAAAGTACATTAGGAAACCAGCATAGAAATTAAAAGTGGTGAGAATAAGATTCACTCACCAGAATCGCTGGATGATTCTCCGGCCGCGGACAAGGAGCCATAATCGGAGGTCTCGCTCAACTCGGGAGAGTTCAGGATCAAGTTATCGCTCTGCATTAGATCCTCACACGTGGCCGCAGCGCCGCCACAATCCAGCGTGGAACCGACAATCTCGGCAAAGATCTCTGTATCAATATCCGAAAGCAGAGGACTCGTGGAAAGGACGGACATTTTCTCTTCAGCCAATTTCTCCGCGACGCATGGCCACAAGCAGTCGTCTGAGACGGAACACCTCAGCCGCTCATCGGCGGGGTCACTGTTCCAGTTCCAGTGCAAAAAGTCGCTGTCCTCGAGCAAGAGCTCCGATACCAACTCGAGCTGATCCACGTTGGATAAGGACTTGCCAAGGCCTGCCGGCGGTGACTGTGGCGGCGGGGGTCCATACTGCAGGTCCTTGATTAAGCTCTGACAGAACTCGTCGTCGAACAGCAGCGGTTCCGACTCGACAAGCCAGTCATGTGGCGGTGAACGACTCGGCAGCATGTTTACAGAAGCCTAGAAAACATAAACAATGTCTAAAACCACCTGAATCGCGATGCCGTTAGTTAAATACACTTAGCACTAATGACAAGGGACCCGCTAAAGCACGCTTCCCCAGCCACGCGATTTCACTAGCAAACTTTCCAGCTGTTCTTTCATTCACACGACCCGTGGAGGAGGGCCAGCAAGGTTTAAGCGCATGCGTACTTCGCTTTGGATTTACGTCTCGGACGTAAGCCCAGGGTTAGTTATTTGCTGCTACGCTGCGGTTGGATAAATCGTCATAACGCCGGCAACTTTTTTTTTAAACGAGCCACTCGGTGGGCGGGGCTTCAGACGGTCTCTTCCCCCTCCAGGTTTCTGGTGACATCATGCAACAGCTGGAAAGGCCGCTTCGTTCACAAATTTCTAAATGACACCACTAAGTCCACTAAACCCCGACTTTAAATTCGAGTATTCAAAAGTGGCAGCTGTACAGTTTATTCCAACATATAAATAAAAAATGCATGTCAATATTGCTATGGCATTTACTTTCATGTAGGTTAACTTCGGTAATTATTAAATATTTTAGATTTATTTAATAGTTGGTCTTATTTAAAACCAAAGATTTGTGAGAATTTACACTAATTACATTCTTTCATTAGGAAACATAGAAATGCAAATGCATAGAGATTAAACTCTAAAAAGCCGCAGCCGGCATGCATGCCCATGCTTCCTCCAGATCACATTGCATTAGATGTGAAAATGAGGGACTTACCTTTTTCTTCAGTGACCCAAGTGAATGTAGGCAAAACCCCGTCGTCGACGAACTGTAGCTGACAAAAAAATATGAATACGTAAGAAATAGTTTGTTAAAACAACATAAATTCGCTAACCCCCATATCACAAGACCATGCGGTGCGGAAAGGCAGTGGGTGGGGCGCTGAAGGGATTTAACGTTATACTACCGAAGCGCTTAGTAGTGTCCTTCCACGTACAAATTCGCGCCAAAAATTGATCTCTAAATTATGTAATCTGAAGAGTATTTATTTTCACGACAAAATTTTGAGCGGTGGCAAAAATGTTAGATCGTTAATCTTGTAAAATGTCTCGGACATAGGAGATTCCGAGGTAAGACACATGGAGGCGTAGGAATAGTGCGTTACGCGGAGTGATATGGTTTAGGGCGATGCGCCGCTGAAATTCCAAGAAAACGAAGGCGGGAGGCGCGTTACTTTCCACGTGTCAGTACGCACAAAAGCCGGCTGTTTTTTCCTTACGTGTTCCCATTTCGGACCACTTCGGGGAACTGATGACTGTTACTACGAAACACGTGTCTATCCATACAGTTTATTAAATAAATAAAAAAAACCCTCCAACTGCAAACACTCTGGCACCAAGCGTAACGTAGATTGAAGCGAGTTCGAGAGCAACCCCCTCTGTTAAACAATGGCTTCATTCGCGATATGAATATCCGGTATTAGGTAGGTCTCCGAACACCATACAAAAACGTCTAGTTTGCTATCTGTGCCCTTCCTTCTGTTGCTACAAAGAATGCTTTCTCTCCGCCATTCCCCTTAAATGCCAGCGCAGCAATGCAGTCAGCCTGCAGCTTTATGTGAGGCATGCTCTCCAACACAACAGATCATTTTGGACAGTAAGTGTTTCAACCAACGCATACCTAGTGCACACTGAAATACTTATATTTATAATTATTGTGGAATTTGTTCCGAGTTTGTTCCGTATGCCAGCTGTGTGAACACGCCGCCTACAGGTCAACTCCTGCGTGTGTAAAAAAACATCTAGATCCTGCAGCAGACATTCATATATAAACATCCTCCTGATTGCACTGAAATCCAAAATTTTACCACTCAGTGTTCCTTTTCGCTTTCTCCTTAATGAGCCTGACCAAGATTGCTATGTGTTTGCTTTGTGATAAATAAATGAAGTCAATATTGTTTTTTTTCGCTTTCCTCTTTCCATTTGTGAGTTAGAGAAGGAGAAAACCTTCTCCAGTGTCCCATGTAGAAAGCAAGTTTCTGTTGCTGTGCTATATGAACGCTTGGCTGATTATGGCAAATCACTGTGTACTTGGTGTAAAAATCACAAATATACAGGAATTTAATTTAGCTTCAATATTCTTTTACATATGATTTTATTTACTGACATACAAGCATTTTTGTAACATTGATTACTGCATTGATACAGTATATATCAGCAATAACATTAAAACCACTGAAAGGTGAGGTGGATAACCTTGATTATCCCATTGCTATGGCACCTGACAAGGGGATGGGCTATACAGTATAATAGGCACCAAGTGAACATTCAGTTCTCAAAGTTGATGTTTTGGAAACAGGAAAATGGGCAAGCAAGCATGGGGATGAATGACATTGACAAGGGCTAAAATGTGACTGCTACACGGCCAGGTCAGTGAATGTCCAAAAACATCAGGTTTTTTGGGGTGTTCTTGGTGTGTGGTAGTTAGTACAACTTAGAACATGGCACATTTGATGGCAGATCACAATTTTTAGTGAGAAAATGTTTTAAACTGAGTCTTCAGACTCATTGTTTTGTGCTTTGTTCTGAAATGGGGGATTTAAATTGTTATAAAGTTGTTCACTTTCACTTGATTAGAGCGTGACTGTTTATGTTCCAGGGTTCCGCTCATAGCAGTCATCCATCAAGATGAACAATCAGCAGCTCCGCAAGCTTATTGTGGCTTTCTTTATAGCTGTAGTCATTATAATTTCAGTTTGAGTGGCAATCATTGGGACAATTGTTTCAGTTCACCTGTTTCTGATTTAAAAATAGGTGATTATCCATTATATTTTTAAATTGAAGAGGCATGCTTTGTTTTTGAACTGCCATGACGTGTTTACCCACTGAATTCTTTGGCACCAAAGATCTATCAGACATGTTAATCCATGATTCATGTTGCAGGCCAAACAAACCTGACACATTACACACTACTTAAGGTGGTTCCCATCATGCATTTCTACACAGGTTGTTTTGTTGGGTTGGATTGCTTTCTCACCAAAAGCAAACTGTTGCAGATTTCAATTGCAATCAGGCTGTTTTCATATATGTCTAAATGAACCGAACCAAGGGAGAAAAAGCACTTCAAGTCAACTAACCTCCGATATCACTAACCTGTTGCATTCTTCTTTTTAATGCTTTTCCCAGCTTGTACTGCAGCTTCATTCAGTTGTTTGTTTTGGGGGCTTTCTCCCATCAGCAGGAGGTGAAACTCATGCTCAATTAGTTTAGGTCTGTTTAGGTCTAGATCTGGTAATTTACCAGTATACAACCTTCCACTTTTTCCTCTGAAGAAGTCATTTGTTATATTGGCAGTCATGAGTTAATCATGAGTTACATCATCAGTAAAGATTAGTGAGCCTGTTGCAGAAGCAGCCATGCAAGCCCAAGCTATGACATTACCACAACCATACTGCACCTATGAGCTTGTATGTTTTGGTTCATGAGCAGATCCTTACTTCTCTCCATACCTTTCCATCATTTTAGTAGAGGCTTTGCTTGGTTTGAAAATTTCTGTGGCTTATCTCTGTATTTCTTGTATCTGGATTTCTGATTCTTACAGCTGATAAATGGTTTGCATATTGTGGTATGGCTGCTATATTTCTGCTCTCAGAGTCTTCTTTGAATAGTGGATTGTGATACCTTCACCCATGCCCTGTGGAGGTTGTGGGTAATGTCACTGACTGTTGCTGTTGGGTTTTGTCATCAACTTCTGTTGTCTTCGTTTGTCAGCCTGTTGCATGTCTAGTCCACCAGTGGTTTCTTTTAAAGGCCATTCCAAATTGTTGTATTGGCTATGCCCAATGCTTGTGCAGTGCCTCTGATCGATTATCACCTAATCATTTATGCAATCATCTACTCAGCTAATCATGTAGCAGCAGTGCAATGCAAAAAATCATTCAGCTTACTCATAATGTTCACATCAACCATTTGATCACCATGATTGTTGATGCCAGGTGGGCTGGTTTGAGTATTTCTGTAACTGCTGATGCCACAGTCTATTGGAGCATTGTTGCTGAACATGTGCGTCTCTACATGGTCACAATTTAGCCATCTTTTAATGGCTACTTCCAGCATGATGGTTCACCATGTCACATAGTGAAAGTCATTTCAGATGACTTCAGTCTCATGAATGTGACAATGAACTGAGTGTTCACTGTGGCCTTCCTAGTCAAAGGATCTGAATCCAATAGAGCACCTTTGGGATGTGGTTAAAAAGGAGAGTCACAACATAGTTTGTGAAGAAAGTGCATCTGAATAATCTTCAGGAATTGGGTGATTCAAACATGTCAATATTCACGAGACATTCAGAGGGGTATGCGTGAGAGAGACACAAAGTTATTCTCTGTAAAGGCCAAAGTGTCCTCATGTGAATTAGCCACTAAGCTTGAGGCAAAGTACTGCAGCAGTAACTCTATATTTAGCGTATACAAAATGAGAATGTTTGTAGAAGACAGTAGAATCACTATGGGGTCATACTACCCCAGATGCCAGTGGCATCAGGTGACAGAGACTCATTGCAGCCTCTGGCAGTATACTTACACTCCTTGTCACCATGTAAGGCAGAGAACTGGCACAGGCTTTGCATTGAAGCCCTCAGTGACCTGCCACCTGATGCGGCATTCTGAGAGTCCAGTGTTTAGTGAAGAGCTTCTCAGAAACACAGCTTCAGGCCTGGCTGCCTTTATATAGCCAACTCACACTGGTGATCCTGAACAATATCCAACCAACACTTCCTGTTGCAACTCTAAATTATTTAATTTTATACAAGTAAAAATGTCAGTAATGATGATTAAATGTCAGTTTCTGTGGCTGAAACAGAACAGGTTTTACTGGACAAGAAAATCACTTATGAAGTTGACTTGGAAGTTGTCCACAATATCATAACTTGTTAGAAGCAGAAATCAGAAGTCAGGTTCGACACCGTTAAACCACTTGCTTCCACTCAGGGTGACGTGTATGTGAAAGAATAAGGGAACGCTTTTAATTCACTTATACAGATGTCCTGTAGCAATTATGTGAAATTACATTAAATAACAGTTGTTTTCAGTCTGACATTTACCATTTTAATTATTTAATATTTTAATTGTATGTATTATATAATTATAATAAAAATGGTAAACTATACTGTTACATCATAATATCAACATAAAATATAAGATACAGTTGTAGAAAAATTTAGTTCTTGCAAGGAGGAGCAATTCAGTAGCATAGATTTCAACTGATCTAGTGCACACGTGAAATCCAAGAGGCTGAACAGCACATATTGTCTCACATTTCACTCACGATGTGTTAGACGTCTGTAAATTGATCTTACTTCTTTTTAAATGTTATTTACTACTAATACATGCATAACTGGCCTACAGGTCATTAATCTATATGAAATAAGTTACTGTCTTGCATCTGAAGTCTAAAAATAAACCCAAGTCAAAGGTTTATGACAGTCACTGAATGTATAAATAAGATAAAAAGCTTTTTTTCCCCTTTTAAATTATTGTATGTATAAATGAGGTGGGTTTCACTGAGAAGTGATCAGAGCTCCTGTAGTTTAGTTGTAAATTGTAAAGCTTGTGTCCTACATTGCAAAATGTGTAAACTCTCCTTCAATTTATTTAGAAAGTATTAACCATCAAAGATTTTGTCCTGATCATAACATCTTCCTTCTGCATGGGATTCTATAATTAAGGAGATAATGTGTCACAATAAGGTATTAGTAAAAGGCTTGGGCACAGTCAGTTATTGGCTTTATTGTTTTATGTATTTGTCCATGTGGACACATGAACTCAGTCCATGGATTTTCCTTGAAAATCCTGTTTAAATATTCCCCCATTGTGCTCAAAAAGCTACAGTCCAGCCTCTATGTTGAAAAAGCATATTCTATGCTCCTGGGAACACCCTGAGGTGTTCTATTGGATTCAGATATGGTGACCAGGATGGCCACTGAAGAACACTGAATTCACAGTCATGTTCATGAAACCAGCTTGAGATTATTTTTGCTTTGTGATATGGTGCAATATCAGGCTGGAATAGAAGATAGAAAATGGATAATTTTAGTCATAAAGAGATGCACATGGTTAGCAAAAATACTCACAAATGGTCACATTCCAGCAATGATTGGTTAGTGTTAATGGGCCCAAAGTGTGCCACCTCCACCAGGCTGGACTATATTGTTGGCAGCAAACTCTGACCCTACCACCTGTGCCCCTCAGCAGAAACTGCGATTCATCAGACCAGACTAAGTTTTTCAAGTTTTTGACCGTCTGATTTTTGAGGCTGTTCTCACTGCAGCCTCAGCTTTCTGTTCTTGGCTGATAGAAGTGGAATCTGATGTGGTGTTGGGCTGATCTGGCTTTCTATTAAATCAGTGTATATAGCACCCCCCTGTGGTTAATATTTCTTACTGCAAAACAGCCGTAATATGGAACAAGTACAATATGTCCTGTATTTTAACGTGGCATTGTGATTACTGAAGACATTTTATGTTGATGTAAATTAAAACACAAACATAAATATAAAATAATCCTACGCTTATTTTAATTCACTACCTCTCCTTTTATCAGAGAATACTGGATATAATGACCCTTATACCTAATCACCCTGTACGATAATGGTAGTCTAGAATGATGGGTCTGATTCATTCTGAACAACAAACCTCAATCACTACTTGTGTTTAATAAAATCAGCACTGTTTTATTACATTACCACTGATTTTTGTTAAATCAAATGGTTAACATTTTTTCAGATGAATTTTAACCAACTCTCTTCTTACATGGAATTTTTTTCTTCACACAGGAGATTCTTAATCAAATAAATTTGAATTATCTTTATCGTTACTTTCAGTCCTCATAGTAAACAAGCTAGTTAGGAAGGTAAGAGGTTCAAAGACAATAGACCACAGAAACCACTTTTAAAATGGGTATGTTAAAACAATTGCAGGAAATAAATCAATTAACATTTTAACCACTTTTTGTGCGATTATGTGATCAAGTGTAGTTCATCACCTCTTTTATGAAACAAGTCTGGTTTAACATCAAGTAAAGCCCACGGTTCTCCAAGCAAATTCTAAAATATAGACAGACAGACAGACGGGGGTGCTACTGGTAGATGGATAAAGAGTGTGTGTGGCATTGATGGAGAGAGAGAGAGATGAAGTAAGAGTATCTGTTAGATACTACATTAACAGAGCGAGAAGAAGAGAAAGGTCTTGCACATGCAGGTGTGTGTGAGGATGATGGCTTAGTAAAATTATATCATTAAATCCATGTGAGGTAAACAATAGCTCTGGACTGCCTTCAGGGATGATAGCTAATTGAACTAGCAAAACTTGCTCTACTAAAAGTATTTTTTCAATTTAATGTACAATTCTTTGTTTTATTCACGTATGCCTCATGGTGTCCAGTGACTTGTGAAGTCCATTTAGTTGGTTTCTTCCTCAAAGTGAAAGGCTTTGTGAGGTATCCGTGTGTATCCAATGGAAAGGCCATGTGTCAACGAAGTGTTCTTTATGGCCAAATACACACACACAAAAAGCTAGACATTCTCTCTTTCAACAAATAAAGGGGTCACAATTGTTCATAACAGGTTCAGAGACCTAACTATGAAGCTTTTCCCAACTCAATCTTCTTCTGTATGGCTCTTGCTGAATGGTATATTAAAGAATCGATGAGTCCAGCAACTAGAAGAAGAGAAGAGGAATAATTTAATTTACAGTTATGGCATAAATGTTACGTGAAGCAGTAATGTGTGAAAACCTACCTGTGAAAACGCCACCTATAATAGCACATACTCCAGTTAGGAAGTGAGTGAATGACCTGGGAGGACAAACAACAGTCAGTCAGAGTGCTCTTGTGTATATGCTTATTTAAATTCCATGTTTACACTAGTCTCTGTTATTGTTTTGTCTCTTTGGGTGATTATCATTAATTATTATAATTGAAATTTGCATAATTAAATGTGAAAATGACATATGGTCAAATAAACTTAAAACTATGTTCTGCAACACAACAGTGAACCCTGAAATAAAAAATTAAAGATTCAGCCATACAGTATTCCCATGAGCATATGTGTTCTGTGAAAACGTACCGCTGCTTCTCTGTGAATTTGACCATCATAGGCGAGAGCTCATACAGCACAAATACACCAGGCAGACCCTGATCCCCAATCAGCCCATTGGCTACTTTCTCGTGTCTGGTCACTGAAAATTGGTTTGTTTTCACCACCTAAGATAACAGAAACCATTTAGACATAGAATCAATCCACTGTTCGGTACATACTACTGACCTACAATTTCCTGTTCGGCTGGACACATTACTAACATCTGTGTGGTTTCTTTTTTTAGCCAAAGGCCTCCTGCATTGGAATTTATGTTGAATAATATTTTGATTTTAGCAAAGTACTACGTTCATTAACACCCTCTAAAACCCTCATTACAGGATGATCCAGAGCTGTATCCCAAAGCACACATCTAGCAAAAATGTCCCTATCTTATTACTATATTTTGTGAGGAGGAGGAAAAAAATTAAAATAAAATAAATAAATGTAATAATCATCATCATAATAATAGGTGGGGTGGTAGCGGCACAGCAGGTATGATCCTAGGCTAAGGTCACTGGCTGTGCTGAGTTTCTGGGAATGTTTATGTCCATGTGGGTTCTATGGGACACCCCCCTCCTCTGAAAAACTTGAATATAATTTATAATTGCACTGCAGTGTACTGGCATCCCATCTGGGGTGTATTCCCTCATTACACCCAGAATTCTGGGTACACAGTATCAGCATAAAGCAGTTACTGAAAGGACGTGAATGAGTGATCAACAATAATGCAGATATATAAGTGGTATAATATGTGGTAATAGTATGCATCCTTAGAGTAGGGTGGGAATAAATAATAATATTGAAAGTTAATGATACTCTGAACACCCTCATATAGAGAGTGCAGTGTGTATTAAAAACAGCAAATACATTTAACTTATTTCGAACTGCAGATATTAGGAACTAACATACACTATATTGCCAAAAGTATTCGCTCACCCATCCAAATAATCAGAATCATGTGTTCCAATCACTTCCATGGCCACAGGTGTATAAAATCAAGCACCTAGGCATGCAGACTGTTTTTACAAAAACATTTGTGAAAGAGTGAATTTGTGAATGGGTCGCTCTCAGGAGCTCAGTGAATTCCAGCGTGGAACTGTGATAGGATGCCACCTGTGCAACAAATCCAGTCGTGAAATTTCCTCGCTCCTAAATATTCCACAGTCAACTGTCAGCTGTATTATAAGAACATGGAAGTGTTTGGGAACGACAGCAACTCAGCCATTAAGTGGTAGGCCACGTAAACTGACGGAGCGGGGTCAGCGGATGCTGAGGCGCATTGTGCGAAGAGGTCGCCAACTTTCTGCAGAGTCAATCGCTACAGACCTCCAAACTTCATGTGGCCTTCAGATTAGCTCAAGAACAGTGCGCAGAGAGCTTCATGGAATGGGTTTCCATGGCCGAGCAGCTGCATCCAAGCCATACATCACCAAGTGCAATGCAAAGCATCGGATGCAGTGGTGTAAAGCACGCCGCCACTGGACTCTAGAGCAGTGGGGACGCGTTCTCTGGAGTGACGAATCGCGCTTCTCCATGTGGCAATCTGATGGACGAGTCTGGGTTTGGCGGTCTGGCGGTTGCCAGGAGAACGGTACTTGTCTGACTGCATTGTGCCAAGTGTAAAGTTTGGTGGAGGGGGGATTATGGTGTGGGGTTGTTTTTCAGGAGCTGGGCTTGGCCCCTTAGTTCCAATGAAAGGAACTCTGAATGCTTCAGCATACCAAGACATTTTGGACAATTCCATGCTCCCAACTTTGTGGGAACAGTTTGGAGCTGGCCCCTTCCTCTTCCAACATGACTGTGCACCAGTGCACAAAGCAAGGTCCATAAAGACATGGATGAACCTGACTGGCCTGCACAGAGTCCTGACCTCAGCCCGATAGAACACCTTTGGGATGAATTAGAGCGGAGACTGAGAGCCAGGCCTTCTCGTCCAACATCAGTGTGTGACCTCACAAATGCGCTTCTGGAAGAATGGTCAAAAATTCCCATAAACACACTCCTAAACCTTGTGGACAGCCTTCCCAGAAGAGTTGAAGCTGGTATAGCCGACGTCTATATTGAACCCTATGGATTAGGAATGGGATGTCACTTAAGTTCATATGCGAGTCAAGGCAGGTGAGCGAATACTTTTGGCAATATAGTGTATCTACAATGGCTCAGCTTGCAGCCGCCGTCTGATGTCTTAACTGTGGAGACAGAATCAGGGCTACAGTCTCCTGCATTGGTGCATTCAATTCACTTAAGAATGATCGTATTTACGAGTTGAAAGCACATAAACGCCACCACAAAGTCGTAATTACGAGTGGGAAACTCTTTAAGCTCCGAGTTGGGGGCGTGTCTGTAAGAAAACAGTGCAATCAGAGGACGCTACGTCTGTAAGGTAAATTTGTCTCTTTTCTGGTTTGTAATTTACAATAAAACAAGTCAGTTGGCTGCAAAGAATACGATAGCAATGTAAATTTACGATATAATATGTAATGATAAAGTTTACAAGTGATTATTGTTAATTTTCTAGAAGTAAAGGTAAAACATTGCTTTTTTTTCATCATCTTGCGCCGATGAAAGTGAACTGAACACAGCTGACGTCGTAATTACGACTTCCCAACTCGTAAAAACGAACTTCCCAATAGGATTTGTACGTTCGGTACAGTATCTGTACTTTACCGAATAATTTAACTTCAGTTTGCTTTCACTTGTAGGAAACTCACCTCTCCGTCTCCTTTAACGTAAACTGTTGGTACTATTTTCACGAAGTACTGGTACATCATTGACGCTGGAAAATAATAGGGAAAATAATGAAAAAGGTTCAGAAAAACACCGCTGCAGTCTAGGCTCTGCCTGAAGAGGGCGCTATGCGTTTACTCTCTCCTCTTTTCTCCTCTGCTATTTCCTGTTACGTAAAGGTGTCTTTCTAAATCGACAACTGAGACAACACGCAGCTGAACAGACTACAAACCTCGAAACAAGGTTAAAACGATTCTGGGAAATACTCGGTCAGTTACTTGGGAAAGGTATAAATAATTCGGATTTTCTATATTCTGCAACGCTAGGTTTCTATTTGTATTTTTAAAGGTTGTAAAGCCAGACATGGGTGACACCTTAGCATTGTTGCTAGCTAGCTGCTCTTAATTATTAAATGCCTGCAAGCAAAACTGGATTAGTTTCTTAACGCTGTCTGAAACAATCTGTATAAACTACTCCGGTTACCTACATAGCACCTAGCTATCGGAAACAGCAGCTCGTATCTAAACCTTGCTTATGTCTTCAGCTAAAATTAAAGTTCCTTGATACTAGAGTTTAAAAAATAGGCTATGAGAACATACAATACGATTCAATGTCATGGTTCGTCATGGAATAATGTTAATCCACTGATTAAATAAAGTTTTAGGTTTCTAGTAAAGCAGCATCTAAACAGGTACGTGTTTTCATTTAGATCCACCCAGAGTACAGATGCCTGTAGCTGTAGGACCGTATGGACAGGCACAGCCAAGCTGTTTTGACAGAGTCAAAATGGGCTTCATGATGGGCTTTGCAGTCGGAATGGCGGCTGGTGCCATGTTTGGAACGTTCTCCTGCCTAAGGTGAGCTCTCCACTTCGGTAAAGAGTTTAATGTAGTGGCTCCAAACTTCCCAAGGATACAACAAATCATGGTCTGTCTGGTACAGGGGTCTAACACTCATTTTAGGCAAGGGGCCACATTATCTGTGAAATAATTAAATACAATGAATGCCTCACATGTATTCATGCTCTTGAACCTTTACAGTGTTAAAAAAAAAATACAATACAGAATTTTATTTAGAATGAACTCAATGTATTTATTGGCCTGGACATGAAACTTTTCAGTGTGCCTTAAACCACAGGTGCAGTAATACTGTCATAGTGAGCAACATCTATATTTATTTGTTAGTGCTGAAACATCTTTATAATATATAACTCCAGGGAGATTGCGAGTTTATATCCTGATGATGCCACAGCTATCTGAGAGCAAAACTGACTGTCATGTCAGGGAGGGAGGGAATGAGGGTATGGTTTGCTCGCTCTCCCTGTCAATCACAGTGACACTAGCCAATCATTCACACCTGTGAACTCACGCATGTGAAGTGGGTGCATAGTGATTTCCTCCAGGTGTGTTACAAGGCAATGTACGAGCAGCTGGTTGAAAAGATGCAGTTAACTGGCTTTACATCTCTTGGACAAAGCACAAGATAGCTTCCCTGGTGGGCAGTTGTCAAATGGTTGGGGAGACTTAACCTGAGGATGGAAATTAGCTGGCTGACTGAATTAGAGGGAAAAATTTGGGGGTGGGGGGCAACTTATGTACGGATTATACTTGCTGCAACTAGAAAGATAATATTGTTGTTGTTTTGTTCAGTATGACAACATGCAGACTCCTTTCTATTGTTCTATATTGTACTAATTTAATACACTCCTGTTTCTATACAGAATTGGGATGAGAGGTCGAGAGCTGATGAGTGGAGTGGGAAAGACCATGATGCAAAGTGGGGGTACATTTGGAACCTTCATGGCCATTGGCATGGGCATTCGCTGCTGACTATGCTGTTCACTTTACTTGACTCTTCCTTCTTTTCATATATTCACAATGTCAGAAAACTGTTTAATAAAATTGTATTAATAAAACTGTTAATAAAATTGTAATTTAAAAAACCTCTAAGACATACAGATGCAAGAACTTTGGAATTTGTCCTGTTGTGATAATTGCTTTTGGAGAGAAGACATCAGTTTCTACTCCAAGTTAAGATTGAAATGGCAATCCTTCATTTCAAATAGTGGAAAGTGGCATGCTAGTAATAATGTAAATGACTTGATATTTCAGGGTTGACAGACAGCCAGTAGGCTGGCTATAAAGTGAATTGATTCTGAAGATCACATTATTGCAGACCTCTGTTCAACTGGGATTGCCAAACAAACAAGATTTCCATTGAAAAATTAGGCTTGTACTAAAACAAAAGGTTTCATACGTATTAGATTGCGTGTTCTCAGACGATGTCTTAGAAGCTTTACTTTTACCCAAATGATGCAGACAAATTCTATTATCACTCAGATGTCATAGTGATTTGGTAGTGATAGTGATTTGGTCATTTCAGCAAAAATTCTGACTATAGAGTTAAAGGCACAAATCTGAATTTGAATGTTTTTGTTTTAAATTTGTATCATACCATCTGAGATCTTTTGTGGTTTCCAGAAAAGCAATATAATAAACTTAACTGTTGAACATAATTTAATTTACAATTCAAAATGAAGCTTATAATCAATTTCTAAGCAGCTTGCAGTCTCTTTTAGTTAGTATTTTCAGTTGCAAAGTTTTGTCCACATGAATCATTGTTTAAGAAAAGTGTACATTTTACATTCTAATCTGCTTTGCTAAAAGAGGGGAGAAATGGTTTTCATACTGTAGAGAAAAGCCTGCTTTCATGGTCCCATTCACCTGCTGTGCTGCAATATGCTGCAGTGTGTGTATGAGGGAATGGGAGATGTGGTTTGTGTATAACTGCTTCTGCCTAAATCTTATCCAGATGTTATTCTGAAAGTGAATCTAAAAAAACAATTAACAGAGACTAAATGCTATATAGAAATTGATTGGATATGTACTTCATTTTTAACTTCATGAAGTATGAAAGCCTTGATCTGAAAGCTGGTTTTGTAAACTTATTAACAAAAGCTACATACCTTGTGTTGCTACAACATTAGTTCCATCTAGTGGGTTGACAATTCCAGGATAATCTTTTCCAAATGAGAGATGTTTAATCAAATGGGTCATGTTGATCTATGGATATTTAAGAAATGAAATTTACTTACACAAATGGAATAAATATTGAGGAGATATGGTATCAGACCGTGTAGAATAAATAAAAACAAGAATCAAGGCTTACATTATCCAGTCCATAACTCTGCAAATCATGAACTGGGGAGGGAAAAAAAGTTTTGGCAAACATGTTATAAGTTGTTTGGTTGTGCAAAGTAACTCCTTGATTCTGATTAGTCAACAAAGTCACAATTCTGGAATGGAAGCAAAGCATAATAAAACAGTGAGAAACCAAAGACTTTAAAATACAATATATGAATGTATTTAGGGGACTATACATCTATGTAAGTAAAAGATTGACTTACTTTCCACAGCATGAACTGCGGAAAGAAGAGAAAGGAGTCACGGTAATGCTTTTGTCCTTTGGGGAAACAAGTGTCTAAAAGGACATACCTTGTCCCATAAATTACTTAAAAATTATTTTTAAAAGGGGTGCATCTCTTATGTCTATGGCAATGAACAACAATTGAAAAGATCAAACTAATCTACACTCAAAATGAAAGATGCACTACGTCCTGGTTTATGGAAGTATTTTACAGACAAATGTAGCAAGGCATCAGAAATGCAAATGGAATTGCGATTCCATCTGAATTTTGACAAGCTCCATACGCAATGATGAAGAAGTGAAGTAACGACAGGGTAATTGCTATTGTTTTTTTTTGATATATATAGCAGAGTCATAACTCAAAACACATGGGAGATACAACTGGAAATTAACTTTGCTTTTCCATTTGAATTATATCACAATTTGTGTGTTCAAAAATAGAAAATGTAATGGAAAATTGTCTGGAAAATATTTCCATACTGGGTTGATGACGGGAAATCTTCAAATACATGAATATTCTTCCTACCAGATAAACATTTTCATTGTCTATATTTAATAGTTATCATATCAAAGATATATACTTGAGAACCTTCCTTGAAGGGAGGATCTGTTCATTATCGAAAACATACAAGATCATCAGAGTTAGTATCATGGCTTGGACATGCATGACTCACTAACTCATGATGGTAGCAGCATCATGAATTCATAAGTCTACAGAAACATTCTGTTTGCAAATTATGAAGCAAGACAATGAATCAAAAAACAGTCCCAATGCAATAGCACTTTATCATGGGAAAAAGTGGTTATAAGCAAGTCAGTCATCAGACAACTGATCATGGGGTTTCCTCTTCAGGAGGTGAAATGCATGAATAAAAATAACCCCCCAAAAATAAAACAAACAATTGAAAGAAGCTGCAGTATAAGCCTGGGAAAAATTGAATAAATAAAAGAAGAATACAACAGTTTGCTGATGTCAGAGGGTTGCTGGCCTGATGCAGTTATTGCAAGGAAGGGATATGCAACCAAATATTAAGTGTTACTTACTTTAAGATTCTCTGTCCCTATACATTTTATCTAAACCTTGGGTGGTCTGTTAACAAAAGGTACCATGTTGTTACACATGTCTAGATGTAAAGATCAGGAAATAAAAACTGAAATCCTAGGATGGGCAAGTTGCTGTGCTCCCGAACACTAATACAGAACCTTCCCTTGCTCCCACCTGGGATAATCTGATCTTTCATTTTTCCTGACACCAGTATACAGCCCTCTTATCCACAAAACCTGTTTGCACTATAGGCTCCCCAGAGCTCAAAGGTGGACTTGGAGGAATACATAGACACTGTGATTGTCTACATCAAACTAGCTGTGTGGACAAAGTCACAATGAAGGAAGAAAAAAAATGATGTTTCCAAATTAGAAACTGTGAATGAGCCAAGAGGTACAAAATCTTTTAAAAGCTATAATGCCTTTAAACCTGGCAACACTGCAGCAGTATCTAGTCCTTTCTCACATCAAAGCCATTCCCCACTACACTCACACCAGTTCACTAAAAAGCTAACAGATCCACAGATGATGGCATTTTCTTGTGCTTCATACTGCCCTGGCTCACTTGGAGAGACAGGATACATAGTGTGATATGTGGACTAAAGATCACGGTCATTCCCAGCAAGTTCACCTCCAAACTCCCCAAAGAATGCATCAGCCCATCACACCTGGATCCTGAACATCCTGTCAGATTATCATCAGACAGTGAGATTGAGCCCCATCCTCTACTCCCTTTTCAAACAACTGTGTTCCTGCATGTGCCACCAACACCATGATAACATTTACAGATGACTTGGTTGTGACAGTAAAGATTCACCCTACAAATGTACTTCATGCTCCTAGCGACCTTCTACTGCTAGTAGCATCTAACATACAGAATTGCTGCGAAGTATCTCGCAGGAAAGACATCTACCGCTCACACAGCCTTAGGAAATATGGACTCTGTCCACAGAACATCTGACAAGTACTGGTTACTGATCATTTACACTTCACACTCTAAACCTCTCATCTGTAGAAGATGAACATGGGCAACTGTTATAGATAATAACCTTAGCTCTCAGGAAATAATATATTTAGCCAGTTGTACTATACTGATTTTGTTGCAGTTGTGTACATCTGAGCTGTTGCACCATTACTTGTACTTTCAGAAGGGACAGCTTGTACAACCATTATTAACAAAAGCATATACACTGATTAGGCATAACATTATGAGCAGTGAGAGGTGAAGTGAATAACTGATGATCTCGTCTTCATGGCACCTGTTAGTGGGTGGGATATATTAGGCAGCAAGTGAACATTTTGTCCTCAAAGTTGATGTGTTAGAAGCAGGAAAAATGGGCAAGCATAAGGATTTGAGCGAGTTTGACAAGGGCCAAATTGTGATGGCTAGATGACTGGATCAGAGCATCTCCAAAACTGCAGCTTTTGTGGGGTGTTCCCAGTCTGCAGTGGTCAGTATCTATCAAAAGTGGTCCAAGGAAGGAACAGTTGTGAACTGGCGACAGGGTCATGGCCGTTTGATGTGCGTGAGATGTGGTCCGATCCAACAGACGAGCTACTATTGCTGAAGAAGTTAATGCTGGTTCTGATAGAAAGGTGTCAGAATACACAGTGCATCACAGTTTGTTGTGTATGGGGCTGCATAGCCGCAGACCAGTCAGGGTGCCCATGCTGACCCCTGGACCACGGACCAAAAAGAAGGTGGCTTGGTCTGATGAATTACATTTTCTTTTACATCACGTTAATGGCTGGGTGCCTGTGCGTTGCTTACCCAGGGAACAAATGGTACCAGGATGCACTATGGGAAGAAGGCAAGCCGGCAGAGCCAGTGTCATGCTTTGGGTAATGTTCTGCTGGGAAACCTTGGGTCCTGCCATCCATGTGAATGTTACTTTGACACATACCACCTACCTAAGAATTGTTGCAGACCATGTACACCCTTTCATGGAAACGGTATTCCCTGATGGCTGTGGCCTCTTTCAGCGGGATAATACACCGTGCCACAAAGCAAAAATGGGCCTTCAAAGTCCCCATCTCAATCCAATCGAGCATCTGTGGGATGTGCTGGACAAAAAAGTCTGATCCATGGAGGCCCCACCTCGCAACTTTCATGACTTAAAGAATCTGCTGCTAACATCTTGGTGCCAGATACCACAGCACACCTTCAGGGATCTAGTGTAGTCCATGCCTCGACAGGTCATGGCGTTTGGCAGTCAAAGGGGAATCAACAAGATATTAGGCAGGTGGTCATAATGTTGTGCCTGATCAGTGTACGTTGTAAATGATACTAATTACACTATATAAGGGCTCAGTTCTGTCCACATTTGTTTTTCAGTCTGGACCATTATAAAAAGTTTTCCCACCAGAGATGAACTCAATAATGTTTCACTTGGATGAGGACCAACACCCCTGGTGGTACAACAGGGTTCAACTGTTTGTTCACACCTCTCAAAATGAGCTGAACTAAACAACAAAGACAGTTTGCTTGGTTCACAAAACAAGATAGGTGTAAAAACACCCTACAAAAAGAACAAATAAACAGGAGGCATGAGGCAGTGGAATTTATAAGCACATGCATTCTGACCTCAAGCAAAACAGAGTACCATACACAAATGAATGGATGCTCTACAAAATCTAAAAAAAAAATCTGTTAACCTAGGAATGAGCTGATTACATGCATACATTTATAAAATATAAGCTAGATTTTATTAAAAATGATTGATTGTATTTCTATACTTTCTGCTACAAATAAAAAAATCTGAAAATCTAAAAAAAAAAAACCCTGTAGACTGAAAAATCTGAGTCTGCTACTATAAACCAAGGCTAAATCTGGGCTGACATCAAAGGAAACTGGCATCAGTACTCACCATGAACATGAGACTGCTGAAAACTCTTTCCAGGGGCAAAGTGGAAATTACCAGCAACCTAAAGCAAGAAATTGCAAGAAATAATTTTTTTTAAGACACTATCCAAGAAAGATGATGATTACAGCCCCAGCATAAACAATGTGTTGTATAAGTATTCATGAAGGAAACTGATTTAATTGGGAATATGTCATGAATATGCATGTTTTTTTCAGTGCATGTTTGCTACCTTATTGACCTCAAGGAAGCCATAGACCTGGCAACCTTCGTTCTTTTGCTCTTGCATCTTCTGACTGAAGCCCTCTCTCTTACACTGCTCAATGGTGTCAGGTGTCTTAAAGGCCCAGCCACGGCGACGGTATGCCTCACGCACATCATCACACGTGTTACAGCACCTAAATATCAGTAAGAAGACCAGTAGTCTCTAGAGATTTTTTAGTGTCATTACATTATTTGTAATTTAAATTTGTGAGTTTGAATGGATGTACATGCACAAATAATTCCTGAGACATCTTTGTCCCCCCCCCCCATTTCATATCTACATCCTGATTTAGCAGGACTTCATTCACCCCTGTATGATGAAGTGCCAGTAGTATTATGGACATGGTAGTCTTTTACTATAAATCAGTTAAAACTTGTAATTCAGATGGAAATATGAGACCTGATCATCACTCTTATATGAGCTTCTTGGACACAATTTTCAAAACCATAGACAAACAAGACAAACTGCCCCAGATCACTATCACTCTTCCATCACACTTTATTGCTAGCACTATGCATTCCGGTAGGGTACATTCTCTTGGCAGCTGCTAAATCCAGTTTCATCAGAATGCCAGATGCCAGAACACATTTCCACTGCTCCAGAGACCAGAGTTGGCATGTTTTACAACATTCCAGCTGGTGCTTGGTATTGTGTATTAAGATCTTAGGCTCAAGTGCAGCTGTTCGACCATGAAAACCCAGTGCATGGAGTACCCAAAGCACAGTTGTTGTGCTGATGTTGCTTCCAGAAGCAAAAAAAAAAACAACAACTCAGTTTTTAGGCTGATGATATCCCAAGTCTGTGACCTACTGAACCAGTGTTAATATATTCATTGATAGAGACATCAAAGCACTTTTGTACGTCGCTTGGATAAAAGCATCTGCCAAATGCCAGAAATGTAAATGTAAGAAATGCAACAAAGAATACTCCCAAAACCTAAATAAATATACTCTTTAATGCTAAATGCCCCAAACTAAAATAAATATACCCATGCCCTCTATTTGCCATAAGTCTATTTGCCTCAAGTCAACATCACTGTAACCTCCAATTGCTTGAAACCCGAATATATAAATAACACCCAGCATGCTAATTGCTCCAAAGCCCCAAAACAAATATCCACCATGACCCCTGATTGCAAAAAACAAAAATATAAATACCACTTTGCTAGTTGCCTTGAAAGTCAAAAAAAGATTGCACTATCGACAACCCAAACTTTATTTTCAACCTTTTCTTTTTTTTTTTTAACTTTCTTTCTGAGATTGTCAAGCACTGTGTATTGCCTTCAGGAAATGCAAATCTATTTAGTATTTTGTAATAAGCCGGCTCCCAAGAAGAACAAGTCTGGCAACAACCATAAAGTACAGATAAATTCACAATGATGTAAAATCACCAATCTAATCCAATCCACTCCAGTAAACTAAGTAATGAATGTACAGAGAACAGGCCCCAGTTCAGGTAAGGGAAAAAAATACTTACTTCAAAGTCTCGGTCTCTGCTCCATAGCAGCTCTCACAGCGATCTGGATCCAGCTTACTAGGATCAAAAACATCACCCTCATCTTGGCCCAAATCTGAGGACAGAGTATCATTTTGTTTTTATATGAGCCATGCTTAACCTCCATTTCACTTTCACTGAAAAATATCATTTATGTCCATTAGTCAAATGGATTATACCAACCATGTTTCTCTGCCTCAGCGCTGACCGATTTGCCATCCTTATCTAGTCTCTGCTTGAAGAGGTTGTGCTCCACATCCAGCTGCTGCTCTCCTGCTACATCCATGGCATCAATGCTCAGATCTGTGGGACATGACTGACGTGAACTAGAGAAACTCATACATACTATTAGATGCATAATGCATAAATACATTTCAAATAATTGTTATGTGCCCATGTATATAGAAACACAGTCTTCATAGTACACTTATAAAAGGCAAGGATGACATGGGAAAAACATTTACTCACAAGCACATGGCATATGAGGAAATATGAAATCAATGTTAATCTTTAGCTTGTCTCCTCTTGAGGTGTCCACAAAGAGTTCAGGGTGGACCTGTAATGAAAAGAGTTTTTAATGCAAATCTTCAGGTTATATAATAACAGTGTATATTTGTGGTATGTGTAACCAGTTACACACACAAACTTGTAGTTGCTAATCAAAATCTTAAGTTGTTTTACACACACTAATTTATGTGTGGGATGGAAATTGCACACACTCTAATCTAATTTGTTCCCCCTCACACACACACACTGTCCTGGAACTTCTGTAATACTGTAATCCTGCTACCCACTAAATCAGAATCATGCAACATGTCTACATGTCGAATTATGAAGTCAGGACTGGAATGTGTTACCCGGGAGGATGCATGTGAAAAATACAGTTTGGTACCTTTATTTCTGAAAAGGTACAACTAAAATTCTGTTCAGCATTATAAATTTATGAATCCTCATATCTCTCATGATGTTACATTTTCATGGAGAAAATGTAAAACATTAAGATTGCTGTTTACTTGCCCACATTAGAGTTATTATTAATTATTGCTTAACCTCTGGCACTGTGCCTACATGCAGTTATCCTGCCTTACCACAACCTTGAAAATAATCGTCATAATTGTTACCATCCTTGAATTCAACTAAGATACTGAACCATTTCTATCAGGTTTTAAAACCTTTCACAGCACTAAAATGGCTTTGTTACAGGTGACAACACATCTGTATCTTGCAGTAGACTCGGGTAATAATAAGTTTTGATTTAATTGGATGTTAATTGGATGCTACTCTGATTTAAATCTTAAACACAGGACATTTTTAGTTGCAATGGGCCAGTTTTTTTTCTTCTGCTCCTGTCACCTATTGGGTCCCTCAGGGGTCCATCCTGGGGCCGATTTTCTTCTGTTTGTACATTCTTCCACATGGTAACATAATTAACTGTAATGTTTCCTTTCGCTCCTGCTGTTTTTAAGACTCTTAATGGGCAGACCCCATTTTACATCACAGACCTTCTCTGTTGGCTGTAAGCCCCTAATTCTGATAGATCTGCCAGTAAAGTTCTCTTACATGTCCCACTTTCATGTACCTCAAACTGAAAGGTGACAGAAGCATTGTAGTCGCTGCTCCATACCTGTGGAACCAGTTGGCACTTGAAAGTGCTCCTTCTAGTTCTGCTATTAAGTGAAGGTTCAAGGCTCCAGTTAGTTCCGTGTTCCTTTTTCACACATCAATCTTTCAATCTGTTTGGTTAGTTTCATTGGAAACCGTTTAACTCTGTACTTTATCTATCTATGTTTGTTTTTAAGAATATGTTTTATAGATTTTAAACAGAATTGGCTACCTGGGATGCAAAACAGACCAAACCTAAGCTTTTGTTTAAGATTTCACTAGTTAGTGCCTGAAATTTGCACAAAAATAAATACTCACCTCCTTGGTAAGGTAATACTGCAACTCCGAGACAAACAGAATCAGCATAATAAGCCCACTGATGATCGTCACTGTCAAAATAAATAAATGAATGAATGAATGAATGAATGAATGAATGAATGTGTATTTAAAAAACCTGAAGTTTTCCTTTAAGTTTTATTTCAATTCTTTTAGGCTTACAATAAAAACTTCTCCCTGACATTAGTACTTTGACGAACTGCCGAAGCGACCAATTATTTCGAGGTTTGACATTGGATTTGTAGAATTCAGTAGGGTCACTTCTGTACTAGATATGGGTTAGAAAATCTGAAACCATCAGAACAAACAGACAATAACGATACTTAGCTAGCTACAACCTAGCGATTTGGAGCAGATTACACTGTCTGACCCTTCAGGGTTTCTATTTATGCACATTCAACAAAACCCACCTGTTGCTCCGCCACACGTTTTGATTCTAAAATCTTCGAGAGTCTTTGGATAAGCATCAAACTGTTTAAGTTTATTTAGTGTATCCATCTTCCCTTCCTCTACTGTAGTGACGTTTCCGCCTTTTCAGGTTCCACTGGTTCGCTTCCGGTGTTACACGGAATTCTGTGTGAGTGAGGTGCCTGTAGATGGCACTGTTTTCCCATTTAAATTCATTCATTCATTCATTCATTCATTCGTAATTAGCTTTATCATGCTCACCATCACTACGAGGTAGGCGGAAATGTAACCTTAATGGGACTCCAGCAGGAATATGTTATGAGCATTTATGCTTATGTGAAATTCTAGATTAGTCAAAATCTTATTTAATTAAAAGTGGAAGTATCTAACCAAAAAGATTTTAACGTAATTCATAAGTAAGTTCATTTTTGACACACACCCAGTGGCCCTTCGGTTTAATTAAATTGCATTTATTATGCATCACTATATATAAATATTCAAATCAAACCCCCCCCCCCTTTTTTATTTATTTATTTTTGCTGGATTGGGGGAGGGGGCAAAATGTGGGAAAAGGTTTTCGATTCGAATCCCATTTCCTGCATTTACATACATTTAGGGACTATGGTGATACAAAATCCAGGAAATAATGAAGTTGATTATAATGATAAATTCTGCTAAAAAGAATAGTAGGCTACTAAAGTATGATTCTAAAAGAGATGTCTTACTTTCTTTATTGTTTAATAGTGGCCGATCACCAACACTTGAGAGAATCATTTTATAAAGTCGAAAATGTTCACCATTAATGTTTGAATAAAATTCAGTTTCCACAGAGTCTGCTTGTCATACATTGCTGACAGAAAATGCTCGTTTTCATGCTAGAATCTTCTAATTTATTTTAAATATTTAGATAACAGTCTGAAGTTACCGAGCAACAACATTGTATGTTAACGTTAGCTCAATCATCAACAGGTGTAGACAGAAAATTATCCTGACCTGAGCTAATTTACTGAATCAACCAAGTCACAGAGGGGGTACTCCTGTCCTGTCCCCCTGTCCTGTCCCCCTGCCCCCAGTGGAAATTACGCCCCTGCTTTTAACAATGGGTGTTGTTAAAAGGTTTACAGATATCTGGATATAAAATGTACATTTACAGGAAAGAGAGAGGGATAACACAGATGCTTTTGTGCTGTAATATTCAGATTCAGATTTTTGGATTAAAAACTCAAATTTCTAATGGTATGAATGTAACTCCATACCCAGACGTTGTGAGAAGAGAAAGTAGAAGGCAGTTCAGTAGGTGGCGAAATGCTCCTAGTTAGACTGTTTTATGAGAAGAAGAAGAAGAAGAGGAGGACGGCGGAAGTCTATCCGAAAGGGAAGAACATGGCTGCGCTCCGAATGGTCGTGTTGTCCGGGTGCGGTAGGACCTTCTTAAATGCACCAAAAGCGGTGCCCGTGCCTCGGGTACGATGGATATATATCTATGTACACATATATATTTTAACATAAGAACATTAATTCTATTCATTGTCTTAGAGCAGCTAGCAAATGAATGCTGTCTTCCTGTGCGACTAAGCTAGACACTGCATGTGAGCTAATCTAAGCAAGGTCACAGTGGGACTTTTATAAAGGGGTTTCTTCATTTAGCTAAATCTGATAAAATTGCATCTTTCCCAATCCTATTGCTTTCTAATTTAGTGATATTTCGAGTTTTGGATTTGATGCAAACCTTTTTCAATGACCTAAACTGAATGATCTGGTCGTCGTCTAAGGCCTGTTTTTCTATACGCTTGCAGTATATCAGTTAGCTGTAGGACTTCTTACGAAAATATATCTGATAGTCATGCATATAATACACCTTTAATTAACACGCACTGTTAAGTGGTCAAAGAGCACCCCATACATTTAGTACCTCTTTTATAGTACAGCAATTATTGTGCAGCCTTATCGCATATTACATCAATTATATCAGAGCTGACACTGGGTATCATTTCTCCTCTCAAGTCGATATTTTTCTCTGGCTACAAGGAGACTATCATTTTAATTTGGCTATGATGGATTGAGTTTCCTTTATCTCTTTAAATACCGTGACCTTTTTCAGTTTTAAATGTAAGCTTTAGGTATCAAGTTATCTAAATACACCAAGTTTTAACCTAAATTTAGGTCAGCTCTTATTTACTAGCACATATAGAATACGTTTTGACGTTCCTGTTCATAGCATCTGTTTTATTTGCCCCCAAAATAACTACTGTTATATACTTTTTTTTACACATTTAATTCAATCTCTGAACTGGACAGAGTGAAGGTCTAGGCTTCCTATGAGACACGTGAATCCAGCCGACCACATCTTTTAAACTGCTACTCATTCTTGTTCTGTCTGGCCTTAGTATGTGTCCACAAATGACTTTTACAATGTCACAGACATTACAGAAAAGTACTGAAGTGTATATATTGATAAATATTGATAGAAATTGTGTCAAGGTTTTGAAACACTTTGACAGCTGTTTTCCATGTTATGACATCTTATCATATATATATATATATATATATATATATATATATATATATATATATATATATATATATATATATATATATATATATATATATATATATACACTATATTGCCAAAAGTATTTGCTCACCCATCCAAATAATCAGAATCAGGTGTTCCAATCACTTCCATGGCCACAGGTGTATAAAATCAAGCACCTAGGCATGCAGACTGTTTTTACAAACATTTGTGAAAGAATGGGTCGCTCTCAGGAGCTCAGTGAATTCCAGCATGGAACTGTGATAGGATGCCACCTGTGCAACAAATCCAGTCGTGAAATTTCCTCGCTCCTAAATATTCCACAGTCAACTGTCAGCTGTATTATAAGAACGTGGAAGTGTTTGGGAACGACAGCAACTCAGCCACGAAGTGGTAGGCCACGTAAACTGACGGAGCGGGGTCAGCGTATGCTGAGGCGCATAGTGCAAAGAGGTCGCCAACTTTCTGCAGAGTCAATCGCTACAGACCTCCAAACTTCATGTGGCCTTCAGATTAGCTCAAGAACAGTGCGCAGAGAGCTTCATGGAATGGGTTTCCATGGCCAAGTAGCTGCATCCAAGCCATACATCACCAAGTGCAATGCAAAGCGTTGGATACAGTGGTGTAAAGCACGCCGCCACTGGACTCTAGAGCAGTGGAGACGCGTTCTCTGGAGTGACGAATCGCGCTTCTCCATCTGGAAATCTGATGGACGAGTCTGGGTTTGGCGGTTGCCAGAAGAACGGTACTTGTCTGACTGCATTGTGCCAAGTGTAAAGTTTGGTGGAGGGGGGATTATGGTGTGGGGTTGTTTTTCAGGAGCTGGGCTTGGCCCCTTAGTTCCAGTGAAAGGAACTCTGAATGCTTCAGCATACCAAGACATTTTGGACAATTCCATGCTCCCAACTTTGTGGGAACAGTTTGGAGCTGACCCCTTCCTCTTCCAACATGACTGTGCACCAGTGACCAAAGCAAGGTCCATAAAGACATGGATGACAGAGTCTGGTGTGGATGAACTTGACTGGCCTGCACAGAGTCCTGACCTCAACCCGATAGAACACCTTTGGGATGAATTAGAGCGGAGACTGAGAGCCAGGCCTTCTCGTCCAACATCAGTGTGTGACCTCACAAATGCGCTTCTGGAAGAATGGTCAAAAATTACCATAAACACACCCCTAAACCTTGTGGACAGCCTTCCCAGAAGAGTTGAAGGTGTTATAGCTGCAAAGGGTGGACCGACGTCATATTGAACCCTATGGATTAGGAATGGGATGTCACTTAAGTTCATATGCGAGTCAAGGCAGGTGAGCGAATACTTTTGGCAATATAGTGTGTGTGTGTATGTGTGTGTGTGTATATATATATATATATATATATATATATATATATATATATTACACATACATACATACACTAATAACAATATAATAATATATATTATTAATAACATTTGTATTAATAATGTTAATATTAAATGTGTTAAAATCATGTCATCTGATTGCAGTCATATTGTCAGTTTTATGCTTGTTTTGTGTAACTGGAAGTTCAGTTACAAATACAGAAAGAAAACCCTGTTAGTTTACATAGTTACTGTTCAATGGTATAATTAACTACTTTATAAATGTAAACACACTACTATTAACAGTTTTACATAATCAAAGTAATATTTAACATTTATTGTGCTATTTGTACATAGAAAAAATAAGTTGATTGTAAACATTCATTGCTATTAAATTATATTGCAGTCTAAAAATTACTAAAAAAATGAAGCTTTTTTTATTTGGCTTTCTATGGAGTTCAAGTATAAGTGAGTTACATAAGTTTTTAATCAACCATTTTTAAAATAACCTGCATATATCCAAGCTAGACTGATTTGGCATTTGCTGATTGAATTCAGAAACAGTGTTAATCTAAACTCCAGCTCACACTTAACGCCAAAGCATTTTCAACCCTCGAACACTAAACCCCAGCACATCAAATGCTTGAGATACCTCTGAGGTGAGGTGTCCACATCATAGTCCTTGAGCTGTTTGCATTTTGCCATGCTTTTTTTTTTTTTTTTTTTTAAATATTGCCCTGTTTTATAAATTAAGTTACCCATTATTTTTAAAAGTTAGAAAGGTCACAAAAGTTTCGCATGTTAAAAAGGTACATTGGTGTTAACCAGCATTTTTGTAAACATTAGTTTAATAAAAGCAAGAAATTAAGTAAGTGAATGGGGAAAGTTACAGGCACGGCTGTAAAATATTTATGAGTCTATTGCACAGTGTTTGTTTCTTTATTCAGCTGTAATTGGCCAAAAAGCTAATGACTAATAAATGAGTATAATATCAATAAATGATGTACATATGAATCTAGCCACTTACTAACTCTCAGTTTGGATTTCCAAAAGATAAGTTTTGACACCCCTTTTGTAGGGACCACTGCATATCAGAAGTCAAAAGCTAACCGATGTTATGCTGTATTCTATCTATAGCTTTATAATGTTAGTGTTTTACTAGATAACTGCCATCTGATAGCTTGTCTATTCATTATAAAAATCAACAGTGAATTAAAGCTAGTCAAAACAATTTGCTGTTAATTCCTATTATTATTTGCTGGTTATAACCACCTTAACCAAAGAGTTGCTCTTTTGCTTGCTGATGTGTGGGATAAATGATACTGATCTATGTGATATGTCTTTTAGCTTAACATGTCCTTTGCCAGTTTGCCAAAGGGGAGAAAGGTGGCTCTGACAACACTAGGAGTGTTAACTACAGGAGGGGCTGGACTGGCTCTGGTGCTCCATCAGTCTGTCAGCGCGTCAGATTTGGAGCTGCACCCTCCCAGTTACCCCTGGAGCCATAATGGCTTAGTGTCTGCCCTCGACCACAGCAGGTATTAAATGCCCTACAATAAACTAGGCATGTTCTAATATTTCTTATAATTGTTTAAGTATAAAGTATAATAGTTCAAGAATTATAGTTTTTCATTCTGTATCCAAAGATACTGACAGTACAAAATATAATGCAGGGGTACTGGAGGTATTTTGAAAATTCTGACAATATAATGAATAATGTTGAATATTGCAGTAGAAATTTGTAGCAGGTTTGACCTGGCCAAAGTTACACTTATGTAAAAGTAGCCTCATACAATTGATTGTATTTTTAAACTATATTCAGACAGTCATTTGGTAGTTCATATGATTTGGAGCACTCATAAAAAGACTCTGTTGTCTTTATTTGTGACATATACATTACTGCACAGTGAAATTCTTTCTTCACATATCCCATCCTTGGGGGTTTGGGTCAGAGCACAGGGTCAGCCATGATAGCAGGGTGGGTTGGGGCCTTGCTCAAGGGCCCATGGGTGGCAGCTTGGCGGTGCTGGGGCTTGAACCCTGATCTTCCGGTCAACGACCCAGAACCCCAACCACTTGAGCCGCCACCATATTCTTATGATATTCATTTGAAATATGCATCACATAAATCAGACAGTTTGGCTTGACAATGTTATTTGTCTTTGTAGTATCCGTCGTGGGTATCAAGTCTACAAGCAGGTGTGTTCAGCATGCCACAGTATGGAGTATCTGGCCTACCGTAACTTGGTGGGAGTTTCACACACAGAGGAAGAGGCAAAAGCATTAGCTGAGGAGGTAACACTTTTTTTTTAAGTGAATTTGAAGTACACTTTTATATGAATTTATGCAAATTAACATTAGTGAAGGGTTTGTTTTGTTCTTTGTTAGTTAAAAATATTGATTTATATTTATTTGTCACAGAAGTTATTCACTGTCATAGCAATAATATACAAACCCCATTTCCAGAAAAGTTGGGACACTTTCTAAAAATAAAGTAAAAAATAAAATCTGGAGTTTGTTTATTCACTTGAACCTTTAACAGACAAAGTGACAAAGATTTGTCTTAATTATAAAATTAAGATATATTATTATTAATATTATTAATAATTATTAAATATAACTTAATTATATTTGTTAAATATAAACAAATTTAGAACTTTGTTTGCAACTTGCTCAAAAGGAGTTGAGACAGAGGCACAATAAGAATGAAAAGATTATACTAACACTGTTCTGAAGGTTTTACAGTTAGCAGGTTAACCGGTAAAAGGTGAGGATATCAAAATCGGGTGTAAAATGGGCATCCACCAAAGACTTTGCAGGCACAAATAAATTCTAATGCTACAGTATACAAAGACATCTTATACAATAGTTTGCTTCCAAATTTGTTGCAGCAGTTTGGGGAACGTCCACCTATGGTCGCAAAGGTCCACAAACTTTTGGCCATATAATGTCCTGGTTCATCTCATGGGCAAAAAACAAACAAGCAAAGGACCTGATAATTTGCTAATATAAATAGTAATCAGGTTTATAGTTAAAAAGCTTAGCCCTGCTACACAAGCCAGTGGACAACAAAGCACAGACCTTTTGCCATTTAGCAGCCATGTCCACATAATTTGAACATGGTGACTAACATGCCAGGGAGACAGAAAAAATAATCACTTTTGCTGTTTATATTTGTAACAAACAATGCACAAATTAGCATAGCTGCTCATGTTATAAAATGTTTGTTCACTTTGTAAAGCTTTGTAATGTGGTTCATCACAGCAGCAGCCTTCTGTCATCCAAATTCATTTTTGCCAGCACCATACCATATTGATGTTAACATGATGGCATGAATCCTTCACAGACTGAAGTTTTGGATGGACCTGATGAGTCAGGAGAAATGTTCACCCGGCCTGGAAAACTTTCTGATTACTTCCCCAAACCCTACTCCAGTCCAGAAGCTGCTCGTGCTGCCAACAACGGAGCTTTGCCCCCTGACCTCAGCTATATTGTCAATGCCAGGTAACAAATTCTGGATGGCCATGCAGTAGGCTGGAATATGGGTGCATAGCAGTGGTCCAAATTGACAAACACACCCTTAATCACATACATGTGTACATTGGACTACACTAGAAGGTCAATGCAGTTTAATTCACATTTGGGCCAGAAAGGCTCATTAGTTCAGAAATTGACAGTTAAAAACTTGAATTAGCTTTGCTTTTAACTCTATAGGGACGATAGACCCTATAAATAATGTGCTACTCCAAAAAGATATTTTGCATTATGCATTACCATTCATGTGGTGTAGCACAATTATTTAGCCAAATCTATGTTCCAAAGTATGTACAGTTTGTTTGCCACATGAACAAGACCAAAGAACTCCATACGCATGGTAAAGCAGGATGGTGGCAACATCATGTTATGGGGCTCATTTTCAAGACTCTAATCAAGATAGAGTTCCAAGCTCCAAAGACTTATCTCTTTTGGGACAGAACCTGCAGGACTGTTGGACTTTTTTTGTCTTGTGGACAAAATGTAAACAATTGTTATGTGAAATAGCTTCTTTAGGGCAGTGCAAAAATGCATTTTTTATCATCCATCTTATTATAGTTATTTTATTATTAACATTAGGCATATTCTGTAATGTAAACTTATAACCTCAACTGTAGGTTAAAAAAAATAAGTGAGGTGAACAGGAAGTCCAGGTGATTACAGACACAGAATTCTCTCCTGCCTCTTGTACACAAATGCAAAATGAACTTGAATGCAAGTTTTTAGGTACTAGGTCTAAGATTTAAAGTTTTATAGATTTGTCTGTTTATCTGATTCCATTGGCTGAATTTTGGGGAACTTGATTTTAAGGAGGACTGACTTCGATGTTTGGATAAGCATGAAAAAGCCAGTAGAGGATGCAGTTTGTATTTCAAAATATAAAAATGATTAGATAAAAGCTTTTAGGATTTTAGAAGTCTAGTCTCTTTGAATCATTTCACTTACCAAAATGACATCTCTCCCTCTCTGTTGGTCTCTGTCTCTCTCACACATAGGCATGGAGGTGAAGACTACATTTTCTCTCTACTAACTGGTTACTGTGACCCACCAGCAGGTGTGTCTTTAAGAGAAGGGCTTTACTACAACCCCTACTTCCCGGGCCAGGCGATTGGAATGGCTCCACCTATTTATAACGAGGTGCTTGAATATGATGATGGTAAGTCATGATGAAAGCTTCTCATAGGTATCACTGAAGTATCTCTTTGGTCCCAGTTTACAATATTTTGGTTTGCTAATTTACACTTCACTAATCTACACTTTTAACTGCAATCGCTTTTATAATTAAACTATCAAGTATAATATTAATAAATTTTACAGTGGCAAATTGTAAATGTGTAAGGGAAAGACTCCCTACTTACTTAACCATTTCCTAACCTTTCTTAATAAGGAACTGCAGATTTAAGTAGTAGTAGTTCCTTTATCTTTTTTTTCCATTTATTTCTTTCTTGGTTAGTTTAAGAGGAAAACCTTTTGCCATAGAATTTTTTATCAGAATGTTTTTTATTATCCCACATTTGCCTGATAACTTCTGAAGAACTCCTGATTAAAAACACATGCATTTGACACATAATTTGACTTGTCTTCCAGCCACGTAAACAATCACGTTACAAACTTCTGAAACTTAAATGCTGCATTAGGAAAAGTCTGTTTTTGTCATTTTTACCATAGCACAGATGAATGCTTGATTGGTCAGATGGTGTAGAGTCTCTGTAACAGCAGCTCTAACTGCAGTTCTGGCTGTGAGGTTTATATTTAATTCACTTGTTAAAACAATAAATCAGTTAGTTCTAATGCAGTTGAACTTGTGCAAAAACACCATATAAACACATTATGTTGAACCTTTCTATGAAAATATAACTATTTAGTTTATTTGGATAGACATTCAGGTTTGGAGCAGAGAGGGTTAAGGCCCTTGTTTAAGGGCTTGAACTCTCAACCTTCTATTCAGAAGTATAAAGCCTTAATCACAGCACCACCATGGCCTTGCATTAGCTGCTGTTGCTCACTGCTTTTATATATCAATGCCTTCAGCACACAACATGGGTGAGAGCTGTGTGTAAGCATTTTCACATCGTTTGCTTTGTTACGCAATTGTTCATGTTCCAGATGATTTATATATAACAGCCAAGGTATTCATCATGAAATACTATACTGCTTATATTGCATCATGTGTAATAAGCATGTTAACTTAATGAATCCCAAACTCCCTCTAAGTAATATATCTTAAATCAGGAGAGACTATGGGTTTCACCAAACACACTGCTTTTCATGAGATAATGGCATACTTGTTAGCACAACTGCTGTCTTCAAGTTGTTCTTAGATGTTCATGCATAGGAATTCGTAAGTCATATGTATGAGTAGTTTTGGAGGTGGGGGGACAACATGGGAAGAAAATGAACTATATGATGAAAGATCTTTAAAAAAAAAATGTTGTAGATCTACAGCAGAATTTTTTAAAAGATCTTTTCTCATTTGGTTCATTTTTGTTTTCTCATATGCCACATACTGTACATATTGGCAACCGCCATGACATTTTGCTATTAACACATCCCCAACTTGGAAAGTTTGGGTAAGAGAAATAAGTTTTACAGCATTGTGCTGTCTTAAAGGTAGTATCATAATTCACATGACTTTTGGCTTGTGGCATGGTTGGCAGATTGAAGCCCTGTGCTAGTGGTTCTGGCTGGAGGTGGTGGTGGTGTAATGGTGTGGGGAATGATTTCTTCAAACATTTTTATTCACATATAATACAAAGAACAGTTAAAATTAGCCTTGTGAAACAAGCCAATTATTGTGAATATGAAGAGTTTCAGTATTTCTTGCACATAACGCTTATTTAATATCAACAATATGATCTTTTGTTTCATAGGAACATTAGCCACAATGAGTCAGGTGGCTAAAGATGTGTGTACGTTCCTGAGATGGGCTGCTGAGCCAGAGCATGACCAGCGCAAGCGCATGGGACTAAAGGTTTGATGACATCTGCATTACAATTCAAGTGCATCCGCAGTTACTTGTACTGTTCCTGATACAGTTGGGGAGGGGGTTTATTTATTTATCTTTTTGTTTGGTTATTAGGGGTGATTTGAAATGACTGTAATGGTAGGAAAAATTACTCGTATAATTTACCACAGAACCTAAAATTTTCTTTTTCTGAATTTATTCTTTTTCCCACCATATAGTGGATGTTGCATTCTTTAAGAATTTACATCATTTAATTGTATAGCAAGTTTACTTTTTTTTTCTAAGCATTTTTGCTCATGTATCTCAGGATCAACTGTATAAACATATATTCTTGTTCACTTACCCAAAACAAATAAGGAAAACGGCTTCTGGTTGCCCTTACTAGTATAACTTTGTTGGTAGCATTGTGGATTAAATGGTCTCTTGAGTGTTGTCTCGTGTGGATTTTGTGTAATGCTTCTTTTTTGTCTCCTATTCCCTTTCTAGTTACTAATGGGCGCAGCTATTCTTACTCCACTTGTCTACTACTTGAAGAGACATAAGTGGTCTGTGCTGAAGAGCAGAAAGATTGCCTACAGGCCTCCCAAATAAAGCTGGTCAGCAGCCTCCATCTCCTGTCACAGTTGATAAATCCAGATTCACATTTGTCAGACTTTTCAACATGTACAGGTTGTCCTGATCTGTTGCCTGTTTGTCAAGTAGAGTTCCACATTACCTGCTGACCTGAAAAATGGCCACCATCTACAGCTGCATTTTGTTTTACTGTATAAATATAAATTATCTAAACAAAACATGTATGTTTGAGGTTACTCTCTTGTTTTATTTTTTACCTTGTAAGATGTTGGGCTCTTTCATTTCTACCGATTGCTTTGTGTTAACTCCCTGAAAAACACAAAATGAAAGAAACCTGACGAAGGATTAGACTCCAGATTTACCAGTCAAATGGAGAAAATGCAAAGAATGTCTTGAAATACAAGATACACAATGAGAGATGTTTTTGGAAAGTACTGTATTTTGGATATCCATATGATTATTTATCACCTACAACAGGTGAGTGACTTAAAGCTCCAGGTGAATTAAGGTGAACTGTTTAGAGCATCTAAATGAACCCCTCAGATCTGTAGAGCAAGAGAACTACAGCAAGAATGTCATGTTTGTGCATCACCTCAGCTGTGCATGTCCAGCTCAAGGACAGGGAAGTTATTATTCTTGTCGTATAGTTGCTTAAATAGCGTATATTGTGATGAGTGCAAGCTTAGACTTAAACTAAATGCTGTTGCAGAGAAAATATTCAAAATCTGGTTAATTATGAACTGAAAACCGTTCATAATCTACTCCTAATACTACTATTAAGTTCAAGAAGGGTCAGACATTTTGAACTAAAATGTAAATGCTACTCTGTAGTGTCGTGTGAAGTTTTTGCATAGGACTAACTACCAAGAAGATACAGTGTCAAATCATACCAGTTTACCACAGATCTGTATGTACCCCAGATACATTTAAGAGGAACGCTATTTAACAAGTCTGGAACATCAAGATCTCTATAGAGCAATGGTTCCTGAATTGCTAAATGAGCATTAAAAAAAGATCTCAACCAGAAAAGAGCTGTTCCCCTAATAAATGTTTGTATCTATCTAGAAGAATTATATGATGTATGAGATGAAGAAATGTAATCCTGATTTAAGGAGTAGGATAACCATTGTAGTCTGAGTATCATGATGAGACCTAATCTATAAGATCCTATGTATATGATCCCTATGCAAATATGGAAGAAGGATGGCAGGTTGTTCATGGGTTGCATCACACCATGCTAGTCCTGAGGAGGAGATAAAGATGCATAATAATACAATGCTCTGGTAGTATTTCTTTAGGTTTCAAATCTAGTGAAATCAAGGAAATCAGTGAAATAATTCTGGTGGCTTGATTGAGGTATAATCTTACAAATACTCCCCTGATTTTTATTACTAGCTTCTTCATAATTATATGTATGTTAAAGTCCTCACTACTATATACTGATGACCGTGAAGTTTAATTTGACACAATTATCCTTCTACCTGTTTTTGAGCAATTATAAGTATAATTATTATATGATTATACTACCTTTCCCACCTGTTTCTTTTAAATATGGATTAATCTGTGGGTACAGAGACTAAAATGCAATTCAATTGAAATACATTAGTGATTTAAACTAATGTCAGTCTACATTACACCCACAAAAAAAATTGTCTTAATAATTTTTTATATAAAATTACAGAAGTTTTAAACTACTCTATGTCAAACATTTGCTTATGTCTGCAAATAAACACTTGAAACAACGTACCTTTGGCAAAACACTAAAGCACTTTGAACCTTGAAATTAATAATAATAAAAAAAGACTATTTCCAAATAAAAGACCTTATTTTAATGCCCACTAAACTAGCAGTGCAATTAAAAGTATGAGGTTTTTGCAAAGAGATGAAGGTTAAAAGACCTTTTTAAGTTGTTTTTTTAAAAAAATAAAATAGACAAAAATGTCTGAAATAAATGCTAATCAAATCATTTTAAACAATACAAAAGCTTTCTCTAATAAACTGCTCTTTCAGCCATTTAATTGATAATCTGTGGTCTCAGGCGTTAGGTGCTAATTTGCATACTGGTGTGCTTCTGTGTATCCTGGTTTGCCTTTTAATGCCTTGGTTCTGTTACAAAGTGCAACTTTTCACCAATTACTCAACATAGAATGTCAGTTACAACTGATTTATAGTATAAATGCACTCTTGCCTATGCAATAATGCTGAGGAGAATGTGCTCTGTGTCAGCAACTAAATGTTAATTCACAATATTAACAAAATAGAACAAAAACAGGCTTTATTAGCCAGACCTTCTAATTATTTAGATACCTGAGGGCCAATTTGACTTGGATTTAACTTTCTTAAACTTAAGTGTTAGGACTGAAATAGGGATAAAAGAGTAACTTTAATTTAAAAACACAGATTATATATATATCTATCATATATATATATATATATATATATATATACATATATATATATATATATATATATATATATATATATATATATATATATATATATAGAGAGAGAGAGAGAGAGAGAGAGAGAGAGAGAGAGAGAGAGAGAGAATATTTTTTTCCTTCTCCACTTTTGTAAAGCTGTCCATTGTAAAAGGCGCTATACAAATAAACTGAATTGTTAGCAGTGCTACTCTCCTCAGCTGAATGTTGTCCACTGCTGGACATGAACGAAACAAGAGGTAATATTGACAAAATGAATCATAATTTATTATCAAGAGAAAACACATCTCAGAGAAACATGCTCCGTCACCGGCTCTCACACCGGACAAGACCGGCCGTGTCCGCTCCTACAGAGGAGAAATAAAATGGGTGATTATTAAACGACAGATGATCATGATGGACAAACATGATTTTATAATAAACTTTGATATTTTATAAAAAAAATCCTGATTTTTACACTCACATTAAGTCGTCTTCACTTTAGTGACCTTCACGTTAGCTTCCGCATTTCTAACAGCCTCTGTTCGGAGCTGAGGTTTCAGCGCTGACCGCACGACCCTGGCGCAGATCGACGAGTACCTGATGTAGCTGAAATAACACCGAGAAATGCGTATCAGTGCTGCGCTACATACACGATCCGGGAAAACACAGGGACCGTCTACATAAACATTTAACTAGGACTTGTTACATAAGCAAGGGACATAGCAAACGTGCTAACTAACAACGCTGCTAGTTCAGTTAGCCATGCAAACTTAACACATACTCGATTTGAAGCAGAAAGTAAAGGATCATTGCGGAGTCGAACATGAATCTACATTATACTGTTGATAATACTGCCAGTTACTTACCTGAGTCCAGCTTGCCGCCAGTATGAAACCATTTCTGTCAAAGTGGTGGATCAGGTAAACCTTCCAAGCGATATTTCCAAGGACAAGGCCTACACCGACTTAGTTGACGCTAAAGCGGCGAGGATTTTCTTCCCTGCCTGGTGCTTCTGTGCCGATATGAAGAGCTAACCTGCGGCTTATTACCGCCTCATCAGGCCTGGAGTCACTATGGCGCAGATGTATCCTGTCCCATGTACTGTACTGGACTGAGGTCCCCTGCCGGATTTACTGACAATTTTCCCAAAGTACAAAATAAAACATTTTGTTTTGCCATATTTTGCACAAATACACAATAAAACCACTGGCTTGCAAGATCCCCAAGATCCTAACTAATTAGGATTTCTTTTACCTACAATTCCTAAAAATAAAATAAAATATCAATAATAATAATAATAATAATAATAATAATAATAATAATAATATCCAAGGACCTTTTAAGTGATTTGCCAATAACTACAATTTATAATAATATACATAATTATATACATTCATCTTCCACTTTATTAGGAATACCAGTACATAGATTCATTTAGGCAGTTATCTAATCAGCCTAATAATCAATCATGTGACAGCTGCACAATGCATAAAATCACCAGATTCAGATCAAGTGCTTCAGTTATTGTTCACATCAGACAACAGAATGAGGAAAGAAAAAATTATCATCTCTGTGACTTTACTGTGGCATGTATGTTAGTGTCAGAAGGGCTGATTTAATTATTTCAGAAACTGCTGATCTCCTGGGATGTTCACACACAACACGGCACTTTAGAGTTTACACAGAGTAGTGTGGAAAAACGAAAAACATCTTGTGTGACATTACACAACGTTAAATCAAACTATGTATAAACCAAAAAAAAACATGTATTGTATTGTATTGTGGCATCGTAAACACATTGTAGTAAATCGCTGCAAAAAACCCCCCCAAAAAAAACAAAAACACTATACTCCTCACCAGGGGTGGTTGCAGGTTGGTCATTGTACATGATTGTGACAATTTGTTTCTTGCATTGAACTGAAACTTACACAAGCAGGTAAAACTTGTCTTTTTTTCTTTTTTTCATTTTTTCAGTCTATAGCAGAAGAAATGGGATTCTGAGCCAAATTGCCATATAATCATATCATAATCAGAATAAATGAAACATTTTAATTAGAGTGGGTTGATGATTGGTTTGGATGAGTAGGTGATGCTAAAATGTAGGTAATTAGATTAAAATTAGACCGTAGTGAATGCATAGCTAGCACCTTGATCTGAAGCTAGAACACTTTAAATATTATCTCTTAAATATAGAACATTTATTGTTTAATGAAATTATTACGGACCAGTAGTTTAATGTTCTGTTTCATAGAAACATGGATTAAGCCGAATGAGCGTATAACATTAAATGAAGCGAGTCTACAAGGTTATAGTTATATATATCAGGATATATACATACCTGCATTACCTAACAGGTAGGGAAGGAGGTGTCAGATATTTATGATGATAATCTACACATCGCACAAACCCTAGACATAACTCTACTGAGATGATTCCACAAATTGTTATTTACAGACCCCTAGGGTCATTTTCTGAATTCCCCTGTAAATTTGATTAAAACAGACCACAAAAAATTAGAATGTAAATGGCGTCAAACAAAACTGGTAGTATTTCTAGTAGTTTGGAAGGAGAGCCTCCTGGGTGACCGAAAATCTGTGTTCACTTCTCAATGCATACAAAGATAACATTTGGTGTTCGTCAAGGTTCTGATTTGATCCGATCTGCTTTTTTCCTTATATATGCTTCATCTGTTTAAAATTATTTGGAAACATGGTTATAGCTTCTACTTTTATGCAGATCAAACACAGTTGTATGTTTCAGTAAAGCCAGATGAGAGGCACCAGCTAGAAGGCATTAAACAGAGGATGCTTATTAACTTCTTACTAATGTCTCTTGCTTCATTTTTGACAAGAGAGAAGTAGATGGCCTTTCTGTTTTATGAGATGCAGCAGTAAAAGGCTCCCCTGATCACTGAGTCTTTCATTTGAAGCTTATGCAGATAATACAGTTGAGGCCATAAGTTTAAATGCCCCTTCTTGAATCTGCAAAATGTTAATCATTTAAAAGAAATAATAGAGGTCTTATGAACTGCAGTTTGTTTCTCATTTACACAAAGTCTACAAGACAAAATAATAAATGAATGTACACATTCTTAATACTGTGTGCTGTGACCTGTATGATCAATGACTGTTTTTATGTTTTGAGATCGTTCATGATCCTTTTTTTGTCCTGAGCAGTAATACTGCCCACAGTTCTTCAGAAGAATCCTTCAGGTCCTGCACATTCTTTTCTTTTCCAGCATCTTCTGCATGCTTGACCCCTTCCCACAGAGTATAAATGATTTCAAGATCCAGCTTATCATCTAAGCACAATTAAGGGATTTGTACAAAACTATTAAGGTACAAACATGATATTTTAGAGCAAGGGAGGTGTAAATATTTAATATTTTGTTTAAAGATGTTATTTTTTCATGTAGTACCGCTTCTGATTCCCAGTGGCAGTGTACCACTCTAAGGGATCCAGGTAGAGTCGCATTTGTTCTATCTTTTGCGTCAGCAGCAGATCATTGGAAAAAAATCAATCATTTTATTAGACATTTTGTTTAGAAGGGCATGGGGGTCAGGGGGCCCCAGAACTGCCCATGTCTCAGTTAAATACCTTAAACATTTTATAGACAGGAAGTCTCGCACCGCAATCATGCCTTTTACTTGTGTGATGTCAAGCAAAAAATCCATTAACTGCCAGCTGCAATAAGGGGCACTCATGGCAGGTGTCCAAATTTACTATAACTCAGCAGTCCACCGTCACTAAAACCAACCTCAAATTAATTAACATCATAAGAGCATTGTATTACCTTTTCAAGTAAGAACAGTCAGTCAAAATCATTCAATACAGTTTAATAACAGTAATAAATCCAACAAGGTAATGAAAACAAAAATGTTTTCATCCTGTACAAATGAGTCTGCATTGTTACAGACACTAAGCTGGTTCAGGAGTGTCCTTCACCAAGAACAAAACAAAAAACAAAAAAAACAAACAAACAAACAAACAAACAAACAAACAAAACCACAACCTAAACCAGTCATCAAGCTGTTACAAGCTCTTCACCGTGTGTATGTAGTGGACAAACCAATATATTATTCCATGGAGATTTGTATGTAAAAAAAAAAAAAAAAAAGTCAAGTCAATGGGGTAGATATTCCATTTGGTTTCTGCTTTTCAAACAATATTCTAATCAACACATATCCAACATGATTTATGGTTGATGGAAAACAATTTTACACCATGAAATCATTTTCAACACTCAAATCAGGGTCAAATTAAATGAAAACTTTCAGCAAAAGTTTCAAGAATATAAGTCATTTAGCAAAACCTTTAGTACAAAGGTACAGCTGCATGTACCAGCAAAAATGAGTAGCTTTGCACATAAAATAAACACTAATGTCAATAAATCTAAATGCCGTACAAGTGCCATAAATTGCTGCTTTAAAATATACCCTTTCAAACAGGAGGAAAAAAACTTAAGGAAAACAAACAAACAAAAACAAGATGACAAGATGAATTCAGAAGCATAACACACACACAAATTATATTTAATAAATCTGTATCACCAACCCCTTCTGAGGAACACACATTCATACTTAAAATGCAGACACACGTTCATCATTCCTTGGGAATCTAGAACTGCCTCGTAAAGTAAATCATGAAATAATTAGTAGCATTTATATCATTCAGATACATGCTTTCACAAGGATATCAGAAAAGTGTAATTCACAATGCATGTTTCAAAAGTTGTTTACAAAGAGGGCACTTCAAGAGAATTTTTTCAAAACCAGCACATAAATATGCTTGATGAGCTTTGGTCATGCGTATGACTATTCCACTCAAGCACTCTTCTACTTCTGCTTAATACAACAGGGGAAAAAATGATCCAATTTTCATAAAGAAATTAGTGTTTTTGTAACCTGGAAGAAGAAACAGATAAATTGTAAACCTTTAAAATGAATGTAAATGTTTTATGGATGTACATGTATAATATGTTCAATTTCCCGTTTAAAATATTATACATGGGAGTGTTTGAGAAGTTCTGGATAAATACTTCACACAACAGAGCCTTCCAGAAAACTTTTTTTTTCTAGGTCCACCAATGAGGAAGAGCATTGAGACATATGCAGCTTAATATTTATCATGCTTGATGAAATCATTTGTGCTGAATTCCTAAAAGTGTGGCAAGATGTATTTTGAGTACTAGTATTTGTTTCATAGTCACAGCATTTTTTTTTTAAATTTCTCTTCCATATTCATCAGTCCAAAAAACAGACCATGAAATATGTCTTGTTTGACCAGTTGCTTCTGTTAAAGTGTGGTGTTGGGGATGTTTGGTGACCAACAGCAGGCATTAATTGGCTGCCCAAGCCTCCAGGTCCTTCATGTCATCATCCTCTTCCTCTTCCTTTTTCTTTCCTGCTAGAAGAAAACATTTAAATTATGCTCATTAGCTTGTAGAAACTGCACAGTGCTTAGGTGAGTAAAACTAGGTTGTTAAGCTCCGTGTTAGTGTCTTTCATGTGTTACTGAATGTAGTAGCAAAAATCTTTTGTGAAAGATGTGAAGCTAGGCAATTTACATATTCCTCTATATAGTACTCTTTACAGCTACTTTCACACTAGATACTTTTGTAGATAGTACCAGATCAGCAGGTAATAATAATAATAGCAGTAGTAGTACTTATACTAATAGTATAAGTAGTATTATATAATTAATATATAATTATTATACTATTATAATAGTAGTAGTGTGTATATATATATATATATATATATATATATATAAATATATATATATAAAATATATAAATATATATATATAAAATAAATTATTATATTATATTATATTATATTATATATATATATATATATATATATATATATATATATATATATTATATTTTTATATATTATATATATACACACACACACACACACACACCACAACTATAAAAAAAACAAAACCAAAAGACGTATAAACCCTGGGTAAAATTACCTGGTCTAGAAGGTAGGGATGTAGAGGGTACATTTGGCAGCTGTACATTCTCTGTGCCTCCAATCTCTAGCAGGTTCTTGTCTAGCTCTTCCTGTTCCAACTCTTCTAATTCAGCCAACAACTCATCCTGGACCAATAACATTGACAAAGTTAGCACTAAAACCAACAAATACCCTAACAAAGTTCCACATCAATAAAACATGACACACAACATGCCATTTTCAGGAACAGCAGAACGTATGCAATATTTGCCTTGTCCTTACCTCATCAAACTCCTCGCCAAACCCAACAGGCTTTGAAATTGCATCTGAGATTTCTTGTGCCAACTCCTGCTGCTCCGTAATATCCTGCATGAGCTCGTCAACTTTGTCTATGTCCCTAAGGAACCAGAAAGTGACCAGATTTCAATAAAAGGCACCATTTTCATTATATTTCACTAATCCCAAATAGAAGGCTTAGTCCACGTAATTTTATTTTTAAAATATTTTTGTGGTCCATACATTATTTGGCCAAAAGTTTGTGGACAAATGACCATGGTGGGTGTAATCAAGAGAGTGAATGGTAAGGATAAGGGGAGCACCTGTTGTGGATTTTTCTAACAAGAGTTCCATGTTTCAATGAGCCGCAGCAAAGAGACACAGGGGGCACTGTGATGCTGGAAAAAGTAATGCTACAGCATACAAAGATACAATCGTGTGCTTTCATTTTCGTGTGCTTCCAAGGTCCACATGTGTGTGTGATGGATGTTCACAAAGCTTGTCCACAAAATTCTGCCCATAAAATTTTGCCCATATAACGCATTAATAGAATAATGTAACTGGTAACAAGGGTTTTTACAAACCTTTAAGAAATGCTGAACCTATACATTAATCATAGTTTTAAGAATTTTAAAGTTACCATTTCAAGTAGCTATATTAGTGAAGTTTGTAGCCAATCAGGACATACAAATAATTAATATGTAATCAAAGAACTTAATCAATATTTTTTTATCACATAATATTCATCCAATAATGAAAACCTTTAGACCTTCACAATGCAGCTCAAAGACATGAAAGTCAACAGGATAATGTAAAACTTGATCAAAATTTAATTTAAAACAGAACAGTAAAGGGTCAATAACGCACATGTTATCATGAGCAGCTTTCATGGCCTTAGCGGCAAAGCCCATGTTCTTGATGACCTCAGTGTTAGTGTTGGCATTTTCCAGTGCCTCCCTCTGGAACTCAATGGTGGACAATGTTCCATCAATCTGAGCCAACTGCTTCTCATATCTCTTCTTGCGCTTCAATGCTTGTAGTGCAGCTGTTTTAGACATAGAAGAACAACATTTTTAAATGTTAGTTAAATCTCAGTCATCCACCATACTGTAGGTTTCACACTAGTTTTTTTTTCTTCTTTGTGTAACTTATTATTCAGTCAACCTGCTGTCCTGGTTAACAAGATTTAGGTACATAATTCATCTTGTGTTTTTGTTTTAAATTAAAAATAAAAAAGCTGGTGACAAATAAGTAGTTGTTAACATTCAAGTTTGCTTCTCTTTTACCATCAGTCCTGAGCCTGACTCTCTATTTTACCATCAATACCTTTTGCCTGTTAGACCCAGAGAAAGGACAAACCATACCGGTGACAGGGTCATCGGTGCCTAAGGTTCACCAATGCACATGGGGATTGAAGACAAGTATGTTTGTTCAGATCCCACAGAAGAGTTACTGTAGCACAAGGAGACCAAGCCAACACCTCAAACTTCTTGTTGTGCTCAAACCATTCCTGAACCATTTTTGCTTTTTGGTTCGGTGCATTATACCGCTGAAAGAGGCCACAGCCATCAAGGAATACGGTTTCCATGAAAGGGTGTACATGGTCTGCAACAATGCTTAGGTAGGTGGTACGTGTCAAAGTAACATCCTGGATGGCAGGACCCAAGGTTTCCCTGCAGAACATTGCCCAAAGCATGACACTGCCTCCACCAGCTTGCCTTCTTCCCATCCTGGTGCCATGTGTTCCCCAAGTACAGGACGTACACGCACCCGACCATCGATGTGATGTAAAAGAAAATGTGATTCATCAGACCAGGGCACCTTCTTCCAGTGCTCTGTGGTCCAGTTTGATGCTTTTGTGCCCATTGTTCGCGCTTTCAGTGGTGCACAGGGGACAGCATGGGCACCCTGACTGGTCTGTGGCTATACAGCACCATACGCAACAAACTGTGATGCACTGTGTATTCTGACACCTCAGAACTAGCATCAACTTCTTCAGCAATTTGCATCTAACAAATTAACTTTGAGGACAAAATGTTGACTTGCTGCCTAATATATCCTACCCACTAACAGATGCCATGATGAGACGATTAACAAGTATTATTCACTTCACCTGTCAGTGCTCATAATGTTATACCTGATCTGTGAATATTGGCATAAAATGAAACTAACAATAAAAACAACACTAAATAATGAAATTGGAGCACTTTGAGACACATTCTGCTGAATTCTGCACAGTCAGGTGACATTCATGATTTCAGTGCTCTTGATTTGACCATTTAATCAACTTCAGATTGTGAGACATTGTGAGACACCTTCAGTGTAATAAATGCATTATTAGCTGTGATTAATAAATGTCCCAATTGTGCAAAAAAATAAGAGCACATATTAATCATCTAGATTAGTATTACATTAGTGCACAATTTTGCAATGTTATACCTGAAGTGTCTAGTGGTTTCAAGAGACTTCTGCAGACTTGTGAAGGCATATGTGCCTCATATTATGGTATTCAGATACATTAACAATTCTTAAATTACAATTCAAATGCTGTTTAATTAATGCCTTACAGTGCTCATTTTCAGACAGTTACTATTTTAGCTTAGTTTCAGTTTTAAAAATGCAGCATATACTTCTTTTGCTACTACAGATAATGATTTTAACACAATGAGACAATTGAAAACATAAATGCTTTTTAACTACTAATTTGAACTACTGATTTGCAGAAGTGAGAACTTCATCAAGCAGGTAATGTGATAATTCCCACCTGCATCTTATTAATGAGAGAGAGAGAGAGAAGTTGCAACACACAGATCATGTTTTTGACTTTAAAAAAGGCAAAAGCCATGAGCTACAGATGCACTCTTTTGGGATGCATTTTTGTTAGGTTTTGCTGTGTTTTTCAACACAATATATTTTATACTTAAAAGTTCTGCTGAAAATAAAAGTGATATTAGTGCCTAGATCAGTGATCACGGAGTATGCAGATATCACCATGGAAGGCTCCCCATTCTGTGACCCATGTCAGTCCCTTGCAAGCCTCCACCATCCCCAACACCAAACACTTCTCAGGCTGCACAATAACCAGCACTTTGAAACCCTCACCCTGAAGCAGACTGAGGGTTGACAAGCACTCCAGAAGCTGTGGCAACCCAAATACATTTCCAGCTGTGTCCACTAGTAAGGTGGCCTCCACTGATCGATTCAGAGGCTTTCACTGAGTTTTTGCCGAAGAATAATAACTAGGGCGTCTGAACATAAACAAGGCAATCCTGCAGCCGGCTGGCCATACACCAGAGGAACACTGGCAATGGTTCCTTATTCCTGATCTTATTTCTTCGAAATCATCAACTTGTGTACTAGACACTTTAAGTAGTTTGGGAATTGCACCATCTTGGATTGCAAGACCCTGCAGCAGATAGTGAGGACAGCTGAGAAGATCATTGGAGTCTCTTTTCCCTCTACCACAAACATTTACACCACACGCTGTATCTGCAAAGCCAACAGCATTGTGGACGACTCACACACCCCTCACACACACTCTTCACCCTCCTGCCATCTGGAAAGAAGTACTGTTTTGCATTGTTTGCACCTGGTTGCACAAATTGCACTTTATGTAAGAAGGACAACTACTTTCTGTCCTTAGCTGTTTGTTGTCGTTTCTGTTCTGTAGCTATATGTTGTTTATGTAGCACCAGAGCCCTGGAGAAACATTGTCTCATTTCATTAAGTACTGCATCAGCTATATGTGGTTGAAATGACAATAAAACTTCTTGACTAGACTTGGCTCATTTATCTATTGGGACTTGTCCTAAAATACAGACACAAGGGTAGGGTCTGCCTTACAAAAGGGGTTTAAAATGGTTCAGATAAATGGCCCTGTCACCCCCATAACAGATGTATTGTAAGGTTCACCTGTTTTTAGTGACATCAGGATACTAGTGGCTGCTGCTGGATATTACAATGGGGAAGCACAACTGCATACCACAGACAAATAAAAAATAAATAAATAAAATAGAACTCCATCCAAAATAAATGGAACAGCATACTGACATTTTCTGTTTCGTTTTTGTTGTCAACTGAAGTAATTTTGTTGTTTACAGAAGTTGGTGAGGACCACACAATTGTTATAGTTGCCCTGATAAATAAAAACATAGAACTGAAGGAGGGTTTAACTTCTTTTTCCCAATGACAGCAGAAACATACAAGCTCCCTAAGCTTTATTGTTGATGTAACTTATGACAGTAGCAGCATGATTAATTTAGAGGTCTACATAAAACTATACAGAGAAATGCTGCCAATCTAAATAGGAGAAACTTCATCAAAGCAGGGGAAAATGGAAGGTTTTATACTGGCTAAGTCAATCACCAGCCATTAACATATTTCATCTCCTAAAGAGAAGAACGAAGGGAGAAACCCCCAAAACAACAACTGTAAGAAACTGCAGGATAATACTAGAAAATTATCAAAAGGATACAACAGAAGAATTTCGGTGAAAGTTTGATGTCAGTGGGTCCACCAACCTCATGCAGTTATTACAAAAAGAGACAGACAACCAAAAAATTAAGTGTTATTTAGTTTAAAACTATATGTACCAATTCTTTTGTGCACCTAAAAATCGGTGGTCTGACAGAAATCTGGGAGCTTGAAAATGGTATTATTATTTGTTCGTATCTTTCACTAGATTTGAGGACTATTTAGAAAGAAAGAAAACAAGAAATGTAAAATGTTCTCTATGGAAAACTGCCCCGTTTAATACATTTCCTCAGTATACAAGTAATGAAAGACGTGAATTTGTACGCTGGTGTGAATGTTTAATCCACAGGTTCTCAACCCATGCCCCGGATGACTTGGTCACTTTTTCCCTGCTCTTACACAATTCAGGAAGTGCTGTTAATAGCTTACAATTGGTTAAATCAGATGTGTTGGAGCAGGGAAACGGTTTAAAAAGAGGTAATCTAGGACCAAGGCTGTGGCTAAATCAGCCAAAGGTTTTCCACATGTTAGTTGATTATTAAGGAAAATCATCCGTGGGCGGCATTATTTTGATGGAGAAAAGGCAATAAATAACGATACCCCCACTTTATATTTACTACATTCGGAAAGTAGTTAAGTATTTTAATTAGCAGTAAAATGTCAAGTCTACAGAATGTTCACGTTATCTCCTGTCTAATTTAAGAAAACTAAAGTCGCATAACTCAATTTACTAGCCAAGTATCAATCATGCTTTAATGAATGTAGCATTTCTAGCCTTCACATATTAACCAGAAGGCTAGCGTGTGTAGCTCGTAGAAGTCCTTATTTCTATTAAAACCTCACCTCTTTTGTTCTTTGTGCCGTTTCGCTTTGCCGTAAGAAGTTCCTGTTCAATCTTTTTTTCCAGAAATTCTTGTTTCTTCGTTAGCATCTCCTCTGTATCACGAAGCCGCTGGATAGCCTCTTGAGGACTGGGAGCTTTACCTCCTTTGCCACTGCTACCAAACAATTTCCCAAAGAAAGCCATCCTCGCGTTTAACGCTAGTAAATCAATATGAGAAACTTTTGTATAGGATCAGAAAACCTACTAGCTTGTATGTCGGTAAATAAAAGAAACGCAGTGACTTTAAAGCAGCACCTCGCACTGACCAAACAGGTTTAGGTGTATTGTTTTTTTCTTACACTTCACTAACCAGGCCCTGTGACGACAGAACGTCACGCGGAATGAGTCACGTAATGACATAATAGAACGGCGCCGAGCTAGTGCACGTTTTCCGCTGTGGCTACCTGATCAGAGTCCCTGTTTTGCACCAGGAACAATTTTATTGTGCTTTCCGACAATGTACGATGTGTAAAAATGTTCTGAAATATAGGATGGCAGGACGCACTCATCAAAATAATCTCAGCTCATGACGGCTCGGAACGCCAATCAGATAACGCTTTCTTATGAACCTGTTTTGGTAACTGTACTGCGCATGAATGTCAACAGGGATCTCTAACCTGGCCCACTCACTGTTCACACTTTTGGTTTTAATATTCTCCAATATATGTATATATTGGGGGTTGGGGGTTGTATATATAGTTCAGGAATTACAGGTGTTAAGAAAAAAAACAACAATTAATAATAGGGCATTATTTAAAATGGTCAACATGTTCAGTGAATAGGGCGTCACATCTTAAATAAGTGTTTTCCCGTTCTTCTTAATGAGTACCAAATCTTTTCGAGGTAGAAACAAGACATAATTTCTCTAATCCATTGAATATGTGTGGGTAGGAGGGCGTCTTTCCACTTTAAAAAGATTGCTCTTCGTGCTAACAGAGAAGAGAAGTTGAGAATTTTGCACATTGATACTGACAGCCATGAGCAACTCCAAATAATGGCACAAGTGATTCTGGCTCTAATCAGTGATGAAATTAAACATCAATTGCCAGTATTTTAGGACATGTCCAGAACATGTAAATTAAAGTACCCTCAGCACACTGACATCTATTGCACAAAGAGCTAGTACCAGGAAACATTTGGGTTTATTTAACTTTGGATATATAAGCTCTGTGCACTACTTTAAACTGAATGAGAGAATGCCGAGCACACATAGACAGTGAATGGACCTGCTTAAGAACACAGTTCCATGTGTCATCCAAGAATGGTCCGCCAAGGTCTTCCTCCCATGGTCTCTTAATGTTGTCTAAGGAGGAAGATGCCTGATTGGTCTTAAATTATAGCCCTTAGCTAATATTAGCCCTTAGATAATATGTTACATGAAAGGTAACAATACAAAGGATTTTCAGGAGACATCACTGGAAAATCTGATGGAGGTGACTTAACATAATCTCTTACTTGCCAGACTCTAAAGAAATCAGATTTATGCCGACTGCAGCCCTCCAAATCAGCCATTTTGGATTTGCTCGATGACAAGGTCTGCATTAGATTCAAGTGATATTATACATGGACCATGGTCTGACACCACAGCTTGGACAAGGTCAAGTTTTGCCTCTAAAGATTTTAAAGCAATTTTGAGTATAGCAGAAAGAGCAGCTATGTACTCATCCAATCAAGGCTGAAATGCTAAGCTACAGATGCATTGTCTTTAGCAGTAGAATCTTTCTTCACTTGTTTGGCTGATTTATGTGCCATCTTCTGCTTCCGTAGATGTTAAATATGTTAACCAACTACATTTGAAAATATTACACTGGTAGAAGATTGCTAACTAAAAACAAAAGAAACCTGTACAGGGACCATGAGGTAGACGTGTCTAATCCATAAAATGTGTGCAAAGCATGCCAAGCTACTCTGGACCTGTTGAAGTGTGTATACATTTTTTGGGTCCCTTTGTGGTATGGTCAGTGGTGTCAAATACACTAAGCAACACCAGCAAGAAGACACAACCTAGCTGCTTCTAGCTTGAGAGACAAGGGAGGCAAGTAAGGTGAAGCTGTCATTCTGCAAGTTCCAGTTGAGCCCTAAGCTCCATTGTAGAGGCAAGGGTTCTGCGCCATGGTCCAGATCTTTCAACTTCCATTACTGTGGAAGGCTATTAGAGGCTATTTTATGGAGTCGAATGTTCTAGTCTGCTAGCATTTGTCTTGTCGTTTTCAGGACAGCTTTGGTGTCAGTAGAATGAACTGTTTTGCCTCCTCACCATCCTTGGCTGCTTGGTTTTGATTGTTGGGGAGTCTGCACCTTGTTGTTCTGAAGGGTAAAGGGGCTACCCAACTATTTGACTCATTTCTCTCTGCCCAGAGGGATAGATTTTGACAAGGCAGATCTGGGAGCAGGATCTTAAATGGTTCACAATCCCACAAACATCAATGTATTAAGGGTCTAAGATTTCCTTGGAGCCAGTTCTGTATGCAGTGCTGCAGGGTGTTGGTTGCTGTTGCACTCTCTGCATTGTCAAAAATTGTCAATTTCTGGTCATATGGCTGGATGAAGAACAGCATTTGTAGCAAATATTCTTTTTTTGAGCAAGGCTTTCCTCATCTGAGGGTTTGTTCCTAAAACCACAACATTTCTTTAAGGGATGTGGTTTGTTATTTAGAGGACACTGTTTGTCTGGGTCAACCATCCTTTTATCTTAGGCGTAATTGTTGGTGTCTGAATCATTTGAGATCTCAGTTTTTCTGACAGAAACTGAAATTAGGTGTGAAGGGTTTCTCAGTTTTTGGTATGCTTGGACCAGTGACTTGAGTTGCAAAGCTTGGATTGTTGAGGGTTTTGGCTTGAACACAGGCAACAAAAAGGGAGAAAGGTGGGTAAGTGATGATGCTCATCTTTGTAGTGTGATGCCAAGGAAATCAGTTTTTCATGTATGTGGCATGGAAGCTTCTGGACAATAGGAGTAATGCTACACAATGTGTCCAGGTAATTAAAACCAGGTAGGAACCCATCTGTACAAGCTGTGTGGAGCTTCATTTAGAATGTGTCCCAATTCTCTCAATCTGTGATTTTCTCTATTCGTGATCTTTGGAAAATCATCAACTTTCTTTAGAATTGCATTTTCTATTGTTTTAGGTAACCCATAGTAGTCCTGCAGGCTTTGCCACACCATGTTGACTCCTACTGTCATTAATGTGCACAGCCCTTAACCTCTTTGTGTGCTCGGACGATTTGGGATCGAGCCATTTACAGAGAAGATAAAGCTTCTATCTTGGTTGAGGTCTTCAACAGAATTAAGAAAGGATACCTCCCAGGCCCAGTAGATTTCAGATTTGTCATCAAAATTCAGTACCCCTGAGCTTACTAGTTCCTGACGTATTAAATACTTGGCTAAACCTGTTGTAGCTAAGTCTCTTCTTTGGCTGCCCATAGACATTTTACTTTTCACTATACTGTCATTGCTAGTGTGGTGTGTTGCTTCAAGCTTGACAGATAGCTAACAGGTTCCTTCAATAAACACACAGGAAGCGTTTCTTGTAGTTTAGAATGTTTACTGAAAAAAGGCTTTGTGTCTGTCAGATAACACAGCAAACTATCAGAGGTCTTGTGGAGTCTATGCCTTGATGGGTCACAGCTGTTTTGGTAAAAGGGGAAACGTATACAAGATTAGGCTGAATGCAGATATTAAAGGACTTTTAGTTAGTATCTATAACTGAAGTTATTAATTGTGAATCACATTTAGACTTCATAAGACAGGCCAAATATTTACTAGGCTTATTGCTATATTCATACAGCTTTTATTTTGAAAATAATAACATATATTGCCAAAAGTTTAGGGACACTCCTCCAAATCATTGAATTCAGGTGTTGTTTTTCAGGACTTGGGCTTGGCCCCTTTGTTCCAGCAAAAGGAACTCTTAATGCTTCAGCATACCGAAACATTTTGGACATTTCATGTTCCAAACTTTGTGGTAACAGTTTGGGGATGGCCCTTTTCTGTTCCAACATGACTGCACACCATAGCACAAAGCAAGGTCACTAAAGACCTGGATGAGCGTGAGTTTGGTGTGGAGGAACTTGACTGGCCTGCACCTGAGAGTCCTGACCTGAACCCGAAAGAACACCTTTGGCATGAATTAGAGTGGAGACTGTGAGCCAGACCTTCTCGTCCAACATCAGTGCCTGACCTCACAAATGCACTTCTAGAGGAATGGTCAAAAATTCCCATAAACACACTCCTAAACCTTGTGGAAAGCCTTCCTAGAAGAGTTGAAGCTGTTATAGCTGCAAAGGGCGGGCCAACTCCATACTAAATTCATATGCATGTAAAGGCAGATGTCCCAATTTTGGCCTGGCTCACAGTCTCAGGTACTTGCTGTAAAAGTTTAACCAAAACAACTCTGCCTAAGATTTAAAGGTTCACTATCATTAAAGTGTTTCCTGTAACAGGGCAAAATCTGTACTTGTTTTTTATTTAACCATGTAAAATGTTACAGATTGTCAGATTCCATGTGCATAACTATCTTATAACATATAACTAACTTATTACTTATAACTAGCTTATAACACATCATAACTAACTAAAAAAATGACAAAATTAATTTATAATGTAGAGCTCTCACCCTGTAAAGTCTTTTATGCTTCCCATTATTCATTACTCCATTGATGCCTCAATTCATATTAAAGAGTATGTGGGCTACAATATGAACAATAAAAACTAAAATATCAACAAGACATGTACAATAAAAAAACAGAATTTTTTAATTAATTAGTAATCTCTCTCAGCCCTCATCCTCTACTTTGTGTCGTTTTACTGCTACATTTGTTGGAGCACAGATTTTCCGAAATAAAATTACACCTATTTTTGAAAATTCCCACCCTGCCAACACCCAACCACCAACATTCCTTCAAGTCTCTCATTATATAGATTATTATATAAAATCACATAACTCCACCTGCTCTATTGATCAAGTAACTACAACACTTTGTAAAGTCTATCTCAAAGCTCATATATCTTATATTATAAAGTGCACTCTTGGTTTTGTCAGGTCCCACTCCCTCTGAAAACTGCTACTGTGACTCCCACAGTAGGTTCTGTTGATCTTGATAATTATTAGAGGCTTATTACCAACCTTGCCTTGCTTTCAAAGGAACTAGAAATTGTAGTGACCTTCCAGTTACAATTCCACATATTCACTTATGATATGTTTAAAACGTTTTTAGATTTTTTGTCCAATCCTTCGTGATCTCCCAATTTCCAATATCATCTAGGCATTACTGCCACTGTTCTAGCATGATTTAGATAATATTACTCACAGACAGCATTTTATTTATATTGGCAACTTCCCAAGGATTTCTGCAAAGTTCTGTTTTGTGCTCTCTTCCATTTATTCTCAACATTATTCCTCTTCGTACTATAATTCAAATCAGAATGATCTCAAATTTCACTCTTTTTGTTGACAATTGACAAATTTATATCAGCACTAAACTCACAAACTCACTCTCCCACCACTTCTGCTTAAATAGCTGCTTCAAACACTGAAACCAAATCAGTCTTTTTTCACATTTATAATGCTACCTTTCTTCGCTATTTAAAATACCCTGCATACATGTTTTGATTATTTTTAATTTCTTAGGAATCACAAAACATTAATACATTAGATACTCTGCTCTTAGATAACTAAAAGGTATACCAAGAGATATACTAGGAAACCTGTTGATATCACATCTGTTCTTCAGCAGCTGCACTGGCTACCAGTTACAGCACTCATTCAATTTAAAAAAATCTTATCTCATGTAAAACAGTTCACATGCTCGCTCACTCTTCTCTCCTACACAGCCCATTCACACAGATCAGTTACTGGAATTCCCACTTTTACTATTAGATCCCTCAGTACCTCAGATAGGTCTTGTCCAATTTAAATAGAAACTGAAGAGACACAGTTATTATTATTATTATTATTATTATTATTATTATTATTATTATTATTATTATTATTATTATTATTCTGGGACACAGTGGCAAAGTGATTAGCAGGTTTGCCTCACAATGGAATCCCCAAGTCCAAAAATGTAAGTGTGTAAATGGTGCTTGTGCCTTGTACCTAGAGTCTCCTGGGATAGAATTCAGGCCCTCTGCAACCCTGTGTAGCATAAACCAGCCAGAAAATAGATGTATTATTTATTTATTTATTTATTTATTCTTCTTCTTCTTCTTCTTCTTCTTCTTCTTATTATTATTATTATTATTGTTATTGTGGCCCTATTCATAAAGACATCCAGTCTCTTTTCTCCTTGAAATTCATGCTTCTTTATATATCATAATGCATGAGGCATTTCTTTCAATTATACAGGTATCCTAGAAATTGTAGCTAATATGCTACCTAGAATTTCATGCTGGGAGCATTTTTTGGCAAGGCAACTGTAAACAGGATCAGAATATGCTTATGTAGTTCTGTAGCCTATGTATATCTGATAAAGTTTCAGTATTAGAGTAGACAAAGTATTACTCTACGACGAGCTTTAAATGGGCTTTATGATAGTTAATAAGGTAGGACGATGCGTAACGAGAGATCGGAAATAGTAAATAAATCAAGAACATTGCGCCTCCTTTGGTTCCAGTTGAAATGGGCGTGGAAAGGTTTCTTGAGGTCGTAGCTCAGATTGGCCGTACGAGCTTATGAATATTACAAGGCGGGTCTAGCTACTTATATACAAGCTCCCTGTGGGTTTTTTCTCTTTCTTCCATCACCTCCGCCTCCGTGTTTGTGCTCAGAATCAGCCAGCGGCTCACTCCAGAACAAACTGCAATGTGTGACAAGCTTCCCTTCAAAGTCGGTAGGTGTCTTTAGAGACTATGTATTGAAACGCTACTTTCACTTTTACTTCCGGAGCAAGCTTCAAAGCGCATTTTTCACCGCTAATTAATAATAAAATTATTTTATCTGCAAAGAACACCTTATGCATGTCTAAACTTTTTTTTTTGTATACATTTGGTTTAGTCTAGGTGCAAGACGGGTATGGTTGTTGTTGCGACAATGTCGGCAGTTTACGATATGGAATTGTAACAAGCATGAGAAAGCCGACCCACAGCATGGCATGGCATGGCATGCTTACTCTCAGTAAACTGCAGTAAATTAGCGTGATTTAATTGCCGCCGGTGCGTTTTAAGAGTTTCAAAAGTAGACAAGAGTAGGGAGTAATTTCGATATGGCGAATTGTCTCGTCTTGAAGCTATTGAAGAATGGCGACAGCCATGTTGGTAGTATTTTAATATCGCACATGTAACTGCTCGGCTCCCGTAATCTCTGTAAGCATAATGCACTGCTATGCTAATAGACACTTAACCGTGTGTGCATAGCTGTCTCTCTCTCTCTCTTCTTTCCTTTAGATGCTTCTTAAGCGATTTTGTTTTGTCTGTTTAACATCTACTTTCCAACAGCTTTATCAAACAATAGTTAAGATTGCAGCAGGTTTGATTATTTGGACTTTGTTTTGTTGATTTGAGAGTCCAGAGGTCAGTTTCAAAAGCAAGGCAACCATAATTCTTAGTTCAGCATAATAATCCACTACTGTTACAGTAAGTAATTAATAATTAGGAGTTTTACAATCGGTTAACTCCTATTACTTAGTACTACTCTTTTAACTATTTCAAACAGATATCACTTACGGCTGGAGAATTCCAGTTAAACTTTGACTGATTATCTGCTTGACTTACATACTGCACCCAGAGAAACATCAAGTAGTGTATATTCCTTTTCGTGACTACAGCAAGTTGCTTAAGTAGTGTGAACAAATGAATAAAACTAATCAGTTGGCAACGCACATCATTATCAGTAAACAGGATTCCTTAAGAACAAGGTGTCAGGATTTAACCCATTTAAGTCTATGTAGAAGAAACTACAACCTTTTTCAAAGTTTGTTATCATGTCATAAATAACAAATGTCAAGCTTGGGTGACAACAACAAACAAAAACCACACAAACATGTAGTCATTTCTGGTGATGTCTAAGACTGTTTTCAGACATGTTATGGAATATGGGGTGTGCTTATTTTTTGAGGAAAAAATATAAAAAATGTTATTGTTTTTGTTACTTGAGGTTATTTCTTGTTTATAAAAGACCATACAATTATTCAGACCCTGAAGACCGAAAACATAGAATTGAAAGAGTGCATATTTTCTGTTCCCCTATTTATTTGTAAATAATAATTGGGGTGAAATAGCAAAAATAATAAGAAAGTTGTTGTGGTGAATCCCAGACCTCAACCCTTACCATGAAGAATATCAGTGATTTGAATTACCTGAGCACATGTGTTTGTTTCCAGCTGATATCAGCCTTGCCGAGTGGGGGCGTAAAGCAATTGACATTGCTGAGAATGAGATGCCTGGGCTAATGAAGTTAAGAGAGATGTATGGGACAACCCAGCCTCTGAAAGGAGCTCGAATTGCTGGCTGCTTGCACATGACTGTCCAGACAGCTGTGCTCATTGAGACTCTCAAGGCCCTCGGAGCTGAGGTGAGGGGAGAGGAGAACTTGCACTTGCACTTATATTTCACAGAGAGCTTTAGATTACAGTTCAAGGAGATTCAGTAGTCATTTGAGCACACACACATATATATGTATATATGTGTGTAAGCTAAGTTGACTTTATAAGCAAATGAGAACAAGAGGACTCTGGACAGATCTTTTTACACCATAATTATGATCTAGCAACTAACTTTTTTTTTTTTTTTTAAGTAAAAGATTTTTATTGGAAGAAAGAGATTCATAACATTTTTATAATGATAATGAGGCATGTGACTGCTCAAATTAATGTTCAAAAGTAAGTTTCATATAACTGTAATCAAGGTTGGTTAACCCTTGACATCTTCACATCATCTTGGTTTCATCTGACTGCTGAAGCTATGGTCTTCAAATAACTTCCAAAGCATGAATAGGAGGCACTAGTCAGGAGAGGGGTGCAAAAATATTTCATGAAATATTAAAACTAATGCCAAGAAGGCCATTATTAATTCATATGCATGTATTCATATCATAAAATTAATTTTGAAGTTGAATTACTTTCTTCCTTCTCCTTTTTCCTCTCCCCCCAATCCCAACCAGGTTCAGTGGTCTAGCTGTAACATTTTCTCTACCCAGGATCATGCTGCTGCTGCCATTGCCAAAACTGGTGTTCCAGGTGTGTCTGTCTGTGTGCATGTCCCTACAATGCTGATTTAGTTTATGCAGACTGTCTGACTCATCATAGTTTAAGGTTTATTTGGTAGGCTAGTTGTTGACTAAATCCTACACTATTGAACCTAACAAATGGTATCCAGAATCCGTATGATAGGAGTTTGCAAAACTGTGTAGAAATTTGTACTGCCTTTGTTTTGCAACACTTTTGCAACTGTTTATGGATTCTGGGCTCAATGTCGCCTGATGGATTTGCTGCAACATCTTGACCTCCTTCCTGGTGCTCTGGTGCTGCAAAAAGTCAAAATTAATGCAAAAAATTTAAAAGCTGCTATTCAAGAAATGTACTTGATCTTCCCCACTGAATTTATGGGCCCATCCTACAGATTACCTGAAACTATTGAAAACTAAAAAACATAAACGGTTTCTTGCTCGTGTTTGTATACTAAATATTGCATTCATGGTTTTTAGCTTATTGCTACTTTTAACCTGGAACCAAAACTCCTGTGAATTATTTATTTATTTATTATATTTTAAAGTGTATGCTTGGAAAGGGGAAACTGATGAGGAGTATGTGTGGTGCATCGAGCAGACTATCTACTTCAAGGATGGTCAACCTCTTAACATGATCCTGGATGATGGAGGAGATCTAACCAACCTTGTGCACCAGAAATATCCCAAATTGTTGTCAGGTATAGTTAATTTTCCTGTAATGTTTTCAAATGTTTTAAATTGTTATGCAGGTCATAAATTGGCACAAGGCCAAATAATACACTTTTGTCATCCTTATTTTCTAATTTCAAGATCATTTTGCTGAATTACTAAAAAGAAATGGCCAGGCTAGGCCAGGTCTTTAGTTTAGGGTCATTTCAGTCACAAACTGGGGGCCCATTTACTTTCTAGGATTTACTAGAAAACTCCTTTTTATTTCAACCGTTTCAGGAATTAAGGGTCTTTCTGAGGAGACCACTACTGGGGTTCACAAACTCTACAAGATGCTCAAGATGGGTGAACTCAAAGTTCCTGCAATTAATGTGAACGACTCTGTTACCAAGGTACCTGTGAGTTTTACTATACAGATGGCTATTGCTCAGTGTTTGTTATTCTCTGGGTATTAGGCAAGTGCATGCTTTTAAAGATCTAGGTGCTAAAGATGGATGCTCTCATTAGTCATTGTTTACAAGGGTAAAATTGAAGATTTGAATCAAACACCTCTGTAACTGTGATGCTTGTTGGATTTATTTATAAATAGCCATTGTCTGATTTGTGAAGGTCAACACACAGTTTAATTTATGTATTGTCTAATCTTTCCAATGTTGATGAATCACTAAGACAATTTGGCATACCCTAGGGAAGTGTTCCTAAACACTCAGGTGACCTTATAAAAAAAATAAAATTAATAAAAATAAATTAACAATTTTGAACATTTTTAATGACCACTTCTTATCAGTCCTTAGAAATATTGCCAGTTTTGGATGAGGCTATTTATTGTTTTTCCTCCGCAGAGTAAATTTGATAATCTGTATGGGTGCCGTGAATCCCTGATTGATGGAATCAAGCGGGCAACTGATGTAATGATTGCCGGGAAGGTGGCTGTGGTAGCTGGATATGGTGACGTTGGTAAAGGGTGTGTTCAGGCTCTTCGAGCCTTTGGTGCCAGAGTCATAGTCACAGAAATCGACCCCATCAATGCCCTACAGGCTGCAATGGAAGGTATGTGTTTTTGCTTGGTTGTCATGCAATAAATAAATATATAGAGATGGATAAGGGGAAAAAGTGTTACAATTTTTTAGCATCTTGCATGGGATATAAAATGTATACTGATTTTGTTTATATGGTTTTGAATGGCTGTACAGGCTATGAGGTGACTACAATGGATGAGGCCAGTAAGGAGGGAAACATTTTTGTGACAAGTACTGGCTGTGAGGATATTGTTCTGGGCAGGTATGTGATGAGGCACAACCATAAGCATATACAACCATACTGATCTTGTGTATGCAGCGTTGGTAAATAGAATTGACTGAAGAGAGGTCACAAACAGACTCACTGACCAAATAACAGATAAGGCAGATGTGTTGGTGAGTCAATATGTATTTTTCTTCTCACTGAGACATTACCACATTGCATCTTGCTTGAAATTCAACCTCAGACCAAAGAATTTGCAGGCTACATATGTCCTCAGTTCTTGCTGGTGATGTGTCCTAGCCTCACTCTAGGGTTCCAAATTCCTCAATTGCCTTTTTCACACTGCTTGCTCTCTAGTCAGTGATAGAGGCCTCTGATGGGTGTTTTTTCCTCAGGCTATTCAAATAAAATATAGTCACTGTAAATAATTTCTTAATTTATTTAGGCATTTCTTTTTTTACATTAGTTTTTTTTACTGTAAATAAATTCATACAACACTGATTACTGTGAAAACTTATAAAACATAATTTTCTGTTTTCTGTCATTTATAATGCACAGTTTTTTTTTATTATTATTTATTTATTTTGTCTTGTCTTTTCAAATCACAGGCACTTTGAGCAGATGAAGGATGATGCCATTGTTTGCAACATTGGCCATTTTGATTGTGAGATTGACATGAAATGGCTCAATGAAAATGCTGCAGAGAAAATCAATGTTAAACCTCAGGTAATGGATTCATGTGTTTGTTATTTTTGAGTACTAACCCAGTGAAACTATAAAACAGCAATACACACAGCCATATACGGTAACCATGAGGTACACTTGTTTAGCTCGAAGCATAATAACAAATATCAACATTATAAACATCAAGGCTGGATGCTTTAATTATGTTAATCAAAATACAAGATGGCTAAATCAAGACCTTTCCGGAAAATTTGTGCCATTAATAACTCTTCACACACAATGTATAATCTACAACCAAGTGGGCATGAAAATGAACTATTTTTGTTTAATTGGAATTTAAAGATATGACAAAACACCTGTTTTCAGACTAAATCCTGTATATAAACTTAAAACTTGATTATAATGAAATTTCTTATGTTTTTGGGTTGTCGATCCATTCATTCATCCATCTGTTCCTTCATCGATTTATGCATCCCTCAGGTTCAGGGAGCATTGTTCTCAAATCTTCAATGGGTTCAGATAAAGCAGAGGGAAGCATTTGTCAGTACACTGCTGGGGGTGGGAGAAATAAGGGGGGACTTCCTTACCTCCTTGTGTGGTGGAGGGTGGAGTCTTCGCTGCCTCTGTGATTGGCTGTCAGCCTTGAGTGCTTTTGCCACCCTGCCTTGCAGCCATGTGCTCTCTTGCTTTCCACTTCAAGAGTGCTGAAGTTGTGCTGTCCTTTCAGCACTAGTCACAGGCAGTAGTCACATGAGTATTGAATTTTGGCTGCATGCAGAACCCCCTCTCAGCTCTGAGCCTACTGCTGCTGGGCACTGAGCTAATTGGCCAAACCTCTGGGACAGGCAGTCTGCATTGCTGTGTTGTGCCTTTGCTTTATGATGGACCTGAAACAAGTCCTATAAAGAAATGAACCATTAAATTACCTGGGCATTGGTGTCCTTTTCTTTGGCCATCTGCTGCAAAGGTGCATGACTGGTCAGTAGACTGAAGCACCGGACTGCCAGGTAGTAGCTAAGCTCCTTGATGGCCAACTTTATTGTTAGGAATCAGTTTCCTGCTGATGTAGTGAACCAGGTACCTGTTTCCTGGCCGTGCAACATTGGTACGTTGGTAACTGTTTCTTCCCGATGGGGCTCCTGTCTCGCCACCACTCTTAAAGGGGTTTTTGATCTAATGATGGACCAGGTGCATGAGTCAGCACATCGTCTCAAAACCAAGACCTGACTGAGTTGGTGGTCCAGTTAGTCCTCTCACTCTCCTAGATACACTTCATGGCATCTGTTAGGGAAACAGCAAATGCAGACACCACTGTCAGCTTGACCCATTTCTTTAGCAAATTGATGTGGTGATGTTGGGGTTCTGTGCACTTACTGTGCTGATGCAGGCTGTAGTTGACTGGGCCCACTCTCTCAAGGAATGTGTATGGGCCCTGTAAAACACAGGGAACACATAGACAGAAAGTGTGTTTATTGTAATGTACACATTCACATAGTTATTAAATTAAATTTTTTTTGTTTGGATCCCATTATAATTCTGACTTTCTCCTTTGCCAGGTTGACCGTTACCGCTTGAAGAATGGACGCCATGTTATTGTATTGGCCGAAGGACGACTTGTGAACCTGGGATGTGCCATGGGTCACCCCAGCTTTGTTATGAGCAACTCTTTTTCCAATCAAGTCCTTGCCCAGATTGAGCTCTGGACCAACAGTAGCAAATACACAGTTGGTGTGTATTTCCTGCCAAAGAAGGTAATTTCTTTTTTAAGAGCCATGTTTTTCTCACTTTTTCTTCCAAACATAGATTTATAGCATTTGGCAGAAATCCGTATCCAGAGTGTATTAATGCCTTTCAGGTTATGTCATTTATAGGCCTGTGGATATGGATACTTGTCTAGCTATTTCCTCCAGCATCTTCACAAGTGCTGTTCTGAGATTGAGTTGCACTTTTTGCACCAAACTGCATTCATCTCTAGGAGAAAGAATGCATCTCCTTCCTGTCCCTGTTTCTGCATGCATGCTATTTTCTGTTTAGATGAATTGCTCTACTTTCAGGAGTTCTGAAATTGTTCTCAATGATAAATAAGACTTGTGGAGGTCCACATTCTTTTTCCTCTGAGGCCTTTTCAAATTCTACACATTTGATACATAATTTTTTTTTTTTTTTTTTTACATATAATTAAAACCATGGATTTGGATAGTGTATGCATAAAGCTGTCCATTCACATGGTTGATAAATGAGACCCTCTCATTTCTTCTCATCTCACTTCTCAAAAGTTTCATAAGCCCAGATGAAATTCTCTCTGGCTAAACAACTTGATAGTTTGTACCTTCCAGTGAGTATGTATCATTAATCTTGCAATATATCTAAATTAAATTTACATTTTATTAACAATTGATGATTTTTATTTTAAGGATAAGTATGTGTTTTTATAAGTTAATTGTGGGCTTTTATGCTAAACAATGGAGGGGGGGCTTCCTTTAGGTTCAGTTCTTCTGGAAAGTTGTTTTTTTCCAATATAAAGTCCTAGAGGTGTAATAAACATTTAAACTTAAATCCAGCTTCTTTTATGGAGTCAAGTCAATTGGCTCAGCTCCCAGCTTTGAAAAAGTAGTTTCCTCTTTCTCAAATCAGATTAGGAAAAATTAGGGTTTTTTTTTTATTTCTAAGCATGCTGCTAGGTGAATGCTATTTTCAAAAGCTAAAATAAGCACCAAGCAGGAAATTGAAGATGCCTACAGATTCTTATGGTCTGATGTATGGGAGCATTTTGGTTTCCTGACAAGTTATGACAGCAAGCAGTACCAAATCTGCCAAATTACTTATAATATACACCAGCATTGATGACACATATATGGTAATGAATGTTCATGCCTTGTTATCAACTGAATCATTTCTAGTGACCACCTGTGAGTAATTGAGACTTTTTCTTTTTGCATTGCACACAGGGACTAATGCTAATGATTTTATTATTAACTCAGATTTATTGTAAATTCTTTTGTTTTTTTGTAACTAAATTTTAGATTATTTGCTTTAGATTACATTAGATTTTTGTATATTTGCTTTGGTCATACATTGGATTTTGCTCATGCGATGTTTTTGACTAGGTTTTTAACCTCTCTTGTTCTCCCTATTAAATATAGCTGGATGAGGAGGTAGCTGCTGCCCACTTGGACAAACTTGGTGTGAGACTGACAAAACTAACAGATAGTCAAGCCAAATACCTGGGTATACCTTCTGAGGGACCTTTCAAACCAGACCATTATCGATACTGAGGAGCTTCTACCAATTGGTCCATGTTCATGGTCAATTAAAGTAGTGCACAGTCCACAAGCACTAGCCTTTTTGTGCCAATGTTCTCAAAAAAAAGATCATTCAGGCTGTTCTAAGACATCACAGACGTCTATCACCCTCAAGATGTACACCTCCAAAGTTGAAGCAAAGCCTCTTTTCAGAAGTCAGTAAGAGGTTGACTATACGGTTAGTTTACTAGTTTATTGTTCCAATGCCCTTGTACTTTCCAGCCATTATTTTGTAAATTCCATGTGACTGTACAACATGAAACATTGCCTGTCATTTCATAAAATCCTTTTTGACAAAATAAAGAACATGCCTGTACTTCTTTCTGTTACTGTTTTCATTTTTAGTTAATAAATCTGTATTGCTGTATTTTACAATTGGCTTTACAATAGCTTTATTTCAAATATAGGCTCATGAATTTGACCGTCTGACATGTCCTTTATAAATTTTCTAGAACACATTAGACTGCTCTGAATACCCCAGAGGCATGTAATCCAAACCCTCACAAAGTCTTCTCATGTTTCTGTGAGCCTTATCCTGTATCCAGTTGTTTTAGGCCAGGTTCAGTAGACTTCCTACCTACCTGTAATGATACCAGTGAGTGCAGTGTAGCTGTATCATGAGCCATGGCTAAGAAAGAAAGTGCATGTATTCAGTACCTTAGTATTTTACTTTGGATCAGACTTTGAGGTTCAGCTAATTAAACTTAAAAAATTTAAGAGACAGAATTGACAAGAAAAACTCCAATTTGTAGTGGCATGTTGTGATAGAGTTTCATAGTAGAATAGTAACAATAGCCACGCAAACCAAGCAAGCCACCTTTTTTGGGCTGTTCAGCGAGGCCCTTTGAAAAACACTTCGAAAGAGCACATCAGTTTGTATAAGAATGAACAGCATGGATGTTGCTAGGCAATTTTTAGAGGGGCTTTAGCCCCCCTAACATTTCTACTCAGCCCCCCGAAAAAAATTTGTGATTCTCTATAAACTGTACACAAATTCGTGATCGCCTCAGTCCCCTTTAAATTTCATATGAAAACGGCGGCAGGCTTCGGCTCTTCCCTGTCTTTCAGCGCGTTCTTCAATCCGCAGACCGCGGTGTCTCAGAGCAAAGATCAGAGGAGTGTGTGTGTGTGTGTGTGTGTGTGTGATCAGGAAGACTTGTATTTGGCTTGTTCAGTACTGAAATGTTATACACATCTATGCAATACAGTAGAATGCTGTAATAAGTTTACCATCCTACCCTGTTCATCAAAAGTTTCTTTTATTTATTTATTTTTATTTTTTACTATTATACCCTCAATGGGGGCTGAGCCCCTCTTAAATGAAAATCCTAGAATCGCACCTGATGAACAACAATCCTATCTTCTCTTTGCAAAAATAAATTGTATTTAGGACAATTCCAAAATAAACTGACTAATGGTCTTGGGGGCATTTTAAAAAAAAAATTGGTCATCTTTCCACAAACACTACAACTAAACTGTGTTACTTGTTAAGAAATCTTATATAGAACCGCTTTCAATTCATTTATTATGTATTGTGAGTTAGCATCCAAATTTTACTACAATCAAACTGTTTTTGAAAAAAAAAGAGTTTCATTTAACAGTACCACCAAACATATCTTTTGTTTGGAGAACGGACGCAAAATATATTACAATTATTATTATTATTAGAACTCAAAAACCTTATCACACATCTTCATACAAGAAGTAAATTCCTTAACTGAATTAACTGAGGTTCAAATGAGAAATCATAAATATGGATGATTTCAATGCATCTGTGTAAAAATCCAAATAATTCTGGTCTTAAAAAATCTTCAAAAAAAAAAAGTGTTTAGTCTCTAACCCTTATTTATTATTCCAAATGTTTATTATTAATTATGGCACTGGAAATTCAAATTGTACATAAGCATCCATGCAAGTAATACTTGTGGTAATACTTATAATACTTAATAATTTTTTACAGGTATCATTATTAATATCAAAATCACATTTCAGTAAAAACTTTCCGGGAGATCATTTGCTATTATATAGTATATACTTTCTATACTATATATGTTATTTTTCAAATAATTTTGCACCCATTTTACTTTAGGTATTATATTACAAGCCTTAAAATTCATTTTTAAACATTCAGTAAACATTCATTTACTATTATTATTATTATTATTATTATTATTATTATATATAATATGGTATGTTGTTCCATATAGACTCCAAAATATTTAATTTATCATCATACTGAGTGTTGAAGGTATCTAACTCTTGAGCAGTATAGACCAACCTATATAAACCCTCAGTTTTAACTAACAACACATAAATAATTAGGATGTCTCTCAATAGCCAAGAATTCAATCCTTTTTCAAAGGACTGAATTACAGGGGTGAAGTTTAGCTCTGTTCTAACCTCAACTTAAAAATTGTCCCCAAAAGCATGCTTTCCTTCTATAATCCCTGACTGTATTTCATCAGTAATTGATTCTAATCCTGATTTTACTGTTTCTGCAAAAATGTAAGCTATAATGTTACGGTCATTATTAATTGTTATCTAATAATAAAGGGTCTTTAGCACGCTTTGGAAATAGGGTTAGTACCTTGTGTCATGGAGGGTAGCAAAACACCCTGATCAATAGGACCGTTAACAACCATTAAAAGAAATTTGTCCAGATCTCATTAAATACTTTTTAAATGGCTGTTCTAAATTCCAAAATAGATAGTCAAAGCCATTATCACAGATGGATGGATGGATGCAACATTGTCATTGCAAAGTACAGGTACATAGCAATTTACATTAGCCAACGTTGGGCCCAACAATACTGGTGTGCATAGTTAATAATAATAGTAATAGTTAATAATATAGTAAGTTGTAATAATATATAGTTAAATAAGTAAACATATTTATTATACTAAGATATGTAAACATAAGCATTAGATACATTCTTTCTCTAATTACCTTTTTCAGAGGTAATTAACTGAAAGTTACAATGTTATATGTGTTCAGATCCTCTTTAGAATTTCTATTTCATGGAGTACTTTGTCATATAGTACAGTAATGTGTCTAAAATAATGTTTTGCTTATCTCCCAGATATCAGGCTTTGATTCTAAGGATCTGTGTAGTAATTTTGCGTAAAGCACAAAGAGAAAGAACATGCCTGACAGCAAGTTAATCTTGCATAACACATTTATTGCACTTGAGAATATTTTGAGATTTAGAAATGGCAATCAATTACTGAAGGGCCATTCTACAATGCATGTGTAAGCAGAGACAACTATATGTAGGTTAATTTTCTGAAACGATAAACACTGTATGTCTGTGCCATTAAAAAATAATTTTTTACAGTTTTGTTTGGTGACGCTAGTTACAATTAAATTCAATTACAACTTTAATAAACTGTACTTGTTTTGTGCATGAAAGGTAAGCCAGATTTGTGTGATTCCATGCGTGTTTTAAGGCTCCAACCACTGAAGTTCATTTCCTCTGTTATTAAACACTTCTACCTACATATATTGCATTCAATTTATTATATAATATATAATATATAATATTTTATACTGTTTTTCCTGTTTGTAATTTAAATGGAGTTTTGCTTTAAATATAAATCGAATGTAAGATCTGAGTATCACCCAAATGGCCTGGTGATACTATTGTCTAGCCAGATGTCTTTAAATGGTAATCATGGTCACGTACATACCCTTTCAGTTCAGTGATGGTCCATGAGGTCCTGCTGCCACGCCCATACTAATAATTGATTTGATTAAGTTTTCTAAATGTTTGGTAAGGCTTTCCATTGTTAAAAGTGCTATACAAATACAATCAAATCGAATTAAACATGATAATTATGATATGTAAGCCTGTCTGGGAATAAGGTCTTTTTGATGTGTACCATGGAGTGGAATCTGGGTTTAGACAGTCTGTAATTTCTTTCACCTTTCCCACCTCCAGCTTGGACTAGGATTGACAACAAAGCTCGTTGAGAAGACTACTCTGAAATCTACAGAGTATGCTTTGACATAGTTGCCACAGAATGACCCCCCTTCGGTCACATGCCACATGCTCATTTTGTGGACTTCAGACTATACACCAAATTGGATGATGTGCTTTACTGTGTCCAAAGGTAAACAAATTAACCCTGTTTCACTATACCATTATCCAAGCAGAAAGATATTAATGAGTGATTTGGGGGAGGTGGCTGGCTCCACCAACCGCTGTAATGGGTAAGAAAAGATGGTGTTAAACATGGTGTGAGAGAGAAATTCTGTAATTGAAATGTGTTTTTGTCTTATTTTGCTAAGTTGACGAAGAATTAGGTGCAGTTTTATTACAGAATTTCATAATACTGAAGGAAACTAGTGTTAGATGTTTGACTTTTTCAAATGCTAAAAGACACTGACATCCTAGATAGGGTCTGGAAAGCTGCCCTGCTCAAAGTGGATGGGGAGAAAGAATTCCACTGAATGGATGTCATGTGCACACAGCTGAATGTCATGAAGAGCTGTTTAACATGTGCACCCAGGTTCAAAAGACTCTGAGGGAACCTGCTTTCTGATCACTAGAGGGTACATTGTCCTTTGTAACATGCATCAAGATGACCCAGACAGAACTGTGCTACCACTGTGACCCACTTGTGCAAATGATTAAAAACTCAAACTCTGCGGCATCCACATCCAACCAAGAACATTCAATAAATTGTCTGTCTTATTTTACTTTGCTTTAAATAAATGTAAGTGTAGAAAATTTTATATTTGTATTTACATTATTTCCATGACCATTATGTACATTTAACATTCTCTAATACTTATTTCCACACAGCAAAAAAGGGGAATATAATTTACAAAGCTCATTCTAATAATAAAGCCAAAGCTGCAACCTTAATTTTACATTTTGTTCTCTAAAGTACTTAGTGAACCAGCCAGGTCAGGGTGAACTTGATTGTTTGCTCATTTATTTATTTATTTATTTATTTATTTATTTATTTATTTATTTATTTATTTATTTATTTATTTATTTAAAAACAAACAAAGAAACAAACAAATAAAAGTAGGATTAAAGCGTTCTCCACTGCTTATTATGAGCACACCTTCGAGACAAAATCTCCTTACCCAAGATATTTTTGCAATATTAAAAATAAACAAAACAAAAAAACTATCACATGCAAAATGACGGTGTCTGTTTCGAAATGCCACAAATAGTGTACTCATGTCTATATAAGTACACGCCCTGCTCTTCTGATCTCTGCCTCGTAAAGCATAAGCAAACGTATGGGCATTGGGCATGCGCGTGCAAATCAGGCGAGGGACGCAGATTCGGTAATCGCAGGCGCAACAAACGCAGCAGCAGCAGTCTCCCTAGCTGTATCATAGCGAACGCAATGGACTGTGGGAGTGGTAGTTCGTTCATTTTCTTGCAAAATACATAAAGAATAGTTTTGGACCTCCTAGGTTATAGCCATTTTCAGTTTTCTTTTTAAAAATCGAAACACTGTTCATGCGATCACGATTAACTCGGAGATTCGACGCTTTAAACAATTTTCTAAAGACTATTCTGAAAATGATACGAAAGAAAATACTTCCGGTCTAAAAGTGGGTGGTCAGTGTACAGCTTGTCTAGGAAACCGGAAATCCACACAGCGTGCAGGCACCCGATCAGAAGCATGAAAGCAATTATTCAAAGAGTCATTAAAGCGAGTGTAACAGGTAAGAGCAAAAACTAGGCTAGAAATATTGTGCAGTAATGACAGATGTGTTGTTTTTGATTTCGTTTGTATTCCAATAGATACACGAAACACACAGCGCGTGCAGTAGTCTAGCTCGCATTAGTGATCAGTGGTCATTTTGTCATTAAATTGTGTTTGAAACACAGTTGGGGAGAAGCACATCAGTTCCATTGGAAGAGGCATTTGTGTTTTTGTTGGGATTTCAACCCAGGACACACAGAAGGATGTAGATTACATGTAAGTGCTGGTATGTATCGAACTATATTAGAAATAGTTTTACAGATTAGTTTCATAATCTGTCTTTATATGTGATTATCAGAGTTCGCAAGATCCTGAATCTGCGTATATTTGAGGATGAGAATGGCTGTGCATGGAATCGCAATGTGATGGACAAGGGCTTTGAAGTATTGTGTGTCAGTCAGTTCACACTGCAGTGTACTCTTAAAGGAAACAAGCCTGACTTCCATTCAGCAATGCATGCTGATTCTGCTCAGCCCTTCTACAACAACTTTCTGGAGCAGTTGAGGATCGCATACAAACCAGAACTCATCAAAGGTGAGAATGAATAAATCACCTAGTAAATCTTTTTTCTTCGTCACTTTCAATTGGAATTGAATGGATATTGACCGGAAAGCTATGAAATATCAGTATAATGTAAGCTCCGTGAATAGTTGTTTTGTAGTCCTGATTGATATGAGGCTAAAGGAGATCAGCTACTGATTATTTTGTTGTAGATGGCCAGTTTGCTGCCTACATGCAAGTACACATTCAGAATGATGGACCTGTCACCATTTATTTGGAATCTCCTGCTACCTGCCTAGATGCCAGACAGGTATTATTCCTTATGTTGGGCACTACAACATACAAAGTAACTTTAATGAAGATGTAGCTTATATACTTCAGATTTTACTGTGAGTGATTAAGCACTGAGTAAATGCTTCTCTTCATATGTTAATATTTCTCTTTGTTTTCTTGATCCTGTATTTAAGTTATCCAAACTAGAAAAGGAGCAACAGCGTAAGGAAAAAACAAGAACTAAGAAGAACTCGGTATCTAGCAAGGACAAGGATGCTTTACATTCTAATGTGGACCCCAGTGCTACTAGTGAGGCAGAAGCAGAGTTGTCTTCAGAAAAAGGTGAGTCTGAGACCTTTGGATGTGATAGATGAATACTTTGAACAAACTGGAAAGTACCCTAAAATGGAGTTTCCTGAATAATGTTTGATTATTTGTTCATAGTGCAAAGCATTACATTTCACTTTTCAAGTGTGTTTTTAAATTTTATTTAATGTTTAATTTACTGAGCAATCAGCCAAAACATGTTTGCCATTTAATGTTTGCATTTTTTTTAAACTATGAGGCTAGTGTAGCCAGCAAGCAATAAAAGTCTCACCCAAAATAATTTCCATAAACACAAATTCCAGTCATCTTGCACCAGATCTCATACATACAAAATTGAAGGGACATTTTATACAAATATAATATTAGATTATGTTAATAATAGTATATTATTGTCCACATAACTGCCAGCTAGATTCAAACTTTGAGAGATTAGAGCCTGGGGTGAATTTTGTACACAAGTACTTTATTAGGAACACTATACTAATAGAGGGTAGGGCCTCCCTTTGCTCTAAAAAAACAGCCTCAGTTTTTCATGACATGGACTCCACAAAATTTTTACATGATTGTATTACACAATTGCTGCAGATTTTTCAGGTGTAGGTTTATGCTCTGAATTTCCCATTCTTCTACATCCCAAAGGTATTTTGTTGGACTCAGATCTCTCAGATCTCAGACTGGAAAACCCAATGAAGAACACTGAACTCATTGTCGGCAACAATACTCAAAAGTTTTGAATGACAAACGTCCATTGTTTTAGATATTTCTTACCTCTAGCTAAAACAAGTGTGTCTTGCCTGATTCTAAGGCTATGTGCACCTTAGTCCAAATAGATCTGAAAACTGCATTTTCATAGGTTTTATTTGGCATTTTCAAACCTATCCACTTGGGAGAATGTTTTTGGAAAGTTCACTTTTCTCTGGGCAAAACGCCATCTCAGTGTGGATGAAAGCCCAAAAACCTAAAAAAAAATGTATTTTCAAATTTAGCAGGATCAGTGTGTTTCCAAAATGGTTTACATTTGATGTACAATTTCTGTAAAGTTTTTACTCTTTCATTTCCAATGTTAACTGGTTAATGTGTAATCTGTTATCTAATTAGGGAGTTGAGACTGATCTGTCCAGCTTCAATTGATTGGCTGCCAATCTTCAGGGACTGCAAACAGGGCAGTGCAACTAAAGCTAATTCAAGTAATTACAAGGTTGTGTTGAATGTATACATAATTATGATTGCAATAAAAAGCACACATGAATTAAAAAAAAAAGTAAGAGTTGCTGTTTTATGTGGCTATTGGGGGTGCTATAATTTTGGCTGCAATGCAGTTTCAAGTAATTCCTTTACCCATCACTGCATGTATATGCATGCTGAAAAGAAAACTTGTAAAATGCTTCCAATAATTGGTCGTAAATACAGTAATGGAAAAAGGTAAACATATGTCAGTGTTTTATATTAATACATTTTAAATTTATTTTTATCCCTAATGAGCAAACCAGAGGCAAAACAACCTGAAAGGCAGGGAAAACTGCCTGAAATTATATTAGGAAGAAATCTTGAGAGGAACCAGACTCAAAAGGAAAACCATCCGCATCTGGGTGACACTGGGAAAGTGTGATTATAAATTAATTTCCTCTGTATACCTGTGTACTGTGTGGTCAAAAAGCAAGCAATTGCATAACCAGGAGATTCATTCTAGGTATAACATGAAGTCTGTCTTGTTGAAGTTATCAACTGTTCACTGTTGGTGGGTGGTGTTTGTTAGTCAACAACATCAAAATCCCATTTCACCAAAAGCTCTGAGCAATTGTACATAATTAAACATAAAAACCCCAAACATTGCTGCTAATGTTTTAAACACACAATTGCCAAATCCTTCTGCAAAGAAATGTGTGATATCTATTCTTGAGGATGTAGGAAGCTGAAGGCTGCATACACATTACAGAAAAAAACACTTGAAAAAACAGTAACTTTACTTGAGTCAAATTGTTTACCTGTAGAAAGATATTTCCAGAAAAAGCACACAGCATTTGCTGAAAAGTACAAAGCTAGAGATGAACAAAAAAGAGCAATTTCGGAACTGCTGCAGAAAGCTAAAGGGGCAGTGGTGGCTCAGGTGGCTTTGGGTTGTTGCTCAGAAGATTGGGGTTCAAGCTGCCACTGCTGGGCCCCTGCGCTCTGACCCCCAACTTCCAAAGTTAGGATTTGCTGCTCACAATCCTGTCTCTACCCATTCAGAAATCTTCTGACAATGGAAGATAAATTCAAAAGGAAAGAAAATGAAAGGCCTCTATAATTTACAACATACACTCCTCTAGACCCACAAAAAAATGGATCATCAGGCTTCCCAAGTTGGCAGCCCAGCCACCAAAGGCCACCAGTGTTTGGAAGGAATCAAAAAGAACGAGGGAAGAATAATACTGTATATGGATGTGAGAGATATTCATCAGGTGCTTTTTGCTAGGACAAAATAAGGATGATCCAGGGAAAAAAAGTATCCTAAAGGCCATATATATAACAACAGTTAAGATAAGCATGATCTTCAAAAGGCCCTAATCAACTGGTATGAAAGAGTAGGAAAATATAATGTTGTTTTAATGGTGTTTTATGGCCCACAATGGAATATTAATGGATTAAAGGCATAGAGATGACTCCTCACTTATTCCTCTGATCAGCATCTATCTAGATAGGCTGCATGACTGCATCAGACAATCTGTTCAAGATAACAAAGAGCTGCTCAAAGTCAGAATAAGCATAACTTTCATCAAATCTGAACAGCCAAGGAGGGGAAGTTCCAAGTTATTCTAGTCTACTCCTCCATCCTCTCCACATGTGGTGAGGATGAAAAAAAAAAAAAAACAGCAATGAAAAGGGAACAACGGGTCAAGAGGCTTTTATTGTCATTTCATTCTTAGAAGGTCATTTCTAAAAACCTTATAAATCTGCTATGGCATATACAATCCCCAGCCCAAACAAAGCAAAAGTCCTCGATTTGCTGAAAACAACTGACCTATAACCCTCTTATCAGCTTTATGCAAGTGATTGAAAAATAATATCAGGTGATTATAAAAGGTCTTAAACACCAGAAACTGAACTGCTGCACCTGTATAATCCCCCTTTATGGAAACTTTATCTGCTATCATCTGCAGCAGCATGTTCATTCTCATAAACAATGAGATGTGGTGGAAAACAGAAAGCCCTAGTTTCACATACAATTATGTTATGAAGGTTCAGAACATTGACTGGGTTTTGTCGTCAACACAATTAAAAAATTGTTTATAGACTGGTGGTTTACATATCAAAAGTGCCTGAGTGATCTTACCTGACTTCTTGAAGGTCTTAAAGAAAAATGGCATTAATGACCTTAACTGTACCTTTATATTTAGAAACTCCATCAAACTCAGACTAAAATCAGAAACTATACTGCAGGTATAATTAGTAGTAAAAGCAGAATTTAACAGCAGTCATTTTTCCAATTTGTTTGTCAATTACAGTCATTCACTCTGTGCCATTAAATCTGTGGTAAGGATAATTTCACATATTGAAACGAAAAAATCACACACACTACTATTTCTTTACACCGCCTTTGCTTTGGTTACAGCACATATTCGCTGTGGCATAGTTTCATAATAAATAAATAGTTTGCAATGTTATTTATTTCCCTCCAGTATTGCATTAATTTCTTGTCAAGATCTTGTATTTGTAACTTGTATTTGGCAATGCTGTACATGTATATGGTCATGCCAATAAAGCTTAATGAAATTGATTTGTATTGATAATGGGGTCATACCACTGCATAAAGTCTTCTCCAGCACATCCCAAAGTCATCTTGGAATATGCCTGTGTCCTTAGGGAAAAAAAACCCACTGATGGAAAATCTTGGTCATTCAGTATATTCAGGAAGTCAGCTGACCTAATTTTTTGCACACATAATGTTGCTAAATCTAAACCCAACCAACTGAAGCAACCCTAGATCATAACACTGCCCCCACTTGTACCTCGGACACTAGATGATGGGTACAACACTTCATCTGCATCTCTTCTTATCTTGAGGTGCCCATCACTCTGGAACAGGATAAATCCGGGCTCCTCAGATCACATGACCTTTTCCATTGCTTCAGAGTCTAATCTTTATGCTGTCTATAAAATTGAAGCCTTTTTTGCCCGATTAGCCTCACTGACAAATGGCTTAAGGCTACACAGTTGTTCAGTCTCAATCCCCTGAGTTTTCTTAATGCTGTATGTGTGGAAATACTCTTATTTTTGCTATTAAATTTCACCATACATTTAAGTGACTTCTGGTAATGGTCATTCAATATTTTTCCTGACAACATTTCTTCCTTGAAGACGATGGTTCACCACTACCTTTTGAGGTTTTAATAATGCGTTGGACAATTCTTCACCTAATTTTAGTAGTTTCAGCAATTCAGAACCTCATTAGTTCAAAACAGTTAAATTTTTGAAACGGTGTTAAAAAGCTATTCCAGACATTTTTATTTTAAAGTACATTCATGGAAAACATTCCAATGACAATGTAAGAAAATACATTGCATAGTAGTGCAATATAAAATGACATGAATTTTATTTTTCATCATTTTCATTTCCTGAAGTGTCATCGTCTCTGGGTTTGAAAAGTTTCAGAAATCTTGTGGAATATGGGACAAAATCTTCCTTGTAGGTTATTTTTGTTGACATGTGAGATGATTTAAATATTCTCACATTTGGTGTTGCATCCTTCTCCTCCTCCTCTTCTTTACGTATAATGACTAAAAGACAAATAAACAAAGAAATTACAGTTTAAGAAAGGGAAAGTAACACTTGATACATGTACTATATTTTTGAGTAACTAAATGCCCTTGTAACCTGCAATACACTTGTAACTTACAAAATCAGTCAAAAGTACATTAATGCAAACATTTTTTCAATTTCCAGGCATACTCAAAAATATGGAAAAAAAGGGTTGCACATAACTCTAAATTTGTTTTTTGCTTACCCTTATAGGGTGAAATTTCCTTGGGATGGAACAATACCAGTCTTTTCTGATACAGACACTTTGAGGGTTTTTTTTTTTTTTTTTTTTTTTAAATCAATCGAATGAAAAGAAAATTGAAAATAAATTTACCTTTTACCTTCTAAGTTCCTACTTGTATCTAGGCTCTATTTTATGCAACTGGCTCTTACTAGCAATCACCATCAGTGCTTATCATTTATCACTAATCAGGCAAAAATCGATAATTTTGTATACCAACTGTCCCAAATTTGCTATCAATCTATTTGAATTTTATTTCTGGTTCAAATTGAATGCAAATACATTGGTTAGAATGCTATTAAAATTTTGTTAAGTTGACCATCTGCCCATGTAATTACCAGTGTCATGTATGTATTTTGCAACATCCTGTGTATTGTGAGTGTCATGACTGACACGCATGCCAAAGCGAACTATTTTTGGTTCATGAATTCTAATGAGGTGACTCACAAAATGCACGAATGAATAGTTTCTATACATGCAAAATTTATTTGCATATGACCACCCTATGCTGAGAAATTAGTTCTAGAAAAACAGCCCAAAATATTTGAGCTTCCCAACCAGCCACAGCCAAAATGGTTATATATTGTGAAAGGAGATTCCAACCAATCTTTTGATGTAAAATTTATTTTTAGAAATGAAAGCTATGGAACTCGCATTTACAATCTAAATCCACGCTTCCTGATCTTTTAACCCTGCACAGTGGCCTTGATTAGCGAGAGTGTCGATTTTGTGCTACTTTGCTGACATACGCGGTAAATCCACTCGTTGAAACGAGGAAAATCTTAAATTATTTAACGAGTGAATACTGCATCAAATTATTCAGTGAGAAAATATTTTTAATATATGTGCAATTATTTACCACTATTAGATGGTACATTCCAGATTGTGTTTTATAGCAAAAAAAGACAAAACATTAATTACAGTGAGAAAGAGTAAAGCCAGAATTTCTTCTCACCTCTGGCATAATCCCAGAATGTATAAATTTGGGAAGGCAGTGTTTTTTCAATGATCATGTGAAATATCAGGAACTTCATACATTATATAGAGACATGTTTTTAAATCTACAACAGTTATAAAGTGAAACCTTAAAAAGTGTCTTTGAACTGTATTGCCAAAACCTGACAACTTGTGTGTTTTTAATAATGCCAATTCATATCATTTCCTTGATATATACTTACTGTAACTTTAAAACTGTGATGTCAAATATATAACTACATTGCAACATGATTTTACTGAAAATGTGCATTAATTACCAGAATTTCAACTATAAAACATATTTACAATATTTTACAAGACACTTTTATTAATCATTTTTGTGATGTGATGTTTTACAGGTTGAAAATGGTCTAGATGAGTTAATGATCATTTGTGTAAATAAAAAATAAAATGTACTGACTTTCTACTTAAAAATCACTTAAGGTCAGGTGACTTGTTAGTCTTCAACCTTATTTTTTTTTCTATCTTCCCTGTTGTGTTTGCAGTGTGTACTGGGTAATTGTCTGGCTGCATGATGAAGTTTCTCCCAATTAGACTGGATACATTTCTTTGTAAATGGGCAATGTTTCAATGGACTTCTGAATTCGTTCTGCTGCTATCATCATGATCATTAATAGATGAGTAAGCCCTTTCCAGAAATAGCCATGCAAGCCCATGCCATGACACTACCTCCAACACACTTGACTGATGAGCTTGTAGGTTTTCAATCATAAGTAGAAATTTATTCTCGACACTTTGGCCTTTCCATCACTTTGCAAGTGCATAACCTTGGTCCAAGAACTTTCGTGGCTCAGCTCAGTATTCCATTGCAAATTCTAATATGGACTTCTAACAGCTGATGCGTGGCTTAGTATCTTGTGGTATGGGTTCTTTGTTTCTGCTCTCACAGATTTTTTCGAAACTTTAACTCCTGCCCAGTCTGAAAAGCTTAGAGCAACAGATATGGAAGCTTAAAGCAATTTGGAGACATTACTGGATTATTTCCATAATTTTTTTCATAAATCAGAAATGATGCAGCCAGGAACAAAAAAACAGGTCTGAGCCATTTAAGTGATCGCCTAAAGGCAGTAGATGCCTAAATATATGTCTTGCACGTAAACTGTCACAGCTTTAAAACATTAAAATTAACATCTTTTGTATGGTGTTGCCCCCCCCCCCAACATTGAGGATTCAATGTTGTCCTGCTTGTTAGTAATATGCCACTAAAATGTCAATCAACATTTATTGTACCATCTTTTACTTACTTACTGTTTTTGAGATTAACAACATTTTATAAGATGTTTACTGTTCGACATATCCCAATATTGTGTCAATTTACAACAACAGCATAGGGGAAATAGTTCTCTTTGACTCCCTACTATTTCTAACTGTTGAAAACATCTGAGGATATTATTAGATTGCCATTAAACATTTTAATTTGCAACATATTTAAATAAATGCAATTTAATATTGTACACAGTGTATATCAACAAACAAATGCAGTATGATAAACAGTTTTGTATTCCCAGAGTGTCCTATATGCCATAAAAGCACTGGCAGAAACTTGTGGCTAACATTCTTTCACTGATGGCCAGGTTCTGGAGGTAGTATACCCTACATGTCACAAAGAGCCACTTGCTTAGGGGCTTCAAATGAAAAAGCCAATCATAGCCACTAATATCTCTTCGCCTGCCATTCTGCTCATTACCTTGGAAGTTGCCCATGTGTCAGTTCCAGAAAATTGCATCAGATCTGTAGCCTGCCATGACAGAGGTTGGGAATGGCGATTTATGGTACTTATCAGGAAGGACATTATCTACATTTACATTTCAGTTTAAGATAATCTGCATCACAAAACCAACATTTGTGAGATAGTCATAGAACTAGTTCAAAAATGTATGTTTCACATATCATGCATATTATCTTAAATCGGATTCCATCAAAGAATAATCATAATGAACAAGATGCACAGTATACTTTATTTTATAAGAGATAAGCCAGTAATATCTTAGCCCCACCCCCTATGTATGAACACACCCCAAACTTTGCAGATGATATAAGAATCTTGTCTTTCCACACAACCACTCATGAATTCATAAATCTACTTTTGAGTTACAGCTGTCTGTGAGTAAATTAGGCCTCTGCCTTGTTACATTTAAATTGACATCTGGTAGCCATATCATTTACCATGTTACAAAAATGTTTGATAATTATTTAGATTTATGCTCTCCTGAGTTGATTGACACTAGGTTTGTGAAGGAAAAACATTCCAAGCATTAGCTTGTAAAAGTATGCTTTACATATTATGAAAATTCTTTTTTGGAAGAACCCAAAAAAGACCAAATTTGTTTTTGGAGCTTATGGTCCATAAGATCAAAACATAAAACCTTGCATTGTAGCGAAAGTTTGTAAATTGATGAAAATTTTCTATATTTCTGAATATATTTCTATATTTATAACATTGTCAGATTTCAAAATAAGTCCTAAAAGTAGACAAAGTGAACCCAATCAAACAAATATGGCAAGAATATTATACTTATTAACCAGCAATAACTGCAAGTTTCCATCAACGCTTTAAGGCCAGGACTTTGACTTGACTTTGACACTGGTATAATTCAAAATTAATTGTTCCATCAATGATGGCAAGCAGTCCTGGCCCAGATGCAGCAATATAGGCTATTGACCCCACAGACAGATTAGATGTCTTGCATTTGGAGAGAACTTTGTTAGTTGACCTCTCTTGGGGAAGGTAACAATGATCTTAAATTTCTTCCATTTGTACACAATCTGTATGACTGGACTTCACAAATCCACAAACTCTTTAGAGACGGTTTTGCAACCTTTTCCAGAAACAACAACTCTTTTTCTGAGGTCTTCATGCCATGGCACACTTGCACAAACACATGTTGTGAAGATCATACTTGATAGATCCCTGTTCTACAGGGCATCTATCCTTCCACAAGCATCTCACACGAGTTTGCCAGAATTTTGGCCCATTCCTCCTGACAGAACTGGTGTAACTGGGTCAGGTTTGTAGGATGCCTTGCTCGCACACACCTTTTCAGCTCTGCCTACATACAGTCCTTTTCTATAGGACTGAGATCAGGCCTTTTAATGGCCACTCGACAACATTGACTTTGTTGTCCTTAAACCACTTTGTAAATAATTTGGCGATATGCTTAGGGTCATTGCCCATTTGGAAGACCCATATGCACCCAAGCTTTAACTTCCTGGCTAATGTCTTGAGATGTTGCTTCTATATTTCTACATAATGTTCTTTCCTCATGATGCCATCTATTTTGTGAAGTGCACCAGTCCCTCCTGCAGCAAAACACCCCCACAACATGATGCTGCCACCCCTGTACTTCACAGTTGGGATGGTGTTCTCAGGCTTGCAAGCTTCCCCCTTTTTCCTCCAAATTTAAGGATGGTCACTGTAGCCAAACAGTTCAAATTTAGTTTCATCAGACCACAGGACATGTCTCAAAAAATGAAGGTCTGCAAACTGTAATCTGGCTTTTTATTTTGCTTTTGGAGTAATGGCTTCTTCCTCGCTGATGTTGGTACAGGACTCGTTTTACTGTGGATAATGACACTCTCTTACAAGATTCAGCCAGCAACTTCCACACAAGGAATCAGTGTGTTTGAGGTGTGCATTAAAACACAAAGAGGTGTACCTCTAATTAACTCAAATGTTGTCAGTTAACCTATCAGCTTCCAAAGCCATGACAACATCATCTGGGCTTTCCAAAATTGTTAAAGGTATAGTAATCTTAGTGTATGTAAACTTCTGACTTTGAAGAAAGTAACAATTCTCTCTTCTCATTACTCTGGCATTTAGCAAATAGAAATAATTTTGGTAATCCTAACTGACCTAAAACGGGACAAGTTTAATCTGAGTTAATGTCAGACAGTGAGAAAAAAAAGGTTATGTGTCTTTTTATACAGTGTATGTAAACTTCTGGTTTCAACTGTACATGTGTGCTGTGTTTGGAAGTACTGCAGGCTGCAGAATGCCTTTATCAAAGTAAGAAGGTTGTGTTTTTAGTTCATACTGGCTTAAAACAGTGAATAGAATTTATATAAAAATATTTGAAATAGTTAAAATATTAAATGACAAGGTAAATGTCAACATGTTAGACACATTGGTAAACACATTTTGAAAATCATATTTAAACATTAATTCAAATTAACAGAATTAATTGTGAAAATTACCCAGCACTACTTGGCCACAATTTACCAATTTAATAACCAATTTAACAAGCTACCGCCACAATAGGAGCTGGTTAAGATCATGGCTATCATCTGCAGGTATGTTCTGGGCAGACCATTGACAATACCCTGCTGTTTACAGAACGTGCAACAAGGTGGTACTTTGCACAGGTATGAATTATATTTTAAGAATTTACATATGTTCTTTTAATCACCAATGTGACCAAGTCTGTACGTGATCTGTATAGCTTTTAATATTGTCCAAAGACAAGCCCGTTATTTACAATTATTTTACTCATATATAACAAAATTGTTCCAAAGTTTAACTTATGAACAAGATACCAACGTTCAAATTAAACACTTATTTCACTAATACTTCATCACAGCGTAGAACTTCAGTATTGATTTTGTGTTAACAATGTAAAAAGTTGTTGAACTGCAGGGACTAAAAATTTCACTCAGCTTTGACATATTTGGTAAAAGAGGTCTAAATCGATGATGATGATTATTATTAATATTACTATTGTTGCTGTTATTAATATTCTTGTAGGTATTTATATCTGTGGGGCTAGTGCTACTCTTGCGGTACCCTGCACATGGTCATTTGCAAGTTTACCAACTGAGAGATTAGATATGTGAAGCTGCTAACATTATAGATAACTCTATTGTGACAATTAACTTTTCAAAACAGCCAGAAGTATGGTCTATCTCATAGATTTAACAGAGTATCTGTATGTTACTGTATGTACTGTTTTGTTTAATAGAGAAAGGGTGTTTTATACGGTTCCCAGTGTGTGTGGTCTGACTGATTTGATGTCACTCCACGGGCAGATGAAAACACTACCCCAAGCTGACGAGTTGAAATCAAGTTGTTGGGACGTTTTGGGTATAGAATGAATGCAGATTAGAGTTGACTTTGTATTTTTGAACTGCATGACGAGCCATAATTCAGTGGCTGTTTTGTTTGTCGAGCTATTGTTATTGATCTATTATCACCCACATTCGCCACTAACCACGGCTGTACATCACGTACAGAGCGCTCATTCTAGTGGCGGTTTGATTTGGACCGTGGAGAATGGGCAGGCACTCACAGATGCAGACATAGCCTGCTTTATGACGTCATTTTGGAAGCGCTTAAACCCCGTAATTATTAATAGTAGTTAACTAGGAGGTTATTGACCGAGTCTGACTTACCTCGTGCGTCGCTTTTGTACAATGTGTAATATGCACAAGACCCAAGCAAAGTCCAAGTTCCGATTGCATAAATTAATGCTGTGCGCTTATACCACTTCATTCCATCAAATAACATGTTGCACTAACAGTGTTTGTATATGTGTATATATCGACTTCAGGTTCGACTTCTTCGTAGCATGTAAGCGTATATGAATAACTATGCCCTTTACGGCAAGCAATTTTTCCCATCCCTGACTGAGCACGTCATTTCACGACACTACAGCACATTTTATGACAAAGGGGCATTACGTAAGGCCAGTGCCGTTGAAAAGACTGGAGCTGCGTCATTGTATCTCTATATAACTTTAATATACAGTTACGGAACTACAGAGATGCCGTTTGGAAGGAAGCCAGAAATTCTTCTTATCTGGCTGACAGGGGTCTGCATTTTGGGGAGGACTTTTTCAAAGGAGACCATGGAAGAAGAATGAAGTTATTGCCGGAGGTTCAAAAGGCTGGGAAGACGGTTTATTTTTGTCGGATCCAGAGCCTTTGTAGAAGGGGATGGTGAAATTACTCTCACCAGCTGATTTTTCTTAGTACTGATCTGATTTTTCATCGGTTGGAGTTATAAGTTCCGTGTTTATATAACATGACAATTCTACTGACTTATCTGGTTTTAGTGGTTGGAGCAGAAACTTTAACGGTGTTACCAATTATATATGTTTTGAAGGGGTGTTTAAATGTACTTTCGAATTATTAAAATTTGAAATTGGAAAATATTCGCGAAAATTTAGTAGTACATTAGCTAAATCACAGCATCTCATGGAAGAGAAAATTGTTGAAGAGATTTTATCTTTATCCAGTATTCCTACTGACAATATATTGGATGAGCAGAGAGTGCCCCTAACAGAACTACAAAATAAGCTTGATAATATGTCCAGAACACGAGCACAGGAAGCCTTTATTCGGTCCAGACAAAAATGGTTAGAGCATTGAGAGCAGGTGTCTGCTTATTTTTTCAAACTTGAAAAGTCTAGGGCTAAATTCAAATCTATTTCCAAAACGAATATTAATGGATCTACTACAGATAACTTTAATACAATTTCTAGTTTTTGTTATAATTATTACTGTAATTTATTCACATTTAAATTTAATGTGCTTAATATGTCAACTTTTTGTAAGCATCTAGAGAATTTAAATATAATTAGTCAAAAGGACCAAATATGTGATTCCACAATTACTATTGCTGAAATTAAGGATGCGATTGAGCATCTGAAATGTAATACATCACCAGTGAGGTAGTGATAGAATTACTGCTAAATTCTAAAAGCAGTTCTCTGAGATTCCCGTCCCATTTCGTTTTGAAGTGTATTCTGAAATTTTAAAGTGCTCTGAACTTCCTACAACTATGACTCAGGGTGTGATATGTCTAATTCCTAAATCCAAGAAAGATTAACTGCTTATTGATAATTGGAGAACGATTAATCTGCTGAATAATGATTACAAAGTATTTGATCTTTTTTTTTTGCTCAAAGGTTTATATTGGTATTAGATTCAATAAATGATGAAAACCAATCTATGTTTTTAAAAAAAGACATATATTTAATAATATCAGACTTATTTTTGGTCTTATTAATTAGATTCTGACCTCATTAAAGATGATAGTTTTATATTGTTTTTAGATTCTTTAAAGTCTTTGATACCGTCGAGCACCCATTTATTTTTGTTGTTTAGAACGCTTTGGGTTTGGGAGCTATTTCAGCAATGCCATGAAAACTCTTTATGTGGGTGGCAATAGTTCAGTGAAATTAAGTCAAGGCACCACACAAAGATTGTATCTAAAAAGAGGTGTGAGGCAAGATTGCCCAGTTTCAGTTTATCTTTTTCTTATTGCTGCTCAGGCGTTCTGTCTTTTTTTTTTTTTTTAATCAAGTGAGTTAGAAGGAATTCAAGTTGAAGGGAGAAGTGTCTTGATAAGTCTGGTGCCTCAGGTCTATGCCTTAATTTACAAAATTGTGAATTGTTTGCCTTGAAGAGTTTCCATGACAAATCCATTAGTAATATTCCTATAAAGGACGTTCCAATCTATTTAGGTATGGCTATTTCCAAAAATGAACAGGAGAGAGTCTCACTAAATTTTTATCCTGTGATCAAAAAAGTAAAGAGCAGAATTAATATTTGGTTACAGAGGGATTTATCTCTTAAAGGTTGTACTCTGCTGGCTAAAGCAGAAGGTATTTCTAGGCTTACTTATGTTGCTTCCTTAATTCATTCAGATAGTGGAATAAATAAGATAATTGATCAAACAATGTTAAATTGTTTGTGGATAAACGTGTGAATTACATTATACAATCTGTGATTAAAAAATGGTCTTGATTTTTATTTTATTTTTTTTAGATTTTTCTATCTTAAATAACACTTTCAAAATTAACTGGTTGAAGTATTTTTTGGGAACCTCTTCTTCTGTGTGGAATATAATATCTAATACTGTTTTGACCAACTTGGTGGTATCTCATTTTTGTTAATGTGCGATTATATATTGAAAAACTGCAAGTTAAATTGTCAGTTTTTCACAGACAGACACTTTTGGGGTGGAAGTTAATTTACAAGCACAATTTTTTCTCCATACCAGTATTATGTATGGAATAATTGTAATATTCTGTATAAACACATGAGTATATTTATGATAGAGGGATCCTTTTGGTAGGACAGTTGTTGAATTCTCGGGGGTATTTAATGACATGATGAATTCCTTTCATATTTTAATTTCCCCATGACCCCAAAAGAATATGCCTCTATAATTGGAGCTGTCTCTTCTAGTATTGTGTCTTTCTAGTATTGAGGTATTTCATACTCTAAATACGTTTCTGTACTTCACCCTGCTGACACTTTCTGTGGTAAAATTTGTTTTTCAACTAGCAATAATAATAATAAGGCTATACATTTAATATTTCAAATAGAAATTGTAAGTAAGCCATGTGTTATTTTCTATTGGTCTAATTATATTGGAAATATTAATTGGAGGAAAGTTTGGATATTACCTAATAAATATCTCATTACAAATAAAAATAAGGAATTTTCTTAATAAAGTCTGATATCAGTATAGTACAGTAAATGCATACAGTGGGTTTTGTTTGTGCTGTTGTAGAGTTAGATAAATAGATAGTGTGCCAATGTTTGTAGAGTTGATGAGCTAGCTGAAAATTCGAATCACAAACATTCCAGACCGGGCTCAGAACATTCAATCAGTGTAAGTAAATGGGAATTTGGGGGATTTTTTCATCATCCACTACAGGAGAACCACAAGTCTGATTGGTTAGAAAAAATACAACTTGATCAATCTGAAGTATTCTGCTGAGTTTGATGCAAGTAGTTTAAAAAACTTGACAAGTTATAACAGTCAGAATTTTTCAGTTGAAGCCAATGGGAATTTGGGGCAATTTCAGTTTTTTCAAAAAAACAAAACAAAACAATTTATAGCACACAAAGTCAGAATAGGTGAATTGGTTAATTCACCTATTAATTCACCTTGGTTAATTGCCTGTAGCTTGAAATTATGAGGATTTGCCATGGCAAAACCCGTTCCTGAGTGGACAGTGGACAACACTTTGGAGATGAGTGGACAGATGGGTATACTTTAAAATATATGAATAGAGAGTCTCTGTTACAGTGACAGAATTAGTGTAAAAAACGGGACACACGCAGGTCAGTCAGGCTCTGAAAGCTACCATGAATGTTAAATTCCCATGGGCATTTTTGGGATATGGGAAATTAGCTATGGAATTAGCTCAAGCTCGATGAGTTATAACAGTCGAAATTTTCTAAGGAAAATGGGAATGGGAATTTTGGCCACTTTGAGCTTCCGTTTCGGGAAAACAGTAACTCCGCTTAAAAGTCATCGCAGTGGTTAAAGACGGACTTAGCAACTCTTGAATCTTCCTAAATGTTAAGCACCGTTGGGGCCATTATCGGCAAATCTTTCTCGATTAAGCCGCACGATTTGACACCTCACGCATGGGTCTACCACAAACAGTGCGGGACGAGTTACGGGACAAAATTTGTACATATTAGTAATAATAATAGTTATAATAAGCAAATGGGATAATAATTATAATATGCTTTGCACTGCAAGCACCACTAAATAGCAGAACAGAATCACAAATAATCCTCAGTCCACTTCCCATGGCCGAGATCCAACGCGCGTGCGCCATTTTCACGAGACCTCAAGTGTAGGAAGTGACAGTCGGATGACTGAAGTCACGTGATTTTTGATATGCGCTACCTAAACAGAAAATCCGTAAACAGTAGCTGTACTTAGAAAACTCAAAACATTTCGTGCACCAAGGGTTTCGGCTCGGTGGTAGTACATTTTAATCATGCAGAACGTCATCAATTCTGTGAAAGGCACAGCTTTAGGGGTGGCTGAGTTTCTAACGCCCGTCCTGAAGGTAAGCCCTGCGCGTGCTAACCAGTGTCGTTTGCTAGCTCACTAGCTTCTAAAGTAGACATTTTAGAAGATGATGAGCATCTTTTACCATCGAGTAGTATATATATATATATGAAATTCGGATGCAAGCTAACTGATGGATGAGAACAACGTCATAAACTGAACGCACTACTTTGGGGGTTTCACTAACAGTAGCAAGTATCATTTGCACAAATAATTGTTACACTTTATAGGTAATTTATTCATGTATTCACGTACAACGGGAAAAGCTGTAATTCCGAGTTCTGATGTACTGATGTAAATCATTTCAATATCGGATAAGAATTTATGTTTTGGAATTTTGGGAGTTTTCTGACATCCAGGACTTATACAATACAGAAGAGTTGGCTTAAAAATATGCAGTGTGTCCGACAAAATAAAGTTTGAAAATATACATTTTAGTTTATATTTCGACTTTCACCACAGCTCCCGTTATCCTAGATATCCAATGAACGCTTTAAAGGAGTCAGACTAATGGGTTGTTTTTTCTCCTTAAGCGAGCAAAGCAATATACAGATATTATAACACATTAACATAAAATGTTTAGAAATACTCAAAGAATAACAGTAGAGGACTAACAGGTCGTTTTCCCATCTTCTTCAGTTCTCCCAATTGCCTTGAATTCGTCCTATGTCCGAGTCCATGGTGAACACTGTGCTTTCAGCACATGCAGGGAACCCAACCCTTGTGCTTGTTCCCCACGTTGGTACTGTTGGTGTTAACTGCTGCAGTGAGAAAAACTATCAAAAGTTACTGCAGGTGGCATCTTCAGGAGCCATCTTCAGTTTCAGTTCAATTGCAATTTCTTTGATTTGTATAGCGCTTTTAACAATGAACATTGTCTCAAAGCAGCTTTACAGAAAATATGAAACAAAAAACATAGTCCAAAATGTCCTAGATGTTAGACAAAATCATCCCTAGTGAGCAAGCAGGCAACTGTGGCAAGGAAAAACTCCCTTAGATGGTATGAGGAAGAAACCTTGAGAGGAACCAGACTCAAAAGGGAACCCATCCTCATTTGGATGACACCAGAGAGTGTGATTATAAATTATTCTAAACACCAGAGAGTGTGATATGAACAATGTCCTTTCTGCAGTTATGTACTGTCAGTTGTGTGAGGACATGGTTCAAGACCATGGCATGAAATAAAATATGACTCCTCTAACAATTATATCATTAGATACACTGATTTTGAATTGCAGTTACTTTACATTCTACAGTTAATTTAGTTAATATTTATTGTGAGCATATCGTAGGTCACTATGAACTGATTTAAGTTTGAGTTTTGAAATGTCCACATGATTTCAGTAGTAAGCTTAAGTAAATTATTAATGTTTTTGTGTCAGAGCGAGTCTTTCTCTGTGAAATGTGCCATTTAAAAATGAATGTATGATTTGATTAATAATAAATAATATTAATAACAACAATAATAATATGAATTATGTTTTTAGTACATGAACATTTATTTGGCTCAATGTTTTGTGTCTTAATGTTTAACGTCTCTGTAAACTTGATCAGTTTGCCCATTATTAAGGCATTTAACCTGTATACTCACAAATTCACAAATGCTGTGAATTGTTGGGTGTGGAACCTAATGTGTGTGTGTTGGGGGATTCAACACGTTAATTTATTTAAGCATTCAACAGATAGACCTTACAACTCTTGAATGTACAAAGTACCATTGTGGCCGTTAACCACAAGTGGAACAAACATCACAGCACCATCAACCGGCCATACACAGGAGCTCCTCAAAGGTTTCTGATCAGGCAGCAGGTTCAGTTGTTCCAGAGAAAGGCAATGACATTTTTTAATAAAAAATATTGACTTATTGAATACTTATTTCCCCTCACTGTATAGGAGACAAGGAATGTTTTCCCCTATTAACAAATAAAAAACCAGAAAAAAGCCACAACCTATTTCAGTATGTAGTCCTTTTTCCCCAAAAAGTAAACCACCCTATAATTCAATACCATGGAAAACCAGGTTTTGATAGGGAATGAGGAAGTCAGAGGCAGGCTTGGAACAACTCACACTGCACTTTATTCTTTTCTTTTACTTTAGCTTTTCAGCGGTTATATATTGTACGCCTATGCATGCATGCACACACATGCACACTTTTTAAGATCTCACCACAGCTACTTAGTGAGGTTGAGGTCTGGACTTTGATTTGGCCATTTCAACGCCTTGAGTTTCTTTCTTTTTAGCTTTTCAGATGTTGATATACTGGTTTGCTTTGCATCACTGTCCTCTTGTATGACCCAGTTCTGGCCAGGCTTAAGCAGCTGGACAGATGGACTTACATTTGTTTTTTGTTCTAGTGGAGTTCATGGTGGGAAGATAGACAACTGTCTTGAATACTCTAATGCCATTTTGCAAAAAATCCTCACTGTAGAATGCATTTCAGATTTCAGCCATTTCGTTCTGGCTATGTGACACTACATCACTGGTAAAAGTTCATTCAGATAACCTTCTCTTCCTCCAGTGGTGACCAGCAAAATAACCAATAACCATTAATAAACAGTTATTACACCATAAAGATTTGCTTGTGTACCAGCTGGACAGTAAAATATAACTGTTTATATCCATTCCCCTCCAAAAATATAGGAATGAATATAAACAAGGCCTATTCTTTTTTCTTTTTTTTTTTGCTATTCACTTGACACTGAATTAGTATTATGATTAGTTAGGCATTGTTAGATTGCTAAGCATTTTGTTTGCTTAGCAATCCCAATGAGGTGAAACCTAATTTTCTTAAACAGTTTTAAGACAGGTTTATCTTTGTAATATTACCACAGAAATTGGCATTTTGGGGGCCAATTCCCCCTTGTCCTGTGTCTGTTTTTTCTGTAAATTTTGTCATTGGCGGTCCTGTTCAGATTCACTGTTCATGTTCTATGTATAATATTAGGAGAACTTCGCTGGATGACCAGTGTCTGACATTTTTAACTCATCATATTCAGTGATATTGCCAGAATACAAAGGTTTTACATTTTGTTCCATATCTTATGAACCATGACGGGCTACATACAAGATTCCTTTACTTCCCTAATTCAATGGGTTCTCTCAAAAAGAACAGGCATTTCACACATCTAGTATATATACAATTGTCACAAACCAAATGTATGTTCATTTATGGTCTCATGTGTTATTCTACATTTGCAAGGATTGGCCACTGGGGGCAATGTTTGCTATGACTGCTTGGATCCTGCAGTATGCCACTTGCTGCTACACTATATTGCCAAACGTTTTGGGAGGTCTGCCTTTACATGCACATTAACTTTAATGACATCCCATTATCTTTAATGCAGTGGTGGGCAAAGTACACATCTCCTGTACTTAAGTAAAAGTACAGATACCCTAGTTAAAATGCTACTCCAGTAAAAGTAGAAGTCAAAAAGTACAAAAGTTCTTGTATCCAAATGTACTTAAGTTAAAAAAAAAATACTACATTTATCCTAGCTCTAATGTTGTCACTTTTTGTAATTACCTATTCATTTTTTGTGAGTAGAATCTGTCACTCTACTCACACATGCATGTTAATACCAGGTCTTGATTAGAGCTGGGCGATATGTCCTAAAAATTTAATCTCCGATTTTTTAAAACAAAATTCGATTTTCGATTTTAAAACGATTTTAAAAAAATTTAATAAAACACTAGAGACTATAGAATAGATTTTTTTTAAAAATTTGAGCAAAAACAGTATAACCACACATGCACTGCTAATTTGGACTAAAAGTGCAAACTTACTTTCACTAACAAGTTTTTTTTTGTTGTTATTTTAGAAAAACAATAATCAATACAACAACATAAAAACCTTTTTTGGAGATTTATAAAATGCAGACTTTCACCAGTCTATGCAAGTGTTAATTATTCTAGTAAAGTAAAGTAATATAACAAAATATGAGGGATTTGTAAAGTGCAAACTGCAGACTTCACTTTTTATAAAATAAATAATTGTCACCTGGAAAAAAATCCCTGAAGAAAAACAATTTTGTAAAGCAGTTCAACACGCAACTAACACGCTATATAAAATCAAACAGGTGCCAGACATCATTTTACAAATGTGTACATGTGCACAATCAGGGGTGAGTCTATGATTTTCATTTAAGGGGGACTCAGCCCCCAATGAGGGTATAATAGTAAAATAAATAAATAAATAAAATAAAATAAAGGTTTGACTCACAGGGTAGGATGGTAAACCTACTGCAACCAACTTATAGCATTCCACTGTATTGCATAGATGTGTATAACATTTGAGTACTGAACAAGCCAAATACGAATCTTCCTGATCACACACATGCGCGCACACACACACACACACAATTGTCTTCTGATCCTCGCTCTGCGACGCCGCAGTTCAGTCGGATTGAAGAACGCGCTGAAAGACGGGGAGGAGCTGAAGTCTGCCCCCGTTTTCATTGCTAGGCCATTTTTATTACATTTATTACATTTATTTATTACATTTCTATTCAGCCACCCTAAGAATTCTGCGATTCTCCATAAACTCTACACAAATTAGTGATCATCTCAGTCCCCTTTAAATTTCATATGAAAACGGCGGCAGACTTCGGTTCCTCCCTGTCTTTCAGCGCGTTCTTCAAACCGGACTGATGAAACCGCGCCTTTCTTAGAAACAAGCTCTTTGCGTCACAAACTACAGAAGCTCGCTCTGCCAAACCAAAATGAAATCGTAAAATCGATTTTCGTTTTTCAACATTGACATAAACCAAAAATTTGAATTAATCGATAGTAACGATTAATTTCCAAGCTCTAGTCTTGATACAGATGTCAGTTAACATTATTCTAAATAAAGGAGTGCAAGAGGAACATAATCTTCAAAATAGCAGGACTTATTAGGTACCAATTAGGTTTTACCTGCTAAGAATTTTCTTAATATAGTAAAAAAAAAATTAAAACCTGATAAAACCCTTTACGCGAGGTTACGTTCCAGGACCCATTGTGAATAATGAGTTTTCGCAGATGTGTGGTGGAGTCACTAAAAATGCTGCACTGTAAATGATTATTTTTAGAGTTTAAACCCTAAATATGACCCCAAACATGCTCCCAAAACACTTTAATTTCATTTAAAAGTTAGCTTAATACATTACCCTTAAAAAAGAAATAAATGTTTGACGTAAAAATAGAGTACAGTATTGCCTGTATAAAAGCCAAGGAAAAAATCACTGAGATCACTTATTCACATTTACAGAATATACATGTGTGTTGAACCGAGTACAAGGTGCGTGGAGATGAACCATGACATCACGCTTACAAAGCATCGTAGCTATCAGCCAATCAGCAGCTAGGTAAAACTGTTAATGCTCTGTGATTGGCTACTTCCAACACTTCCAGCCAATAGCGTGTCGTAATGGCTATACTGTACGTACGTGATATCGGCGACATTCTATATCATTAAAATAACATTTATATTTATATTTATTGATATTTTGTTGATTTTACTTTATATTACTAAATTAATAAACTACATCTTTCTTAATAATTTTGCATTAAAAGCATGAAAATGTATAAATGGCCACGGAATTAGCCGTAAACACTTTTGCAGGATTTTGTGAGGATTTCAGGGGTCTGCGAAAAATTCACAGATGCAAATTAGTTAGGTTCCAATGAAAATTTCACGGATTTCAGAGGTATTACTGTACATGTGTAACAGGAAGGGGTCACCCCCAAACTGTTCCCACAAAGCGCATGAAATTGTCCAAAATGTCTAGAATGTCTAAAATGACTAGAACTACAGGGCTAAGTCTAACCCCTGAAAAACAACACCACATCATAATCTCCCCCATCAAACTTTACACTTGGCACAATGCAGTCAGGCAAGTACCGTTCTCCTGGTAACCACCAAACCCAGACTCATCCATCGGATCGCCAAATTTCCCTGCCACGAAATTTCCACTGTGGTAAATTTTAACTAAACTAGACATAGTGCAGTAAAAAGTGCATCAATTTATCCAAATTATATTGAAGTAGGTCAAGTCAAGCTTTATATAACTTGGTCATATTCTGGTTAAATTTACAAACACCCAGGAGCATGTGTAAAATATGTTTTGATGATTGATGGGATTTTCATGAATAACACACTTCTTGTGTATAACCTTGAATGACCTATTTATATATCTGTTAATATTCAGCTTCATACATTAGGCTTATTGTGAGTAGGAACTACAGGTTGGGAGGCCTAAAGGCCCTGCTCTTCTGTCGTCATTAATGCAACATTGTTATAACAGATGTTGCTGGTATTGGTCTTCATGAAAAAATTGACCTAACTAAATCATTATCACTTTAAGTGTGTGTGTGTTTGTGTGTATCTTTCTTTTTTTTTTGTGCCACTAATTGTTTCATTGTGTCTGGCTGCTTTTTTGCAGGAATCCAAATTTAAAGAAACTGGAGTTATAACACCTGAGGAGGTAAATGTTGTTTAGTGTTAATAATAAACAATACAATGATATTTGCTGTATGTATTGTATGGCACTAAATTTAAGTCTTTATATAGTTTGTTGCTGCAGGAGATCATCTAGTTCATCACTGCCCCACATGGAAATGGTAAGAACTTTAAATTCTTGTTCTAGAGTTCACACCAGACATGACATGTCTGTGTAAGAATATTGTAAAGTGATGTCATGCTCATGCTTTCAACAGGACTTGCTTTTCAATTCAATTCAACTAAATTTATTTGTATAGCGCCTTTTACAATAGACATTGTCTCAAAGCAGCTTTATAAAAGAAGAGAAACAGAGAAAGGAGAGGAAAAAATAACTAAATAACTACGAATAAAAATAAATGATTAAATACTTAAATTTAAATTATTAAAAATTTATCAACTATTTTGTCCCTATTTTATTTTATCCCTAATGAGCAAGCCTGTGGCAATGGTGGCAAGGAAAAACTCCCTGAGATGATATGAGGAAGAAAACCAGGCTCAGAAGGGACCCTATCTTCATTTGTGTGACACTGGACAGTAAATAATGTAACTGTAACTGATTAATGTCCTTTCTACGACAGGAGTCAATGGCCCATGAGGAACTAATGGGTCACTGTAGTTTCTGAGTTCATTATTGACACTAATTCCTTGTCACAAGCTGACAGATGAAATGGCAGATCTGTGATGGTGTGAAAGTCCCCAAATGGCTCTGTCCATGACTATCTCCTGGGTCACAGGCTGTCCACACAGACCCATCCATAGCATTAGTGAGCACCACCAAGCGATGAGACTCCGGGGGTAAAGGCAGTGGTCACACTGGAAACTGGCAAACACTGGGAGCTCAGGAGTGGGGTGTATAGCTCAACAGAGAAAGACAGAGAGAGAAAGAGAAAGATATGAAGTATGCTTCCGAAAATGTGATGTTTAAAGACAATGTAGATTATGTTTAAAAGGACTCCGGCAAGACTAGCTATGACAGCATAACTAAAAGGGAGAGCCAGAAGGTGACGGACATGAAGGCTTCCCGGGACATAAAGAGTCCAAACACTTCACAGTCAGCAAACCTAAGCGACTTGGCGAGGGTGGTAAGATGACAGCATCCAAACATCCCAGTACACCAAATACTCTATGCACATGAAACTTTCCAGATCTGCTCCTTTACATAAGAAAAACTATACATTGAAAGCTTGACTAAACAAATGTGTCTTCAGCCTATACTTAAACATTAAGACATTGTGTCTGAATCCCGAACACTAATTGGAAGGCTGTTCCATAACTGTGGGGCTTTGAAAGAAAAAGTTCTGCCCCCTGCTGTAGCCTTTGCTACTTGAGGTACCTCCAAATAACCTGCACCATTTGATGGGAGAAGGCGTGGCGGATCATAAAAGACTAAAAGATTGCTCAGATACTGCAGCGCGAGACCATTTAGTGCTTTATAGGTCAGTAACAGGATTTTATAATCAGTGTGAAATTTGACTGGGAGCGAGTGCAGTGTGGCTAAGATAGGAGTGATGTGTTCATATCTTCTGGTTATAGTTAGGACTCTAGCTGCTGCATTCTGGACTAACTGGAGCTTGTTTATGCTCCTATTGGAACATCCAGGCAGTAATCCAACCTAGAGGTAACAAAAGCATGAACTAGTTTTTCTCCATCATGAAGTGACAACATATTTTTTATCTTAGCAATATTTCTGAGATGAAAGAAGGCTACCCTAGTGATATTATCTACATGAGCTTTAAACAAAAGACCAGCCAATCACACCAGTCAATAATCACACCAAGATCTTTTACTGCTGGACATGATGAAACAGAAAGACCATCCACCGTTACTGTGTAATCAGAAAACTCACTTCTAGCTGCATGTGGTCCTAGTACAAGCACCTCTGTCTTGTCAGAGTTAAGCAGGAGGAAGTTAGTGACCATCCAATGTCTAATCTAATCTAATGTCCTTTACACATTCTTCTATCTTTTAATAAGCCGGTGTCTCTCATCTGATTTAGCTGAAACATATAGCTATGTGTCATCGGCATAACAGTGGAAGCTAATACCATGTTTATGAATAATTGCACCAAGGGGTAGCATATATAGGGAGAAAAGCAGTGGGCCTAAGATACCAAGTAACCTTGGTATGCATAGAGAAGTCACCATCTAGATCTACAAACTGATAATGGTCAGTCAAATAAGACCTGAGCCAGGAGAGGGCTGTTCCCTTAACACCAACAACATGTTATAGCCTATCAAGTACAATAGTGTGGTCAATGGTGTCAAAAGCTGCACTAAGATTGAGTAACAGCAGTAAAGAAACACAACCCTGATCAAAAGCCAGTAACAGGTCATGTGCAATGTCCAATGATAATGTCCAAGGCGGTGGATAAGAGACCATGGTGAATCCTGAATATTGTTGATGAGGCTAGTTGTGGATGGAAAGAAGCTGTTTTTGTGGCTTAAGCTTTTAGTCTGGATTGGCTTTCTGCCAGAAGGGAAGTGCCTTAAAAAGGTTGTGTATAGGGTGAGGGGGTCAGTGTACAGGTCCTGAAGAGGTGGCAGATTTTAGCCAATCATGGACTATAATGGTGGTGTACAAGTGCACCATCGTTGTCTTTGGTAGGTTGAACTTCTTTAGCACCAAAATATATAAAAAAGTGCACACATACCACAAACCCAGACAGGGCTCAGATACAGGACAAAAAAGTCAAACTGTAGCAAAGAGCACAATGTCCGCACACTAATACTGTTCCATAAAAGTATTTATTGCAACATTTCGACCACCAGGTCTTCGTCAGGCACAAATCAAGTGAACTGAAGTACAACTCTAAATAACTAACAGGTGGTCATCCGAAGTAAACATGTTCAGTCACTATACAGGTGAATAACGAGAGAGAAGAAGAGAGAAAAAGATACAAATCAAATACAAATCAATAAACACTCCTCAAATTATTTAAACAACTGAAAACAGATGAAGAAATATAATCTCATAAGAAAGGCTTAATATCGATTTTTTTCCCAAAAGGTGACAACGTATTTAAAGTATAAATCCAAAAACATTCCCATTGTAAAAGTTTCCTCTCAAAATCTACCCCCTTTAACGGTTTTAGTACCTTCTCTGTCTGCCAATATACTGTAGGGCACTAACATTGTGGCACATTTGTCTAAAATGAGACATTATAGGCTGCGTTTATCCCCCGTCCTAATATTACTCCGATGTTCACTAATACGAGTACGTAATGATCTAGAAGTTATTCCAACATAAGTGAGACCACACGGACAACGGATGAGATAAACCACATGTGTAGATGAACAAGTTACAGTACCACGTATCAATATATTATGGCCAGTATGTGGATGGCTTAAAGATTTACATTGTGAAAGTACACTGGGCACAATTGCCACACTTACCAGGAAGAAGAGTTGCAGGTTTCACTACACTACCAGTCAAAAGTTTGGACACATCTTCTAATCCCATGGTCTTTCCTGATGTTTATTTCTTTCTACATTGTAAAACAATGCTGAAGGCGGCCGAAATGCACAATAATGTCCTTTGAACAGTTGATATTGAGTTATGTCTGCTACTGATGCTCTGTAAAGCCTTCATAACGGCTCTAATCTGAGGTGCTGTTAATTGGTGATTTCTGAGGCTGGTAACTCTAAATGAACTTCTCCTCTGCAGCAGAGGTAAGTTTTGGTCTTGCTTTACTAGGATGGTCTTCATGTGAGCCAGTTTCATCATGGTGCTTGAGGGGTTATGCAAATGCACTTGACAATACTGTTCTTGCAAGAACTATTCCAGAACACCTGACCTTTGTGTCTTAAAATAACAACTGACTGTTTTTTGTTGTCGTTACATATGGATTACATAAATCCATGTGTGTTATTTCATAGTTTTGAAATCTCCAGTATTGTTCTAGAATGTAGAAAATAAGTCACTAAACAAAAAACATTGAATTAGAAGGTGTGTCCAAACTTTTGACTGGTAGTTTATGTGAAGATAGAGCTATGACGAGCTCTGACCTTACAAGCATGTCACACAGGTTTTTTTTTGACGTTTAAAAACCAAGCGAGGGCCATCTTTAAAGATCTAAATTTATTTCAAATCGCTAGAAATAATATGCCAATGCCTGTATAAAACTTTAGGAAATTCTTAACAAATAAAATCGGGCCATTGCCCAGTTGTGTTTCATTACCCGTAGCACGTAAGCACAGTATTTGAGATTCTTCTATCCATTCCCTACGATAACCACGATGCAAAAACCTTAAAATCAAATCAGCGGACCATCGAGAGTAAGATTACTCACACTTAAACTGGGTAATAAGCAGGCTTTTAATAAGAGGTTTTGGATGAAAGATATCACCTCTTAAAATTGTATTACGATCATTGGTTTACAATACAACTCAGTTTGAAGTTTGCCCTCAGAAATGTGTACCTTTACTCAAGGAAACTAATACTCTCTCTGTCACACTCCATAGTGAACTTCAGATCTAGAATTAAGATCATCAACAATTCAGGCGGGTGTAGAATTCGTTATCATAAAGTTATTGTCAACGTAAAACCTTTGTAAAACATTTGTAAAAAACATTATCTTGTAAAGTTTGTAAAACATTATCTTGGGTAAAAAAAAAGAATTTTATTCATTTAAAAATAAACTCATTTTCAAATATACCCATATACAAACAGGCATAATTTGGTGTAATTTTTGTCTTTGGTAGGTTGACCTTCTTTAGCTGTCACAGGAAGTATAACCGCTGGTGCGCATTTTTAATTAAAGAGGTAATGTGCAGCACCCACTTGAGATCCTGCTTGATGATTTTTCCCAGAACACCATAGCCACTGTGTAGCCTGGAGGTGGCAGCATCATGCTTTTGGGCTGCTTTTCTTTAGCCAGAACTTGAGCTTTTATAAATGTGGAGGAAATTGTGAGTAACTAGGCTAATTTAGAGCCTTTGGTGTCTACTAGTAAGCTGAAAATAAAAAGGAATTTCACTTTTCAGCAATAACAAATCTAAATCAACAAAGGAATAGCTTAAGCAAAAGGTTCTAACAGGATTTATCTTGGTTTTATTTTTTTTGCATGTCAGAAATCTGCCATTTTAACATGGGAGTATTCATTGTATGTGTGGTGTAAGTGACTAAAACCAAAGCAGTATTCCTTCCGCTCTCTAATGTGAAATGTTTCAAATGTCATAGGAAATAATTCATGCCAGGGTGGTGTGATATTGTCTGACACACAAATGTTGGACCCTACTATATGCTATAAAAAATAGGCTAAAAGGAAGCACAATTCAATTCAATTCATCTAACTTGATGGTCATCACAAAACATGGAATCTATTAGTGATTAGCCAATACTATTTTCAATCACCAATGGGGTCTTATTTTATTTTGGCCAAAACAAAGGCAAATAAATGGATTCAAATAAAACCTTTGCCTCTTTCAGTATCATATTAACTATGTCTGAAATGTTGGAATAACACAAAACCGACTGTCATTGCACTTGAGCAGAACATTAATGGTTTCTTGTCACTTTCTTGCTTTCTGTTTTAAACACAGGGTTAGGTATTTGTTCATAGAAGAGCATGTGAATTATGATGACAGTAATACGCACTCCTGTCACTTGTCATTAGAGTGTTTATCAGCTGAATTAGCACTGAAAAGCCAGTGTCCTCACACAGGTAGCTCTGAGTGGAGCATTAATGAGAATCCCAGACATAAACTTAAAACAATTGTCTAATACTTTCTCATGTGTGGTTATGATGATAAGCAGATTTTGATTTTGAATTCACACTTTAATCACTGTGTGCCATAATGACCATACACTACCAGTCAAAAGTTTGGACACACCTTCTAATCCCATGGTCTTTCCTGATGTTTATTTCTTTCTGCATTGTAAAACAATGCTGAAGGCGGCCGAAATATACAATAATGTCCTTTGAACAGTTGATATTGAGATATGTCTGCTACTGATGCTCTGTAAAGCCTTCATAACGGCTCTAATCTGAGGTGCTGTTAATTGGTGATTTCTGAGGCTGGCAACTCTAAATGAACTTCTCCTCTGCAGCAGAGGGAGGTTTTGGTCTTGCTTTACTGGGATGGTCTTCATGTGAGCCAGTTTCATCATGGTGCTTGATGGGTTTTGCAAATGCACTTGACAATAATGTTTAGCAAGAACTATTCCAGAACACCTGACCTTCGTGTCTTAAAAGAACAACTGACTGTTGTTTTTCGTCATTACATATGGATTACTTAAGTCCATGCGTGTTATTTCATAGTTTTGAAACCTCCAGTATTGTTCTAGAATGTAGAAAATAAATCCCTAAACAAAAAACATTGAATTAAAAGGTGTGTCCAAACTTTTGACTGGTAGTGTACATCAATTTGGTTTGTAATCAGGTACCTCCTATTGGATTTTTTGCAGTGCTCCTGAGCTTTCATGCCATTAAACCAGAGAAGAGCGGTTATACAAACTGTACAGATGACAGTTGAGAGAATTTTTAAATGTCTAAGCAAATGAATAAAAATGCTGAGGTGCCTGAACACTGACACCAGAGACCAGATTCTGTGAGCGGCAGTGCAGTTTTATTGACAATAATCAAGTGCCACAATCTTGTGCAAGAAAATGGAGTGAAAAGCTTTTTGCGGAGTGTCGGCAGTCTGGAACGGCACTGAGCTTCTGAGGCATGGCAATGAGGCGGGACCCAGGAGGCTGGCAGGGCACAGCGAACTTGGGTAGCGTCATTTTCTTCAGAATCCTCAGGCCACATCTTAGCTCTTGTGTCAGAATCGTCCTTATCTTCACGGAGGCACTGTGCCCCATGCAACGCTCCTTGCTAAGACAGCTGCTCTGATTGGCTGCCTGTTTTTTTGTCGTGCTTTTGCCACACCTTGCAGCCATGTGCCTTCCGGCTATCCACAACAGTAGGGGTGCTGAAATGGTACTGTTTGTAGTAGCAGGAGGAGCGGAGAAATGCAGCTTAAAGGCAGTCACAATACATTAGTATTAAGAAATTCATTCAATAAAACAGAACTGACTGAATTGGTCAGTGATTATTGCCCCACCAATATTGGCTTGAATAGTGATCAGTTGAATGAAAAGGAAGGCTCATGCTCCTTTTTAAAGTGACTTACCTCAGATGACACTCTGCAATCTTTCAAATCCTATTATTTCGGTAACAGGTTCTGGTCCTGATATATAAGGGAAGTTTAGGTATAGTTCAATACATGTTATTTACTAAGCAAAATATATAATAGAAAATATTCAAATGTGACACCATGAAGGCTTTTCCCAGACTACCTCACATCCTTAAAATCATTCCACAGTCTCTGTGTGAATCTTGGAATTGGAAATGCCAGTGTCAAAGTGTCATGAACACAGATATCAGGTCAAAGTTTTCAAAGGCCAGGGTAGACACACTTGTAATGACAGTAATCCCCCATTTAAACAATAAATGAAAATCCACAATACACAAACGCTACCCCCAAATGCTTTTTCTTTTTTTGTATAAGCCGCAAATTACTCTCCCATGCTCTTTAAACACACACAGAAAACATTTGATGGATTTGGGGTAAATTCTTAGAAATATCACATTTATAGTGAGTACTCTATGTAAGAATGTTTCTTGCCAGAAGCCTTAGGAGGTGCAGAGCGTTTGGGTGACATAATAGGGCTTGCAGAAAACGGTAAAAAAAAAAAAAAATATATATATATATATATATATAAATATACAGAACAGAACAAAATGACCCGCGAAGAACTGGGATGCTGGAGAATTCTGCATCACTTTCCCCAACTGCCAGCAGCTAGCCAGCAGCTAATCACAACCGTGATTAAATGAATGGGGCATTCCGATTGGCCAGACTTGTTCCTCCAGCCAAGCTGTATTTTGATTTTCAGCATCCCCGCACTGCGCTTTCCTAAACAACGCTACGTGGTGTTATTAACATTTTACTTCATTTTCAATTACTGTTTATATTTTGTAATTATTAATCATTTTTTTTAATAAATTACCTTATTTCAACATAAAAACAATTCACTATAAGCTTTGCGGATATCGCGATATGCCGGGAAAATCCGCAAAAAAATGAGTTATGTTCCAAATAAAAATCCGCGATATATTGGGACCGCGGTATATGCCGGGGGATTACTGTATTACAGCTACAGGATTTGTTCAAGAAAATCTATATATCTCACTTGAATCTAAATAATTTTTGTTCCCACATATGACACTTGTGAGAACATGGTTGCTACAGCAGGTTTGTTTTGCAGCTGTGGTACAATGTCTGAAGGAGAGAAATGTGCTGGGTACTGTTGCAGCCTTGAGCTGCGCTAACAAACAAAATTAAGGATCTCAAATTAATAATAACTAAAATTAATATTGCTAGCATGACCCATGCCACAACATGGGACATTCTTGGAAAATTCTCAATTATGAACGTACACATTTTGCTAGTTATGTAGTTCTTTCAACACCTAATAATTGCCATATTCTATTACAAATAGACATATATACAAATATAGACATTGGTGGTGTAGTAGTTAGTGTTCTGTGGATGCAAAACAGGTCCAAATCATCAACCTTCCACCACTACCACATACCAACTGTGTTTGACTTTTGTCTAATGTGGGATTTGTTGAGATGTAATTCTTCAAAGATAAGATTCAAGATTTAGATTCAAGAGGTTTATTGTCATTATTGTGTTATTGTCACTGTGAAAAGAGTCTTGAACCAGACAATGAAATTTGTGCTACTCTCCCTTAAAAAAATAATAAATCATAGAAAAAATTAAAATATGTACCAATATTTACAAGATTTAAATATAAATACCCATATTTAGTAAGTAAGATGCTCTGTGCATTGTGCAAAAATACAAACAGTACAACATTCAGTGGGAGTGAGGGGGTTAGTGTTGAATGTATTGTTCAGAAATCTTATGGATAGTAGTAAGTAAATTTTTTTTGTCCTTGATTTCACAAACGTCAGAAGTCTGAAGAGCCTGTGTTGTGGATGTGTATTGCCCTTGATGATGATGTGGGCCCTCATGATGACCCTAGTGCTGTAAATGCCATGGGGTGATGAAAAGGCTGCACCAGAGATAAACTGTGTAGTTTTTATCACGCTGGAAACCTTCCTGCCCTGAACAGTGCAGCTTCTATGCCACACTGTGATTGAACTGGTGATCACACTTTAAATTGTACATCTGTAGAAGTTGCTGAGGATCTCGGTTAACTTGCCAATTTTCTCAGGCTTCTCAAGAAATACAGTTGCTGCTGTGATTTCCTTAAGAGCTGCTGAGGGTTGTGAGACCAAGTGAAGTCCTCGCTGATGTAGGTTCAGAGGAATTTAAAGTTTTTCACCCTCTCCATGTCTCACTGATGTAGATTGGGGTGTCATGCGACCATATTCTGTTTGAAGAGAAGGGACTTTTTTCTACTCAACTTTCAAGGAAATATTTGTTCAGTCTTTTTTCTGAATGCGCTGTCATGAACATAAACATTTAATGTGCTTACAGATGCCTGTACATCACATAATGTAGCTCTTTCTTTCATATATCTCTGAACATTAAATAGCCTGACCTTGGACAAATTTTGCTGGGATGCCCACTTCTGGGAAGATTGGCAACTGTCTTGAAGACTCCTCATTTGCAAACAGTCCTTCTTATTGTAGAATGCTGAATTTTAAAAAAATTTTACAGATGGGATTTTAACCATTTATAGGTTTATAAGCAGCAGCAGCAGTTGCTTCTCTTGAGGTCATAGCTAATGTCATTTGTTCTTGGCATTATGTAGACACGCATCTGAGTGCTCCAAAACACAACTGACAAAAATTCAGATTTTATAGAGGTAGTCAAACTTTCTGATGAATAATTAAACTTGCATTATTTGTAATTGATCAAATAATTAATCGTGCATTATTTGTGTTATTTGTTTGTTTATATATATTTGTGAGGACCACACAAGTGTTAATTAGGCTCTGATGAATAATAGCATAGAATTGTAGGAGGGTGGACTCCCCCCCCCCCCCCCAAGATTGTACATAGCAAAATTTTTAACATTTATAACAGCCAGTGGTGTTTCACAGGGTTGCTGCTTAATGTCTTAATGAATCTTAAAAAAAAAAAGATTTTTGAAATGTATGGTATTAAAATGTCCAAAATATGGTGTTTTTTTTTTAAACTATTAGGTATTATATTCTGAGCTTTTTAATCATTTTTGGACACCTGGAAAGTTAGGAAGTGTCTCCAGATACTTTTAGTCACATTTAGTGTATTTTCAAACCTTGCTTTCATGTCTGTTTGCAAAGATCATACCAGATATAAAGTCTTTAACATTCACAACAGTAAATGTAGGCAGTCTGCCTGAATACATACAAAACCTAAGTGTGATTAGTTCACGATAGTTCAAGCCATTTTTGGATAGTTACACAACATAGTGTAATGGGTTTTAGACTATCTGGAGTGGCACACCTCTCAGCAGTGCTGATGAGGCACTTCACAGAAGGACTGGGGTCCTACCTGATTGGTAAGCTATGATTGTAATGTGTTATGACAATAACCTGAAGCACAGATAAATAACTGGTCTGAGAAATGACTAGGTGCAATGCAACTTTAATAGTTTCATATGGTGCATTCTGGCCACAGTAGACCTTTGTAGACCACTGTGAGATTAACCGCCTGGCTAACAAATTTGGAATAAATAGCCTTAAGACATAGCCCTGAGTTTGACAGGAATGTCATTCTGTAAGATCACCAAGTTCCCATTGTCCACCTTGGCACATACATGGCCATTGTGCCGGCATGGTTCTAGCATCCAGGATTGTTTCCTAGACCACTCTGTGCTTTGGTTTTTAGGCTTTTACCCAAAACACACTGCCACCACAACAAAGTACTTTAGGAATTACACCAACTGAAAAATCTGAAGGAAGATGCCTTCAGATGGAGCGTTGATATTGGCCTATAATTAGACAGCTTACAGGGGTCAATGTCAGGTTTTTAACTGGGTTTGATACAGTGCTCAGCGTAAATGAGTACAACACACTTTGAAAAGTAACATTTTAAGCAGTCAAAAACAATCTCCAAAATGTTGACAAGACTAAGTTTAATATAACATCTGTTTAACTTATAACATGAAAGTAGGGGGTGGCACGTTCGCCTCACACCTCCAGCATTCTGGGTTCGAGTCTCGCTCCCGCTCACTGTGTGTGTGTGGAGTTTGCATATTCTCCCCATGCTTGGTGGGTTTCCTCCGGGTGCTCCAGTTTCCTCCCACAGTCCAAAGACATGTTTCTAGGCTGATTGGAGTATCTTAATTGCCCGTAGTGTGTGATTGCATGAGTGAATGAGTGAGTGTGTGTGTGCCCTGCGATGGGTTGGCACTCCATTCAGGGTGTATCCTGCCTTGATGCCCGATGATGCCTGACGCACAGGCTCCCTGTGACCCGAGGATAGATTGGATAAGTGGTACAGACAATAAAATGAAATAAAATGAAAATAAGGTAATAATATATCTTGGAGACCAAAATTTTCAGTTTTACTTAAATTAGGGTGATGCAAAAATGAGTACACCCCACTGAAAGTCTTTGGAGCAAAGCTAAATTTTAGACTACCAATGTCTAATTTAACAAGAATTCAACCACAAGTGAGTCTAATTATTCATTACACAGATGTCGAGCAGACAGTTGACTATAAAAAGGGTGTTACTTAAAGAAAACCCTGTTTCCCGTGACACAATACAGCGTACACTGCAGAGGATTGGCATGCATGGGTGTCGTCCACAAAAGAAGCCTCTCCTAAAGTCCCCACAGTGTGAATTCACAGATGTACTGCTCTATACTGAAAGAGAAGATGCTACCATCACTCCATGCCCTTGGTCGTCGTCCACTTTTCCAAAATGACAGTGATCACATCTAAGGCCACTGTTGGATTTCTGAAGAATAACAGGGTGAAAGTGATTCAGTGGCCAAGTATGTCTCCTGATCTGAACCCAATCGAACACCTATGGGGAATTCTGAAGAAACAAGTTGAGCATCACTCTCGATCCAGCATCCAGTCTCTAAAAGAGGTTATTATTGAAGAATGGAAAAAGATAGATGTTGCAAAATGTCGCCAACTTGTTCATTCCATGCCTAGAAGACTTGGTGCTGTCATTAAAAATCATGGCGGCCATACAAAGTACTAGATGTAATAGTTTTTGTTGTGGGGTGAACTCATTTTTGCATCACCCTAATTTGAGTAAAACTGAAAAATGTGTAATCTAAGTTATATTGTTAACCTTACTTTCATGTTATACGTTAAACAGATGTTATTAAACTCAGTCTTGTCAACATTTTGGAAATTGTTTTTGTGTTCATTGAGATACTGCTTAAAATGTTACTTTTGGGGGTGTACTCATTTACACTGAGCACTGTAACTGTTTGTTTAACATATTCAGGTACATAGCCAATGCTTAGGGAAGAACCAATTAATGCTTTTGAATAATGATAATGAATGCTTTTGGTATTATCTCTTGTCTATTAGTATCTGTTAATATACAGGCAGAAAGCAGAGAGACTAGAAACTTGTCAAAGTGCACTATGAATAGAGAAGAACTGATTTATTTACCCAGTGTTAACTTTTAGCCAAGCTCACCAACATTGGCATGATTAAAATATAGTTTAATTACATACCCATTACATCAATTGTTCAATGGTGTTCCTTATTTTATTATGTAATAAATCATCCCTTTTTATGATCAGTTAAACTGTGGTATTTTTTCCAACCTCTTGTACAGGATGTGTCAGATTAATTATTAGCATGGCTGATACTATCTTGCTAAAGGATATTTTCCCTATTGTAATTCAAAGTGCTTAAATAATTTTGTTTAACTGTAGGGCATCAGGAGAAGAAGCAAAGGTGAAGCCATACTTGCCCAAGGACAAGCAGTTTCTGTTAACCCGTAATGGTATGTAGTGCCTAACTGGGTTTTGGAAATTTCATTAATAAAGCCGAAAATAAATACATAATTTAGTTTAATAGAAATTACAGTCTTTAAATGGCAAAATTCATAGTGTAGCTTCCTCTGTCTCAGTCCCATGTTACAAGCGTTGTAAACAAATGGAGTACTCTGACGAGCTGGAGGCCATTATAGAAGAGGATGATGGTGATGGAGGATGGGTTGACACTTATCATAACTCTGGTAAGATCAGAATCAACTCCCAAAAAGTGAACCTATTTTTGTTATGGTATCTGTGTTAGAATTAAAGTTAATTTAAATATTTTTAGTTAATAAAAATATTTATTAATTTGACATTTCCAGTGACTGGAATGATGGAGGCAGTTCGTGAAATCTCGTTGGATAACAAAGTAATGTGGTAACTGTACACAAGTTCCCGCAACAGAGGATTTCCCCATTTAGTATTAACATACTCAGATGTCTTCTTTTATTTGAACATGAATGTTTTTTCCCTTTTGAAGGATAATATGAATATGAATGTGCACTTGGGCAGTGGAATTAGTGATGATGATGATGACGTAGAAGCAGCGGATATGAAGGGTAACTGCAAGAACATAATTTTAAAAAATATTTTTAAATGAACATATGTTTTAATGAATCTTGATCATCTTGAAATACAAATACATTAACTGCTTTGTAAATATAAAGCTAATCTGTGTATTTCAGAGTATGAAGAAAGTGGACTTTTGGAAACAGATGAGGTACAGAGAGTCTTGTATTAGTATTTTTCTTCAGGAATATCGATATTGGTGACTTGTTTGTGCATAAAATCTACTGTTTTAACATTTGTGTAGGCGACTCTTGACACAAGTAAAATGGCAGATACAGCTAAGTGGAAGGCTGAGGCAAGCGGAGAAGATGCCATTCTTCAGACCAGAACCTATGATCTATACATAACTTATGACAAATACTATCAAACTCCTAGGCTGTGGCTTTTTGGATATGATGAGGTTCATGCATCTTCATCTTCATGACCCAAAAAAAAACAACAGATGTGATTTTAGACTTATAAAAGGTAATTTTAATCATTAATTCTTAGCCTGTGTGTTGTGCTGTTTCCCAGGAAAGACAGCCACTCACTGTTGATCAGATGTATGAGGACATCAGCCAGGATCATGTTAAGAAAACAGTCACCACTGAAAACCACCCACACCTGCCTCCTCCTGCAATGTGCTCTGTGCACCCATGCAGGTACTGAAATTTTAACAACCTACACAAAATCTGTTTTGTGATGCTTTCTTTAAATGACCCAAAAAAGTCTCCCCCTCTACAACCTCTCAGAGTAGGAAATTGCTCTGGGCAAAATTCAGCTGCAAATATGCTGATGTGTGTTTCAGGCCCTATACCTATTTTTAGTAATCATGGACACTGATAACTGGTACTTCAATAAACATTACATTAAATCAGCATAATGTTTAATATTTACATTTATTTAAAATAATGTTTAACATTATTTTAATAAAGTGTTTAATGCTATAAACAGTATAACAGTTGCAAAACATGTTCAAAGTAAAATAATTTGCACCAAGTAATGTTTTAATAGAATATTTAAAATAAAGAACTTAAATAAGAATTAAATAAAATGAGGAGAAAAAATGAACAAATCCAATGTCCAGGATCTGCTCTGTAGTCCTAATAGAGCAACACCAAGTTGTGGTGTAGAGATTGCAGCCTTTCAGTATGTTCTCCTGTGAGGCTGCGCCTATTCTTTTCACATGCCATGACTGAAAATGCACTCATGTAAGTGCTTCATTCCCATGTTTCTCACAAACACCAAAAAGCATGTTTGACTGGATTAACTTGACAAATTGTCCACATTTCAAGCAATTCAGTAATGCTGTAGTGGGCCATTGTGCCAGATGTTGGTTCATGTGTTTTTTGTTTTTTTTAATGGTTTTGTCAGATATTTGTATAACTAACAAATTATTTCTTTTATCTTCATTAAAACAAGTTGAAGTGCAGAAAATGCTGAATATCAGCTGTTGGTTGGGTCATAATTGATGGCTACATTCGATGATCCTGTTTAATGCTTGTTTGTTGTGGAATAAAATGGTCAAACAGAGTAACTCAACAGCCTGTTTCCGATACCGGGCCGTGTGCCTCATGGTGGTGACTGAGAAGTTGCTTTAGTCTGACATCCCCAATATTTACATGAATTTAGATGGTTTTGTGATTGTGCATGCTTGAGATCTGGACATCCCAGGGAAATCTTGCAGGCTTGGGGGCTGTTTTTACTTTAACTGGTGGTGTCAGTGTATTTAACTGCTGTGCATCAGTTTGCGAACATTCTGTTTGCCACACGAGTTTGGCATTGTTGTCGTCTATGTGCCACTGGATGGAAAGAGCAGCAGAAGCACTGGCACAGGTGTCTGAGTGTGTGCAACAGCAGCTCCAGTGCACCTCTCATACTCTTCTCTTTGTCTTAGGTGATATGTACTACTGGCACCTTGAAATATTCCTCCCTTTTTTCCAGCTATGTCTAATGCAACATTAGGAACAATATTTTGGACAAATGCTATGGAAACATATCCGGTTGTACTGTAAAAGTAAAACCATCCCTTGCAAACTCTGATCACATAACGGAGCAGCTTAATTCCTGTATTCCGTACTGTGCTGAGGTCAAGAAAGCTTGGATATATGCTGGTGAAAGCTGTTGTTCAGTGTCAGGTGTTTTTTGATGCACCAGTCGGACAGTATACGGATCTGTTCCCTATAGGCTCATCTCCTTTGGGTTTGAGGCCGACCACAGTGTTGTCGTTAGCTAATTTAATTGATTGCATTAGAGGAGTGGATGGGAGTGAAGGGCATAGAAGAGTGGGCTCTAAGTGTGATGGTGGAGGAGGTGTGGGTTTTTATCCAGGGGCAGGTGGATGTGGGAAGTCCAGGTTATACAGCTTGTCCACTAGTATGCCCAGGATAATTGTATTGAATGCTGAGTAGTCAATGAAGAGCACTCATACATAGTTCCCTTGGTGTACTAAGTGGCTCAGTGCAGTGTGGAGGGCTATGTTGATGGTATCATCAGTTGATCTGTTGAACTGATTAGAATCAAAGGTGGGACGGAGGCTGGCTTTCAATGTGCTGTACCACTCGTTTCTCATAACATTTCATAACAATGTATGTGAGGGCTATTGGTATAGCAATTGAGAGTGCTGACAACTGGCTTTTTGGGAACAGGGATGATTGTAGCAGGCTTTCAGCAGGTTGGGATGGATGCTTGTGTAAGGAAGATATTGAATAGCTTTGTGAAGACCCCTGAGAGCTGGTTTGCACAAGCCTTTAACACCTTCCTGAATGTTCAATCAGGACCAGCTGCTTTCTTGGGTTTGCCAATTTCAGCATGCATCTCCCCTGTTGTTCCTGTAAGGTGAGCTTGTGAGGTGTGGTGGATGGTGGGGGAGGTGTGACTGTGTATAGCAGTGCTGTCTCAGCACTGATGGTTATAGGTGGTCTGACTTTGTAATTGGTGATCTGCTGAATATCCTTTCACACCTGCTGTGGGTTGTTGTTGTGTTTTTAGTCCTTCTTGGCTGTGTTGGTCCCTCTCCTCAGGTCAGTCCTTGCAACGCTGTACTGTGTCCTGTCCCTTGCCCTGAAGGCAGCATTACATGCCTTTAAAGACTGTCCCTGTCTAGTCATGGTTTGCAATTGGGATAAACCAGGATGTGTTTGTTTACCGTCATATTATCAGTGCAGGTATTTATGTAGAACAAAGCAGTTTCAGTATATTCCCCAAGTCTTGGCATTTAAATATATTCCAGTCTGTGTGTGCAACGCAGTCTGAAGTTGAGTGAGTAATCCCACTGTCTAGGTTTGAATAACTTGGTTTGCCTTTTAGGCAGGGTCTATGCTGGAATGAGGAGCAGTGAGAGGTGGTCTGACAGGCCCAGATGTGGTATGGGTACTGCATGCATGCTTTAATTCGGGATAGACATCATCCAGTGTGTTCTTACCCTGATAGCATAATGTAATACTGTACAAAGTAACAGTAATGAGCACTGTCCTTAAGCATGTTTGGTTAAAGTCTCCAGCAATAGTGTACACTCCATCAGGATAAGCTTGTTGCTGTTTGTTTATAGTGTTATACAACAGGATGAAAGCAATGCTAATGTTAGGTTCTCGTGGTATGTAGCAGCAGTAAAGAGCACTACAGTGAGCTTTCGTGCCAGGGAGAAAGGTCTACACATATAAAGAATAAATTAAAAAAGTAATTAATTGAGTAAGAATCCAACAAACTGACAATACTGCTATGCATGGTCTTCTGCATAAGGATAAGGACATTCAGCATTATGCAACAGAAATAATCAATGTTGTCACATGGTGTGAAGATAATTGCCTATTGTGGGTTGTGCATCTTGGTACACAACAATGTACTTTGTCTGTAGGCTTAGGGATTTTGGAGTGGCCCAGATGGTTATGCGGATGTATTACCATGACTTTATTGAATACATCTTTCTGTATCTGCTTGGTTTAGTTACCTCAAGTCTCAGCTGAAGTGTCTGGTGTATGAAAATAAAACAATGAGGGCGTTGAAGAGGTTGTTTGTTGCAGCATATCAGTGACAATATACATGAAGTACTTTGGGTTCATCTGAGTCAGGAAGACAAAGGACAAATCTTGCACAAACATTTTATACTGTTTTTCCTGTTTGCAATTTAAATTTTAGTATTCAATTCAATTTGTATAGTGCTTTTAACAATGGACATTGTCTCAAAGCAGCTTTACAAAAGTATAGAAACAAAGAAGAGGAAAAAATTCTAAAGTTTAAAGTTAGGTAACTATTTTATCCCTATTTTATCTCTAATGAGCAAGCCTGAGGCTACGATGGCAAGGAAAAACTCCCTGAGATGACATGAAGAAACCTGGAGAGGAACCAGGCTTAGAAGGGAACCCATCCTCATTTGGGTGACACTGGACAGTAAATAATGTCCAAGGGCTTATGAGGTCAGTGTAGTTTCTGAGTTCATTATAGACACTAATTCCTTGCTGTCGCAAGCTGACAGATGTAACAGCAGATCTGTGACAGTGTGATAGTCTCCAAGTGGCTCTGTCCACAGCTGTCTCCTGGTCACAGGCTGTCCACACAGATCTATCTACAGCATCAGTGAGCACCACCAAGAGCCGAGACCCCAACCAGGGTTAGACCGTCTGCAGAGTTCTGCTTTGAATGCATAATTGAGTGTAAGAATTGAGTATCACCCAAATGGCCGGGTGATACTATTGTCTAGCCGGATGTCTTTAAATAGTAATCATGGTCACATACACCTTGGCTTGGTATTGTTACAGGTGTTATCATCAAAATGGTTGGGTGATACTATTATTTAAATTGGTAATCACGGTCATGTCTATACCCTTTGTTCAGAGATGGTCCTTGACGTCCTGTTGCCACTCCCATACTAATAATTGATTAAGGTTATTTATTTAGTGTTCTAAACATATTCCTCTATGATATTTAAGCCTTTTTGGCTTAAGTTACTCTGGAACAATCTCATGTGCTCTTTCCAGAATGTGATTTACTCTAATCTGGCTATCTACCTATAGTGGGGTAGCTGAAGTGCTAGTTTAAAAGATTTACATACATAGCCAAGGTATGATTAAGACACCAACACATGTCTAAAAGCAACTACTCTGTATTGATTACACAAGCATTCAAGATCAAAAAATATTATAATAATGATCATAAAAACAATGTCAGTCAGTATTGAAGAATATAATTTGTTTTGTTTAAAAACTAAAATATTTAGAAATGATTAAATGTATCATACATTGTATCATAGATCATAAACTGTTCAAGTCATTTTGCCTTCTTGTGTCAAAATTAAAAATAGTCTCTTCACTCATCACTGTTTGATCCTTACATTTGTAGTGAAATAATTTAGTGAGTTCTTTTCTGCTGGCTAATTTTCCTATATTTTAGTACATCATTCAACTATTTTAAATCTTTGTAATAACAAAGTAAAAAACATTTTGGACAAACTCATTTTTGACTGCCAGAATTCAGTGACATAATGAATTTTCCCACACCATCAAAACAATCGTATGTGAGCCTCCCATTTATTTTTTTCAAACAGGTTTTGTCACTGTTTGCTTTTATTTCCGTGTAGGAACAATTTATGGACAATCAGTAGGGCAGTGGATTTTACTACTTTAGAGATGTTTATGCCATTTCTTTTCCCCAGACATGCCGAAGTGATGAAGAAGATAATTGAGACTGTGGCTGAAGGTGGTGGAGAGCTTGGGGTTCATATGTATCCTTGCCTTTGATACATTTTGTACATTGAATATGCTTGTTTTTCCAAAATCTACTTTCATTACTGTATAAAGCCAGTTTAATGCTGACTACAGCAATCTTATAGATGATTACTTGTCACACTGTACAAGAGCATTTTGATAAATTCTTGTCCCAGTTCAACAACAAGCTGTGCAATAATCTTGTTGAGTTCAGATTACATGATGAAGATCCATATTTATGAGTGCCACTGCAGAAATATACTGCTCTGTATTTAATAGTGATGCCAAAAATGATTATTCATATTAAAATGTTCATATTTTAGATTTATATTTTTATGGCTTGTCTCTCTTAGTCAAGATGTAGACAGGAAAGTCTGCATGTAAACTTTTGAAATTTAAACAGGCAGCTTTTTTTTTTTTTTTAATTAAAAAGTGCTCTAGTATTTACCTTAAACATTAGATTAGTGAAAAGACACTTGTATTGCATTTTATCCCATCCATTGTATTTTACTCAGTGGTGGGCCATCTGGTCCAGCAAGGCCTTCTCTGCTGGCCTAAACAGCAGTGATCTGAATCACTGACTTGCATTTAAATATATTTAATATATTTTTTATGCATGTGTACTAAATTATTCCCAATAGTCTATTCTCTACATTTCATAGCTCTTCTCTTGGTTGTGCTGCTTCTAGTAGTGTATATATATGATAACAGTATTTATCCAATCATATTTCAGCCATCATCATGACATCATGTGTTGCCAGGGTGAAAGAAATCCTTTAAAAACTCCTTTAAGGCCTTTAAAAAACAATATTGCAGGTGCCCGTAGCTTAAAATAAGTGTCAATGAAATTGTTCCATTAACCAATCAGATTTCGAGTTGGCGTCACTGGGGCCATCTAGCAGGCATACGATTACGTCAGCAATTTCCCGTCCTATATATATATAGGAACATGGATGTTCACAAACCATCAAGCAAAGCTGAGCTGTTTGCTTTTTTGCAAAAAGAGTGGTATAAAGTTCCCCATCAGCAATGTGAAAAACTAGTGCAGAGCATGGAGCCAAAACTCATGCAAATCAGGGTTATTCCACCAAATACTGATTTCTTAATGTTATTTAGCCAAAGCATTAACACAATTTGTTTACAAATTATTTGCATTTTGTTTTATTTGAGTTATTAAAGCTCTGCAAATACTGCATGATCTTGGGTTATTTTGATGTGTTGTCCTTTCCTTTAAATATACACTCTAAATAACAATAGTTATATTTTGAATTTAGGAGAAATATTATCAGCAGTTCACAAAAATGAAACAAAACTGTTAATCTCACCAATACATGCACCTGTAAGAAAAAAAACATAAGAAACTGATTATTTTGCAGTGGTATATATATACACTATATTGCCAAAAGTATTCGCTCACTTGCCTTGACTCGCATATGAACTTAAGTGACATCCCATTCCTAATCCATAGGGTTCAATATGACGTCGGTCCACCCTTTGCAGCTATAACAGCTTCAACTCTTCTGGGAAGGCTGTCCACAAGGTTTAGGAGTGTGTTTATGGGAATTTTTGACCATTCTTCCAGAAGCGCATTTGTGAGGTCACACACTGATGTTGGACGAGAAGGCCTGGCTCTCAGTCTCCGCTCTAATTCATCCCAAAGGTGTTGAGGTCAGGACTCTGTGCAGGCCAGTCAAGTTCATCCACACCAGACTCTGTCATCCATGTCTTTATGGACCTTGCTTTGGTCACTCGTGCACAGTCATGTTGGAAGAAGAAGGGGCCAGATCCAAACTGTTCCCACAAAGTGGGGAGCATGGAATTGTCCAAAATGTCTTGGTATGCTGAAGCATTCAGAGTTCCTTTCACTGGAACTAAGGGGCCAAGCCCAGCTCCTGAAAAACAACCCCACACCATAATCCCCCCTCCACCAAACTTTACACTTGGCACAATGCAGTCAGACAAGTACCGTTCTCCTGGCAACCGCCAAACCCAGACTCGTCCATCAGATTGCCAGATGGAGAAGCGCGATTCGTCACTCCAGAGAACGCGTCTCCACTGCTCTAGAGTCCAGTGGCGGCGTGCTTTACACCACTGCATCCGATGCTTTGCATTGCACTTGGTGATGTATGGCTTGGATGCAGCTGCTCGGCCATGGAAACCCATTCCATGAAGCTCTCGGCGCACTGTTCTTGAGCTAATCTGAAGGCCACATGAAGTTTGGAGGTCTGTAGCGATTGACTCTGCAGAAAGTTGGCGATCTCTTCGCACTATGCGCCTCAGCATCCGCTGACCCCGCTCCGTCAGTTTACGTGGCCTACCACTTCGTGGCTGAGTTGCTGTCGTTCCCAAACACTTCCATGTTCTTATAATACAGCTGACAGTTGACTGTGGAATATTTAGGAGCGAGGAAATTTCACGACTGGATTTGTTGCACAGGTGGCATCCTATCACAGTTCCACGCTGGAATTCACTGAGCTCCTGAGAGCGACCCATTCTTTCACAAATGTTTGTAAAAACAGTCTGCATGCCTAGGTGCTTGATTTTATACACCTGTGGCCATGGAAGTGATTGGAACACCTGATTCTGATTATTTGGATGGGTGAGCGAATACTTTTGTCAATATAGTGTATATATATATATATATATATGTATATATTAACTCACAATGGCTGACAGGAGAAGAAATTTATTTGATTTAGTGTGAAATGCACGGCCCGCCACTGATTTTACTATATAAAAATATTGATGATGACAGAAGAATGCTTCCTTAATTGTGTTCTCCAGGTATCTCCTGATTTTCCTGAAATTTGTGCAAGCTGTTATTCCAACAATAGAATATGATTACACAAGACACTTCACTATGTAAGGTCCCAGGATTGCAGCTGGAATACTTCATAAAAGAGAGCTGTATGGAACTGCAGGCAGTGGCCAGCAACACATTTACACAAGATGATTTAAATAATTAAACAATGTTATATGACTTTGCATGGGTAAGAGGGCTAAATGATTAATTGTTACATTATTCCCTGATGTAACTCCATATTCTCTGGAAATGTTTTGCCATTCTTTAGGGCAAATTCTGTCTTGCTTGCCTCATGTTGGAAAGTTTTATGTTTACACTGGATTCAAACACCACCACTAACCACTCTCTTATGTATTACTGGTGAAAAACTGCTTAAAAAATAATCATGCTAACCAACATAACTTCTGCTTGTTGCAGCTTCTGACTAGGTGTGAAATAAAACACGTATTAAAAGTGTTGCACCTGTTCATTCTTGCAGGAGTATGATTTATCCCAAGTTATTTGAATTATTTACTGTTTGAATGTTCGAAATATTGCCCAGTCTCTAAATTACTATTGAAATACAAGGGGCATCACAGCTAACAGTGCTGCTTCCAGATTGTGCTAAATGGAGTTGGATTTCTTTTTTTTCATAATTGAAATTTGTCAGAGTAGGGAGATCCAAAATATCTGTTTCTGATGTTCTTAAAGAAGTGGACAAGAGGTTTTAAAGTATCCTTCACAAAATTGTCTGACAAAGTGTAGTGCAATGTTGTAATGCTGGTGTTTTATTTCTCTGTTGTGTTGTTCCTGCCAAGGGCAGAGCTTTGCCATGGGGAACCCCTGTGCAAACATTATGTTTGGGCCTACACATGTTACATTTCCCAATAAAGAATTTGCATACTCCCATGTTCATAATATTTTGTAAACAGCCAGTAATGTGGCATCTCTGTTACAACCAGTAGTACTGTCTACATGTGCTTAAAGTTGGAATACCACAAGGGCCTTAAAATCCTTGAAATACATAATTTTACTACACACTGAACTCAACTTTAATGGACACTTTCCCAATTAAATGACCTTAAAATGCATCATAAATGGATAGGCATAAAACCTGTGACAAACCACCTGCCTAATATTGTGTAGCTCCCCCATTTTGCTGCCAAAACAGCCTTGACATTGTGAGGCATGGACTCCACTAGGTCCCTGAAGGTGTGCTGTGGTATCTGGCACCAAGATGTTAGCAGCAGAAGTCATGTAAGTTGTGAGGTGAGGCCTCCATGGATCCAACTTGTTTGTCCAGTACATCCCACAGATGCTTGATTGGATTGAGATCTGGGGAATTTGGAGGGCAAGTCAACACCTCAAACTCGTTGCTCATCAAACCATTCCTGAACCATTTTTTGCTTTGTGGCACGGCGCATTATCCTGAAGCCACAGCCATCAGGGAATACTGTTTCCATGAAAGGGTGTACATGGTGTGCAACAATGCTTAGGTAGATGGTACATGTCAAAGTAACATCCACATGGATGGCAGGACTCAAGGTTTCCTAGCAGAACATTGCCCAAACCATGACACTGCCTCTGCCGGTTTGCCTTCTTCCCATCCTAGTGCATCCTAGTACCATCTGTTCCCCAGTTAAGCGACGCACATGCACCCAGCCATCCACGTGATGTAAAAGAAAATGTGATTCATCAGACCAGGCCACCTTCTTCCACTGCTCCGGTATCCAGTTCTGATGCTCACATGCCTATTGTTGGCACTTTTTTAGCAGTGCACAGGGTCAGCATGGGCACCCTGACTGGAATGTGGCTATGCAGCCCCATCACAAACTGCAATGCACTGTGTATTCTGACACCTTTCTACCAGAACAAGCATTAACTTTGCAATTTGAGCAACAGTAGCTCGTGTTTTGGATCAGACAACATGGGCCAGCCTTTGCTCCCCATTTACATCAGTGAGCCTTGGTCGCCCATGACCCTGTCTCCAGTTCACCACTGTTCCTTTCTTGGACCACTTTCGATAGATACTGACCACTGCAGACTGGGAACAATCCACAAGAGCTGCAGTTTTGGAGATGCTCTGATGCTCTGGTCGTTTAGCTATCACAGTTTGGCCCTTGTCAAACTCACTGAAATCCTTACGCTTGCCCATTTTTCCTGCTTCCAACACATCAACTTTGAAGACAAAATATACTTGCTGCCTAATATATACCACCCACTAACAGGTGCCATGAAGAGCAGATAATCACTTATCTCACTTCACCTGTCAGTGCTCATAATGTTATGCCTGATTGGTGTCAGTACGTCTCTTCAGGTTTTGAGCAAAACTTGTCTGACACACTAACAATTTATTTATGTAAATTTATTTTAAAGAAATATATTTACAATACATAGTAATATTGTACTGCATTGTATTATTTCATCACAATATATGGAAACTAGTAATTACAGTATTAAATAGACAAATAGACACATGCAAAATGGGTGTTAATGAATAAAAATGCAAATAAAATGTTAAAATATGGTTTAATTATGTAAATTATATATATATATAAAATATATATATTATTTTTCTAATGTTAGATTAAAATAGCAGTGTTTGGTCAAAAGCCATCACAAATCTATTCAGTATTGTTATGTATTAAAATGCAACTAATAAGAGCAATTCCAGCATTGGATGTGGAATTTCATGTCATGTCAAGAAGCTCTTATTGCCATTTCAACCATATAAAGCTGAAACAGTACACAATGAAATGAGACAACATTTCTCCAGGACCCTGGTGCTACATAAAACAGCTGAGAGCTACAAAATAACACAGAGCTAAGGATGGAAAGTTAGTTGTCCTAGCCACATAAAGTGCAACATGTGCAACCTAGTGCAAACAGTGCAAAGACAATACAAAACAAAACAGTACAGGACAGTATACATTCTGTATAAAATGTTATTCAGTGCACTGTGCAAAATTGTAAACAAAGAGGGTTCTTGTGAACATACACTGTATAGCAGCAGTTGGTAGCAGTTTAAAATGGACAAAAACAGCAACAGCAGTCAAAACCTGAAATTCTCAGAGAATGTATTTATTATTATTATTATTATTATTATTATTATTATTATTTACAGGGGTTGTACAATGAAACAAACACTAGAACACAATATAATGTTAGAGGTTTCACGCCCTTATATGCGTGGCCTGGTGGCCAATCACTGATTTCACCATTCCATAAATAGGAGCAGAACAATAGCACAGCCGTACATGAAACTCTGCAATCTATACAACATAATGAGAGACATGTCAGAGACCAAATGGGGACAAATTGTTGGTCTGTGTCTCACTGGTGTTTCTGTGACCAGGACATCACAGTCTTTGCGGTATTTTGAGAGCCGCAGTATGCACAGTAACGTCAGCTAAGAGGAAGCTAGGAAGGGTGTCTTGGTACTAAGAAGGTGGTGCAATGTATCAGAATGCACCCAGCAAGACTGGTAACAGAGTGGTTTGCTGAACATGAAAGTGAAATTTAAAGGAGTGAATCAAGAAATGTTGTCCTCCTCCAGCATCCTAGTAGTGATCTGGCCACTGTTTTGCAGGAGGAATGGCTCAAAATCCCTCTGGCCACTTTGCAGACTTGTATTTCTCATTCCCAAGATGAACTGATGCTGTAATGGCAGCAAAACTAGGCCCTACACCACACTGATAAATGATTGTGTTCTAAAACCAAGTGTACCATTTACTATAATAAACCATTTAATTGTCTACAGCCAGGTGTTTCAGTTTCATTCCCTTGTATAGAACCATCTGTTTATAGTTTCCTATACCCCTGCTGATAGTGTCCAGACATCGTAAAAAGAGTTTTAGGAGATTTTGTAGAAATTCTGTTAATTAAAATACATAACATATCTTCAATGAACAGAAAATATTTATTTTCGTTTTTACATTTATGAGGAGAAAATGTTGTGCCGGATGTGACATCTTTCTGTTGCATATGTGTCAGTCCTGGAAGTGGCACATACCTGACTATGGAAAACCATATACAATGCTTGTAATACTTTAAGAGACCTCTAGATGGTATTTAGACCATTAAACCTGAACCTCTAAAAAATCAGTATTGTTAGGCTGCACAAATCATGAACTTTTAACTGAAATGAATACTGTTTGACTCAGTTCAAACAGTAGTGGTATCTCTAATTGGCAGTCTGCTATAAAGATTTCATCCCAGCCCACTTCCCACTACACTTTCGAATTTCTGGCACTACACTGGCTGCTCTATCCTAGCACAAGCTCTATGCTTTTTTCAGAGATGGTGTTTCTTACTTTTCCCCATGACTCATCTTACCATTTTGAATTCCATGCATATGCAGTTACCTTTCCAAATCAACCTTTTAATCATTGTCATCTACTGCCCTCCTGCTCCCACTGGAGACTTCCTTGAAGAAATGCGCACACTCCTAAGTCTTTTATCTACTGACAACACTCCTTTAATGGTCCTTTGCGATTTCAACCTCACCTCTGGCAAGCTCCAGTCCTGTTGCCTTCAAACTTTTCTGAATTCTTTCTCCTTGACATTCAACAGCTTTCCTCCCACACAAAAAATGCCCTTGATCTATCCTTCACCCATCCCTCTACAGCTACAGATATCAATGCTACCCTACTTCACATTTCTGATCATCACCTGGTATCCTTCACCCTCACTCTCTCTATCCTGCATATAGCCAACTACCAACATTTCTAACATGTCAAAACGTCCACGCTATCTAGACCGTTCTCTGTAGCTTTCTGCACCCAGTCATCTCTTCTTGACCCAACACATTTTCCTCCCTACTGTTGGCCACAGCCCCTTTCCTGCCTCTCTTCTCTCAAACATGGACCTACTCTGCCCTCTGTCTTTTAAACCCAGGCAGACTTATGGTGGAAGATAAGTGCAAAACACAGTAACAAATCAGAAAACAAAACAACAAATCCAAACACACAGTAACAAATCAGAAAACACAACGACAATTTAGACAAATTGGTAAGTATAGTTTGTGACTGTAATTTTACTGCTGATTGGAAGAGACATATGTCACTCAAGATATACAGGAAGTACAGCTGGCTGCTTCAGAATAAAGGTGATTCGCAGATCTGCCCTTATAGAATACCTTATATCATTTACTCTAGAATAGTTTTGTCTTCTAAACATACCTGTGTACTTTTAGACATTTGTGATGGAAAATTTTACATGGAGAAGTTGTTTATGGGGTTCTGATCTTAGGTATGCATGACTAGAAGTTATGTTACGACCAGATATTTTTTGTGCGAAATATTATAGGGACAGAACTGCGATGGCAAGACTCAAGGCTAAAACTCAAACCTTGGATCAGGCAATGATCAGGTGTTGTAATACAGCCAATTAATCGACAGTGTTTTCCTTTCCTGTATTTTGTGTTTAAATACTCAATGTAACAAATGATTGGGCCCTTCCTTTGCATTTACGTGGAGAGTGTTGGGTCCTGTTGTGCATCAGTACAAAAAATTATGTACCTTTTTACTCTTGCCTGTGCGTACCAGTATTCTATTTTTCTCAAAATATCCACATCATATTGCAAACTAATCTTCATGCCATGATATGCTATCAGTATATCCAAAAATCACGGCATATGAATGTCCTTCCTCAAAGTAGCATAGAATTCGTCGAATGAGTAATTGTTATCTATTTTTTTCTTGTATATCTTGAGTGGCAGATATCTCACCCAATCAGCGGTAAGAATTCCATTTGCAAATGCGTACCTACCTTTTCCAGTTGGTCTGAACTGTCATTGTGTTTCAGTTTTGTTATTTTGTTTTCGGATTCGTTATTTTGTTTTGCACTTCCTGGCCACCATACAGATTTCACATGTAGTGAAGCAATTAGAGAGAACTAAGAACAGCAGAGAGAAAGTGGAAGAAATCACAGATCTTGACACAGATCTCAAATTCTTACTGCACTCTCCTGTTCAAATTCTCTATGTAAGTGACTTCTGCTAAGACATCTACAAGAAAAAGCTGAAAAGCTTCTACACAAAATCTTTGTAAGCTCCACAGCACCTTTTCTTCACCCTGTTCTTCTTCAGAAATCCAACAGTGGCCTTAGATGTGTGTTTAGGATCATTGTCATGTTGGAAAAGTGCACGATGACCAAGGGCACAGAGTGATGGTAGCATCTTCTCTTTCAGTATAGAGCAGTACATCTGTGAAGCCATCAATGAAATACAGCCCTAATGGCCCTGAGGACAGCGAATTGCTCCATCCTCATCTGAGGGCAAACAGTTCTCAGAAAACCCAAACAGAAGACCTTGTTTTATAGCGTGTGTCTGGAGGAAAGATATGTCAATATCTAGTGGAGTCAAAATGTGTGTGTGTGTCAAATGGCAGTTTTGTGCACAAAAGGTGAGGACATGCTCTCTTCGGCAGCCCATTTAGCTACTTCATCAGCTAGAGAGTTACAACGAGCCATTTCAGAATCTCCTGGGTTGTGACCCTTGACCTTGACGACAGCTAGACATTTAGGTAATATTGAGGCCTCTAAAACATCAGAAACCAGTATAGCATGTTAAATGGGCTTACAATTTGCAGCTTTAAAATCACGTGCATGTCAATTTACCAAAATCGTGAGCCACACCAAAAGCATATCACGAATCAGTATAAATAGTCACAACTTTAAACATGCCCTTGTTAAAGCAACAAGTTCAGCCGCTTGAGCTGAAAGAAAAGTAATAGAGTGAGCTTCATGTACAACATTAGGCAAAGAACAAACTGAGTACCCACGTAAGGTGGTATTATCATTGGGTTTAGAGCACAAGCCATTCACAAATATGTGTGCCACACCTTCCAGTGGATGTTGTGACAGATCTGCATGCAGAGATTATGATTCTGAAATCTCAGCCAGTCATGTTCCAGCCAGCCATCAGGCACCTGTTCCTCCGAACAAGAGTTCGTGTTTTGTGTGGCACAAAAGATGGCTTCATAGCTTGAATGATGTTGTGCAGTCATGTGTTGTGCCTGAATATTATTAAGAATGGTGACTACCTGATGTGGTGCATGTAGTGTAAGTTGGTGTAAAAGGACAACTCATTTAGCATCTCAGACCAGTAGGGCAGAGGCAGCAACTGAATGCAAACCTGCAGGCATAACTTGGACCACAGAATCAAGAGATTTAGACAGACATGTTCCTGAGCAATAGCCACCACTGTGCTCTTGGGCCAAGACTCCTGTGGCAGTGCCCCCGTCCTCAGTGACAGAGATGAAATGGAATGTTGTGGTCAGGCAGCCCTAGACCCGGAGCAGAGGTAACAGAAAAAGTTCATCATTTCTTTAGTTCATTCCACAGTATCAGGGATGTCTCTGAGACAGCACTGGCGCAACACTTTGTCATAATGTGAACAGTCCTGATGGCAGTAATTGATCAGTCCCAGAAAACTGAGCATACCCTTCTGTGTTTTGGGTAGATGGACTTTTATTATGATTCTCAAACGATCAGACAAGAGTTTCCGCTGTCCTTGGGAGATGAGAAACCACAGATACTGCACCACAGGCTTACAGAATTGGAGTTTAGAGAACAAAGCCTTGAAATCACACTGGGCTAGGTGTGTCAGGAGGATAATGGAGCCTCTTCTACAGCAGTCTGCATCTCGAAAGCAGAATGCCATCTGCATATTTCAGTAGGGAACAGCCTTCTGGCAGGACAAGTGATGACACTGAAGAGGTTACCATGGACGAGAACACAACCAGGGAATCAATAAACCCTTGAGGTAGCCCAGGTGTATTAATGTTGTTTGAATATAAAGGCATAGATTGACAGGGATACTGAGAAGGGCACTACAAATATCAACAACAGTAAAATGATCATGATCATGTGGTATGGCAGATAATAATAGACAAAACATCAGGCACTATTGGGCTAATAGGTATCGCTAGATTATTAATGCAATGCAAATCTTATGAAAAACGCCAACCCTTACCATTAGGTTTTTTAACTGGGTTGATAGGTGTATGGTGAACAGGAGGTTTTTAGACAACCTACTCGAGCAACGAATCAATGACAGACTGAATACCCTCAACTTTCTCAAAGGACAGAGGATATTGTTTACAACAGTCAGGGGTTGATGAACAAAGGTTAGTGACATAGAGTGATATCTGTACACGACCTATTCGTTGGAGTGTGCAACACACAATTTGGATGGAACCGCAGAAAGTTCAACGGGTATTTTTTAGGTCATCACAGGCCTCAGTTGTGTCAGATGTACACATAACAGAAGAAAAACAGAGATTAGTTAGAGTATTGAGAACAAGATGTCCTCCTTCAAAAGATAAACAACAGTTTAACTTAGTCAAAATTTTACGACCCAACAGATTGAATGGTGAGGATGGAATGACAACAAATCTGTGATAAAAGAGAATTTCAGGATCATCAGGACTAGTAGTTTTGAATAAGAAAGATTTAGGACAGTTGACAGGAACCCCATCTATTTCTACAGAGTTGATACAAGAGTTTGATACCGACCCATTATAGCACCTGTGTCAACCTTAAAAGGCTAAATATCACCTTCAGCACATAGATTTGTAATTGCTAGTAAATTTGGATTAAAAACAGAACTAAGAACTACAGAACTAAGTACAAGGGACAACATAGCAGGGGCTCCTTCACTCTGTGGGCCACCCTATTGATGTTGTTGAAATTGCCACTTATAAGGACTGTTACAGCATGAGATGTCTTGTTGTCCCTGTACTCGCTCCATCAGAGACGTGTGGAGTTGTGTATAAATTTGTCGTTAATGGTCTGGCTCACTCCACTCATAAATAACAACTCCATTATCAGCTCTAGGTTCCCTGGGTTTATCATAGGCTGGATCATCAGCAATATTTTCAATCAACAGATCATCTTTTACATCATTATCAAGAGTGTTAAGTGAAATGCAACGAAAGTCCGGACCAGTTAACTGGGCATAACATGTATGCTGCTTTCAAAGCGTCAACGAATCTACTAGGATGGGAACAGGGAGGAAGAGGATCACAGATAGCTTTGATTTCACTCATGCTTGGAGGATAAACATGGAATGACCTACCCATCTGCACAAAGGGAGCTGTGGCATTAATTTCAGTAGAATTAGGCTGAGATTGCAGAGTGTCTCTAATGACTACAGATTCAAATTTCTCCTGTCTTTCAGCCTGTCTATCTCTGTCTCTCATCAGTATGGGTGGAGCATAAGGCGGCAGTATCTGGGCCATGTTATATACTTGTAATCCCAGTTAGGGTCACCATATCCATTGAAAACAAGAATGGTAGCTGTGTTTAAATCATTATCTTCAAAAAACCCTTCTCTAGGATAGGGACGGCACTGTTACTCACCCTCAGTCCACCATGCTAAATTGTCAATAAAAGGTTGGACAAAAACACCAAAACCATAATTATACATCCATTTATTGGGAGTTTGCTTAGACTTGCCACTTCTACCCATTGTTACAATTCACAAAGACTTAGAGGACCTTGGGCAGCGTGAACAACAGGGGAAAGGAAAGTTCATGTTTAACGAGCGCACCCCCAGCAGAGCGGGGAACGAACCAATACCTCCTGGCAGACTGGGGAACAAACTATACCTACCGGCAGAACCGGGGGAAAAAACAGTACCTCCCGGCAGAAACGGGAAACAAACAGAAAACCGATGTACAACTAATCAGCTTCTTTCAGTTATTCCTTACACAATTCATGTGCCACTAATTGCTATTTACAGACCTCCAGGGCCATATTCTGAATTCCTATGTGAATTTTGATATATCGTTTCAGACCTAGCTGTTTCTTTAGAATAAGCATTAATTGTGGGAGACTTTAATATTCATTTTGATAAGTTAGAAGATCCTCTGAGAACAGCAGCTGTATCCATCCTAGATTTAGTAGGGTTAATAAGGATGTGTTAGAATCCATTCATTCAGGTCTTATTTGACTGATCGGTAATCAGTTTGTAGATCTAAATGGTGACTTCTCTATGTATACAAAGATTATGTTCAGTGTTCCACAAGGTTCCTGTTCACAGACGTATGGAAGACCCCTGTTAACTAGATGCTTGACTCAGTGCTACACAAAGTGTACAGTGAATTAAGTAAATACCTCAGTCCCCCTATAAATAAATCAGTGAAAATAAATACCTCTGTTCCTTAGACTTCAAGAGAAAAGAATCTGCCAGATGAGAGATGAAATGTTGAAAATCCAAACTCAGTCTATGGGTGGCTCGCCATCTTTCTTTCCCTCAGCATGGTGTGATGCATCTGCACCAGAATCAGAATCAGAAAAAGTTTTATTGCCAGGTAAAGCAAAGGGTCAGCAAGGAGCACTTTACAGTACTAGGAATTTGTCTTGGTGTCAGGTGCAAACATATACACAGGTAAATAAGTTAAATAAATACTGTATAAGGTGTCTTGTATGAAAATTAGTGCAATAGAAAAATTTAAAAGGTGAAAGTGACTGTCCAAACATATATACAGATATGAGGTATGTACACAATGTAAAATGATATAAGTATTGCATACAAAAGTGTGAGTATTGTGCATAAAAGTGTAAGTTTGAATGAACAGTAGTGCAATTTAGAATGTGGAAGTGACTGTCCGGGGTGGGAGGGGGTCATCTGGGGGTGAGTGAGGCACTGTTCAGCAGGCTGACTGCAGTGGGGAAGAAACTGTTCTTGGGGCGTGAGGTCCTGGTCCTGATGGTCCGGAGCCTCTTGCCAGAGGGGAGGGACTGAAAAAGTTCGTTTCCGGGATGAGAGGGGTCAGCTGCGATCTTGGATGCATGTCTCTGGGTCCTGGAGAGGTACAGCTCCTGGAGAGATGGGAGACTGCAGCCAATCACCTTCTCAGCAGAGTGGATGACACGCTGAAGCTTGGCCTTGTCCCTGGCTGTAGCTGCAGCAAACCAGACTGTGAGGATAGATTCGATGATGGCAGTGTAGAAGTTCACCAGCATCTTCTTGGGGAGGAGAAACTTCTTCAGCTGCCACAGGAAATACATCCTATGCTGAGCCTTCTTGGTGAGGGAGCTGATGTTCTGCTCCCACTTGAGCTCCTTGTTGATGGTGGTGCCCAGAAAGTGGAAGGACTCGACAGATGTCACCGGAGAGTCATAAAGGATGACAGGGGGGAGGGGGGCTGGGTCCTTCCTGAAATGTCTTTCCTGAAATGCCTCTGTCAGGAAGTCCATAATCCAACTGCACATGGAGCCAGGCACATTCAGCTGGGAGAGCTTTTCTCTAAGTAGAGCTGGGACAATCATATTAAACGCAGAGCTGAAGTCCGCAAACAGTATCCTGGCGTAGGATCCTGGGGAGTCTAGGTGTTGGAGGATGAAATGGAGGGCCATGTTCACAGCATCATCTACAGATCTGTTGGCTCTGTAGGCGAACTGTAGTGGATCCAGGAAAGGGTCTGTAATGTTCTTGAGGTAGGAGAGCATGAGGTGCCCAAAAGACTTCATGACCACAGAAGTCAGGGTGACAGGTCTGTAATCATTGAGTCCTGTGATCCTTGTCTTTTTGGGGACTGGGATGATGGCTGAGGTCTTGAAGCAGGCTGGCACATGGCAGGTCTCCAGTGAGGTAATAAAGATGTCTGTGAACACTGAGGACATCTGATTGGCACAGTGCTTCAAGGTGGAGGGGGAGACAGAGTCTGGGCCTGCAGCCTTGTGGGTGTTCAGACATGTATTTCACAGAGAAAATCCAACGTTCACGACACACAACAAATACACACAAAAAACTTTCAATTTCGTCAACATCAATTTCTCTGAATGAACAATATTTTGTTAATATTTTCTCCAGATTACACCACGTACTACAGCAACGACTGTATGACTTCTTTAACGTCAGCTTAACACTCCAAATAAACAAGGCCATAAAACAGCTTTACTAAACTTCACAATCAGGTTTTTTTTCAGCATCATAACTCTTAACTCTTTCATTTAGTCCTTGTTTGAAAGCTTTTTCAGTTTGTTGATCTTTCGGCTGCTCCCTTGTGTGTGAGGGGTCACCATAGCAGACCAACTGGTCAACACAACAACTTGGCACAGGTTGTACGCCGGATCCCTTCCTGACACAACCCTCCCATTTTATCCGGGCTTGGGACTGGCACTACATCCAGTCGCTGGGGTTTGGGCATTGGCTGGGAATCTGTCGCTATCGATCTTGTCTGCACCTCTCACAGGCAAACCCAGCATCACTGATGAATTCAACCAGTTTGACAATTTACACCTGCAGTGCCAATTTCAACTCTAAATTGGTAAATTCTACTGTAGTAATTAGCATATCTCCGGATGGCCTTTCTGTTTCATCATATGCAGCAGTAAAAGCACTTGGTGTGATTATTGACTACAGCCTTTCATTTGAAGCTTATGTAGATATCACTAGGGTAGCCTTCTTTGATTTCAGAAATATTTCTAAGATAAGAAATATAATTTCACTACATGATGCAGAAATGCTAGTTAATACTTTGTTAGCTCCAGATTGGATTATTTTAATGCCTTACTGTCTGTATGTTCCAGTAGGTGCAAAACCAAGCCCTAGTCCAGAACAGAGCAGCAAGAGTCCTAGAATGAAAATACATGAACACCCCTGTATTGATTATAAAATACTATTACTGACCTATAAAGCACTGAATGGTCTTGTTATAGCCATTTATAACCTTGGGTTATAGCCATTTGTCTTTCAATATGGTGACCGACCATGTATTGACTACTCGGCCCTGAACCAGTGAACTGTGAAGTACCCTTATCCTGCACCTGAGTCCCTGCACTCTGAGGACATCTCTGAGACTGGGTGGGGGCTATCCTTACCCAGTGTTTCAAGTAGAAAACCATGTTCCATCCAGTCACCTTCTTTTCAAAAGCATTTCATTAAAAAAAATTTTTTTTTAGAATGTGCTAGATTTTTGTGATTTGTTTTGTTGCATTTTGCCTTTGGCTACTGAATAATGGCATTGTGTCAATCCCACTTCCAGTTTATTTAATATTACAATGTATGAAATCCAATGGGTTGAAGTCAGAATTCAAACATCTTTGCTCCTCTCTGTTGTAAAGACTACTGCATATGTTCGATTAAAATAGAAAAATCACAAGCTAAAAATAGAGACGTAGACTACATCACTCATGCCAATTTTTAGCTGTCGGCAAATGAATAAAACAAGTTTAACTGTGCCTTTAAGGGTGTTGCAGGAGGGGTAACATAATCACCCTATTTGTTTTAGAAGTATTTAAAATCATTTATGCTTCCGGAAAAAGATCACACTAAGGCTGTGGATATCTGCGTACACAGTCACTGAGTGCAGTTATTTATGTTCAGTACATGGTGAATGCGTCATTATAATTAGTCGAAATCGCATTAAAGGGGGCTTTTTAAAGGGGCACTGGACGCTGTCTTCACATTCCCTTTAAGAAGTTGAAGAACAGTGCAAGCGAGCGAAACCTTGTGCCTTCTGACTTTTTGTTGTTGTTTTTATTGTTTTTATTTATTTTTCTTGTTTGTTCCGTTTATTTGCGCTATTCTCTGACCGTATCTTACCCGAAACTCGCGCAATGGCTGAGACATCGAAAGGGGTCAACGCCGGGAAATTGGCTAGTAATGTACAGAAAAGGATTATCCGAGCACAGGAGAAGGTAAGAGAATAAAAAAAAAACACACCAAACTCCTGGTGTTTTTATAGATGTGGTGCTTTCCTATTCCCCAGTCATCTGGAACACAACGTTATTTGATGTTCTTTATGCGTTTGCTATTTCAGGAAGATTACTCGACTTAAAACTATCCCCTCTAATTACTTCACCTAGTGCCCTGTTGTATTTTAGCTTATATAGGTTAAGTTATTTCGCAGACTTTTTCGATCATATATAGTGCTTTACTTCCTCGGGCTGTGGGGAAACTGTAACTGACACAGCAGCTATATATCTCAAACTGTTATGATGAATTGAATTTAAATTTTACTAGTAATATTGTTATTAGATAATATTCACTAATAAAATTGATTATGCCTACCGATTTTAATTTTCACACATTTAAGGATGGCAACATTTCACTATGGTTCAATTCCATGTGAAAGTATGTAGATGTGTAAAACAATTTTTAAGTGATTAAAAATATTGGAACATGTAACTGACAGGTGTTTCTTGTTGCCTAGGCATGCCGTGGTAGACCAGTGATTTAAACAGTGAATAGCTCTGCATGTCTAGTCTTGATTTTAGCCCAGGGTTTGGCCTGTGAATCAATTTTTTGTTAAAAAGGATAGGCCTACATAAAGTCCCGAATGCTGTTAGGAGAAAATTAAGCCATTTGAAACTGACAAAAGAGGGTAAATTGCCTTTGCACAAGCACTGGACATAGCCAATAGAACAATTTGAAATGTCCTGAAAAAGAAAGATCAGAACAACCAGACAAAGGGTGATCATTACTGGGTCATAGGCCTTCTAAGAACTTTAGAAAAGTACTTCAGAATTTCGTGGCGGGTGGGGACAAGATTTTAATATTATTATTATTATTTTCAAAAACAGCACCAAAGCACTCAAAAAAGCATTCTGACTTTGGGAGAAGTATTCTTCTTCTTCTTCTTCTTCTTCTTCTTCTTCTTATTATTATTATTATTATTATTACTGTTATTATTATAAGCATTAGCATTATTATTATTTACTGGAATTCAATTTTGTTAACATTACTGTAAAAAGTTTTTTAGCTGATTAATGTAGCATAGTTCAAAAGGTTTTAATCTTGAGTTGCTGCTAGGTTCTCTTGCAGGTCAAAATAAACTAATGTACACTTATGTATAACCTGTAAACATATGTGTGTATATATATGAATTTTTTATGTTATGTTTGCTATCACTTCATTCAACCTAACCACAATGCATATCAGTTGAAATGTAAAAGTTTTTTGGTACTTCCAACATAAAGTTTATATGTACTGTTGATCCAATTAATGGAGAAATAAATGTATAGTCATGTTTATGAACTATTATCTGCAAACACGTGCAATTAGATTAACCTACCTGAATAATCATTGCAAACATTATGTAGACAGTGGCATGGCTAAGGTCATGGATTTCACATTTGAAGCTCCTAAAATATTTACCAATTCCAAATGGTGACATATGTATAATTAATATATAGCACAGCTTAGGTTATATACATTTTATGAACATTTCAGTAAATGTTTTATGTTGTATGTAGTAATTGTACTGTAATGATGTTAAAAAAGTTAGATTTTGGAACTGTCATAAAGGTGTTTTATGGCATTGTTGTTAATCATGATTGATAATAAAGATTAATAATCTGATATCAACTCAAATTATCATTGTAAGCTTCATACTCATTAATTTAATAGATCTCATGGCACCTTTATGTAGTATATTTTCTCACACCAGCCCCCACCCCGAAATTAATTCTGGGCTACTGAACATTCCTGTAAGGTAATCATAAATCCTGCCCACATCAAGTTTTTTTTTTTTCAGTGATTCAAAATCTTATAATTGTGTTATTGTTTGCTACCCAGCCTGATATGCAAAATAATAGAGGAGAGCCTTTTGGTGTCAGATGGGCTTCTGTTCCTTATTTAGAGATTTATAAGGGAGCGCTTAGTCATGACCATGTTTCACAGCTCAAATACCAGTTCTAAATACTGCCCACCACTCCCAGTGAACAGACCTTATGTCAATCAAAATTTTCCCAATATACACCCACACACCTGTCCTATCCCAAAATGTCCTTGGCAGAACATGAATAGAGGCTATGAATAGCAGTTTGGCATCCCTGACAGCTGTGTAAATGTGTGTGGGGTTTTTTGGACCAAGTGGGGGTGGATGTATTTTTAGATCTGCAGTTCAACAGGTCCCAATAGTTTGGGTCTCTGACACATTAAAATATTAGGAACAGTGTTGAAACTCATTACTAATTACTTCTTAAAATCCCTATAAACCTTGACTGGATAGACAATAGAAATGAAACACATTCATTTAAATCATTCAAATATGGAATAGTTTAAAGCCAACATTTTAGCTTTATTAAAACATACTGTAATACTTTTCATTTATAGTAACAATTGTAACCTTCTTTAGTTAAACAGAATTCCTCTGCAAATATTTTTCAAAGGTAAGAGAACCATATTTCATACATACAAAGAGGCAGCATTCACTTTTACCTTTAAATGATAAATTTAGATTTTAAATTCAATATTGATTCATACAAAACATTATAAATAACTGTAAAGAAATTACTTAAAAATGAACAGCAATCCCTTACTTTACTTTTATCAGTGGATAAGTAATTTATTTAAAGTAACGCATCACTTAGCATTAATGCGTTACACCAAACACTGATTACGAATACATAAATTCTCTGTTAGCTATGATAAATTTTAGGATCCTCAATAAATCTGCCCAAATCTAAGAATTGTCAGGGGGTCATAGAAAGTGGAGGGAGATAATAGGTAAACCTCGGCAAGCCAATGCATATACACAGGAAAACTGATTAGCTGAATTCTCACTTAGGAAGGGTTGGAACATACAGTATCATTAGAGCAGCAGCTCAAAAACAATTGTCCAACAGAAAGCACCAACACCACCAGTTTACATTTAAGACACATTTAACCACAAATTAAGAGACATACAATACCGTTCAAAAGTTTGGTATCACTTGGAAATTTTCTTATTTTCCAAAGTAAAACCCATTTTTATCCATTTCAAAAACATCAAGTTTACATCAAATTTACATCAGATCTACATTTTCGCACAGAGGCCCATTATCAGCAACCATCAATCCTCTGTTTCAATCTCATGTTATGTTTGCTAATTCAGGTTAATCATTTTATCAGGCTAATTTATTATTAGAAAACCCCTTTTACAATTGTGCCAGCACAGCTGAAAACTGTTGTATTGATTAAGCGCACAATGAAAGTGGCCTTCTTTAGGTTAGGTTAGTATCTGGAGCATCAGTATTTGTGGGTTTGTATACAGGCTCAAAATGGCCAGGAAGACATTTCTTTGGAAACACACCAATCTATGGATGTGCTTAGAATTGAAGGCTTTTCAAGGCAAGAAATTTTAAGAAAACTTAAAATATCTTACCATGATATGAACTACTCCCTTTATAGAACAGCAAAAACTGGTTCTAACCAGAACAGAAAAAGATGTGGAGGTAACATGTGCAGGAGGTAACAGCTAGAATGCCAAAGGTGGCTTTTTTGATGAAAGCATAGTTGAAGAACACATTCATCGTTTCAATTAAAATCATTATTTCTAACTCTGACAATGACTAAATGTCCTGTTCGTTTGCTATATTTCCTATTTATATGTCCTACTCATCTAATTTCTTAGAAAACAAGGAAATTTCCAAGTGACTTTTGAATGGTAGTGTATAAAAAATTAAGAATTCGTTTTAAAAAAAAGTGCAAAGAAATTATATTAAGTGAATGGATAAGGGTTGCTGGCTAGTTGCAATAATATCATAAATTATCTGCTAGTTCAATTTAATTTTATTTGTATAGCATTGGGCATTGTGGCAAAACGCTGCTTTACAGGAATTTAAAAAGATAAGTTTTTAAAATTCAAATTTATATTTATTCCTAATGAGCAAGCCAGAGGCAACATTGGCAAGGAAAAACTCCATGAGATGATATGAGGAAGAACCCAGACTCAAAAGGGATCCTGTCCTCATCTGGGTGACACTACAAAGTGTGATTGTACACAATTTAAATTCTATAACTGTAACAGATGCTCAAAGCCACTGCCGTGGTCTCCAATTGTACTATATTGTATTATTACTTATCCACAACAGTCCCATGTACTAGCAGCGAGCGGCCTCCCAGTGATGCGGCTCCAACCAGAAGTAGGGCATCGGGACGGATCAGGCAGGTCAGGAAAGCAGAAGCAATCAGAATCACTGGTACCTCAGGACTAGCATGTTCAGCTCAACATATAGAGAGACAGAGTTACAGGCATTGCTGTGAATTCAACCGAGGCAGACCAGGGGACTCGGAAGTAGTGTTCAGCAGGAATCTTTTATTGGAGATCAGAACACACTGCAATGGCACTGTAGTCATCGAGTCCAGTGAAAAAGCATGTACTTTGCAGTTTTAAAGGCTTGAGTGGGCAGGCCTTGAAGGTGTGACAATGCAAAAGTCTAGAGGTGATACTCTTAAACAAAGCATTGAATGGAAGGAAGATCCCTGGAGTTGACCCCCAAGCTAGTTTACAGTTCCTGATCACTGTCTAATTTTATTACCATTTGGTGCTGGGATATGTAAATAATTAATCAAAGAGCAATGTATGTTACAAGAGATTTTAGCGTGACGTCAAAACATGTTTTCCTACAGCATGCTCTCGATCACGGTTACTGGTTAAGAACAATGTAAAATGTGTGCATATTGCAGTGAGCAGGGACTCGACTATGACTAGAGCAGGACTAGCTATGACAGCATACAGGAAGGTGACACTCACGTGTAGGCTTACTGGAATATAAAGCGGCCAGCCACTCCGCCATCAACAAACCTGAGCAACAACATCCAAACATTCCAGTTTACTAAAACACTCTATGACCATGAACATTCCTGATCTGTCCCTGTACCTATGAAAAATTATTCATAAATGGCTTGCTGAACTAAACAAATATGTTTTTTAGCTTGGACTTAAAGCACTGAGACCGTGTCTGAAACCAAGAAACCAAAAGTACTGTGGCACAAGACCATTCAGTGCTTTATAAATCAGAAATAGTATTTTTTAATTAATGTGAAATTTGACTGGGAGCCAAAGCAGTGTAGGTAAAATAAGAGAGATGTTCATATCTTCTGGTTTTAGTTAGGACTGTAGCTGCTACAATCTGGACTAACTGGAGCTTGTTTATGCACCTCCTAGAACATTCAGACAGTAAGGCATTACAATAATCCAATCTGAAAAATTAACAAAAGCATGAACTAGCTTTTCATTTGGTGACATTGTTTCTTATCTATATACAAACTAATGATAAATATTTTGAAGACATTAAAAATATTGACATTAAATTGTTTTCTCAAAGGGGAGTGGAACATTGTAAACACTGATCAGATAGAGTAATATGCTGTATACAATATTAAATAAATATTTAGGATAATTTTTATCTTCATTTAGGGTGGAATTATCTAACAGTCAGTGTTGGGTATAATGCATTACTAAGTAATTAAATTACTTATTAAAGTAATTAATACTAATTTACTTTACTATATAATAATACTAACTTATCCACTGATAAAAGTAAAGGATTAATGTTCATTTTTAAGTAACTGAATTACAGGTACTTATAATGTACTTGCATAACACATATTGTAAATAATTTCAACAGTTTTATATAAATCAGTATTGAATTTAAAATCTAAATTTACTGTCTAAAGGTAATGCTGCCTCTTTAAAATCATTAGCTGTATTGCAGTTGCATGTGAGTTCATGCCAGTTAGCTGGTAGTCGCTGAAGTAGATGTCAGCAGAAGCGAGTTTTACTTCAAAATTTAATTATTTGACACAGGTAGACAAGAACATTATCGTAAAATGTAAGCTATGTGTAACGATGCTTGCAGAACCAGAGCACCAGAGGGAGCCATCACCCGAATATTGACATTTGCAAACTCACTTCCTGTCTTACTCGGGTATTTAAGCAGCACGCTGCCTATTGTTCCCTGCGAAGTATTGTTCTCTCTAGTGGATTACGTACCAAGCCTTGTTTATTGTTCCTGATTGCCTGCTACGTGTATGATCTTTGCCTGTTACTGTTTTCTACGAGTCTTGGTTTTGCGGTTTTGGTTTCTGTTCGCTAGTTCTTGATTTTCCGGTTTTTGACCCTTTCGCTTAGCCATATCAATTCCAATTCTTGCCTGCCGTTTTGTGAATAAAGATCTGCATATGGATTCTACCTGCCTCGAGTGCGTCCTTACAGAATACTTCGCCTTCAGAGAATCCAGCGGATCCTCGTGCAACCTTAGTTCGCCAAGGACATATGATCCGGTTCTACCAGGACCAGGTGGAGGCGTTAAAAGCCACCAACGCCATCTCCCGCCGCAGCTCCAGTTCCGCCTCCGCGCAGTGAAATTCCACGCTTCACGCTGCCAGAAAAGTTTGATGGTGCCGCGGATCGATGCCGAGGTTTCCTGCGCCAGTGTGACAACTTTTTCTCTCAACAGCCGGAGGTATACTGCAGCGATAGCGTCAGATGCGCATTCCTTTTATCTCTGCTGACGGGCAAAGCGCTGGATTGGGCTTCAGCTGTGTGGGATTCGGATCCTCAGGTCAAGACCTCAGCTGATTACTTCGCGAATCTGATCAGGGAAGTGTTTGAGTATCCGGCAGGAGGTAAAGACATTTCTGTCCTATTACTGGAATTACGCCAAGGAACGGATACAGCTGCTGATTTTGCTATTAAGTTCCGCACGCTCGCTGCTCAGTCAGGCTGGAATGAGGCGGCATTAATAGCGGTGTTTCGGGAAGGACTTACTAGAGAGCTGAAGGCGGAAATGGCGTGCAGAGACACTGATGTTACTCTCTCCCAGTACATATCCACTGCTATTCGCCTTGACAACCTGCGGCGCCAGCATCGTACTCGCACCCCCACACCTCGTTCCCCACCACGTGGCACTATGGAATACCACAGCCAGAAGGAGGAAGTCACCGAGCCTATGCAACTGGGGAGGTCTCGTGTTTCTGAGGTTGAGCGCGAACGCCGTGTGCAGATGCAGCTGTGCTTCTACTGTGGACAACCAGGTCACAGAGTCTTCCAATGCCCAGAGAAGCCTGCCACATCCCAGAGAGAAGTCGTGAAGCTGGTTTCTAAGGTTTCTCTTCCTGCCTTCGTCCTTCACAATGACTCTCGTTTTTTCGTCACAGCGCTGGTTGACTCCGGATCAGCAGTGAACCTGATAGACAGCAACCTGGTCAGTGAGCTCGGCCTATCAACTATCCCATGCACTCCGCCGTTAAAAGTCACTGCCATAAATGATCAGCCCATTGGGGAGGGCCTTCTTACTCACCACACACCTCTCATGGAGGTTCAGATCGGATTATTTCACAGAGAAAGACTGAGATTTTTCGTTATTTCCTCACCATCAAACCCTGTCGTCCTAGGCCTTCCCTGGCTTCAACTTCATGACCCGGACATTTCATGGAAGGAGGGGGAATTAAAAAGGTGGTCTACCTTCTGCCTAGAGAACTGTTTTTGCAACCCGATAACCCGTCCATGCCTTTCCACGTCTATCGAAAGCCCCGAATCATCGCTCCAAATCACACTCCCTAAAGAATACCAAGATTTCCAAGAGGTCTTCAGTAAAGAAAAGGCTGCCAGATTACCCACACATCAACCCTGGGACTGTGCCATTGACCTTCTTCCGAACACCACGCCACCTAAGAATTGCATTTACCCCCTGTCACTTCCTGAAAAGCTTGCTATGGAGGAATATATTGAGGAAGCCCTTGCAGCTGAATACATCCGCCCGTCTACCTCACCAGCGGCAGCAGGGTTCTTCTTCGTAGGAAAGAAGGACGGCGGCCTTCGACCCTGCATTGACTTCCGAGGCCTGAACGCAATCACAGTCCCGTATCCTTACCCTCTTCCCCTGGTTCCCGCAGCCCTCGAACAGTTACAAGGAGCCAAAATCTTCACCAAGCTTGACCTGCGCAGCGCCTACAATCTCATCCGGATAAAGGAGGGCGACGAATGGAAGACAGCGTTTCACACAACACATGGACATTACGAGTATCTGGTCATGCCATATGGACTCACGAACGCCCCCGCCGTCTTCCAGTCACTTATCAATGAAGTGTTCAGGGATATGCTAAACAAATTCGTCATTGCTTACATAGATGACATCCTCATATATTCCGCCAGCCTAGATCAACACGTTTCTCATGTTCGTGCTGTCCTCCAACGCCTCACCAACCACAATCTCTATGTGAAACTGGAGAAATGTGAGTTTCACCGTTCCACAGTAACATTTCTAGGATATGTAATCTCGCATGAAGGAGTAGAAATGGATCAATCGAAAGTGTCCGCCATTACATCCTGGCCCGAACCTACCTCCATCAAGGGTTTGCAACACTTCCTTGGATTTGCGAACTTTTACAGGAGATTCATCAGGAACGACAGTACCATTGCTAGCCCAATGACTTCACTGCTGAAAGACAAGCCCAAGAAATTAAAGTGGACTGATCATGCCAGAGCTGCTTTTCAGAAACTTAAGAAAAGTTTTTCTTCCGCTCCGATACTCCGTCATCCTAACCCTGAGCTGCCATTCGTAGTGGAGGTGGACGCTTCGAGCTGTGGGATAGGGGCTGTGCTTTCTCAACGTCAACCAGAGTCCGGAAAACTGCATCCTTGTGCCTTTTTCTCCCGAAAGCTCACACTGGCCGAAATGAACTATGACGTAGGGAACCGGGAACTACTATCGATAAAGGCTGCCCTGGAAGAATGGAGGCACTGGCTCGAAGGGGCCCGCCACCCGTTCCTGGTCCTTACCGATCACAGAAATCTGGCCTATCTTCGGGAAGCCAAGCGTCTCAACCCACGGCAAGCTAGGTGGGCGCTATTCTTTACATGATTCAAGTTTTCAGTCTCCTACCGCCCCGGGTCTAAGAATGGGAAAGCAGATGCCCTGTCGCGAATCCATGAAACCCTGGAGCCACCATCCAGCCCAGAGCCTATCCTTCCACCATCTGTCCAAGTAGCTCCTGTGCAGTGGGACCTGATGAGTGAAATTGAACGGGCTCAATCGACAGAGGCTCCTCCCCCAACATGTCCACCGACCAAAGTTTATGTACCCACAGGTTTCCTCCAACAAGTGTTACGATGGACCCATGAGAGCCTGAGTTCAGGACACCCCGGCACCCGTAGAACCATTCAGCTGGTACGACAAAGATTCTGGTGGCCATCGCTCAACCACGATGTCGAGGAGTTTATCCGTTCCTGCTCGATCTGCGCACAGTCCCGAACGAGCCATCAGCTACCAGAAGGTCTACTTCAACCACTGCCAGTTCCACGCCGACCCTGGTCTCACATCTCAGTAGACTTTCTCACAGACCTCCCTGTCTCTCAAGGTTTCACCACAGTCATGGTTGTAATCGACCGCTTTTCCAAGTCCTGCAAGTTAATCCCCATGAAAGGTCTGCCTACTGCCATGGAATCAGCCACAGCCATTTTCCAAAACATCTTCCGTCACTATGGTTTACCCGAGGACATTGTTTCTGATCGTGGCCCACAGTTCACATCTCGTGTGTGGTCGGAGTTTTGCAAACAACTTGGGATCAATGTCAGCCTCAGCTCAGGGTATCACCCCCAGTCTAATGGCCAAGCGGAGCGGCTTAATCAAGAAATTGGGAGGTTCCTAAGAACATACTGCAGCCATGAGCAACACCGTTGGAGTGAGTTTCTCCCCTGGGCTGAGTATGCCCAAAACTCGTTGCGCCACTCCTCGACCGGCTTAACTCCCTTCCAATGTGTATTGGGCTATCAACCTCCGCTCTTTCCTTGGTCCGGGGAACCCTCGGATGTGCCTACAGTTGAAGACTGGGCAAGACGTAGTCAGGAGGTCTGGGAAAGAGCCCATGTTCGTCTCCAGAGAGCGATCCGACGACAAGAGCTCCAAGCTAACCGGCATCGGCGTCCCCACCCAGGTTACCAAGTGGGTCAGAAGGTGTGGCTTTCTACTAGGAATATAAAACTAAAACTTCCTTGTCATAAGTTAAGCCCCAAGTTTGTTGGCCTGTTTAAAATTCTACGCCAAGTTAATCCAGTTTCTTTCCGCCTTGAGCTTCCAGCATCGTATCGTATCTCGCCTACCTTCCATGTGTCTTTACTCAAGCCCTTCCACGAGCCTCAAACCACCGGCCCCGCTATCACTGAACCTCCCCCACCACTGGACATTGATGGCTCCCTTGCCTACCAGGTGCGCACCATCCTGAATTCCCGTCGTCAAGGTGGCCGCCTTCAGTATCTGGTGGATTGGGAGGGTTACGGCCCAGAGGAGCGTTGTTGGGTTAATGCACAGGACATTCTCAACCCCTCGCTCACTGAGGAATTCCATCTGAGCTTCCCGAATCGACCTGCTCCTCATCCACGGGGGCGCCCGCGTCGACGAACACCTGGAGGTGTTCCTAGAGGGGGGGGTTCTGTAACGATGCTTGCAGAACCAGAGCACCAGAGGGAGCCATCACCCGAATATTGACATTTGCAAACTCACTTCCTGTCTTACTCGGGTATTTAAGCAGCACGCTGCCTATTGTTCCCTGCGAAGTATTGTTCTCTCTAGTGGATTACGTACCAAGCCTTGTTTATTGTTCCTGATTGCCTGCTACGTGTATGATCTTTGCCTGTTACTGTTTTCTACGAGTCTCGGTTTTGCGGTTTTGGTTTCTGTTCGCTAGTTCTTGATTTTCCGGTTTTTGACCCTTTCGCTTAGCCATATCGATTCCGATTCTTTCCTGCCGTTTTGTGAATAAAGATCTGCATATGGATTCTACTACGCCTGCCTCGAGTGCGTCCTTACACTATGTCCTGGTGAAAAAAACGATTGGCCGCTGTCAATACCACAAGTAATCACAGCAATCAGCTGAACAGTAGAAATGAGTTGATTTTGAAAAATATATGACAGTATACAGTATATATGAAATATGGTTCTCTTACTTCTGAAAAATGTAAGGTTTACAGCTTGGTTAATTGTTATTCAAATATGTTGCAGAGGAATTCTGTAGAAATGAGTTTATTTTGTTGAAAAACATATGACAGCATACAGTATGTATAAAATATGGTGCTCTTCATTTTGAAAAATGTGAGGTTGGGAGATCACGTGACCCGCCGATGGCAATGGCGGTGTAGTTCAATTGCTCCCTGACTCGGTATCCTAAATCTTCTTTTGTTTTCAGTAAAACCATCACCATTTGACTTAATTTGATCGCTGTGTTAACAGAAAAGGAATGAAGATGGCAAAACATCAACTAACGCTAACTTCCCCGGAGAAAAAGAGGGTTAAAGACCCTAGTAATATTCCCGAGGGGAGCTTCGTGCCACTGTTGCCGACAATCTAAAGATGCATCTTAGCTTCGTCAGGGAAATGTTTAAGGAAGAATTCACCCTTATTGCGGATAGACTTGGGGTTCTGGAAGATGTTCGTTTGATAAGAAACAAATTTGACAACATGCAGACAGCTCTTCGTAACGCAAAGACACAGTGGAAGTTAAGCTAGCCGTGGATTCCCTTCAGGAAAAGTTAGCAAGAATCTAAGATAAGAGCCGTGTATATATAGCGGTGAACGCTCAAAAACAACCCCTCATACATTTATATTCAAGATGCTGCGCTATCAAGATCGGAATATGATCCTAAATGGAGCTTGAGATGCTGGACAGATCTTGTATATGGGAACGATGTTGTTGTTCTTCCCAGACTACAGTACTCACACAGCGTCCAAGAGGAGAGCGATGGCATTGGCAAGGAAAAAGCTAACTCAGCTGGGAATATCGTCTTTTATGCTCTACCCCGCAGTAGTGAAAGTCACGCACCAGGGGAAGATTTTACTTCTTGAGGTTGAAAAGGATCTCTATCTGGATCCTGTCGTAAAGTCTTCTCTGAAGGGAGCTGAAACAACTGTGCCATGAGAGTTCGGGGAGAAGGAGGATGAATCTGTAGTTCCTATGGAGGACCTCTCTGAGAAAATCTGACTGGTTTTGCATCCAAAAATGACCGGGTCAGGTGTTGACGAATGAACCGGACTGCTAGGTTGGCCGCACATCCAAAGACTTTTACTTTAAGGGCAGGTAGAAGAGTGTGTTCTAACTCTTCGCTTACTGCCCACTTTGACGTTGTTCTTGTTTTTGTTTTTTTGTTTTATGCCCGAGACCGCCCACGTAAGTTGAATCTGTTTTATGCATCCATTATTGTGTGCAACATGTCTATGCTTATGTATGTATATGTTCTGATCGCCGCTATATTTTCGAGGGATTACCTTAGGATGTTTCCACCTTAGTTCTGGTTGGTCTGCTTTGCCTTAACAATACATGGCAATAAATATAATGTCATGGAACGTCAATGGGTTAAATAGCCCTATTAAGCATACCAAATGCTTAGATTACCTAAGAAACAAACACAACCGTTGGAGATTTAATATGTCCCTGTTACAGGATGGCACATTTGTGGCTGAACTACGCAGCTCTTTGAAGGAATTTTTGCAGATCAACAGGGATTCAGCCTCTAACCCCCAAGTACTGGGGGAAACTGCTAAATGGTTTATTAGGGGGATATGTATAGGTTTTTCATCCTTTAGTAAAACGCGTATAGAGGGCCGTAAAATTGAATTAGAAAAAAAAAAAAAATTTACTAGAAAAAGAATTAAAAGGTAAATTTTCTGAGTCCAAAGCTAAAGAATTAAATGTTTTTAAATCAGAATTAAAAGCTATATATTTACATAGAGCTGAATTCATCATACATCGTACTAGACAGTCCTATTATTTCCATGGAGAACGCTCTTCTAAGTTGTTGGCTTTGAGGTTGAAAGATGCTGAGTCAAAAGCTAATATATCGGCTATTAGGCATGAGGGTTTAGTATATACTCAACCTAAAGATGTAAATAGAGTATTTGAATCCTACTATCAGCACTTGTATACTTCAGAATCCAACACTGACTCAACAAATTTTGATTCATTCCTTAAAAACTTAAATCTTCCCAAGTTGAATGATTCTCAGCGTGAGATAATGGACAGTCCTTTGACTATTGAGGAATTAAAATCTGCTCTGGATTCCATGAGTAGTAATAAAGCCCCTGGATTGGATGGGATATCCCCCCCCGAGTTGTTGAAGACATTGTGGGACATAATAGCACCTTTAATTCTTAACTCTTTTAATTTTGCATTAGAAAAAGGAACTTTACATAGGGACCAAAATACAGCGTTAATAACTCTATTGCTGAAGAAAGGAAAGGATCCACTTGAATGCACTAGTTACAGGCCAATTAGCCTCTTATCTACAGACTCAAAGCTAATAGCAAAAGTTTTCGCCTTGAGACTGGATAGATGTGTAGGAGATTTGATTAATTATGATCAATCAGGATTTTTAAGGGGAAGATTTGCTGTGGACAATATACGCAGGCTTCTTCATTTTATTCAACAAGCAGACTCATACACAGCCTCCTCTACAATCCTCTCCCTGGATGCAGAGAAAGCATTTGATAGAATTGAGTGGAATTTTCTGTGGTCCGTTCTGGAGCATTTTGGGTTTGGCTCCTTTTTCTTGAGAGCAGTCAAAACTACTTATTTTGATTGCTCAGCTAGAGTACTTACTGGCCCTTATATCTCACCTTCCTTTTATCTTGGCAGAGGTACACGTCAAGGGTGCCCCTTGTCACCTTTGCTCTTTAATTTATCATTGGAGCCTTTGGCCCAAGCGATTAGACAATGCTCTTTAATAACTCCTATAAGCTGTATGAATACATCCCACAAAATTTCACTCTATGCCGATGATGTTTTGTTATATGTATCCAATATCACAGATTCGGTCAATGAATGCTTAAAACTATTTGATACATTTGGTAAACTCTCTGGTTATAAAATTAATTGGAGCAAATCCATACTTATGCCCCTTAATTTAGCTGCTAAATTGGATATTCAGTCCTTACCCACTATGATTCCAGTTAGTGACCAATTTAACTATCTTGGAATCAAAGTTTTTCCTTATCTCCATATCTCCAAGTGGAACTATCAGTCTCTTCTTGATAAGATTACAAGTAACCTTTTCTGTTGGTCTCCACTCTGCTTGGCACTTCATGGCAGGATAGCCACTATTAAGATGAATATATGCCCAAGGTTGGGTTTTTTATTTTCAGTGTTACCTGTAGCACCACCTATGGGCTACTTTAAAGCGCTCAACACAACAGTAAAAAAAATTTTGTGGAATAATAAGCGGCCCAGAATTAGTCTCAAATCTATGTATCGGCTAAAACCTCATGGTGGCTTATCTCTACCAGATTTTTGGTCCTATTACTTAGCGTACCAAATGAGAGCACTTAGGACTTGGATGGATGTTGACTCCCTTGTGCCATGGTGAGCGTTGGAAAGGAATATTATCTATCCAATACATCTGCAAGATCTACTCTTTACAGGTATATCCAAGAAAGTTCTGGAAAGGTTTGGTCCAATCATAAGCCACTCTATTAAAATTTGGAAAATGGCAGAAAAAAATTATGGGAGTTTCAGATCCCTATAGTGATTCTACCCCCATGTGGCACAATAATAATATTTGTACTGGTAATAAACCGTTTGTTTCCAAATCCTGGGTTCAATGTGGCATTTACACGTTAAAAGATCTATACAATGATTATGGACTCAAATCATTTCAAATCTTAAAAGATGAATTTTCCTTGCCAGGATTCTCTCTTTTCTTATACCTTAGATTAAGATCTGCATTGAAAACTTATGGCGTACCATGGTCGACTAAAATATCTCCTCATCCTATGATAAACTGGACAGACTATAACATGGATTCTAGAGGCACTGTGAGCAGAATTTACAAATCACTTGTGGTACAACAATACTCAAACATTCCTGTTGAGGGCTTTTGGGAGAGGGAACTTAACACTGCGATCAATTGGGATACAGTCTGGGGGAACTGTTTTGCTACCTCAAAAAACCCAGCTCACCAAATTATTCACGATAAGCTAATTTGTAAGGCATATGCCACTCCCTACCTACCTATTATATAAAATGAAAAGAAAGTCTGACCCCTTTTGTCATTTATGTAGCAGTGCAAGCCGAGGTACATATTTACATATGTTCTGGGAATGTCTTCGAATTGAAATGTTCTGGTCCTCGGTTCGGGATATATTGACTGATCTTACGAGGACTCATTAAAAAGGACCCATTGCTTTTCCTCTTGATGTATGATTCCTTACTGTCACTGTCTGCAAATCAAAAAAGGACTCTGTTCATTGCCCTTACTGCTGCTAAAAAGGTTATTCTGAAATTGTGGATGGATCCAGCTATCCCAGCTATACATACACTATATTGGCAAAAGTATTCGCTCACCCATCCAAATAATCAGAATCAGGTGTTCCAATCACTTCCATGGCCACAGGTGTATAAAATCAAGCACCTAGGCATGCAGATTGTTTTTACAAACATTTGTGAAAGAATGGGTCGCTCTCAGGAGCTCAGTGAATTCCAGCGTGGAACTGTGATAGTTTGAAATTTCCTCGCTCCTAAATATTCCACAGTCAACTGTCAGCTGTATTATAAGAACGTGGAAGTGTTTGGGAACGACAGCAACTCAGCCAGGAAGTGGTAGGCCACGTAAACTGACGGAGTGGGGTCAGCGGATGCTGAGGCGCATAGTGCGAAGAGGTCGCCAACTTTCTGCAGAGTCAATCGCTACAGACCTCCAAACTTCATGTGGCCTTCAGATTAGCTCAAGAACAGTGCACAGAGAGCTTCATGGAATGGGTTTCCATGGCCGAGCAGCTGCATCCAAGCCATACATCACCAAGTGCAATGCAAAGCGTCGGATGCAGTGGTGTAAAGCACGCCGCCACTGGACTCTAGAGCAGTGGAGACGTGTTCTCTGGAGTGACGAATCGCGCTTCTCCATCTGGCAATCTGATGGACGAGTCTGGGTTTGGCGGTTGCCAGGAGAACGGCACTTGTCTGACTGCATTGTGCCAAGTGTAAAGTTTGGTGGAGGGGGGATTATGGTGTGGGGTTGTTTTTCAGGAGCTGGGCTTGGCCCCTTAGTTCCAGTGAAAGGAACTCTGAATGCTTCAGCATACCAAGACATTTTGGACAATTCCATGCTCCCAACTTTGTGGGAACAGTTTGGAGCTGGCCCCTTCCTCTTCCAACATGACTGTGCACCAGTGACCAAAGCAAGGTCCATAAAGACATGGATGACAGAGTCTGGTGTGGATGAACTTGACTGGCCTGCACAGAGTCCTGACCTCAACCCGATAGAACACCTTTGGGATGAATTAGAGCGGAGACTGAGAGCCAGGCCTTCTCGTGCAACATCAGTGTGTGACCTCACAAATGCGCTTCTGGAAGAATGGTCAAAAATTCCCATAAACACACTCCTAAACCTTGTGGACAGCCTTCCCAGAAGAGTTGAAGCTGTTATAGCTGCAAAGGGTGGACCGACGTCATATTGAACCCTATGGATTACGAATGGGATGTCACTTAAGTTCATATGCGAGTCAAGGCAGGTGAGCGAATACTTTTGGCAATGTAGTGTACCTGGATGTCCTAATTGCTTTTTTGGAATGTTCTACAGCCAAAGTGCATGGGGCCAACAGTAGGACAATACAATTTTGGTTGGACCTTATTGAGACTCTATCAGACCTAGTGAAATCTTGAGATATACTTCTTATCCCTCTAATTATGTTTGTATCTGGATGTGTTTGTTTATACTATGTGTGCATGTATGTGTATATGTGTGTGTATGTATGTATGGGGTGTATGTATGCATGTGTACATGTATGTGTGTATCTATGTCTACATATATGTAATGCGGGCGGATCTTGGGCTTTGTTGTACATAGTTGTAATCAAAACGTTTCAGAAATAAAGAATCAAAAAAAAGTGAGGTTTACAGCTTGGTTAATTGTTATTCAAATATCTTGAAGAGGAATTCTGTTTAACTAAAGAAGGTTACATTTGTTACTAAAAATGATTTATTATTACATAGTATTACAGTATGTTTTAATAAAGCTAACATGTTGGCTTTAGACTATTCCATGTCAGTGATTTAAATGAATGTGTTTCATTTCTATTGTCCATCCAGTCAAGGTTTATATGGATTTTAAGAAGTAATTAGTAATGAGCTAAATTACTTATTGAATCACTAAATTTCTTTTCAGACAGGGTAATTAGAAAAGTATTTTAAATACAACATCATAATTAGTAAATTAGTAAATGGGTAAATTATCTGAAGTAACTTACCCAACACTGCTAACAGTAATATGTTGATCTAACAGCAGTAAGAGATTTCCTGTAGCTTTTCATGTTACTAAAAAATCAACCAATTTAGTTTGATGCCATTATCGTATTAATATTCTAGTGATCTATATGGGCATGTCATCATTATGCCAGTGATACTATGTTACAGTAATACACAAATTAATGGAAGTATCATGCAAGGAAAGTAAAAGCAATGGGTCATGAGCTGAATGTGCCTGGTCTGATTTCTAGATGATGCAGAAGCTTGGGAAGGCTGATGAAACCAAAGATACAGCATTTGCGGAGGTTGTAGCTAACTTTAACAAGCAGATGGTAAGACTAATGTTAATTTTCTTGATGGCCTACCATTTAATTCTTTATTTCCTATGTCTATGGCTATAACCTGAATACATTGAAATGTTTACAATGAAATTTAAATAGAGTAAAATGAAGAGTTCTTTTTTTTGTTGCATTGTGTCTGTCAGTTAAATAAGACTTTGATAATTATGGCTCTTGATGTTCCTCGGCAAGGCTTATAGGTAAATGAGGAACAAAGCATTTAAGCCTTCAAAACATGGGTTTCAATAAACTGGCAATTAATAAATTGCCAAAACCTTTTACATATTTTAGTTATCTTTGTTTTAATTAGTCTAGTAGAGAAAATGATATTTAAATCTTTAAATATAATAATTGTATTTAAATTTAAATAATTAAAATAATTTAAATAATTGTATAGTATGCTATACATCTTAGGACATGCCCCCTTAAATAATGTGTTTCATTAACTTTTAGCTAATACTAATTCTACAGAGATTTTCTGTGCTGGAAAAAAATCTCAGTGTATAAAGGCTACATGTGATTTATAGTTAGATTTTTCACAATTATGTGAACATAGCAATCTAGTCCCTTAACCTGGATTGTGGTGTATACTCTTATAGGCAGAAGGCACTAAACTGCAGAGGGATCTCAGAGCATACCTGGAAGCAGTTAAAAGTAAGTTTTTGGAATTCTTTTCAACTGGGTCTGTATTCTATGCTGTGTCAGCAAATTTTAACTCGCCCTTGCAGTCTTGCAACTGACAATATAATTTAAAAATTATTTCCACTTTTTTGTATTGATGATAGTTAATTTACACTTAAATTAGTTATGACCCAAGTTATTTGATATTTAGTGTATCTTTTTTAACCTGAATAATTTATCACTGTTTTTAGTGTAGTTACAATTCAGTAAACCCATGATCTTTCATACTATTCTTGAACATTTTTTTTTACTTTAACCATTATGCCATTTTTGATCTTTGTTTTCTGAATAAGAAAGGATGGTTCTGTCAACACTGCATAAAACTTTGCCCTGTCCCCGACTCTTACAGGAGTCCTGCAGCTTGTGTGTCATCAGCTCTGGGCTCAGTGTTCCACTACCTTTCATTTTGTTTTGTTTTTTTGTGTGTGAGCCAGGTAGCTTGGCCTGGCCTATTAAAAAAAACTATGTATCGGTTCAGATCAGTTCTTTTTGGGCAGCTGAGTATCTTGAGCCAAAGTTGTACAGGCAATGTCAATATGTGACCAAATCTTCCTATTCAACTTCTTGAATATTTGCCCTAGTCTGTCACATCTTAAGAGAAGGTGATGAATTGTTTCCTCCCTCCTGCAGAGTGGACATGTTGTAGCTATGGTGTAGTTGATTTTGGCGGTGTTTTGGCGATTTCTTGAGGGAGTATAAAGATCGTAAATTATCATTTATCCAGTTATGACCGATGTCCAACAATGCTTGTCAGCTATATGAGATATGCAAGGCTAATCTGAGTGAATAAACTTGCAACCATTAGAGAAATAACTACTAAATCGCAAAATCTAGGGAGACAATGAGCCTCCTGTTGTGCATGCGCCACCATCTTGGTCCCATAGCTACTGACGAGCCACTGACAGACAAGCTACTGATGCTGAAATTGCCCTGTGCCCGGCCAAAAGCGTCAACAATGGACATCAGAACTGGACCATGGAGCAATGGAAGAAGGTGGTCTGTTCTGATGAATAACATTTACTTTTACATCACGTGGATGGCCAGGTGCGTGTGCGTCACTTACCAGAGGAACACATGGCACCAGGATGCATTATGGGAAGAAGGCAAGCCGGTGGAGGTAGTGTGATGCTTTGGGCAATGCTCTGCTGGGAATCCTTGGGTCCTGCCATCCATGGATGTTACTTTGTCACATAACACCTACCTAAGCATTGTTGCAGACCATGTACACCCTTTCATCGAAACGGTATTCCCTAAATGGCTGTGGCCTCTTTCTGCAGAATAATGGGTCATGCCACAAAGCAAAAATGGGTCAGGAATGGTTTGATGAGCACAACAACGTGTTTGACTTGGCCTCCAAATTCCCCAGATCTCAATATAAACTGTGGAATCTGTGGGATGTGCTGGACAAATAAGTCTGATCCATGGAGGCTCCACCTCACAACTTAGAGGACTTAAAGTATCTGCTGCTAACATCTTGATGCCAGATACCACAGAACACCTTCAGGGATCTAGTGGAGTCCATGCCTTGACGGGTCAGGGCTGTTTCGGCAGCAAAAGTGGGACGAACACAATATTAGACAGGTGGACATAATGTTATGCTTGATCAGTGTACTGTTACAGTATTTGTGCTTCTTTGGTGGTCTTCTACCTGGTTAACTTATAAAATAGCATTTAGAATGCATAAAACAGAATTTAGAATGCTACCAATATGATTTGACACCATTTTCAATATAATTTTCAAGTGATCTGTTTTAAGGTGCAAGTGTCTAAAGTAAGTAGTGGAAAGTTGACTCTAACAATAACAACATTACTTTACAATATTACTTTAATATTACTAGGATATGCATAATGTGAAGTTAGCGCATGGATGGTCATGCAAAAATGTAAATATTTCTGTGTAACACTAGCTGATAAGTTCCCTTTCTGTATCATGACACAAATATTTGTTAGATCAAAAGGTAAAACAATAGAAGAAAACATTAGATAGAAAGGTAAAACCTGGCCAGAGATATTTACATTTAACATTTACATTTCTGGCATTTGGCAGACGCTCTTATCCAGAGCGACATACAAAAGTGCTTTAAGTCTCTATCATTGAAAACATTAACACTGGTTCAGTAGGTTACAGACTTAGGATACCATTAGCCTAAAATTGGATTTTTTATTTTTTTTTAAAAACGTACAACAATACATAAACAGGGAAAGATAAGAGCTAGTTTAAGTGCTTCAGGAAAAGGTAGGTCTTAAGACGTCGTTTGAAGACAGTCAGAGACTCTGCTGTACGGACATCTAGGGGAAGTTCATTCCACCACCTCGGTGCCAGAACAGAGAAGAGTCTAGATGAATATAATATAATTTCCTATAATGTGGTTAGTTGCTGTACAGTAGGTCTGGTGTGAATTCTATATAGTGAAAGAAATGTTGAGTAGCAGTCAATACAGTGGGTTTCAGTATGTGAGCCAAATGAAATTTGGCAGCAAATTTGCCCCAACAGCCTTGAGTATGACACTTTATAAGCAGCCTGAGGTGACACCAAAAGATTGTAGACACTCTACTATAACACGTGTTTTTGTTTTTTCTTCCCCTTCTTCTTGATCTTTGAACATGAGTTTTAATTTGAACCGATTTATAAATAAAATGTTTTTTTATAATGGGTCAGAATATGCTTTGCATATATCTATGTGCAAAAGAATGTCCCTCTGTCTCTCCTCAGCTATGCATGAATGCTCGAAGCGCCTACAATGCTGCCTAGTAGACATGTATGAGCCAGACTGGTTTGGGAAGGATGAAATTGACATCATCTCTGAGGTGTGTAAACATTTCTCCACCAAGTTTGCAGAAAACAAATGTGTTTATGTCGGTTATGTGAGAGGCAAAAGGTAAAATTCTAAATAATATAATCAAACTATATATATCAAGAGTATGAGCAAGTTTTTCATGCATAGCATTATAGTAGCAGAGGTCAACAGAACTATTAATGTTATGTTTCAGCTTTGTAATAAACCTTTCTTTTGTTTTGATTGTACTCTCCGCTTGAAGGAGATGATAAAGAAGAAGAATAATCTGTAGGTAAATGTCTGTTTTAGCCAACACCATAGTACACTACAAATTTCAAAAGTATGCAGACACCTGATTTTCACTCCATCAGGGTCATGAAACGGTCATGAAAAACCTGGAAAAGTCATGGAATTTTAAAACAGCAATTTCCAGGCCTGGAAAAGGTTTGGAAAAATAAATAAGCCCACAAAGTTTTGGAAAAGTCATGGAAATGTGTTTCACAAATCTCTGTATATTTGAATATATTTTAATTGATAATATTGGTTAGATTACAATAGCGCAGTCCGTCACATGATGTTCTCTGCATGGGGTAATGGCGACTTGCAAATGCAGCTAGTAGTAAACTCATGCAATGCCAGGAAAATGCAGATTTAATTATGTATGGCTGCATGACGAAAAGTATAAGGGGTTGCTTGAGAAAAATCAGGACCCGGGACATGCAAGATGTACAGTATGCCGTAAAACGTTTGACATTGAACATGGGAGAGGCAGCGCTGTCTAGCCATGCTAAAGGGGCAAAGCACCAGTCTGCTGCTGCAGCCGCATGCTCGACAGCTCCCAACCCGATAACAGACTTTTTCACCTGTGTGACTGACGTGACCCTCGCTCCCAAATGCGGTGCTTCCCTTTCATCCACTGCAAAACAAGGGACCATTTTGAATGCCGTGTCCAGAAACGAAACCCTAACTGCAGAGGTCCTGTGGGCGCTAAAGGTGGCTAATTTGCACTATTCCTACAAGTCTTGTGAAGACATAAGCCAGCTTTTTCAGACTATGTTCCCAGACAGCAAGATAGCGGCCAGCTTTGCATGCGGCGAACGCAATGCTCATATTTATGTACTTTTGGACTGGCTCCTTATTTTAAGAAACTGACTTTGGCAGATCTATCGAAGCAAAGCGTCTATGTTATGCTGTTTGTTGAAAGCCTGAATCACTATTTACAGTCTAAGCAGTTAGACATGCATGTGAGGCTATGGAACAGGTCTGAGGTGAAGACTAAATACATCGCCTCAGAGTTTATGGGCCATTCATCAGCTCAAGACATCACTGACAAAATGAATAACTTGCTTACAGAGATCAGAATCAAGAATCTGGTCCAAATCTCAATGGACAGACCGAACGTAAATTGGAAAGTATTCGAAATACTCCAGAAGCAAGTGCAGAATTATGCGGGAAAGTCACTAATTAACATCGGTTCATGCGGGTTGCACATACTGCACAATGCGTTCAGAGATGGCTGTAAATCCACCGGATGGGAAGTTGAACACGGACTCTCTAGCTTGTATTGGCTGTTCCATGATTGCCCTGCCCGTCATGAAGATTTTATGACAGCAACCGGTTGTAACACGCCCATGCTTAAGTTTTGTAAGCACCGGTGGATTGAGAATGTAAACGTGCCAGAAAGAGGATTGCCTCTCTGGCCACATGTCAAACAATACATCCAGATGGTAGAGAGAGGTGAACTGTGCTGTTGTGTGCTGATCCTCTCTTCCCAGTGAAAGTGGGAATATTCAACAGCATTGCCAGAGAAATCGACCCCTTCCTCACCATGTATCAGTCTGACCAACCCATGCTGCCCTTTCTCTCCGGTGATATGTACAAACTGATTAAAGGTAAGGATAAACATGGATAGTGTGATTGTTAATGATGTTTAATGATGTCATGATCGCCATGATCACTTGTTATTATTATATTTTAATGAAATTAAAAATTGAAGTAATATGTTTATTACTTTACTATTACTGTCTAGATTATTTTATTGGTTTGTTTTTAGCAACAGTTCATATAATGTTCATTCTTGTAGATTAGTAAATTAAAAAATAATTTAAATAATAAAATCAAAAAATAATTAAAAAGGTAAGTTGTTATTAGCTCAAAAAACAAATTTGTAAATTTAATTTGGCTTATAAATTTGAAAAATTAAGTGATAAAACTGTAGAATAAAATCACTTAATTTTAATTTTTCACAGGCCTCATGGGACGATTTCGGAAGGAAAAGCATCTGCAAGAGGCCTCATCCACACTAAAGCTCCTCCATGTCCCTTTTCAAGACAGCAGTCTGCACAAGGACAGTTCTCAGATTGTTATTGGATTTGCAGCAGAAGCCACCCTGAACCAACTCAAGTCTTCCAAAAACATTTCAGAAAGGCAGAGACTAGAGTTTAAGATGGACTGCAAGAAACTCTTGATCACACTACTTGAGAAGTTGCTGAAAAAGGCTCCAGTGCATCACACATTAGTGAGAAGCATGCAGTGCCTTGACCTGAGATGCATGGCTGAAAGTAAGGAACTCTGTGTAACTCAATTGAGAAGGATATTGCACATACTTGTTGAAGCTAAACATGTAAATGAGGCAGTGTGTGATGATATCCTTAGAGTTTAGAGAGTTTTGTGATTTGGCTGCTCTTCAGGTTAAGTTCAGGGAATTTGACCCCAAAACCACGAGTGGACACCCTGCTTTATGAGACAATGGGAACAAAACCATCATTTTCGCGAGTGTGGGATGTGGTGAAGATTCTTCTTGTCTTATCACATGGGCAGGCAAGTGTCGAAAGAGGTTTTTCAATCAACAAAGAATTAATAGTTGAGAATCAGAGGGAAAGATCTCTGGTGGCTCAGAGGCTCATTGTTGACCATGTCAGATCTGTAAGGGGCATAACCAAGGTGGAAATCACAAAGGAGCTGCTCGTTTCAGCTGCAGGAGCCAGGCAGAAGTACCATGGGTACCTGGATGAAGTGAAGAGAAAGAAAGAACAGCAAGCTGTTGACTTGAAAAGGAAGGCCTTCACAGATGAGCTGGAAGATTTGAAAAAGAAGAGGGCTAGGATGGAGGCAGACATTTGTGCTCTTGAGAAATCAGCAGATGAATATGCTGAAAAGGCTGAATCTTCTGGCAACATGACCTTAATCACCAAATCCAACAGTTTCTGACATACTGCAATAGAAAAGAAAGCATCTCTGCTCAAAATTGAAAAACAGATTGAAAAGAAGCTTTCGGAAATGAAAAAATAAACGTTGTTAATTGTTTTTGGGCGATGTAGAATTCAAATAATGATGATAACTTTTATGGCATTTAAAGTTAAGAACAATGTTTCTGGATACTTTTATTTATTTATTAGTTTAACATTGTTGCTTCCCATTGTTTTATGTTAATTATCTCACATGGACTTACGTCAATACATTTTTAAGGGGTTCTCAGGGTTTGATGTATTATTTTATGTAACTTTGTTACCTGCAAGCGTAATTTAAATAAATGGTTATTTTGTATTATAAACTACGAAGGTTGTGATTTATTTTAGTAAAAAATGTGCTGTGGTAAAATATGGATTTTTCTTCTTATGTAACATGTATTCATAGACATTTCATGAAACATTAGGTCATGAATATGTACCTCAAACTCATGGAAAAGTCATGGAATTTTATTAGTAAAAATATGTACGAACCCTGCTCCATGTAGGCCTTCCCAAAACTACTGCCACAAATGTTGTCTTTGATATGTTTGTAGGTTATTGCATACAAGACCTTCACTGGAACTAAGGGGCCTAGCCAAAATTTGTTCCAGGATCCAGGTTTTCATTGACATCCACGAAGATGATTTGCCATGCAGATGATGTGGTAGAACTGTGGCCGGCAAAGAGTCATTATCTCAAACCCATTTTACACTTTTTGTATGAATTGGAATGTCCACATAAGTCCAGGCACACAGTCAACTTGTGTGGACAGTAGTGCCAAACTACACATATACTTTTTTTTGCTGAATGAGCACAAATCTCTACAGCCACAAAAATCTTTTGGAAAGCCCTCTCAGAATATTAGAGGTATTTAAAACAGGAAAGGATAGACTAAATCTAAAATAAGAACTTATATCTTGTATAACAAGCATATATTTGAATAATTTTCAGGTGTCCACATATGTTTGGCCATAGAGTGTATCTCTCTCTTGGTATTGCAGTGATAATATATAGATTTCTGTTATATGTTTACACATCATAATGTTTATTGTTTGGTACAGGGGTGTGTTAAATGTGAGTGTTTTTGGGGGTGTAAGAATTGGAGTGTATGTTTTGTTTTGCAGGACACAGATGTTCTGTGGGGAGATTTCCATCAGAAGCTTATGGACGGTGCACTCATCTCAATGGATGCCTACATGGCTCAGTTTCCTGAAATTAAGGTTGAAACGAATTAGTGGAATGTGATTGCTCTACAAAATATCACAACAGTATGAGATGACATGATGAGCATTTTGTGACATGTTTATCTGTCTTTTAGCATATTTAAAATATCAAATATTGTAGTTTTTAGCTAACTAAGTAGTGAGTGCATTAAAAGTGCAAAATCCTTAACCCTTGCCAAACTTATTATGATAGTATTGTGGTTTGGCGGAGTCAGGCCAGAGTATATTAGAGGCAGGCTTTCAGCATTTTAACTATACACACACTGACACATTCACACACACTCCATGTGCTTCGCTCTGTCTTGCCGGCACTCATCTCCAATTTTATCTCTGCTCCAGCTTACTGCAACAGAGAACAATTATTACTATAATTAAGCACAGCTGCCTGACCCTTACCACTTGCTTATCTTGGCTTTACTCTCCTTTCACAAGCTGGCGCTCAACCAGTGAGGAAAATGAGGTACCAGTTTAACGAGATGGAAAAATGGTCTAACCATTGGAGCTTACCCTGTCCAAGTCTTTTAATTTTCTCTTTCTTCACTTTGGTGCTCCACATTAATGTTGATACTCATCTCAGGTTACACACCGTCTCCTTCGACTTGCATCAGCAAAACCATAAAAGGGCATCTGTGTCACAAATCCCCAGATCCTAATTGTCTGGCGGAAGACATCAGGCATGCTTGATGCGTGGCAAGCACAGCGTCTTGTTCCTTGTCAGGGAACCGGGTTGCATACGCAGCCTGATCCAATGCTGCACCATGGCTTGATGCTATGGGAATGCCAGTGTCAATGCCGCGAAGGTTAAGGCTAACAAAAGGGCTAGGGTAGGGTCAAACACTTCTCTGAGGCTGACTCCAAGGGCTGAAAGAGGGCCTTTGATAACCCCTCCAGGAAAACAGACGTGTTCCAGGAGGAGACATGCAGTCTACAGAAAGGCCTTCTGGCAGCACACAAAAAATAAGAGCGACCAAAGGATACCTCACAATGGAGGCCCCAAGTATGGCTGCAGGGCTAGCAAAAATATCCACCACATATATCTTAAGGGTAGCAGGTCGAGCCATGCTAAGAGGTGCTCCTGGGGGAACTCTAGCACTGTAGTGATGAGGCAGTGGACTCGGTTCAGGTAATGCTGTTTGTTCCATGATAGAAAGAGCCTTCCTGTGATGGCACTTCGCTTTTGCTAAGTTATAATTCTCCCTAAATTTATCACTTATATTTTTGGGAGCTGGTATTTCTTCTTCACCTGCTTGAGGATAGGTCTGTAGGTTTCCAGTCTTTCAGACATCCGTTATCTATAAGCCTGTTCCCTGGTTTCCTCTCTTCTTTACCCAAATAAATCTACCCCTATGGTTCAGATGATTGTTGTCATTGCTCTCATCTCATCTCTGTCTTCTGTTAAGGTAATCTCTAACACTTGGACCACATTGTTATCAAAAGTTTACTAATTACTTCCTTGTTCCATGACTTATTCTCTTTCATTCTTTATTTGAATGCCAGTCCTCTCCTACTGCTTCTCTGCCTCTCCAGATTAACAATATTGCTATTAGAGCGGTTTCTGTACCTAGAGATTCTGGGTACTGAGCTTAGACACCAGCTCTCCTCCATCTCATTTGGTTGTCCCATCCGTATGGTATTGTATAATAAGTATCTGCCTGTATTTCTTAGCATTCACCATTAATCCTGACCAAATCTCCAATTCCATTTGCAGAAATGCAGCCCCAAACTTGCAAGCAACTTTCATCATGCTTCACTGTTGCCTGTAGACAATCATTACTGTACTGCTCTACAGCCCTTTGACAAGCAAACTGCCTCATTCTACAGACAAATATTTCCGATTTTGTGTCATCAGTCCAGAGCACATGCTGCCATTTTTCTGCACCCAAACTGTTTTTGTGCATAGTTATGTTGCTTAGCCTTGTTTCCATGTTGGAGGTATGGCTTTTGTCCACAATTCTTCTGTGAAGACCACTTCTGGCCAGACTTCTCCGGACAGTAGATTGGTGTACCTGAGTCACAGCGGTTTTTGCTAGTTCTTTCCAATGTCGAAAGGAAGTAAGGATAATATGTCTTTCATCTGCTGCATTAAGTTTTCATGCCCAACTGCTGCATCTGCAGTCTTCAACATTGCACGTCTTGACATCTCTGACTGCTTTGATATCTTTGCCTGGAAGAGACCTTGCTGATGCAATATAACTATCTTGTGTCTTGTTGCTGTGTTCAGTCATGTCATAGCATATAACCTGTGACATGAAAATGTCTTCCACACCCTCACATGAGTAGCAATAGAGTTTGGCTGTTCCTCACCAAGGTTTAATCCTCAGACACAGCTGTTTTTAGCTAATGACTGTGTTTCAACCTACATATGAAATTGATGATCATTAGTATGTTTTGTATAATTGGTTAATCATAAACCTATATCAAAATCCTCCGAAATCCCTGTGTGCCAGATGCTGGTTTGAAGCCAATGGGTAGTCATACCAAATATTGATTTGATTTAGATTTTTCATCTGTTCATCAGTTTTGCATTTTGAAAATTGAAAAAAACAAAAAAACAAAAAAACAATTAAATATATATATTTTTCTTACTTTAAAGCATTTCTTCACATCTGCCTAAAACCTTTGCACAGTAATGCATATTCAGACAACTTTCTTTTTTGAAGAACTTCATCACTTTCACAGACTACATTTAGTACTTGCCTGTCGCAATGTCAGTGGTCCAACATTGGTGGCCAAAAAAGGTGTCATAATATATCATTACATTGTGACTAAAAGAGGATTCCTCTTTATGTTGGATGCACTTTGGCTTACCAAACACTTTGGCTTGCCTATATATAAGTATGTACAAAAGGAATTTTAAAACTGTATAATCTACACTATAAGAATTATGAATTATCTGCCAAAAAGAGGAAAGCTGTATTCTTTGTTCAGTACATGCACTGGCTCAAAAATAATTATCTTTGCTTGTCTTAAAACAGACTGCTCATAAATCAATTGAGAAGATAGATTATGTGTTTGTCTCTAGCTTTTCTACTCTTCATCTGGGATGTCAACTTAGCAACGTAATGTAATGGCATTTCTTATAATGCTTTCCAGTATAGCATAATAGAACTATTCAGGAGCCCTGCTACACTCCAGTAATCTGCAAATATTATAAGAAACCCAATCTTTGCTGCAGCCTGGAACAAAGATTCACATTAAAAGAAGAACCTTGGGATATGCATGCATTATAAATCATCACAGGCACGTGATAATCTTTTAGATCTCTTAAAAAATTACAATGCTGTCATTCCATTTCATAGACATAAGCCTGAACTTTGTTTCCACCCTTTTTTTTTTTTTTACCACAGGCACGGATTGCTAAACGTGACAGGAAGCTGGTGGATTTTGATAGCGCCAGACATCACTTTGCCACTATACAGAAAAGTAAAAAGAAGGATGAGGCCAAAATTGCCAAGGTACCCTTGCATGCCATGTGTGGGGCTGGAGTCCATATACAGTATAATATAATAATGTAACCAATTAATTTAAACAACTGTGTAATTGATGTGTATAATCCTGTATAATAATCGTGTGTGTGTTTAAATCTATAGGTTACATGTATTTTGATCATAGATTTCATGTGTCGAAAGATTTGTAACAAATTTAAAATACTAAAATTGCATGTCTTGATTGCTGTCTGTCCTTTCACTCTTTGAATGGCTAGCCCTTGACCCTGATGGAGAAAGCTGCTCCAGGAAGGGCTCGGAGAATTATCTTATCATCAGATGTCTCAAACTAACCTTACCAGATGACATTTGACAGAACTAACACCTTTTAACTCCCAAACAATTCTGCCTGCCTGACTCACAGTTCTGGTATAAGCAAAATTGCATGGATGCACAGTAACTACTCTAAAAATTGCAAAGTTAATGCAATGCCTTACTTCACATAAATGTTTTAATGGGACTATAACTGCAGTAATACAATTGTGTGTAAATGTGTACTGTCAGGCAGAGGAAGAGTTGGGAAAAGCCCAAAAGGTGTTTGAAGAGATCAATTATAACCTTCAAGAGGAGCTCCCATCTTTGTGGAACAGGTGTCACCTAATTTCTCACTTTCTCATTCTGCTCTTTTATAATAATATACATATAATTAGAAATAGCATTTCAGACCAAGGATAAGCAGGTGCTTGCTATACAGAAGTCTAAGATTATCTTCTATGGGTTTATAAATGATTTCAGAATAATATTGTTCAAACTAAATGTTTGTTAACAGTGAAACATTAAACAACAAAATGTAAACAATAAAATACATACATAACAGGTCATGACAGAAAAACACTTTCAAATATAAGTTTATGCAGAGTTTTTAGTGTTTGGTTCTAAAGAGGGTGTCTTTAACTTTTTTCCTCTGTGGATAAAACTGCAGCATTGAACAGCTATAAGAGCACAAGGGAGTAGATCTGGTTTGTACCCTGCATTTCTTGTTTGCTTCATGTACAGCAATATGATAATATTGTTGTGCCGGTTATATTGGCCAGTTTAGTCGTACACGATCACAAAGTGATTTGTGGATTTAAACACTAGTTAAATTGAGATGCTTTATTGCGTAAGGTGTTCAAACTGAGAATCCAGATGAATAAAATGATTCAGAAATTCTTTCAGTAAGAATTGACTTGGTTTATAATTAATAAGTTACAGTATAAAAAAATTAATTCCCCCCAGCTTTCTCCTAAAGGTTTTTTCTTTGATACTTCATAAACAAGTCTTTGTTCCTTTCTGTTTTATAAAATTGGTGTGTTTACATTCCTTTACATTACAGTCCTGTGTTTCTGTGTCTGTCAAACCTTTGTTGTGTGTGCACCAAAAAACACGCCCATGCCTCTACCCATGCCCCATAGCATGTGTTTTTTTGCAGTATGTATATTGCTATTTTCTTCTTTTACCTCAAATCACATCAAATAAACATTTAATAACAATATAACTGTAATAGTCCTTGAGTGGTTGTGGAAAGGAATGAGGAAGCAGGTGGCAGACAAGTTGCACTCACACTCTCAAAGTTTTATTTCTTGCTCAGTACATTTTCTTTGCGCACATGCACACACACACAGCTCAGTGTGTTCAGCTCTCTTTCCTGCTCCACTCTCTTTCTGCCTTTAAGTCATCACTGGTGTTCACTGTTGGAGAGAGCACATGATTAGAGTGATTCACAAACTGGTGCTTTGCCATATTTCCACCACCACATTCCCCCAATGCCTGACTCAGGTTGGGTAGCCGTCCAGCCTGCTGCTAATTCCCCCCTTGACTGCAGAGAAATCCGCCACATCTACAGCCCTAGCCTGTGGACCACTTGGAAGTTAAAAGGCTTTAAAGCTAGAGACCACTGAGTGATCTACACTTTGGCATGTTTTATGTAGTGGAGACACTGAAACAGGGATGTGGACTGAAGAGAGGGTGAAAGCCCATCTCATCAGGTAGTTCTGGAGGGTGAAGACCGTTCACTTGATGGCCAGGTGCTCCTTTTCAAACATGCTATGTGACTCCCTTATTGAGAGGTTCCAGCTAATGCACAGCATGGGGCACTCTTCCCCCTCCACCACCTGGGACAACATGGCCCTCAGCTCCCTGTCTGACACATCAGTCTGTAAAACAAATGGAGAAACAAATTAAGGGAATGAAAAAACTTTTGTGAAAGTCCATCCACTGGACCAGGTCTGGTGTTCCCTTTTTAGTCAGTCAGCAGGCTGGTGATGTCTGAATAGATAGTTATAAACCAACAATAACAGCCAGGTAGCCCCAGGAACTGCCTCACCTCCTTTTTGGTCTTTGTTTTCGGGCAGGCCATAATTGCTTCAGTTTTATCAATTTGTGGCTGCACCTGTCCCTGACCAGATACTGTACATCCACCCATCCTGCCTCAGAAAACTAATTATTCTTCCTCTGTCGGTGAAAACTCAGACAAAGCTAATGCTTACCCACAGAAGTACCACTCCTCTCTGCTTTACATGGCTAACAGATTTTGCTCTCCTAAGTGAATCTCTGGCTGAAAAACCTGAACGAGCTCTTGTTAAAGGAGACTCTATCTTAAAGCATATTAAGTTAGCAAGGCCTTTAAGGGCTCCAGCAGCACTGGTTAGGTGTATACTGGGAGCCAGAACCCTGGACATAGCAGGTCAAATAAAAGTCCTAGGCAAGCATAGGTTCTCAAAGGTAGTTTTCCATGTAGGAGATAATGATATACACCTTTGTCAATCAGAGGTTACTAAGAGTAATATTGTAGAGGTGTGTAAATTAGTAAAGGCGATGTCCGTTGCTGTAGTATGCTCTGGCCCCAGTGCGGTATGGCGATACAGCAGGTTATGGTCGTTGAACTGCTGGTACTCCGAAAACAATGTGGGCTTCTTTTGAGGGCACTTTTGAAGGCAAGGCTGGTCTGTTAGGGCAGGATGGTTTCCACCCGACTCGTGAAGGTGCTGCTTTTATTTCTTGCAGCATAGCACATAGTCTTAGAACAAACCTAGTTCTTCTGTGACAATCCAGAACCAGGACCAGGGAGCAGACAAGCAGGCTTCTCTGACTGTATGCTAGCTGCAATAAGTCACACAGGGTTGACAATATAGAGACTGTATCTTTTCCCTGAGCTAAACAAAAAAGTAGAATTACTAGAAAATTTGTTTTAGTAACATGAAGAGCATAAAATTAGTGCATAGTGAATGCACAGCCAGCACCATTGATCTGATGCTGTTAAATATGTTAAAGTTCTCTAAAACACTTATTATTAAGGAAATTATTACTGATCAGAAGTTTAGTGTTCTATGCTTAGCAGAAAGATGGATTAAACCAAATGAGTATGTAGCAATAAATTAAGCTTGTTGGTTTCTAAAAATAATAGATTCTTCACTTAGTACTGGCTATGTGCCTAAATCTTTTAAATTTAGAGAGGAATAACATTTCTGAAATTTATTAGTCAGGAATTAGGCTTCATTATAGCACAGAGACAGCACTGGATAATGACCTGCTACTGGCCTCTGATCAGGGTTGTATGACCATACAGACCATACTACGTTCTACTTGATAGGCTAGAAAAGCTGGTGTTAAGGGAACAGCCTTCTCCTGGCTCAGTCTTATTTGACTGATTATTATCAGTTCATAGATCTAAATGGTAACTTCTTTAAGCATTCTAAGGTTACTTTCAGGGTTCAACAAGGTTCTGTTTTAGACCCACTGCTTTTCTCATTATATTTGCTACCCCGTAGTGAAATTATTTGTAAACGTTGTACAAGCTTTCACTAATAGTTGCTCAGGAGCTCTTGGTTGCACAATTTCACTCGACTATAAACAGTTGTATAAAGGACGTTATTTATATTTACATTATTTACTGTCCGGTGTCACCTAAATGGGGATGGGTTTCCTTCTGCCTGGTTCCTCTCAAGGTTTCTTCCACATATCATCAGGGATTTTTTCCTTCCTGCTGTTGCCTCAGGCTTGCTCATTAGGGATAAATATTAAGAACATTACTTTAGTTTTAAACTTTGTCATTTTTTTTTCTGTTTTTATATCTTTAAAACAATGTCCATTGTTAAAAGTGCTATATAAAAAAAACTGGATTGAAATTTAACTCCATTACCTAAGATGATGGTCATCCAGGTAAGCAGCATATGCAGTGTGTGGACAAAGGATTCTGTCCATGAGCTGCTGAAATGTTGCCGGGGCTCCAAATAAAGCAAAAGAAAGAGTCACAAATTGGTGTAAGACAAATGTTGAGGAAAAAGGCATTTTTTCATGGGACATAGGAGTCAACGGAATCCGTCAATATAACTTTTGTCAAATCCAGTGTAGAATAAAAATGATCTATACATAGCCGATCAAGCAGTTTGTCCATACAAGGCATAGGATAAGCATCAAACGTAGCCACCACATAGACTTTTCTAGTTGACTTGAGAATTGGAATGAGCCATTGTCTTAGGCACCAAGACCACAAGGCAAGACCAGTCGCTGTGACTCCTTGATTACACCCACCACCTTACTGTTTATCCCTAACTTTGTTTTTCTTGTGTTCAAGTAAGCAGTAGGGGCAACTGCATACAATCACCCCTGGGTTGCCTCAATGCGGTGCTCAATGAGGTTTGTGTGACGCGGAAGAGGCAGAAAATTTCTTTTGCAACTTGCCAACCTTGGAACAATGTGGTTGTTTACACAAGGGCCTGGTATTTGATGACTTTAATTTTTATTCTGGGTCCCAGCACCTCCATCTCAGGAACTATTGTTTTTAACACCACAGGGACCACCTCTCTCCAGGGTTTTAGGATGTTGAGGTGGTAAATATGCTGTGCCTCACCTCTATCCTTTTGCTAAACCTCATAGTCGATATCCCTGACTTGCTGGGCGACCTCAAAGGGCCCTTGCCATTTTGGGAGTAATTTGCTGATGAGCTGATTGAGAAACACATTTTGAGCTTTCCACAGCCTTGCCCTTTTTCTTTTTCTTTTTGCCATATATTACTAGTTTTTTTTGGTTGTTTGTTGTTTGTTTTTACAGTTTTGGTTGTTTGTGTTGCACTTTTTAAAATAAACTTTCTGCAATTGCATCCACCTTTGCTTGTCCCATTTGTGACAGAAAGCTTGACTAAAAATGGATGCAGGAGATTGCATCTGGCTAATGTTGCTCCATCTTCCTGCTCAGCTGAGGACCTTACTCTGTTTCCCTGCCCAGCTGAAGAAATCGCTCCACCTCTCTGCCCAACTGATGACATTGCTCTGTCTCCCTGCCCAGCTAGGATGTCACTCCACCTTCCTGCTTGGCTGGGGAAATTGCTTCACACCCTGCCCAGCTGAGGATGTCATTCCCATTCTGCCTCCCTGCCTGGCTTAGGACGTTGTTCCACCTCCCTGCCTGGTTAAGGATGTTGCTCCCACTGCGACTCCCTGCCCAGGTGAGGATGTTGTTTCCATTCTCCCTCCCTGCCTGGCTAAGGACATTGCTCTGCCTCCCTGCCCAGCTGAGAATGTCACTTCCACTCTGCCTTCCTGCCTGGATGAGGATGTTGCTCCACCTCCCTATCTGACTGATGACATCACTCTGTCTCCCTGCCTGGCTGAGGATGTCGCTTCCACTCCACTTCCTTGTCTGGATGAGGATGTTGCTCTGCCTCCTACCTGGCTTAGGATGTTACCCCCCCCCACCCCCCCGGCTTTGCTGAGGACATTGATCCCTTATGTAGTGGAGGACATTTATCTCCATCTGCCTCCACTGAGGATGTCAGTTCCCCCTCCACTTGGATCTTCACTCCCTCTGCTGGCCTTGGGTTGGCCATCGAGCCACACTCATACCACACCCAAGTCCTGTATTTCAGCATCTATCTAGCATTTGTTGTTGCTGCCATGTCATGTATGTATGTGCATGCCACAGCCTCTAGTCTTTTTTAATTTTTTTTGTTTTTTTTGGGTGTTTGTTTTGCGCTTGAAAATAAGTTGTCTGCACTCACATATATCTTTGACCCCACCCCCACCCCCCCAATTCAAAACAGTTTGTAGCATTTAAGACAATTCCATATGGGTTCTTTTTAAATATCTATCTTAGAAGTAGATATTTTTGATATTTGAAAGAAGAAAAATAGATAAGTACAATACACTTCATGACATCAAACCATTCAATTAAAAGAAAAGAATAAAAATACAATACATTATTCTCAGACTAGCTGACATCCTCACAGTAGCAGCCACTGAATGCATTAATCTAATCAACAATACAGAAATTTTATTAGTGAAATAAATCTTATCGTCTCATATTTCGAAAAGTTTAGGTTATTCATGTTAATTTAGAGAACGCATAATAATAGTACATTTAAATGAATAACCACTTATACTAATTTGGCCCAAGCAGAATGTTGGTGTAGCCACTAGTCTTGCTTTGTCCCAAATCTAGAGTGTTGTACTGCGTTTGGGTTATTGTCTATGTGTATTTTGTGTTTTTATGTTTGTGTGTAATCACACTGTTGTGTATGTAGATCTGCTGTCATCACTTATATATTTTAATTCAAGTCACTTTTCACTGATGGTACTTGGACATGTTTTTTGGGAAATTGTAAGTTCCCTTTGTCCTTGTATGTCATTCTTTGTTTGCTTTCACCACCATACTTTCAGGGGGAAAGCACAGGTAGGGAATCAGTGAAAGGCAACAAAAAAGTATGATTAAAAAAATTAAAAGCTATGGCTTGTCTCTCTTTTTGTTTACACGTAACTCAGTATCAGTTTTTCTTTTTACTCCTCAGACGTGTTGATTTCTATGTGACCACCTTTGAGAGTTTAGCCAGGCTGGAGGAGAAGTTCCATGGAGATATGGGCAAAGTGAGCACTCCACTAACAATCACTCTATTTATATCAATATGTCAAATGCTCTAAATAAAAAGATAAAAAATAACTTTATGCATCTATTATCTCAAAGGGGGTATTTTACAATTAGCTTTATGCCAAGTTTTAGAATAAATCTCTGTTTTATTCCCAGCTAAATCACAATGTGGGTGATATTATGACCAGACTTGCAGAAGAGCAACAGTCTAAGTAAGTGTTTAATGTGCTTTGAACTTTGTTGTATTAGATCTAGCATGTCACTTGTCTATTATATACTGCATATTAAAATTGACTGGAAGCCAGCACTAAACCCCATCTTCTCACAGAAGTGCTACTATGACAGCTACAGGGAAGAGGTAATTACACTTTAGCAATGTTGTGTGCGTGTGTGTAGTAATTTGGCAAAGATAATATTCTTCATGTTGTTGCACGAACACCAAAATATTAACCTATTCTTCACCTGTCATATTGTCCTTTGTGTGATTTTGCATGAGATGTTCAGAAAATTTAATAGGTGCACTGATTATTTTTACCTTCCTGCAGTGAACTAGCAGCCAACCATAATGTCATAGCAGAGTCTGGGTCTGACATAACTAAACCAGCATCTAAGGTACTGTTCTATTGACATACATTTGTAAACTAAAATAGGGGGACAGAGAGAGAGGGGCAGAAAGAATAAGGATAATGCACCTGTAGAGAATTCTTTCTGGAGTTCATAATTGAGCTCTTTAAACACCTCTTAGGTCTGACAATACACCTAATTGCTGTAAATACAATCCCAACCAATTTGCTAAATATAAATGAACTAAGGCATCACACTACTGTGTCATTTTAAAACAGTTACTGTACTCTACAGTACAATCTGGATTCTGATCACAACCACAACAAAGAACAAAATGCATATACACAGGGTGTTTTAGTTTAGATTAAAATGTTAAAACCTTTTGGTTTATGGAATAAAGCTAACCATATAATTTGTAACTCTCTGTCATCTTTAGTACCTGCATGTGTATATTTTGGGTGGCATGCTTGTGTGTGTGGAAGCTGAGCCTAGACCAGGGTGACTGGTCCCCCCAACCCACCATATCTTCAGATGAAGCGGTCCAACAGGACAACCTAACATGAAGATACAATGATGTCTGATTTAAAAGTTACTGACCTTTCACAGGTCAGCAGTGCCTCTCACTTCTGTTAGCACTCTCTCTCTCTCATTTCAGACCTTCACCTGATCAGCTCTTCCCTTCACCTAGCCTGTCCATTCATGAATTCAAAATGTCTCACACCCACTATTATTTAAAAAAAATATTGCACTGTTCAAGTTTTTTTTCTATGCAATATTCTGTAAAGATCTCTAGGGCACTGGTGGCTCAGTGGTAGGTTTCTCACCTACCATGTGATTCCCAGCCAGTGCCCAAACCCCAGCCACTGGATGTAGTGCCGGTCCCAAGCCCGGGTAAAAATGGGAGGGTTGCGTCAGGAAGGGCATCCAGCGTAAAACCTGTGCCAAGCTGTTGTGCGGACCAGTTGGTCCGCTGTGGCGACTCACACACGTAGGGAGCAGCTGAAAGATCTTTTTTATTCTATAAAGACCTCTGTTGTTCAATCCTCTGTTGTCTGTAGGTGTTATGTAATAGTGTAAGATCATAAGAGCTTTTCAGAATATCAGTATGCCTGAATTGGTGTTTGGGCAATAGATACTCCCTGAACATAATACTAATGTGGGGTAGGGCCACCCTTTGCCCTCAACAATCCTCAATTAGACTAGCTTGAACTGTTGACACAAGCTAGGTTAACAAGGCCATTGACAAGGGTATTTTATAGGAATACTGAATCATGTAGTCATCATGGGACTTGGGACAAAGGTATCCTGGTCTTACACACTGCACCTAATGGTTAGGATTGGTGCAGAAGCACCGACACCAACATTTGTACGTAGAAAACTATTCCCCTTGTTCAGTAATTCAGAAGAATCATGCATGCACACACCTACTAATCATTTGAAACACCTTAAATGAAAGAACAAACAAGACACTTTTTAAAATTTTGTCCAATGTAAACGCACTAATGTAATTGTTATTAGCTATTATTTTATTTAGTTATTAGATTAGTTATTGTTATGACCAAAGACTTTAGTAATTTGATAATATATCACTAATCGATAGGTTCATAAAAAAGAAAGCAGAGAATGTTCATTGTTTGATTAGGCCTCTTAATAGTAAACCACCCATTTTTTTTAAATAAATGAGTTACTGAAAACACTTTGACAATGGAAAAATATGCATCCAACCAGTTTTACTAAGCTTGTTATGAACATAGAATAGACTCTATTATACTCATTAGGTTCTAATGCATTTCCCCCTAGTTTCTGCTTTTTGCTATGGTGGTATCTACTTGTGCTAGATACAGTGCCTTGCAAAAGTATTCACCCCCTTGGTATTTTTCATGTTTTGTTACATTATAACCTGTAATTTAAATGTTTTTTAATCTGAATTTTATGTGATGGATCTGCACAAAATAGTCTAAGTTGGTGAAGTGAAATGAGAAAAATATATAAAAAAAGAATTTTTAAAAATTAAAAATCTGAAAATTGGCATGTGCATATGTATTCACCCCCTTTGCTATGAAGCCCCTCAAAAGTTCTAGTGCAACCAATTACCTTCAGAATTCACATAATTAGTGAAATGAAGTCCACCTGTGTGCAGTCTAAGTGTCACATGATCTGTCAGTATAAAAACACCTTTTCTGAAAGGCCCCAGAGGCTGCAACACCACTAAGCAAGAGGCATCACACCATGAAGACCAAGGAGCTCTCCAAACAAGTCAGGGACAAAGTTGTTGAGAAGTACAAGTCAGGGTTGTGTTATAAAAAAAAATATCCAAATGTTTGATGATCCCCTGGAGCACCATCAAATCCATCATCTTCAAATGGAAAGAACATGGTACCACAACAAACCTGCCAAGAGAGGGCCGCCCACCAAAACTCACAGACCGGGCAATAAGGGCATTAATCAGAGAGGCTGCACAGGGACCAAAGGTAACCCTGAAGGAGCTGCAGAGTTCCACAGCAGAGACTGGTGTATCTGTGCATGGGATCACAATAAGCCGTACACTACATAGAGCTGGGCTTTATGGAAGAGTGGCCAGAAAAAAGCCATTACTTAATGTTAAAAATAAGAAGGCACGTTTTGAGTTTGCCAAAAGACATGTGGGCAACTCCCCAAATGTATGGAGGAAGGTGCTCTGGTCAGATGAGACTAAAATTGAACTTTTTTTTTTTTTGTGTGTGTGTCTGACGCAAACCCAACACCCCAAGAACACCATCCCCACAGTGAAACATGGTGGTGGCAGCATCATGCTGTGGGGATGTTTTTCAGCAGCAGGGACTGGGAAACTGATCCAAGTCGAGGGAAAGATGGATGGTGCTAAGTCAAACTTGAAGATTGCTGTTCACAAGCGGAAACCATCCAACATGAAGGAGCTAGAGCAGTTTTGCCTTGAGGAATGGGCAAAAATCCCAGTGGCAAGATGTGGCAAGCTCATAGAGACTTATCCAAAGCGACTTGCAGCTGTAATTGCCGCAAAAGGTGGCTCTACAAAGTACTGACTTTAGGGGGGTGAATAGTTATACACACTGAAGTTTTCTGTTATTTTGTCCTATTTGTTGTTTGCTTCACAAAAAAAAATTACATCTTCAAAGTTGTAGGCATGATCTGTAAATGAACTGATGCAAACCTTCAAACAATCCATTTTATTTCCGGGTTGTAAGGCAACAAAACATGAAAAAATGCCAAGGGGGTGAATACTTTTGCAAGGCACTGTATGTACTTTTTTTTTACAATTCTTTTCTGTGACTAACTGTTCCAGTGGAAAAATTATTAGGTGTTCTAAGGTGTTCTATCAAATTATTGTTTGATGTCTGGTTGTTAGCACATCAGTGATTTCTTTCATTTTCAGGACATTCCAAATTGTTGTATTGGCTATTGGTTATATTATATATATTATATTGTATTATATTGGTTGTATTCAATACTTTAGGGGGGACAGTGTGAAATGACACTTCTGCCACATGCACCGGGTGTTATTGCTGTCCTGGAAGTGGCTGTGGATTCTCTGGGCTTCTGCATTCTTTGCCTCTCTAATGGTCTGGGACAGTTTGCTGAGCTAGCTGTTTAATTCAATTAAATTTTATTTGTATAGCGCTTTTAACAATGGACATTGTCTCAAAGCAGCTTTACAGAACATAAGAAACAAAAAACAGAATCATCATGTTAGACAAAATCATCCCTAGTGAGCAAGCCTGGGGCAACTGTGGCAAGGAAAATCTCGTTTAGATGGTATGAGGAAAAAACCTTGAGAGGAACCAGACTCAAAGGGGAACCCATTCTCATTTGGGTGACACTGGAGAGTGTGATTACAAATTATTCTAAACACCGGAGAGTGTGATATGAACAATGTCCTTTCTGCAGTTATGTACAGTCAGTTGTGTGATGCAGATACAGCATATGTAGAATGTTATTGTGGTTAGGCTATTCCCAAGTGTAGGAGCTAAATACGAAAATGCTCTACCCTCTTCTGTAGACTTTGATATTCTGGGAACTACCAGAAGTCCGGAGTTTTGTGATCTTGAGGAATGTGATGGAATGTAACGTGTTAGAAGGCTGGCTAGATACGTGGGAGCTAAACCATTTAGAGCCTTGTACGTAAGTACTGAAAGTTTGTAATCAATTCTAAACATAACAGGTAGCCAGTGTAGGGATGATAATATTGGGGTTATGTTTATACTTTCTTGACCTGGTAAGAACTCTGGTGGCTACATTCTGGACTAACTGTAGCTTGTTTATTGAAGATGCAGGACAGGGGCGCTAGAGAGTAGCTAATGGAGTAAGACGCGTTTTCTCCCAGCTCCGTCACACTTTGTAAAATAAATCATATAAAGCTTCATAACTCCTACTCAATTTGTTCAGTTTGCAAAGTCAATATATTAACGATGAATAAATCTAAAAAGACTGTCAAAAAGACCCTGTCCCTGGCTGCCGACACGGTGAAAGACACTTCAGCTAGCCCAATGCTAACCGATGCTAAAGATGACGGTCAAACTGACTTGGATAATGACACCACCGAGACAGATGCTTCCTATCCCTCGGAGGATGAAGATGAGGCCTCAACTAGGGCTATTCTTATGGCTATTAGAAGGATGGACTCCTTATGAATGCCCGATTTAATAAGTTGGAAGCTTCTCTGTCTGTAGTGCAGTCCACGCTAACCGCAAACACAGTCCGTAGAGTATCGCTGACCTGGAAGAGGCTAGCACTGATTATGAGCGCCGCATATCCCGCCTAAAGCAGCTTTGCTCCGGTCTATCACAGGAGAACATGTCTCTGAAAGTAAAGGTAACGGATTTAGAGGCCAGATCTCACAGGCAGAATATCAAAATAATGGGTCTTCCTGAGAACATTGAGAAGGGCAGCCCTACTGTATTTGTTTCCGAGCTTCTTCCTTCGCTACTAGGAGAATGTAATTTCCCGCGTGGCGTAATGGTTGACCGGGCTCACCTCACTGGCGTCATCGGAAACAACAGGAGTTATGATCGCCAGGATACATCACGACTCTGTTAAGACTGAAATACTGCACCTCTCCCGTAACCGGAGCCCGCTGTCGTTTGACGGTAGCTGTATCAGCATCTTCCCGGACTTTCCTGCGGAGGTGTTCATCCAACACAAGCAGTTTGACAGCGTGCGGGAGAATCTAAGAGCCAATGGAATAAAATATGGACTCCTGTACCCTGCTCGTCTCATCCTCACGCATGAGAAGATGAAGAAAATATTCTCGTCCCCTCAGGAGGCTGAATCCTACATTGACAGTCTCTCCTCCTGATGGAAGGTGAACCCACTGTGCTAAATAAGACATATACTCATGTAGGTATGCATGTGGGTCTGTATAATGTATAATGTGTGTGGGGATGTTAGTGCTTTCATTCATATACAAAGTATTCCTGATCATAATGTGTGGAGACGGAGCGGTGTGGTGTTCCGAAGAACCGTTAATCCGTCACCGGTTGATTTTTGGCTTCTTCCAAGTTAATTTATTTATTTAATTTTTCTTTTTTTCTTCTCTTTCCTTGTGTTCTGTTTGGCATTCCACGTTTAAATGGGGTGCTCTGATTTTCGTTCGAGGGGGGAGGTTATTGGGGTAGTATCGTGCCAGCTTATTTCTGTATTAGATATGTTTGTGTTTTTCTCTGTTTTGTTTTCTCAGCAATACTTATACTCAAATAGTCGCCCAGTGTACCCTATGATTTATCTCTCACTGCACTTTAATGAGCCCCCCTAAGAAACATTTGAATATCTTGAGCTGGAATGTGCGTGGTTTAAACAATATTGTTAAAAGTCTTTGCACATCTAAATTCTTTACATGCAGATATATTATTTCTGCAGGAGACTCACATTAAGCATTCCAGTGCTCATAGACTTAAATGCAGATGGATGGGTCAAATGTACCACTCTGCTTTCTCTTCAAAGGCCCGTGGGGTGTCTATACTAATACATAAGAATACTCCCTTTCAGCATTTGAACACTAAACAACATATTAATGGCCGCTATCTTATTGTGACTGGTACTATCTTAGAGAAACATGTCACTTTTGTGAATCTATATGCGCCAAATTTTGACAACCCAAATTTTTTTCGATCAGACTTTAATCTCATACCCGATATAGACTCTACACATCTTATCTTTAATTGTATTTTGGACCCTTTTATATACAGGCTCTCACCCAGCCTTCCTAAACTCTCTAACTCAACTGTTGTTCTTAATAATCTCATTCACTCACTGAACGTACTTGATATTTGGAGACTCCAGCACCCTACTGACAAAGACTACTCTTTTTTCTCTAACATTCATAACTCATATACAAGGATTGACTTTTTTCTAACTGCTTCCAAATTAACCCCTAAGATTTTATCCTTCAAATATCATAATATTTTAATATCTGATCACTCCCCAGTTTCTATATCAATAGATTTTGGACTGGAAAGACCTCTTTCAGTTGGCGTTTTAACCCCACGCTATTAAATGAGGGCACTTAAAAAAAAAAAAAAAAAAAAACTGTGCCGCTCATATAGCTGAATTCCTTTCTTTAAATGAAAAGGGGGATGTGTCTGACTCAACCCTGTGGGAAGCTCTCAAGGCTGTCATTAGAGGTCAGGTGATAGCCTACCAAGCAGAGCAGAAAAAGCAGAGGGGCAAAAGGCTTTCTCAGATAGAGGTGGAGCTGTCAGCCCTAGAGCAGCAGTTTAAACTCTCATCATCCAACTCAACTCTGACTAGTATTATGAAATTGAAATATGAATATAATACCATTTTATCTACTCAAATTAGCTCCCTTTTACTAAAGATTAAGTAAAAACAATTTGAATTGGGAGACAAACCTCATCACCTGCTGGCTCATCAGCTCAGGGGCGCACAAGCGAGTAGGGCTATATGTGCCATCAAGTCAAAATCCGGTGTCTTGACCACTAAACCAGCAGAAATAAATAACATATTTCGGGAATTCTATCAGGAACTGTACTCCTCTCAAAGTGTTGGAGACTTGCTGAATATCACTAAATTCCTTCACTCTCTTCAGCTTCCCAGAATTAGTGAGGATAAGAGAGAAAGTTTAAACTCAAACATTACACTGGAAGAAATTCTGAAGGCTATTAAGAACTTTCCCAATGGTAAAGCGGCGGGCCCGGATGGCTTTTGCATTGAATTTTATAAGGCTTTCTCCGATCAAATTGCCCCCTTGATGCTAAGGATGTTCAAAGACTCTGTTGAAAATAAAAAATTACCAAAGACACTTTACTCGGCGAATATCACATTGATCCTAAAGAAAGATAAAGATAATACAGATCCTTCCTCTTACAGACCCATTTCCCTTCTTGGTAGTGATATTAAGATATTTACTAAGATCCTTGCAAATTGGCTAAGTAAATGTATTGGTTCAATAATACACGAAGACCAAACTGGTTTTATTCCCGGGGGATTTTCTTTTCACAACGTACGCAGACTTATGAATGTTGGGTATAGAAGCAAAGGCAAATATGATAAAATAGCCATTCTAGCCCTGGATGCCCATAAAGCATATTGACAGGGTGGAATGGACTTATATCTTAAGCACTATACAGGAATTCGGTTTGGGACAAAATTTTTCTTCGTGGATTAAGATGCTGTACCTCTGCCACTCTGCCTCAGTTCTCACAAACAATAATAGGTCCCCTCCCTTTCTTCTTCATCGTGGTACCTGCCAGGGCTGTCCACTAAGTCGTTTACTTTTTGCCATTGCTATGGAACCTCTAGCAATAAATATAAAAAACCACTTGCATATACCCCCTATTATAATGGGAGGTGTAGAACATCAGATTTCTTTATATGCGGATGATGTCCTCCTTTTTCTCTCTGAGCCAGAAAGATCCTTGCCTTTTTTGTTTGATCTTATTAAAGAGTTTGGTGCCCTCTCTGGTTATACAGTTAACTGGCAGAAAAGTGAATTTATGCCATTATTTGGTAATATAGATTTAGGTTTTATTAATAGTCTCCCTTTCAAAACTGTAAGTGAATTAAAATATCTTGGTATCACTGTTCCTAGACACTATGGAAGCTTATATGAAACAAACTACAAAGTCATGATAGATAAACTGAAGAATAATATTGAGACTTGGCGTGTACTCCCTTTAACAATGATTGGCCATGTCAACACAATCAAAATGGTTACTTTACCTAGATTTCTTTACTTGTTCCAAAATGTTCCTATCTTCTTAACCCAGTCATTCTTTAAAACACTTGATTCCTTATTCACGCCATTTATCTGGGGATATAGAGCTCATCGTACTGTATAACTAAAGCACACATATGTAAAGCAAAAGAGGTAGGAGGGTAAATCAACGCCACCTTACCAGCTTGGTTGGCTATTGAGTGGAAAATGCAGGAATCCTCCCTCCCTGCCTTACTTTTCGCAGAAAATAAACCTATCAGAACATTTAAGAATTGTAATCCTATTGTTGTAAATTCTCTTAAGATTTGGTACCAGCTCAGGAAATTTTTTAAACTCCCTCAAACTTGCTCACTTACCCCTATAGCCTACAACCATGCATTCCCTCACAATTGGATAGGACTTTTTTGTCATGGAGAGAAAAAGGAATTCTGTCTATAGGAGATTTATATATAGACAATGTATTTGCTTCTTTTGCGCAGCTAAGACAAAAATTTGGGCTACCCCCCTTTCTTTTTTTTCAGATACGTACAAGTATGGAATTATGTTAAAAGCAATATCTCTAACTTTGAAACCTACAAGTCCCCTGAACATCTTTATCTTCTTATAACCTCTGAACTCGACTCAAAGGGTCTTGTTTCCAAGTGTCAAATATCTTAATGAATCTAGAACTCCTTCTACACAACACTTAAAGATGTCCTGGGAAAAGGACTTGGGGATAGATATTCCAGAAGACAACTGGATTAAGGCTCTCCAGGGTATCAAGTCGTGTTCCATCAACTCTAACTTGCAGCTGATTCAGTATAAAGTCATCCATAGATTACACTATTCTCGTGCCAAATTACATACCATATATCCCTCTGTGCCTTCCATGTGTCTCAAATGCAAATCCAATGAGGGTACATTGGCCCATTCATTTTGGCTCTACCCAAAAATGTGTCAATTTTGGACTGAGGTTTTCTCTTTCTACTCAAAGGTACTTAAGATTGATTTTCATCATTCCTTCATGATGCAAAAACTCATTTTTTGTGCGTGTGTGTTTTTTTTTTGTTTGTTTGTTTGTTTTCTGCTTCTGTTTTTCATTTTCCTTTTTTTTCCTTTTTTTTATTTGCTGGCATGGAGAACGGGGATTGTTCTTTAAAATGTGAAAATTCAAAATAAAATATTCAAAAAAACAAAAAAGAAGATGCAGGACAACCACCTAGTAATGCATTACAAAAGACCAGTCTGGAGGTCATGAATGCATGAACTAGCTTTTCTGCATCAGATACAGATAAAATTTGCTAAGCTTGGCAATATTTCTAAGGTGGAAGAAGGCTGACAAGTTGCTGTCTAATATTACACCTAAACACACACTAAAATTACGGTCTTTCACTGACAAGCTAGTAGTAATAGTACATACTTCTAAATGCAAGTTGAATTGTGAGAGCTTTTGTGTATTGGTTTTTGGGCCAATAAGTAATATCTCTGTCTTATCAGGATTTAGTAATAGAAAATTATGGGTCATCCAATCTTTTATATCTTTAACTCACAGTTAATCTGGACAATTTAGATATTTCATCTGGTTTTGATTTATATGATTTTGATATAATTTTTCATTTGGTTTTGAGATATATAACTGGGTATCGCCAACATAACAATGGAAACTAATTCCATCATTAGTCTTCTAATGATGTTACCCAAGGGAAGCATGTATATTGAGAACAGCAGAGGTTCTAAAAATGATCCTTGTGGAATTTCACTGGCATTACACTAGACAGTACTCTATTTAAATCTACAAAATGGTATCAATCAGACAGGTAGGATCTAAACCATTTTAATGCCTGTCCCTGAATACCTATGTGATTTTGTAAGCGATCTACGAGAATGTTATGATCTATAGTGTTGAATGCAGCACTAAGATCAAGTAAGACTAATATTGAGATGCTGCCTTGGTCCGAAGCTAAAAACAAATCATTTGTAATTTTAACTAGTGCAGTTTCTGTTCTATGATGGGGCCTGAAACCTGACTGAAATTCTTCAAGGATATTGTTTTCCTGTAAGAAGGAGTATAATTGAGCAGACACCACCTTTTCTAATATTTTAGATATAAACAGAAGGTTTGAAATCGGTCTGTAATTTGATAATTCATTAGGGTCTAGTTTAGGTTTCTTAAGAAAAGGCTTAATAACTGCCAACTTGAGAGGTTTAGGGACATGACCTAAATATAGCGAGGAATTAATAATGTTGAGAAGAGGCTCTCCAGCTGTATGTATCACTTCTTTCAGCAATCTAGTTGGAATTGGATCTAACACACACGTTGTTGATTTAGCTGTGGTGATAAATTAATACAGCTCTTCCTGTCCTATACCTGTAAAGCACTGTAGCTCTAAATGTGGAGCTTTAGGCTGGACTGGATCATAGGATGCAGTCAAATGTTGAACATCCATTATTTTGTTCCTGATACTATCAATTTTGTCAGTGAAGAAATTCATAATGTCCTCACTACTAAACTGTGATGGAGTACTTTCTCCAGATATCTGATGTTTTGTTAGTCTGGCCACTGTACTAAAGAATCTGTTTTGTTTTGGTTTATTGCTATCAGTTTGCTCAGAGGCTCGGCCCTAGCAGCTATTAGAGCCTGTCTATAGCTGGACATACTTTATACTTTATACACTCGAGGATACGGGTTGCTTTCTTGAGGGCGTGAGTATGACTATTATACCATGGTGCAGGTGTTTTATCTCTTACCTCTTTTAATCGGATGGGGGCAACAGTGTCTAGTGTGCTGGTGAAAATAGTGCCTATGCTGTTAGTCATTTCATGTAGATCATCTGCATTTAGGGGTTTATTAAGAAGTTGAGAGATCCGGCAGATTACTGTTCACCTACTCTGAAGGCAGAGATTCTGGTCTTTAGCAGCACACACCTTTGCAGTCATCCACGGTTTCTGATTGGAGCGTTTGGTGAAGGACTTTGAGACAGTAACATCATCACTGCACTTGCCAATGTGGCTGGTCACTGATTCCTCCAAGTTGGTTGAGTCACCATCAGTTTCAGTTTTTGAGTCACCATCAGTTTGAGTCACCATCAGTTTTAAAATGTGCCAGTCATCGTGGTCAAAACAGTCCTGGTGAGGAGAGATGGCTCCTGCTGGCCAGGATTTCACCTGATTCAGAACCTTTCTGATGAGTTTCTGATGACTGGTCTGTGTGTTGGAATTACATTGACATTGATGTGGTCTGTCTAGGTGAATGGTGGCATCCAGTGTTTGTTGCTGAGCCACGTCTTTGCTTGCTGCGCTTCCACTTTCTTGTGCTTCTTTTTTGATGCCCCCTCTCCCAGACACCACCATCAAGGCAATGCATAGGACTGGAGGCCTAGTCCTCGAAGCAAGCAGAGATCACATAGCTTCTCCAGCAGAACATCATGCAGGTTTACTGTTGCATAATTTCTGTGCTGTATTAGAGTCTGGTGAACATAGACACAGGTCTACGACTCCAATGTCCATGTGCTGTAAGAAATTAGGCTAAAGGCAAGAAGCAACATTTTGGATCCATCTCTACTGTTCTCCAGTGGCTTTGTTGGTCCAGTGGTTGTGTGCGTTACACCACTGCATCTGATGCTTTGCACTGCACTTGGTGAAGTAAGGTTTTGATGCAGCTGCTCGGCCATGAAAACCCATTCCATGAAGTTCTTCCACTGTTCCTAAGCTAATCTGAAGGCCACACAAAGTTTGGAGGTCTGCAGCTATTGACTCTGCAGAAAGTTGTTGACTTCTGCGCACTTTGCACCTCAGCATGCGCTGACCCTGATCTGTGATTTTTCGTGGCCTACCACTTTGTGACTGAGTTTCTGTTGCTCTCAATTGCTTCCACTAACAGTTTACCATGGAATATTTAGTAGTGAGGAAATTTCACGAATGGACTTACAGGTGGCAACCTATCATGGTACCATGCTTGAATTCACTGAGAGTGACCCATTCTTTCACAAATGTTTGTAGAAGCAGTCTACATGTCTACGTGCTAGATTTTATACACCTGTGGCCATGGAAGTGATTGGAACACCTGAATTCAATGATTTTGAGGGGTGTCCCAAAACTTTTGCCAATATAGTGAATGTTCCCCACATGCTTTTGTTTAATTGCCTCTGGTTGTTAGGAGGGGTGAAACAGAACAATACCTAAGCTCTTTTTCCCTGATGTTTGAAATGACTGAAGATAGAAGGCTAAATATGATAATGTGAAACCTTGTCATGTGCCTTTCTAGTCTTGTGACTAATCTCTGGCTTGTTTGTTACAAGTAAAATTTAATTTAGTTGAAAAATACACAAATGTATTTGTGCTGGCTAATGGCCATAGACAGAGCCACAGACAGAGCCACCTCACTGAATAAAGTAAGAGTATTGAGCTGCTGTTTAAAATTCATTAGACAGATGGGCCACTGACTATATAGTGAATTGTATATCTACAAATAGTTAATGCATGAAAACAAACTCAATTCTAAATACACACTGCATTGGCATTCTTACAGTGCAGCTAGATGAAACTGAGCTGCATGCATGCAGTAGGACAAAGCAATGAAGGACAGACTTTGACAGCATATATAAGCTATATTCAGTTCTCTCAACTATAACCTGAAAGCAATCTAATGTAAGACTATACATCTGGGCAGGAAAATATATTGCTTACTGTTGCTATGCATAGTTTTAACTCTTTAAGGTTGAATCTGTAAACTGCCTTTGTTATAAACATTCTGTTAAACAAAGCAATTCTCACATAGCATAATGTGAATCCCCCCCTTTTCACTGACCTCTCTTTTCTTTGCATGCAATCCCTTATTATCTATTCAGAAACACTCAGTGATCTCCATTTTGCTGAAGAAAAATAAGTCAGGAGTCTCTTTTTCCTGTTAGCATTAGTGAGCTTTCCCTAAGTTGCAGTTCTTAGTTTCTTAGATATATGGGAGTGGGGATTTTTCCCTAATTTAGTCTTGGACAATTTACACCCATCAGCCAGCTTTCCCCTGTCAGATGATAACTGCCTACCAGGGAAGGCAAAGGCTATCACATTCTTCCTCCAAGTCATGTAAAGCCAGCTCACTACATCATTTTATACTGCTGCTCATGCTCTCAACCTCCCTTGAATGGCTACTTTCACTGTCATTGATATGGCAGAAATATTCATCTGAAATATCCAGAAAATAAGCTAATTTTTCATTCACAGACACATGCAGACACATTGGTAACCAACGGCAGGTCTAATATTGATCTTCCACCAGGAATTCTGTATAAGGTAAGACTTTGAATACATTTATTGTGTACTGTGGATTTGTGGTAAATACTAAATTAATGTTATTATCTGTGTGTATGTGCATAATGCCAGGTGAAAGTGATACATGACTATGCAGCCACAGACAATGATGAGCTGGACCTCAAATCTGGGGACATTGTGCTTGTAATGCCATTTGTCAGCCCTGATGAGCAGGTCAGTAATGGTTTCAGGCAATATATTTCTGAAATATTAAAGGTTTTGAAGGCTAGTGTAACTAGCCTTGTGTAATTAACTAGTATACCTTTCTTATTTTATATTACTTGTGGATGTGCAGGATGAAGGCTGGTTGCTAGGTGTGAAAGAGTCGCACTGGTTTGAAAATAAGGACCTTACTGCTAAAGGTGTTTTCCCTGAAAATTTTACCCAGAGGGTGTAAACGGGGTGTCTATATTTATGCTTATAACTATTTCTCTTTAAACCATTATACTTTTTTCCACATGCTCACTTATATGTCCTGTTCTGTTTTTATTTCTGGTTTGGATAAATAAATCTATTCCTATGTTTTGTTGTAAATTATTTCCTGCACTGTGATATAATAGCTGGAGGTAGAGTGCATTATAAACATCAGTAATCTTTGAATGTGACATTAGTACAATCCATACAGTGTGGTGTGTACTTTTTAACATTTTTAATGATCAGTTACCTTGTAATTGTGCATCATATCCCACCATGTCTCAACATGTGTGTGCATGAAAACAAAAGGCATCCAGGTGTTAAAGACCACCTCCTGACAATTGTCATAGACCCATATGAGCAATATAGGTTATATGTGTAACTAGAGTTTTAATGTTTGGTTTGGTAATTGTAGTTATCAGTTATGGGAATTATGTGACAATGTTTACAGCACTTGTCTGTAACAAAACCAAATTGATTATATTGTATTAAAATGGATTGCTTTAAATATTTGATTCTTTTTGGTATGGTTGCATGTTCATTTAATAATACCTTGTTGAATGGTTCAGAAAATGTCAAAAAGGCATTTGCTAATATCTTGTCTCATTTCTCATCTTGGTAGAAAACTGATCTTTTTGTAAATAGGAAAAATTAAAGTAACTGCTTGCTATTACTGGATTAGCAGCTGACATACTTTGAAGAAAGACTAAGAAAATCTTACTTTGAAAATGTTTTGCTAAGATTAATCCTATTGTTGGCTTGTACTGTGGCCTTAAAGCTTTATATTGCTGCCCATTTTATCTAATCTACAACCAGTAATTAATGAGATATAAACATTTGTCTCCCTCTTTCAGACCTCTTTACAAAACAATAAGTATTACTTAAATCACAATTTTGATATTTTACTCTAAAATAAACAAAGTAATTTTTTAGAAACACACAAAACATTTAACCATTAATGCATTACATGTAATCATTTTCTTACAGAAAAAAAATCAAAGAATCCAAATAAAAAAATAAAATCGAGCAAAAATCTCAACCCAAGTGGTGGAAAGCCAAAAATGTGGACGAAAGAAGGATCTGATGATCAAAAACATCTGCATGTTTTTGATCATCAGATCCTTCTTTCGTCTTGGGTGATCATGATGTGCAAGCATACACCCAATTTTGCAAGCATTTCACCATATGAAGTGTAAACAAGGGAGCCTGGAGCATCATGAATGAAAAACATGCAACAGTTTGCTGATGTCAGTGGGACACTGACTTGATATTACAAACAATGGATATGCAAACAGGTCAATACAATATTATTTGCATACCAGGTTAAAGACAAAAAAGCTTTATTAAAATCCAGATATAAATTTTAAGTTTACAAATTTATCCTTAATGAGGAAATCTTGAGTTACCAGACTTAAAAGGGAACCCATCCTCATCTGCATAAATTAATTTTATTATAAATAAATTCTATTCTATAATTGTCCTATATAGTAACAAAAGTGATAACTGTGTATTCAGAGATTATTGAACATCAGAGATTTCTGAATTCATTAAATTTTTATGTCTTTTCTAACAAATTGACTTACTATTTGGGCAGTGGTAGCTCAACTGGTTAAGACACTGTCTTGTTGAACAGAAACTTAGGGTTCAAGCCGCCGCCACTGTTAGACCCTTAACCCTCTCTGCTCCAGAGGTGCTGCTGACTCTGTGCTCTGACCCCAACTTCCAAAGGTATATGCGAAGTAAGAATTTCACTGTGCTGTAATCTATATGTATATTTCACTATAGACATATATAAGTGATTCTAAGATTTTAAGTCATGTGTGCACTCGGCATAATTGGCTTGCAAGATGGTCGGCTATAATTTAGTTTTTAGCTAAATACCAATTGCTCGCAAGCTAAACTCTGCATAGCATTGGTAGTTACCTAAACAGCCAAGCTGGGCGTCAAGTGTTTATTACTGTAGGACTACTGTACAGTCTTTCTAAAAGAATTCAGACACCTATTAAATGCTAGAACACTTGCATTCTATAAAATTGAGACTATGGATATTACACACTATCCATGTGTAGTTACATTAAATAATTACAGCATATTTTCCTAGATTTGGGGAAACAGTTTAGAAAGTTATTTTAAAGGTTTATGCTTGTACTGCAAAGTGTTTCTCTTTTCATAAAGCATGTTCATCCCATGAACACATTATGGCTTCTGTTGGTTTTCCCTGACTCCAAAAATATGCAGGTAGGTGGATTAGCTAAGCTAACTCACCCATACATGTGACTGGGTGTGAATGGTGTCTTGCAATGGATTGGTGTCCAGTGTTCCCAGGATAGGCTCCAGATTCACCATGACCACAAACAAGATGAAGTCATTACATAAATGAATGGATGAATGAAGGGTCTGTTTATGAATAATATTATTATTATTATTATTAACAACAACTATATTTACTAAATATAAATGTAAACATAAATGTAAACTATATTTACAGACTAAACAAAAACAGAGAGACACAAATACATCATTCACAACAATTTATTAAAATACAAAGCAACAGAAACAAAGTATTTCAGAAAATTTAAAAACTTAATCATTTCTAGAACTCTGACCAGGGTCGAAAACGTTATCAAATATCGGACCATAACGTCACTGGAAGAGCCCTGCTGTTTTCTTCTTCTTAGGCATAACTGGTCTATCTGCAGGTGTAACTACAGGAGGAACAGCAACAGCAGCAAGGGTCTTCTTAGGTAAGGGTCTTACAGTCTGAAATGAAGTAGTCACATTAAATTCAGTGATTTCTTTTCTCCAAACATTACAGTTTACCCCCCACCCCATTCTATTATTCACAAAAAATAAGGAATAAAGACTGGAGTGAATACATTCACCATCCACTATAAAAGGAACACCTGCTCATATATGCTGTCATCCAATCAGCCAATCATGACAAACGAAGATTGTTTATTTTATAATCTTCAGCTTTTCAGTGTGGGTGAGCCTGTACCCATTGAATCCACAGATTCCTATTTTTAATGATAGTAGTGGAACCCAATGTGCATGCTTTTCTGCTCTCCACAGTTCTAAAAAGTGGTTATAAAAGTTATTATATTCTTCCTGGCAGCTCAAACCAATCTGGCATTTTCCTCTCACCTATCGTTTCAACAGTGTGTTTATACAAACAGACTTGATTTTTTTTTTTTTTTCCACCATTCTGTAAACTCTAAAGACTGTTGTGTGTGAGAATCCTGGGTGAACAGTATCTGAAATACTCACACCAGCCCTGGTACCAACATCAACATCACGATCAAAGTCACACTTTTTCGGCATTCTGAAGTTGTGCATCTACATGACTGCACTGCAGCGCTGCCACATGATTGGTTGATTACACTGATCAGCCTTCAAACCACTGACAGGTGAAGTAAATAACATTGATTATATCGTTACAATGGCATGGGTAAAGGGATGGGATATATTAGGCTGAAAGTGAATAGTCAGCTCTCAAAGTTGTTTATGTGTTGGGTGCAGGAAAAACTGGCAGGAAATAAATGGAGTGACTTTGACTAGGGCCAAATTGTGATGGCTAGACAACTGACTGAGAACATCTCCAAAATGACAGCTCTTTTGAGTGTTCCCTGTACACAGTAGTTAGAAGCTAGTACAACCTGTGAACTTTCAACAGGGGTGCCCAAAACTCATTAATGCCTAAGTCTGGCATGGTCCAATCCCACAGAAGAGCAACTGAAGCTCAAATGGCTAGAAAAATTAAACACTAGCTATGATAGAAAGGTTTTTGTACACATCATAGCTTGCTGCATAGTCACAGATTAGTCAGAATAACCACGTTGACCCCTGTCCACTGTTGAAAATGCATGTGAGCATTAGAACTGGACAATCGAGATATGGAAGAAGGTGAACGGCCGAATCAACTTTTCTTTTACGTATATGGATGGCAGAGACTGTGTGTGTGTGGCTAACCTGTGGAGGTGGTATCATGATGCACTATGGAAAGAAGGCACCTGATCTTGGCAGCATGATGCTGTGGCCAATTTTCTTGGGTCTTGGCATACATGTGGATGTTACTCTGGCAGGCCAAGAGTACCAATTCATGGCAATGGTATTCCCTAATGGCAGTGTCTACATCTAGGGTAATACATTTGCCACCATGCAAAAATTGTTCAGGAAGGGTTTGAGGAACATGACAAACCTTTCAAGGCCTCCACACCTCAGATATCAATTTAATGAAGCATCTGTGGGATGTGCTGGACAAAAAAAAGTCTGATTCATAAAGTGCCAACTCACAACTTAAATGACTTAAGGTTGGAGCCAGAACAGCAGCACACCTACAGAGGTCTTGTAGAGTCCAGGCCTCAAAGGGTTAGAGCTGTTGGCAGTACAAGAGGGACAATATTAGGCAGGTGGTTTTAATGTTATTGCTGATCAGTGTACATTACCGCATGAAAGTCCATATGTACAGGTTCCCAATAAAGTGGACAGCAAGTGTGTATTTAAAACAGACTGGCAGGATATAATGCATGGTCAATATTTATGTGAGGTGCTTAGACTTGATCAAACCTCTTCAGTGTTAGCAGACAGTGCATCTTCTACTTGCTGCATTATAGAATTAGGATTAGACCTAAGAGAGGCAGGCCTCAAACCTGTAATGTTGTAACCAAAAATAATTTTTAATATAGACATCATTAAGACAATATGAATGCATTGTGAAACACGCATGTCTAGGATGAATTGAGATGATCTAACCTGTAGGCACATAGTTGGTCCTGTCCTGGTCAGGGATAAAGCTGTCTACTGAAGCAGAGCTGTATTCACCAGAGTGCTTGTGTTTCCGGGCATTTCTAGCAGCACATATAGACACATACAGCTCTTGCAGCTCGGAATCAAACTCCAGACTGTCCTGCAACATCTTTGGAAGCCTCTGAGAATGTGGAAAATTACTTTCACTTGCTCTGGTTTAGCAATAAATAGACTAAAAAAGCAAATAAATGGAAACAAATCATAAAACTGCTGTTGTTCAAGTTACTGATTAACTGTGTTGAAAAGTAAGAGGTACACACAAATACACACCCACACAGGTTGACTGGTAATGATGAAAAAACACAAAAGAGGCTGTTAAAGACAAAATTGAAGCTTTATACACTATATTGCCAAAAGTATTCGCTCACCCATCCAAATAATCAGAATCAGGTGTTCCAATCACTTCCATGGCCACAGCTGTATAAAATCAAGCACCTAGGCATGCAGACTGTTTTTACAAACATTTGTGAAAGAATGGGTCGCTCTCAGGAGCTCAGTGAATTCCAGCGTGGAACTGTGATAGGATGCCACCTGTGCAACAAATCCAGTCGTGAAATTTCCTCGCTCCTAAATATTCCACAGTCAACTGTCAGCTGTATTATAAGAATGTGGAAGTGTTTGGGAACGACAGCAACTCAGCCACGAAGTGGTAGGCCACGTAAACTGACGGAGCGGGGTCAGCGGATGCTGAGGCGCATAGTGCGAAGAGGTCACCAACTTTCTGCAGAGTCAATCGCTACAGACCTCCAAACTTCATGTGGCCTTCAGATTAGCTCAAGAACAGTGCGCAGAGAGCTTCATGGAATGGGTTTCCATGGCTGAGCAGCTGCATCCAAGCCATACATCACCAAGTGCAATGCAAAGCGTCGGATGCAGTGGTGTAAAGCACGCCGCCACTGGACTCTAGAGCAGTGGAGACGCGTTCTCTGGAGTGATGAATCGCGCTTCTCCATCTGGCAATCTGATGGACGAGTCTGGGTTTGGCGGTTGGCAGGAGAACGGTACTTGTCTGACTGCATTGTGCCAAGTGTAAAGTTTGGTGGAGGGGGGATTATGGTGTGGGGTTGTTTTTCAGGAGCTGGGCTTGGCTCCTTAGTTCCAGTGAAAGGAACTCTGAATGCTTCAGCATACCAAGACATTTTGGACAATTCCTTGCTCTGAACTTTGTGGGAACAGTTTGGAGCTGGCCCCTTCCTCTTCCAACATGACTGTGCACCAGTGCACAAAGCAAGGTCCATAAAGACATGGATGACAGAGTCTGGTGTGGATGAACTTGACTGGCCTGCACAGAGTCCTGACCTCAACCCGATAGAACACCTTTGGGATGAATTAGAGCGGAGACTGAGAGCCAGACCTTCTCGTCCAACATCAGTGTGTGACCTCACAAATGCGCTTCTGGAAGAATGGTCAAAAATTCCCATAAACACACTCCTAAACCTTGTGGACAGCCTTCCCAGAAGAGTTGAAGCTGTTATAGCTGCAAAGGGTGGACCGACGTCATATTGAACCCTATGGATTAGGAATGGGATGTCACTTAAGTTCATACGCGAGTCAAGGCAGGTGAGCGAATACTTTTGGCAATATAGTGTATCTTAGACACCATCAGTGACTCTTTCTCGTGTAAATCCCATACACCCATACACCTATCTACATCAACGGGTCTAAAGTAGAGCGTGCCTCCAGCTTTAAGTTCCTGGGTATCCACATCTCTGAGGATCTGTCTTGGCATCAGAACACCTTACCTCTGGTTTGGAAAGCACAACAGCATCTTTACTTCATGAGAAGACTAAAAAAAGTTCACATATCCCCCAAGATCCTGATCAACTTTTACTACTGCATTATTGAGAGCATCTTGACGAGCTGCATCACAGTGTGGTATGGCAGCTCCACAGTGTATGAAAAGAAATCACTGCAAAGGGTGGTGAAAACCACCCAACGCATCATCGACACCGAACTACCTGCCATTGAGTCTCTGCAACACAGCTCTTGTCTGCACAGAGCACACAAAGTCATCAAGGACTCCCACCCAAGTCATAATATGTCCAGGAGGAGATACAGATCCATCTGCACCAGAACCAGCAGGTTCAGGACCAGTTTTTTCCCCTACAACCATAAATCTTCTAAACTCTACACTACACCACTAGGACACTCATGTCTCACTACACTTCATCACCTTGAAGTTCTGCTCCACCCTGTACATTCTGCTATAATGTAATTATAATTTTTTAAATAATATATATATATATATATATATATATATATATATATATATATATATATATATATATATATATATATATATATATATATATATATATTGTACATTACCTGTTACTGCTGTACATACGATGTAGATAATGCACACATTTTTGCACAATTTATAATTACACAACACTTTATCTGCTGTAAATACAACTTGCACATTCTTCTCTATGCACATTCTGACATAGCCTTCTTTGTCGATGTACATATTTGCATATTGATCTGCATTTGTTCATTTGCACAATTTCTACTATTTGCACTTCTGGTAGACACTAAACGGCATTTTGTTGCTATGTACCTATATTTTGCAATGACAAAGTTGTATCTATCTATATACTACTAGGAGTACCATCAAACCTCTAACCTTTCATAGTGTGAAACAGACTTAGGTACTTCATATTGCAGATAAAGCACCCTAAACAAATACAAATACATATCCAAACTGTATGGATGATTGGGGGTTTTTAAGAAGGTTTATCGGCTTGGATTAATGGATAGCTTTGGCTGTTGCTACAATCAGCAATCTCTTGGCTCAAAGGAGTCTGATGAGGTGTGCAAATATCTACGGAAATGTTCAAGGCGCTTGTTTTGGCTTTCATCACCCTGCCAGATTTTGGCTCACTATACCAGATAGTATAGAACAGCTCTTCACTGATCAGAAAGCGATGGAATATATCAGATGCACTATGGTGACTGACAAACAGAGCAGCAAAATGACTGGAGAATCTTTTCATATGTTCTGAATTCTGAAGCAACTACGGCATCAGTAGTCTCTTGAGGATGTTGGGCTGTAGCCTACAATTTGACCTAAATTTCTAGTCCATTATTTATTTACCTTTTTTCTCTTTCTCTCTGATTAACAGTTAACAAGATGGTTACAGTACCTATACCATGTAGATACCATGTCTGTGTATTTATCTTGTAGCATAATAGATCTTGCCAGGCGCATCTCAGAGTTCATCGTCTGTATATTCCTGTCTTATGGGATCTTGTATTTTATTGCATTATATTTTTCTACACATGTTCTATGTTGTTACAGTATACACTGTGCAGCCCATTATCCTATCATGATGAACATCTCTGCATATATATTTGATAAATTTTTCCACCTTTATATCTATAATTGGAACAATTAATTTTGTAAGCTAGAACGTGAAAGGTCTTGGTCTTCCTTCTCAGCTTAACAAGGTGATATTGCCTCTGCATAGTTTCCATGCTCAAGTTGTCTTTTTGCAGGGGACACATCTCAAAGTCTCTGATCACACTAAATTATGCAGAAAATGTGTCTCATAATATGTTCATGCTTCATGAATAAGGATAGCAACTCCGCTAGAGAATGAAGATAATTCTTTTAACCAGTGGCGGACCGTCACGGCCAGCAAGGCCTTCTATGCTGGCCTAAACAGCAGTGATCGGAATCACTGACTTGCATTTTAATATATTTTTCCATGAATGTGTATTAAATTATTCCCGATAGTCTATTCTCTACATTTCTATTCTCTTGTTTGCACTGCTTCCAGTAGTGTATATTTATGATAAAAGTATTTATCCAGTCATATTTCAGCTAGTGGCTGACATCATGTGCTGTCCGGCCATAAGGCCTTCAGAATTAATAGTGCAGGCACCCATAGCTTAAAATAAGTGGCAATGAAACTGTTCCATTAGTATCTATTGCCGTGGTGTCATAATGATGGTATAGAGGTGGATTAATTCAGGAAGGACACCAGTGAAGGCCTAGGTGTGAAATGCATGGGCCGCCACTGCTTTTAACCCCTCAGATGTCCTGGCCAACTGTCAAGATAGATATGTCATAATGTCTACATACTTAATATCTATGCACTTAATTTTAATGGAGATTTTTTTTGTTAAATTTTCTCTGTTTTACCAAAATTACACTCTATTTTTTAAATATTTATTTAATTATTAGGGGATCTTTGTCCAATTCACCACCTTGACAGAGTTTATCAGAGAGGAACATCTCTCAAAGTCAGTGAAAATAATAAATTATTTTGACAATTATTAAGCCATCACAAACGTTTGAGGATGTCAGAATTCATCTGGTTAATATTTTTTTCTCCCATGTCCATCAGTCTTTTTCCGGCATCGGTTAATTTTTAAACGATAACAAGCTCTTGTTCGGCACTGTACTTATAATGCAGTTTTAGATCATTCTCCTCTTCCTTTAGGCCTGAGGTATTCCCAGACATACGGTGAAGATTATTCTGAAATCAAAATATCATTCATGGAATTTTACCAGTCACTCTATTCTTTCGAACTCCTGATTATAAGGATTTCCACAATTTTTTTTAAAGATCAAGTTGGTAAGAGCCCTGGCCTAGATGATGTTTTTGCGGAATTGTTAAAAAAAGACAACTAACTCTTCTTCTGCTAAATATGTAGAACGAATCATTTGACTTAGCATACCTTCCCTTGACTCCACAAGAAGCTTCAATTTTCCCCAAAATGTGTAGTTCTTATCGCCTAATCTCTCTCCTAAATACTAATTTAAAAATTTTAGCCCAAATTCTTGCATTACCACTAGAAGTAGTATAATTTCCTAGTATAATTTCCACTGACCAATCTGGCTTCATTAGAAAAAGATTTTTATTCTGTAACACCAGGCATTTATTTAACATCATCCGTCACCCATTATCTTCATCATTGCCTGAGGTTTGGTCTCGTTTGATACAGAAAAGGCTTTTTACGTGATGGTAGTCTTTATCTGACCATCACAACTATATGTGGCCCTTCCCCTCCCCAAACTGTTGACACAAATTTGGCCTGACATCAGTGCCTGAACAAATTAATGTTCATTACTCAAAAGGCCACTCCCCACAACCACACTCCAAGTGTAGTTTATCATAACAGCAAGGAGAAAGGGACAGGACTAATTCTGAAATGTGATGGTAAAAAAGCACATATGGTTGTAATGGTCAGACATCCATGAACGTCTGGGTATGTAGTGTACAAAAGTTACATGATGCAGAAAATTGTTTTTGTGCTTTTATTACTTCTAAGTTAAACTCTCTCAACACACTTCATTGTCTCCAACCCTCCAGACTTTAACTTCTTTTTTTTCAAAGGATCAATTTTCAACCACAAATCATGGCTGATGGACAGATTAATTATTTATTTAGCAGTATTGCTGCAAAAATGATTAAAGTTTTATTCTAACTTACAGCTGCAACATGAAGAGAAACATATCTAAGCAGTATACATGCTATATGTCATATGAATACAAAGATTCCTACCAAATCAGCCCTCCCAACTGTGACTGAATTATTGTGAATGACTAGTCCTAGACTTTAAATGTTGTTTTTTTTTTTAATCTGGGCTCTTTGTTATCCAAACAAACCAGGTCATTCTATTTACATGTACATAATGAAATTCATTCATACATCATACAAGTCTGAACTGGGAAAATCCTAATTGCACAGTATGTTTAGAGAGCACACATCTACTTACATTTGATGTAATAAACATGTGTTTGGAAGTAAGAAAGTGAGTCTCACCTGATTGAAGGTCTTTTTGTATGTCTCCTCCTCAAATGGCTCAGTCTGAAGCCTACCTGTAAATAATGTATCATTAAGTTCACCACATGGGCAAATGTAGAGGTAATTTTGTATATAGATTATGCACCTCTACTAAGCACAGCTCCATTCTCTTTGTAGTCTTGTATCTCAGCATCTTTCTTGAGCAGCAAAGCAGTTAGTTCTTCAACATGCCTATGAAGCACTTGAGTCATAGACAACAACGGACACACTAGCTCTCTGGACACCTTTTACATGACACAAACGTACACAGGATTACAAACATACATTACACCTTCTTCAAAGTTCATTATTTTAACCATTGTTCATTTCTGCCTAATCGATTAAGGTGTCAGTCACAACAGGTAGGGTTCATGTAAAGAGATAGTGTATAAATCATACCAATGCTACTGAGGCAGGGGTGCAGTGGAATTCCCAATAGAATGGTACATCTCCCAGCTCACTCTTTAGTTTCACTGTTAGGTTGCTCTCCTGATGCTCAAGAAGGAACTTTGCTTTGTTCTGTTCATAAGATTGTCTGGAGAAACAAGGCCAAGCCACTGTGCGCAGATGAGCTAAGAATGTATGCACTGGAGCCCTTAGACGCTTATTTAGAACCTGAGAGGGACAAAAAAGATTTAACCTTCTTTACTGAGTATGTAGTGCTGTCTGTGCCATCTGGTTACTGTCTATGCTATCCTTGTGGTGGTTCTATGAAAAATCCTTGCCTGTGCACGACTTTTGATGCTGTTTCTGTTCATCTCTTCCTCCCAAACACTGCTCAGGTCACTCAACAGCAATCGATATTCTGTGTCACCAAACCAGGCTTTGGCCAACAACTTGGACTCCCCCACATTCACAGGCACCCATGGCAAAGCTGACAATGCTCCTTCAGCATGGTCTGTACTCTCCATATTGGCACATTTAACTGTGGTTGTTTAAGCACCTTGAAATTTAGAACGGACAATAAAAGTTAAAAATAAACGTAACCACTAAACATTGAGTTAGATTCAGGCCATTGGAATTATACCATACCAAATTTAGGTTTAATAATAACAACAACAACAACAACAACAACAATAATAATAATAATAATAATAATAATAATGCTTTTTTTATTGTCATGTCTATCACACCATCTAAATTTAAATTTCATGGTTTCCACGATGCTAAAATCTGGGACTAAAGTTCACATTTGAGGATCGCCTGAGATGGATACCAGGCCTGAACAGAGGACTGTACCACACTAACAAAACATGCATAAACATGCATAATTGGTTTTACAGTGTGGGGTAAGAACTTATTGAGTCATGCTTTCCTCATGAAGTCAGGTGCAAGTTAACCTTTAGTAGGTGGGATTTGAATGCTTGTTGAAAAGGCTGGAGATGATGGAAGAACAGAATATAATAATTGATTTCATTTAAGAATTCAAATGTCTGATTCTAAATATAAACACAAATCAAACCCCTCCTATGATCCCATTATGTATTAAAATTAGTGTTGTCACACAATAATGATATATTATGGACTAATTGAAGTCCAAATTATAGTCATGGCTTAACACCAACCTGTACTTCACTTATATTTAAACATGCTGTAGTTAATCCAGCTGAAATCCCACTTAATCAGCGGCACAGCTTTGTGGCTACTAATAGAGTGGAAAGCTAGTCTCCACGAGTTCTTACACAACCAAAGCAACTTAACTTTCTACAAAACGAAAGAATAATTTGCTTATAAATACTATGGATTTATAATACAATAATAATAGGAATATTATCATCATCATCATCATCATCATCGATATTATTATTATTATTAGTAGTAGTAGTAGTATGAAAGTTACGTTGCTTTGGTTTCGTATGAGCTTGTGGACCCTAGATTTCCTCTTTCCCTGCTATTACCGCTAATCGTCTAATAGCCGCTCACCTTAAAACGCAGATTCAGCATTTAAGCATTCGTTTCTTACTCACCTCTATAGCAAGTAGCATGAAATGTATAAGACGCACAGACGAGTACACACATTGGGCCGCAATTTGGGGGTTAGGGGTAAACAAAACAACTGTTATTGAATTACTGAATAAATATAGGGGAGGTGTGGCAAGCTAACTCATTAAGCCAGGCTTATTTCGACACGGCCGGCTAACGTCTATTTCTATTTCTACAAACGCCCTGTAATCGTTAGTATGACAACGTATGCTTTTAGAAAAAAAAACTGCTTCGCCGCAATAAAGTTTTATACTGTACATTCGCTAAACATTCGAAATTCCTCCTTATGTCTCTCAAGAAACAAACGTACAGAAAGGACAACATATGCATTTTACTACTCTGGAAGGACAAGACAACAAATTACCATGCAACATATTTTTTTTACTAAAATAAGACATGACAAGACAAGATAATTCCTCCTATAAAGCTCGCTATATTGGTCAAAATCTGGCCATATAACCCGGTCTACAAACACTGAGACCTACCTCATCAACAACACCGGGAAGTGATGCAACTGTCACATGACTATGTCCACGAAATTACGTGTTTTGTGGCGTTTTCGCCGTGGTTTACGTGTTTACCGAGTGAAATTGATTTTAAATTTTTTAATCAAGTTTTGGATTTTTTTCACATTGGTGTGAGGATATTTAGCAATTACAAGATTTGAAATTAAACATTTGAAATTAAATAATTTTTTCCCGAAATTAAATAAGTGTTAATGCCTTACTAGTCCTGTACATGCCTTTTCAGTTTAGTGTAAAAACACGCATGCAGTCATAGAGCTGCATGTACACCGCTCCAACAACAACAACAACAAAAAAACACTTAATCATCATGGTATAGCACCAAGTCAATTATATTAAAAAACTATCAATCTGTCCACCTAGGAAGTGAGATGCACTGGAGAGGCAACAGGTCATGCAATGTCCATGCATATTTAATGCAATAAATACAAGAAAACTGTAAGTCGGATAAGTTAAAAAAATGTAAAAAAAAAAAATAAAAAAAATAAAAAAATTGAAGGGTGGTGCTGAAGTTTGGTAAATGTACCGTAAAGGGTTTGAGATATAACATATCTAAATAATCAAATAGAATAAAATTTGAAAACCATAATTCCAAAGGTAATAGCACACTATGTCAGAACAAGATGAAGGTCTCTGGTAAGTTTGATGCATGTAGCTTGAAAGCACTAGGGGGATTATGTCTATGATGCACATAACATACACACGACATCCCTAAAATACCCATAATACAATTCTACTCTGTCAGCCAAGCATTTTGAGTGACGATGAAATAGGTAGATAGAGAAAGTTACTATGGATAGAATAGAGAGGGCAGATAATCTGTTGGTGGTTACTTAGGTGTTCAGGTTAATTGCTAGTGTGTTGAGGCTGGTTGGTTGCACATTACTTGGTGTTTCTAGTCAGTTGCTGGGGTGTTTAGGTTGTTTGCAAGGGCACTGTTAAACCATTCTGATTGATCACAAGGACATTTCTATTGGCCGCTAGGATGTTCTGCTTGATTATTAGAGGTAACTAGACAGTATGAGAAAGTGCAACTGGTAGAAAAATAGATTTAGAGATGGAGTGATACAGAATGATAGACAGAGAGGGAGTGTTACTGGGGAAAAAAGAGACAAAAAAGAGATGCAGACAGAAAGAAAGTAGAAAGGGTGTTAGAAAAAGAGAGTGACTGAAAGATATTTTTGTTGTTCTCTCAGCTGCTCCCTGTTTGGGGTCACCAAAGCAGATAGTCTGCTCTGCATATTTGATTTGGCACAGCTTTTACACTGAATGCCCTTTGTGACACAACCCTCCCATTTTATCCACCATGGGATGAAAGTGTAACTGAAAGATGGAAGAGAAAAAAGAAAGAAAATGTGTTTGGAAATAGTAATAGTTGAACAGTATGAATGAAAGTCAAAGTCAAAAGTCAAAGTCAAAGAAGCTTTATTGTCATTTCAACCATATATAGCTTATGCAGTACACAGTGAAGTGAAACAATGTTTCTCCTAGACCAGAGGTGCTACACAGAACAAAAACAAAGTACAGGTGATGCTGACAAACATAGAGGTAAACTATACTACAAGGTGCATTCTTTAAAACTAAACATACAACATAAGTGGACAGGATGACCAGACAAGACAGTGCAGACAAACAAGACACATAACGCTGACTCTGTGCAAAAGAATAGTTTGTCAGTGAGTGCAAAGAGATACAAAAATTAAAGTAACGATGTACATGTAAACAAGATCAATGTAAAGTGACGTGTGCATGTAAACAAGACAAATTTGTGTGTATGTGTGTGTGTGTGTATGTGTCCAGCTCAGTTGAGTTCTCTGTTGTGTGTGTGTGTGACCTTGTCCAGCACGGTTCAATTCTCTGTTGAGAACAGTTCTCAGTTGTGTGTGTGTATGTGTGTGTGTGTGTCTTACTGAAATATAGAAAAGATAGGTTGAGAGACAGTGCTTGCTGGTGCAAAATTTGACCCCCAAATGCACCTGCATGTTGGTCAGCATGGGTAGCTACGTGCGTACATGTTTGTTAAAGCAGAAATAATTTTATAAGAGACATGCTTGTTTTTGTGTGCACCAATATGAATAGCATCCATCAGAAATCAATTTGAGTAAGATTGCGTTATATAGTAGTGGGTCCCAATCCAAATCTACCATTCAAGTTCCGTGACAATATCTCACTGGTAATCCAGTTAAATGCCCACTGGTATGTGAATAGCCAATGGCAGCCTTGTTTTTATGTAATTAGCCCAACATCAAAAACACACTTATAAATTAGCACATAGCTGCACCATGGTAATTTCAGCTTGATTGGAGTTTCATGCAAATTCACATTAAGCCCTCATGAGTTACAGATGTTGACATGTGGCAGTCATATTGTTTACATATGCTTTCGATCAATATTGAGGTCCTTATTCACACACTGAATAGTTTAACACCATTTTAGCAAACATTGGCCAAAAAGTAATATGATTAATTTGCAAAAGTGTGTTTTGCATATTTTGCAAGTTATCACAAAAATCTGTTTGGGCTGAGCTACATGGTTCTTAGGGCTTTTTTTGTTTTTCCGAGTACCCAAGGAATCAGCATAAGGAAGAATTTTAATTAATTTATTAATTAGATTAATAATGAATACAATTAATAGAATAATAGAAATTAATGAATACAATTAAAGTTCCTAAAATCCCATTTTGAAAAAATAGAAATATATGTTTTAACCTCTCCTGTTTGTACGTTTACTGTTTGAATTATTGTCTTCATCCCATTTGCGTTTAGTTTTGGACGTAATATGTTACCTTTAAATAAAAATAGTAAACGCCCTCCTTTGGTTCGGTGACCTCAGACGTCATCAATCACGTGGTATTTTTAACTCGATACAAGCGTTACAGCACCGCGAAGATACACCACGCTGATCGATTCCGATTTCCGCAGTGAAAGGTCTTGCTGATAGTTAGCTTTCATAAAGCAGTGTCTACGTTCCAGGCAGTAATTCTTTCGTGACTGTCGGTGGACATGGCTGAACCAGCAGGATGTCCGTCTAAGACACTGCTGAATCCGTCGTTACAACAGGCTCCTCAGCGACAGCCGCACACTTTTCAGGCATTAAGAGACTGGAACTGGTTTCAGGCTTCTCCGACAAGTTCGTGGGGTTCCAACACCACTACTAGCTACGCAGGTTCAGGTTATGTCCACCACTCTCCTGGTAGGTTTCCCACAGTGTTTGTACTGGGACGGGGATATCCATTGCACGTGGCTAATGGTGATCATGCCAAACCAAACACCGCCTTCGATTTCACAGTATCGTTTTGCAGTGTATTGTTGGAGTAATCCAAAAGTATGATTTCTAAGAACTACATTTTTAGTTTTAATGGTTTTCAGTGAAAGTAACCATATGCGTTGCCCCTTTGTCTTGTAAGTAAGGCACCTGATGCATGCGTTTTTGTTATCTCTGAAGGAGTCAGTATTGTTCTGAATGCATAGTACGATTAGTAGTATTGTGATACTCTTGTATTCTATAGTCTGTGAACGTGGCTTTCACTCCATTCCTTTTAATTTCTTCAAATATCGTTTGACAATTTGCAGGTTATCACCTTGATGAATATCACTTTGGGAGGCAAGACCAAGGCCGAAACCAGTGGAGAAACAGAGTAACATATGGATCTATATATGTATAATGATGATCATTTAATCTACTGTAATTAAATTATAGACTGTGTGTATAAGCATGTTAATTTTTTTCCGTTTACTGCCTGTCATACCAATGTCAGTCTGCTGTCATGCTTTAACTTGTCTGTATGATTGGGTGTTTTTCCAGCAGAAAAAACAGAAAGAACCAGAATTCAGTCATTTCTGTGATACTTGTGACCGAGGTTTCAAAAATCAAGACAAATACAATGAACATATTGCCCAACATGTAAAGGTAATCCATCATGAATGCCTTTAGGACCTCAAATTAAAAGATTTTATTCATTTTTACCCTAAATGTAGGTTGTTTTGTGCTTCCTTCCCAGTGTTTATTTGATGGTTGCAAATACACTGCACATGAGAAGCTTGTCAAAATCCACTGGAAAAATGTAAGTATTTAATTGGTTGTGGTTATTGGTAAATAAACCAGTATTCTGTTTATTGGGTAAATTTGACATTTTTTCATATTTTTGCAAACGAGTTTGGAAAGTATAATAGTGCTTTTACAATGACAATTTAGTCTGAAATGTGTGCATGAGAAATTGTTAAGGTGAAAATCTGTCCTGTGAACTAGGAACCACACCATGGTATCAAACCTGAGACTAACTGTAGGAGGTTGTCTGAGTTTGGTTTCATTCGAACTGTGCTGCAATTCTTGTGAATGTGAACACAACTTGTACTCTGGTCTACACTTGCTTAGGAAGTAAGCTGTGCTTGTGTTTTAGCTGAGAGTATTGGTGTTAGACTTGAGTGCAAGTGGATTGTTGTGGTACACTGATGAGGTGAGGTACCTTTTATATATAAATATAGTGTGTGTGTGTGTGTATGTATATGGTGAGTCATAGTGTTGTCTATACTTACTTGTGATTATGCAAAATGAATCCAAGTGCAGTAGGGTTTGATCAAATCTAGTGAATCTGAAACCAGAACATCTCTGTGGGGAGCACCAGGAACAGTCATGCTCAGAGTCTGACTGCAGCCATTGTGCTCATTTTGAAAACTAAGTTTCTTGGTTTTCTTTCAGAGTCATGGCCCAGGAGCAAAGCGAATCAAGTTGGACACTCCAGAGGAAATTGCAAAATGGAGAGAAGAAAGAAGACGGTAAAATTCTCTACTCTTTACACATAAATGAATGCATAACTGAGTAGCTTGTAATTGTGACATATTTGTTTTATTCTTACAGTAATGTTTTCAACAGTTTGAGAATAATAAACATTGAATGCTATATGCAGGAACTACCCAACCCAAAGCAATGTAGAGAAGAAAATTAAATTAATGGAGGTTAAAGAAAAGAGAGGAGATGTGCTGGAAACCTCTCAGTTTAGGTATGTTATTGTATGCATATTTTGGATTTTTATATGCTTCTAGTGTACAGTTTTGTTGATTTTATTCCTGACAGTTAGCTTTTGAATGGGATTTGATGCCAGTTTATGTGACTCATAATGCATAATATATTAATAACGCACAATGTGTTTTTAATGCAGTTTATTACTTTTTTTTAACGTAAACAGACGTTTTAAGAGTCGAGGTGGACAACATGGTGGGCACTGTCATAGAGGAGGTTTCCAGACTCGCAGACGACATGCATATATTAGCCATCAACACTTCCATCCAGGTACTGAAAAGGTGGCGCAGGCATCACCTCTCACATGCCTTCCCCATGATTTAGATCCTCTAGGAGCCCTGGCCACCAGTGACCCAGGTTAGATCCAGCCACTGCTTTCTAATAAAAACATTTCTTTGTTTATCCAATGCATTCCTCTGTGTTGTATTTAAAGGGAGGAAATTATTTCGGTCTGTATATTTTTGTCAGATTCTGAGAAAGAGGAGTCAGTGAAGGAGATTTCTGTGGCCCCCAAAAATATGACCTCCGCTTTAGGATCACTGATGTCCAGTTATGGAGAAGATGTGACCGAAAGTGAAAGTGACAAAGAACCAGAGGGTGAGCAATGTCCTGGATAATTTTTTTAGCCATTCAGGGTTATGTTAGCTGATAAATGCCAGTATTTGACTGGTGAAAACTCTGCATGACTGGCAAAATAAGATTCTGCTGGGCACAGTGTCTGATACATGTGTACTTTATATTTACATAAAGTAAATGAAGTACATTGCATTTTCTCTTTAAACAAATATAGATTATTTGCTGAAGGAAAAAAAATCACTGTTATAAATGTAGTTTCAGCTTGTGGCCAATGGGGGTTGTATCATTGCCTGTTGATGGAGGATAGAGGTCTCTTTCGTATAGCTGCTTTACTCTGCTGCAGAATTATTTTATTTCTAGCAAAACTACAATTTTATGTTTAATAACAAACAAGACAGAAATTACAATGGGATTCATGTATCCATGTGGTTAGCAAAGTACTCTTAATTAAACGTCACAGGGGTTTGAGGGACAGACTCTCTGGTTGAATGGTGCTTTCTGCTGACAAACAAAATGCACATACATTATTTAGTCAAAGTCAAATGCTCCTTTACAGTTAAACAATGGTGAAACATTTGACCCTTAACAGTTTCTTCCTAGTATATTAGAATAACAATTTATTACACTTGAACTAAAATATTTCAAGCCTATTTCTTTTAATTTTGATAATTATGGCTCCCAACCCATGAAAATGAAAAATACAGCATCTCAAATATTAGAATATTTCATAAGATAATCAAAGAAATGATTTATAATGCAGAAAACTTCTGAGTAAAGTATGTTAATTTATGCACCAAATATTTGGTTGGGGCTGCTTTTGCACAAATTACTTCGTCAGTGCAGAGTGTCATGAAGGCGATCAGCCTGTGGCACTGCTAAATTGTAATTGAAGCCCAGGTTGCTTTGATAGTGGCCTTGTTCTGAGTAGTTTTGGCACTTTTGGCAGGGGTCCTGTTGGAAAAGGAAATCAGCATCTGCATAAAGCTCATCTGCATAAAGTGCTCTAAAATCTCTTGGTCCATTGCTGCATTGACTTTTGTCTTAATAAAACACAGTGGCTGGCAGATAACATGGCACCCCAAATCATCAGTGACTGTGGACACTTCCCACTGGACTTCAAGCAGCTTAGATTCTGTACCTCTCCTCTCTTTCTCCAGAATCTGGGACCTTGATTTCCAAATGAAATGCAGAATTTACTTTCATCTGAAAAGAGTACTGTGGACTAATGAGAAATGCTCCAATTCTTCTCCTTAGCCCAGGTAAAATAATTCTGACGTTGTCTCTGGTTCAAGAGTGGCTTGACATGAGGACACTTGTAGCCCATTTTTGTCACTGAAAATAATTTTTAAAAATGGTGAATCCGTAATTGTTATTCAATCCCTTTTCTGTAAACAATTCAATGTTTGGCATCAGGGAAACATTCCAGATGATTAGGAAGCCACCTGGCCCATGCTTAACCCCGGAAAATGTGGAGAATGGCCATTCTCAGAGGCTTGAGGCATTCTGCCCGGAGCCAGGACACTTACCCAGCTTACCCACTGTCCTTGTTGCTGGGTATTTGTTGTTTAAAAACATGCATTTCCAGTACTGCAAACTGTACACACATACAAAATGGTGGTGTGGCAGTAGCATGCAGTGGCCACTCTGAGATCAAAAATGACTTTCACACTGTACATGGACATCGGAGTAACTGGTGCTCATGTCAACAATTGTCAGATACTAATACACAGAAATCATGCTACAGCCAATGTGCATGCATGATGATCTCCTTTAAAAACTAAGCTATTTTGGCTTGCTGCTGCCAGTCCTTGCTTTATGCCAGTGGCTGGGAGAAGGGAAATCGAAAATGATGTGCGAAAAAATTGGAAGTGCAGCAATAGGGTAGGTATCTATGCTAGGCTAAAAAAAAACCTAGCTGTCCAGCTCTCCCATTCATTCTACTCTACCAACATGTGCTCCCTGGACAATAAACTGGACCTCATCTGACTCCAGTGGACTACACAACATGAGTTTATAGATTGCTGTGTCTTTGTTCCAGATGTCACCATTCAGCTAGAACTCTTCTAGTTTCTAACTACTGTTGATATATTCCTTGCTAGTGGGGTTTGTGACACTTGGATTTGAGATACAGACCATTTTATTTATTATGGGAATTCACGACTATTTTCATTGTTGGAGTGTACATTCCTCCAGCACTAATGCTAAGGATGCACTTTTTGAACTCTATCGGGCTGTTGGCGAACTGCGGAATGCTCACCCTGATGGACTTTTAATTATCACCAGAGATTTCAATCATGCAAATCTCAAATCGCTGCTCCCTAAACTCCATCAACATGTGGACTTGGCGATCGAGAGGGATGAACACTCTGGATCTTGTTTACACAGACATCCTTGGCCCCACCTCAGCTACTTAGTCCACATCTGTTATGCTAATTCCAGCATACAGATGCTTTAAACTGGTTCTGGAGCACGTGAAAACCTGGCCTGCAGGTTTTTGTCTTACCACAGCCGATGTGAGGAGAACTCTACAGAGAGTTAACCCACAGAAGTCTGCTGGACCAGATAACAATCCTGACGGTGTGCTCAGGGAATGTGCACAACAGTTGGCAAATGTCTTCACTGACATCATTTCTCTCAGCAGTGCTATTGTTCTTACATGCCTAAAGACCACCACCATCATCATCCCTGTGCCGAAGAAGTCTACAGTGTTCTGCCTCAGTGATTATTGCCCAGTTGCATTCACACCCATCATCATGAAGTGTTTTGAGAGGCTTGTCATGAGGTATATCAAGACAGTGTAAGTGTGAAGCAGCTGAGACAATATGCAAACAATGCTATTACCATGACCCTTCATCTGGCCAGTTGATGCACGAATGCTGTTCATAAATTTCAGCATTCAACACGGTCTTTCCTCAATATCTGACTGAGAAGCTGAGCCTGCTAGGCCTGAAAAGCTGGATCCTGAACTCCCTGACTGGAGATCTAGATCAGAACAGCATCTCCAGCTCCACCACACTGGGACCCCTCAAGGTTGTGCTCAGTCCACTGCTGTTTACTCTGCTGACTCACGACTACACAAACCACATCGTCAAATTCACCAATGACACTACTTTACTTTAGTCAGTCTCATTAACAAGAACGACAAGTCAGCACAGGTGAGTTGCAACAGCTAACAGTCTGTTGAGCTAACAACCTGTCTCTGAACACTGATCAAACAAAAGTGATGGTTGTTTCTTCAGAAAAGCACAGACCGACCATTCTCTGCTAAACATTGACTGCTCCTGTGTTGAGATTATCAAGAGTACCATTCAGGCCCTCACCAGACTGTGTAACCGTTTCTTTCCTCAAGCCGTTAGACTCAACACAGAACTAGACTGAACTGAAAATATTCAGTAAATATCTATGATTACAATATCACTTTTTTTTCTTAGTGCTGTTAAACCATTTATATTTTTGGCACACCGGCTGCTACCAACTGCTGCTATCATGTACATACGTTTATAAGAATCTTTTTTTTGCACAGTGGTCTGCATACAGGTCTGCGCTATTATGTATCTCTGCTGTAGTGTATTGTATTGTCTGTCTTGCACTGTTTGCACAAAGTTGCAAATTATGCATTGTATGTGGCTAGGCTAACTTACTTTTCAGTCCCTAACTCTGTGTTCATGTAGCCATGCACTTTATGTAGCACCATGGTCCTGGAGGAATGTTGTTTCATTTCACTATGTACTTTGTCAGCTATATATGGTTGAAATGACTATAAAAACTTCGACATGAGGTACATACATACATTAGCTCCATTCAATCCTGCTGCACACTCTCACTTAACCACACCCCCACTTGCCACAGTACCCCCACCACCCAGATACAGGATTGAACTACTGAGGGAGGGGGGGGGTATAGTCCCAACAGAAGGTGAATGGGCACCCCAATAAGTATCATCCTAAGTCTTAGTAATGCAGAATACCTGTAAAAAAAAAAACTACTCCACAGTGCTGTGAGTTTCCTGTTGATGTACAAGACTGGACAGGCCTCCCTCTCCACCGGCTGTAACAAAATGGCCCCCGGCCCTCTCTGATGCTAAGCAACACGAGGGAATTTTTGAGGGACTGAAGGAAAGGGTCCACATGGAGAACCCAGTAACTCACCAAGGCTCATTGGCACTGCTTTGAGTACTGGAAAAGATCTTTTTGCCCTCTTTGCAGTGAATTGAGTCAGTGGGATTGTGATGCATGAAATTAGATCCTATTTACAATAACCACATACAGGAGGAACACAGTATTTTAGTATGTTAATAACTTTATATAGAGAGCTCAAACAAATTCTAGATCATGTGTGCTGATGGCCATTACTGCAGGTTTATAGAAATGCAGAGGAAGAATGCAGATCCCATATGCTTACAACAAACAAAGAATTTGTAATGAAAATGAACTTGGATTAAATATGTTCATAGCATTTGTGTTAATGATGCAAGTATAACACACTTGGTCTTTGGGTATTGAGGTCATTAAGCCAGTGTGGCTGCAGGCTTTTATTTCAACCATGCAATAGCCACAACTGACTCCACTTTTAAAAGGTTCATCTTAGTCTCCAAGCATTTATAAAGTATGCTTCCTTTTCGGCCGCATTGGCCATTTGTAGATAAGAACTGTAACTCTCTCTGTAACTGTTGGAGGCTATTAAAAATCCATAACTGTTTTTTATTAGTAATATTCAGTAGAAAGATGTATACATACACTGCATAGCCAAAACAAAAGTCACCACTTGGATTTAACTAAGTAAAAAGGTAAGAGCCTTCCATGTGATAATTGATGCAGTGATAACTTATTGCCAGAGGAAATATCTTTATTTAACCCTAAATGATGTTGTGAGTAGCTTTTCATTTCTTAAAGGACCATGTCAAAAGACATATCCTGTGGTCATGGAAAATATCTTGCTCTGTTTCAGAAGGGTCAAATTACTGGCCTGCATTAAGCAAACCAAACAACTAAGGAGATAGCTGAAACTGATAATTGGGTTAAGAACTGTCAGACGCAGTATCAAAACTTGGAAGGGTAGTGGTGAACCATCAACTTTGAGACTTTGAAACTTATTTCCTTATTCTATATTTGAGCGGAGACTTTGGACTGCGCACCATGGAAAGAAGCACCATTTTCCTAACCAAAAACACAGTTAAAATATCAGTTATATGATGTCGTTTGCTATTCTTATATAAATTATTTTTTTATTTGTTAGATACCCCAATGCTGAAAAGTGCTCTGGCTTTAGAAGAGAATAAGGCCTTGCTTGCAGCTTATTCTAATTCAAACCAGAACAGAGCATCAGAGCTTGAGAGGATGCCAACAGCTGAGGAATCCGAGCTCAGCCATGAAGTACCAAAGCTTCAATCAGAGTTACGTCCTATGAGGAGCAGATGGGATTGTGGAGGTAGACGAAGGAAAAGCCAACATAATGAACCTCGGACTGGACTCCAAAAATGTCGTCCAACTTTACTAGAGATGGTGAGAATTGCTACAGTACATCATACACATTGCTTCAGTTGGATTTATTCTGATTAATAATTCTTCCTACATTACTGTAGACTGAAAAGATTTGGGTTTGAGATTAAAAGATGACTGAGAGAAGATGATTAGAATTTCTTTTATTTTCTGGTATTTATATGTAGATCATTTGAACTATATAGAACATGGCCTATGTTGTACCAGCCCACCCAGAAAAATGAATTTGTCTGTTCCTATAGTTTTGAAGTAGATGGTATGTAAAATGCTGATTCTTTAATTTATTGTAAACAGTGTATTTTATTCCTTATAGTTGCTGGCCCCAGATATTCGCCGTGAAAGGAATTTGGTGCTTCAGTGCATTCGCTATATAATCCAGAAGGACTTCTTTGATTTAGCTTGTAAAGACACTGATCTGGTGAGGCCAGATGTTGATTCAGTAAGTGTGAAGGGTTCTGTGTCAGGAAATGATGTTGGTAGATGTGGTATAACAACATAATTATCTCTGGAATGGAGCATGCAGCTGTGATGTGGTGCCTAATCAGCCAGTCACAGGAAGAGATACACATACTTTGCATTTAAGAAATATACTGTGCAGTGTAAATTACAAGACACAAGAAATGGAGATCATTGCTCGCAGCCATAAGGATTTTTCTTTTTGTCTCTGTTGAGATACAGCTGACCCCAAAGATCACTGTACTGATATTACTATTATTATTTAATTGGTGTGCTGCACAAACATATCAGCCAACGTCACTTCTGCTTAGTAGCTGGTGATTGTTCTAGTGGGGTACCACAGGACGGAGATGTGCCTAGGCAGCCCTTACAGTCTGTAAATCATTATCAGCTGAAATACACCACAGCTACTTTTCAGGAGTTATCTGATTTTGTTGTTGTTTTTTTTTTTTTTAAAAGATCCATTTATTGTTAGTCATTTGAGACCCGTGAATACAGCAAGAATGTTCACTACAGTAGAATGGAGAACTGTGCTTACAAACGAGAACAATGAGGTCTTCTTTGCTGTTTGGTCTCCAGTGCTATGGTGTTTAATTGGCAAACAAATGAAAACCAATGTAGTTTGTATGTATTAGTGTTTTTTGTTTTAATTTTTATTTGTGTTTGATTAAAAATGTTAACTCAATTTATGAGAGTTATTGTAATTATTACTTTTAAAGTTTAGTAGATAAGATTTCTAGTAGATAAGGTTAAAATATAAACTCCTTTTTTCTACATGCATGCGTGTATCACACCTTTAATAAACATACTTCACACATTTAAACACACCAGTGTCCCAGCATTTTAATTTTATACTGATTTAATGCAGAGCAACAAGTTAAATTGTAAATGTTTGACTGTCATGCATGAAACATTTTCTGAGATTATTTATGAAGAGTACTGCTATGAGTTGATCTAATTTAAATCTAATTACAATTTATAGCTATGAGATTGTTAGCCTTTGCAGAGGTTTCTTCATTAGTAAGAGTAAAAAAACACAAGTTAAAGAACAGTTAATTAAACTTAATTATTCCTACTGTGTTTTAACTTTTCCAGAATGATTGGCTATTCTTTGCCCATTTTTTATTATTATTATTATTATTATTATTATTATTAACTGTTTTTCTGTCTCATGATCTGGGTGTTGCAGTATGTAATCATACATTGTAATATTTTGATTTTTGCATAAGTAAAATGTACAAAGCCTTGAATGGTTGTAATATTTAATTGCCAAAATGTGACCATAACCCACAATCCTTAAAGCAAAACCCACCAATAATGAACAATGATGCTGCAAATAACCAAATATTGGTGATCTATTATCTGTAATGTATGCTATCCCGATCATGTTTTGTATTGTTCTCTTAATACTTTTTCTGCTACTTCTTTCACTAAAGATTTTTCTACAAACAGAAGCCATCCATTTTGAATCTGTCTTAAATCCTCACCAGTAAGCTAAAATATTAGTAAGGTAAAATTATACTTAAATGCAAAATTGAGCCTGTTCTTTGCACAATGTTTAGTCATTTTTCTTCTGTCATTAGTAATAGCTTTATTACAGTTGTTATCAGCAAAATATCGGTAGGAGAAAATCTGGGTGCCTTAGGTAGAGATGGCAAACAGCAAAGTGTCATTAGAACCCTAAAAGAGGGTAGAAAGGATCATGACTCAGCATCATAGTTGCAAAGCTAGTTTTAACATGCTTTGCCTATGGCATCTAAAATTAGCTATGCCTTTAGGAGCACCAGCAGTTTGTAGTTATGAGGGATGAGAATGACCTAGATGTTTCTAGGCATTTCTTGCAGTTTAGCTCATAGTCTCAGAACAGACCTAGTTTATTGGTGACAGGCCATGTCCAGGGAGCAGACAAGCATGATGAACTGACTAATGAAACTAGTTCTAATTCTCATCTATCTGGCAGACTTGGAGGCGACATATAACATAACAGTATTCTAACCCATAAAAAACATTTAAAGAAACAATATAGATAGGCTTGGTATCAACAGAAATCTGAACAGTGAATGTGTGAACTGAGATACCTTAAGTAATATCTCTATAAAAGGAAATTTTAGGAAATTACTTTTTTTCCCCAAAAGAAGAGTGTGCCCCATTCAAGGTATTATAAATTGAACAAGCAAAAGATGAATCACACTTAAATACTGAAATACTTAAAGCAATCCATTTTAATAGTGTAATCTATTTGGTTTTGTTACAGAAAAGTGCTGTTCATCATTGTCGCATCATTCCCAAAACTTCTAGCTACAATATAACGTCCAAACAGAACTTTAAGATGCTAGTTAAACAGATAACTGTGGGTCTGTGGCTAATAGTCTGCCGGCCGACAGCTGGGTGCCGTTTTTTCCATGTGCAACAAAAAAAGCAGTCTTGCAAACTGAATTCTAAAACTGGTAGTAGATGTTCAGCACTATTTATTGTTTAAACGAGCAAATAGCAATATAAATTTTATATCAATTAAATGTTCTTTATATTACATAAAGTGAATTTGTTCTGGTAATTAATGCTGTTGCTAACAGAGTATATACTTTTACAGTATGAGATATTTTGTACCACACATTGGATAAACACTGCTATATATTGTTGAAAGTGCATCTCAGTGGATCTTGAAAAGTGATCACTCACTTATTTATTTATTTATTTTTTACATATTATTTAATGTATCCATTTCAGGTGATTCATTCTCTAAATGACTATTTGCTAATTTATTGCATTTATGTTGGTTACTAGTGTTATTTTTTCCTCAATACATATAATTTATTTTATAATCATAAGAAAAAAATGTAATTATAAGTCCTATTATGTTCTTGTTCAATCGTATACAAAATAACAATGTGGTAGCATAAATTGTCCAATAAAATCACAGCTCGTGTCTACGTCAGTAGACTGTGACTGGATCAGCTGATCCATACATCTCACTGATATGGACGATGTTTATGTCATATTCATCTGGGAAAGTGCTGTTAATATTTAAGCCAGAAATAAAATATAAAGCGGTCTAACAAAAAACGCTACTGCTATACAAATCGTCTCAGACTGATGACGTAATTTGCACGCGACTCCCTGTCTTCTCGCTATGTAGAGGCATATCTGAATCGCAAATTAAAGATAAACCACAAGAAAATAATATCACAGAACGTAAAATGTATCATATTGTGATATTTTCATTTCTGTCCTTATTAAATTCGTCCAGCTCATTGTATAACCAGCTAAGCAGTGAACCCGTGTACACGCTGCCGGGTGCGCGTCTCCTCCCACTTCTGTCGTCAAGGGATGAATTGTAAGCCTTTCTGTTAGCATGCTAACTAACTACATTCAACTATGCCAGTGGACGGCTGAAAAGCAAAGGAAAGAGGATGATACAGCAAAACCTTCTAACAACTGCGAAATGGATTTACCAGTTTGACAATCATTCGAAGAGGACTAAAAAGAGAACAAGAACTGCACTGCAGAAGGTGCTCTAGTTGCATTTTCTTAAGTAAACATTCAAACAGACTAATAAGCGCTCAAGTCCTACAACGTTTGATCCCATATGAATAAGACGGTGTCGTGTGACAAGTTTGTATGAAATTATCTAGCCAGCTACTATCGTTGTATGACAACGGATGACTTTCTCCAAACTGAATTAGCGACAGGAATATTTGTTTAGATAATGGATGCTTAACACGCACATGCACTTCTGCATGTATTTCAGACATGTCAGTTTGCAACCAACCTAGCAATCGCTGGCCTGGGAAAGTATTTTAGCATTGTAGCTAGTGAGTCCAGCACCTACCTGCTAATTAAGCGTTTTTGTCAAGCTCTATACAGCCAGTCAGTTCGATTAGTATTGTAGCTGATTATTGTCATGTGTCTCACATGAGCTGGCACGTTTTGTTTGATCTGTGAATATTAAAACTGGGCTTCACTGTTTGTTACATGAGTCCTTAAACCGGAGATCGTGCACTAGCCGACACTTTATTATTATTATTATTTTATTATTATTATTTTCTTTACAAAAGCACGGGTACATTTGCTTCTCTTTACTTAGTGAATGCAGTTTTATGAAATGCATCAATCTGAATCGAACGGGGATTCTCTCGGAACCAAGAAGTTGGCACACGCATCGGTTTTTACCAGTCGCGGGGGTAGTGACACGGAAAGTAGTGCTACGTCTGGCTCGTTGAACGCAGTCAGCATGACCTGTAATGCCATCTTGACTGATGACCACAAGTCACTACTAATCCACAATGCACCCTCTGCTGGATCATCCTCACCTCATCATAACTCCACCTGCCTGAACGTACACATGCAGCCGCAATCTCACCAAAGTGCTGGGGCCCAAGTAAAAAAGAAAAGCGGCTTCCAGATTACAAGTGTTTTGCCAGCACAGGTCAGTGCTAGCACTAACAACAGTATAGCAGATGATACAGAAAGCTATGATGATATGGACGAGTCACATACTGAGGATCTATCCTCTTCTGACATTCTTGATGTGTCTGTATCGCGGGCCACGGACACAGGGATTCCTGAAAAAAGTTCTTCAGAAGAAACACTAAATAGTCTACATGGAGGAGAGACTCCTGGAGTTATATCACCTAATGAACCAGGGAATCTTCACCTGCACACTGTTCAGCCAGGATATATGTTAAATGGGACTATTCATCACCATAACCACCATAAGGACGAAGGGATGACCTCAATGCCTACACCACAACAACTATTTCATGGGGTAACTGTGTACTCTTCATCACGTGATAGCAATGCTCTATCTCCAGGCACCACTGTGCAGTCTGTTGTTCAGAGTAGAACCCAAAGATCTGCTTCAGTCCAAGCTGCTGCTGTTGATGTTAGTGCCACTGGAAAAGTGGACCAGATCTTATTTTCAGCATCAGGTTCTGCAAGTGGTACCAGTGAAGCAGGTATGCCTGGGTGTGTGATTGGGTCAAATGCTATTGGGGGAGGACTTCTTGGCACAACATTGCCTATAGGAAACAGTACAACAGGAATCACAGCTCTACAACCTTCCACTGCATCCAGCACTGCTCAAATTCAGTCTTCCACAGCCATTGCATCCCGTTTCAGAGTGGTAAAGCTGGACTCCAGCTCAGAACCCTACCGAAAGGGACGGTGGATGTGCACAGAGTATTATGAGAAAGAAGCTCCTGCTGCAGCTCCATTTACAGATGCAGCATCTAGCTATCAAAGTGTGGATAGCTTTGTCCATTCTGAGAGTGAAAGTACCAGTGGAGATTCCTCTTGTAGCATGATGAGTGGATTAGGAGATCAAGGAATACAGCCTAACCAACAGACCTGTGTACCACCTGGTGTCTCTGTTCTTCACCCAAGTCTTTCCCAAAATACTTCTCAACTTCACACACATTCCCAAGATGCTGGAATACACATTCTTACTTCACCACCTGTAGCACCCCCTAAAAACCCACAAGTTGTTTTAGTCCCAAGTCTATTAGGAACTGAGAGTCAGCCTTCAGTAGATTATGCACAGGGCACCCAGGCCCCAGCTCAGTCTCAACAGATGCTACCAGTTCAGAGCAGTGTAACACCTAGGGCTACTTCAGGACCTAGCTTTCCAGCTGGGACACTCACAATGACCGTCCCACAGTCTGTATCTCCAAGGCCCCACATTTCAGTTCCACAGATGGTGGTGTTAAAAGGAAGCACAATAAATCAGGTCCAGCAACATCAACTACAAATGCCTACAGAGCAGCAACAGCAGGCCATTTCTAATCAGCCACCCCAACCAATGTTATTGAATACAGGCCAGACTACACCTAGTATAGCTTCCTCTTCTGTTCAGAGCAATATTCAACCAGCCATTCCTCCATTCCTCCTGCATGAAGGTCTTGTTGGCGATCACTCTGGTGGGCTAGGTCTGGCCTTGCATCACCAGGGAGGCCAGTCCTTCCAGATTCCCTCAGCAAGAGACTCTTATAGTAGTGTAGCACCTCTGATTGCCTCCCAGCTTGAAGATGCCGGCCGTCTACTTTTCCAACACCAATCCCTACTTTCTTTGCCCCGGCTGGCAACAGGCAGTGTGTCAGGGCTTACTGGACAGTGTGGCTCTGAAGCAAGTACCAGTTTTGGACAGGAGGGTAGTTCCAGTGCTTTAGCCATATCTGCGGGCACAGATGAAGACAGGTAAGAGTTATTCTGACCTCAAATGTATATTAATAAAAATGAAACAAACATTTTCATGCATTTTCAAACTATTGTTCATGCAGAGACAAAACACCAAGTGCTCTCTTGTGGTTTTACCACTGAAAGGATTAGGATTGTAAAACACAATTATTTTATTTTCAACCTCTATATTCAAGCTTCTTTCTTCAGCCAGTTTTGTCATCTGTCGAAGTCTTTTGCTGCATCTCAATAGTTCTACGTAGAGTCAGCAGGGCCGACATTATTAAGATTGCCTTATGAGAAGTCAAAGGCTGATTGACTTCAGCCTTTGCCTGCTCATTCTCTCTATTAGCCCTTGCCTTGCCAGCTAAAACTTGCGTCACCTTGGAAACACTGAATCTAAACAATGCTTGCACCCTACGTCAGACAGCCAGGGGTTGTGATGTGAATATCAGTTGGCTTCTTGTTTTGCTGTAAGTGTTATACATACTTGTAAATAATGTTCATGCCATATAAATGTGATGTATTATGGATGTTAATATTTAGGAAATACTTACCTGATTGTTTACAGGTTATTTAAAGATTTTAAAATGTTTATATTATATTAACACACTGCCAACTCATTTAATAAGATCAACCTCATTTGCATATGCACTTTACCTGTCATTTTTTTCCCTTAAATATGTTTTCGACCTTCTTTGTGACGGCAGGCATTGTCAAGTTCAAATTAATACAATTGTACAGTCCGTATTGTAATTGCCATCACCACTGTAAATCAGCAGCCTATTTTGCTGGATTATAATGAGGTGGCTGCTGTGCTTGGCTGTGCTTCAGATATTGTTTCTGTCTACAGGCAGTTCTGTTTTTATCAGTTATTCAATCAATTTTCCTACCTATTCAGGAAAATTAGTATTATGCTAAACCTAAACCATTTCAGTCTGAGCCCTTTTTTTAATTGTGAAAGGTCTTACTCTCATAGTCCCCTTTATAAGGAACGTGCATTCATGTAGTTATACAGTCAGCCAATCATATGGCAGAAGCACATTGCAAAACACCATGCAGATAAGGTTATGAACTTTAGTTAATGTTCACACGAAACATCAGAATGAAGAAAAGGTGTGATATCTGTGACCTTTAATCTTGTTGTGGTTGTTGATGCCAGTTGGGATACTTTGAGTATTTCAGAAACTGCTGATCTCCTGGGAATATTACAGACCACTTTAGAGTCTCTAGAATTTACTCAGAAGTGCAAAAGTCAAAAAGCCTTTTCTGAAGGAGCATCTGCAGGCTGAAACTACTTCTTGATGAGAAGGATCATAGGAGACTGATCAGACTGGTTTAAGCTGGTCTACAGTAACTCAAATAAGCACTCTTTACATTTATGATGAGCAGACAATCATATTGAAAAACACAACACAAACTTCAGACAGATGGGCTACAACATCAGAAGACCACTTAATGTTCCACTCCTGCAAGCCAATAACAAGAATCTGGGCACGGACTCACCAATCTGGCCATTTTTTCTGACTTATCAACAAGGCATTTCCAGGAGAAAAGTCACTGCTCCTTGCACCTGTGTACTGTATAGAGACTGTTTGTGTGTGAACATTCCAGAAGTTTATGAAATGCTCAAACCAGTCCATATGATTCCAGCATCCATGTCATAATCAAACATCAGAATGAAAAAAAAGTAATTTCTCTGACATCGATGTGAACATTTTTTTATGCTCCTGACTTATATCTGTATGACTTTTTGCATTGCATGCAGGTAACTGCATGAATGTACAGGTGTACTTAAGTGGATACTGAGTGTATTCCACATGTGACAGTAGTGAACCTTTTAGACATCCCAAATCAACCATGGAATTTATTGTCCTGGGTTTTTTGTTTTTTAATCCATTCATGCCTGCCATATTTGGTTCTGTTCTAGCTCAGGACTTTGTTAGCATTGGTTAACATGCTTGTTTGGCAAGTATGCTTAGTCTTTGTGTTGATGTTGGCTGATTTATGTGATTGCAGTATGTCATACTGTAGCATAATGGCAAAACAGGGCAGACATGCCTCTGGAAGTACTGGAATCAGGGCAGTGTATTTATTGCCTAGATCAGCACTCAGGTAAGCATAATCACATACTGTAAAACCTTAGTCACCTAATAGAAACCTGATCAAGTCTATCATTTTGCCTAATTTATTAGTGCACTCCATAAACACAACTGAGGTTGTCCCATTTCATCTTTCACCAGCTCATGGTAGCCTACTGGTGCCAATTCTGATTAAGTATAAGAGGATTTTTATCCTGACGCAGCAAAAACATCATTATGCTCCATTGTTTCTTTCCAAGTGTATTTGTGTGTATGCTGAATGTGATTCAGAAACAGAAACAACAATAATCATCGATAATGAAAATTGTTGTCAACGGATTATTGATTCGTTGGCTGGTGCACATCACCACGCATTCAATCCTGGCGCACATCGGAAGAATGGCAGAGAGTACAGGCACGTTGGATAGTGTGAAAGTGTGCCACGCAAGTCCTCTAAGGCATGGGAGCATTTCATATTAAATTCCGCGGCAAGTGTTGCAAACTTTGCAAAGCAGAGCTTCAGTGGCACGGAAACACGACAATGATGAACGAGCAAATTTAATGCAGATTTGTCTTGTGCCATATTTGTGTGCTAAATGTGTTGGTCATTCACACAGAATGTGTTTTATTCCTAATTCTTTTTCCATTATTTTTTAATGAATACACGAATGTGTTTGTCTGTTGCTCGCGCATCTTTTGCAGCCCCTCGTGTGTCTCATGTTCAAATGATTTCAACTTGTCCAAGCAGCGCAGCTCATCAGTGTCACTCACAGAACATTGGAGGACTCAGAAGGCCCCAGAGGTGGGGCAAGCGTTGCAAGCTTCGTTTACAGTAGCAGGTTGGCATGGCAATTTCATGGCACATCCTGAGACCTTGGTAGAAAGTTTCTAGAATCAGTTGAAACAGGTGCAGCGACTTGTTTACATTATTTATTAGGGTCAACAAATCCCAAGCCCATCTGTGTATCAAGTAGGATTGCAAAATTCCAGGAATTTTCAAGGCTGGAAATTTTCCATGGGAATAAACTGGAAATTTGCAAAATTGCAGGTTAGCCTGTAACAGGGAACTTAAATGTAGTTGAAACAACCAAGCAACAAACAACCAGATTTAATGCAATTTCTATCCTGTATATTCCTTAATCACATGCACACAGCACTGCAGGGCTATTGAGGCCACACCTCCATAACATGCACTGATAATTTCTTGAATCTTGCACATAAAATAGTTAAAAAAAATGTCCATCTTGGTGAGTAGTCATGTAAATTACATAAATATTACATTAATTTATTTTTAAAACCTTATTGTGCTGTGTGTAAGCCATTGTGCAACACAATTTTACCATTGTAAAAACAAATACACTGACTGTGCAAACATTTAGGTGAGAGGAAAAAAAAAAAAACACTGTCTAAAAAAGACCATCCGCCTTCACACACAATCCCCCTTGACTACTTAAGCAGGGAATTCCCCCTATTCTCCAGGCTCTGACTATCACAAGAATATTGAAGCCACAGTTCTGCATCTGAACCTGGAGATTACAGTTTTGAATGGGGCTTTTTTTTGGAAGGGAAAGGGTGGGGGATGCTTTCGTTTTACAGCAAACATAAAGAAAAATGTTTTTTTACATTCAACATTAATGCTTTTGTGTTGTTCAATGAAAGAATTAATTAAAGTTCTACTTACAATTAAATAAAAGTCTCATTTATACATTTGTTTGCTTGCATGACCAAACTTGTATATACAGTTTATATAAATTTCCCCAAATTTCTAAAAAATTTAAATTAATTCACATTAATTCCCATAAATTCCTGTTAAATTTCCAAAATTCCTGAGATGAAGTTCCCGTGGAAATTTTGATAAGATAAGGTATCAATGCATGCTTTACTATTAAAAAAAGTCCTTTTTTTTTCTTTTTTTTTGCTGGGCATCTAATCATACATTATTGTTCCTCTGGTGTTGAAAGGATAAAACGTTGGATTTTTGGAACTCAATTTTTCTAGTGAGGTAATGTTAGAGACAGAGAAAAAGAAGTGCTGTTGGAACATTTGTTGTGCCTATAATGAAAGTGATGATAGGGACTAATTTGTCTGTTGAATGTTAAACACCATTATAAGCTGGTAAATTGTGTGATATTTTGTTCACTAATAAATTAAGCATTGTAATTGTTGGCAGATTGCTGTGGTATAAGAGGAACAACACTTTAGGCTACTATATATTGGTAACCCGCAGGCATACCAGCCTGATATGGATTATTCTTTTCCTTTCAAGTGCACAGTGCAGTTTCTTATGATGCAATAGTCTAAATTTCCAATAAGGAAGGGTTTTCATATCCCATTAAAACCTATGAATAAACAGATATGCATTCACCATCCACTTTATTAGGAACACCTGTAAAACTGCCACTGCCACCTCCGGTTTCTGGTTGAAAAAATCAAACCAGCTCATCTGGCATCAATAACCTTGCCACGGTTAAAGTTATAGAGATCACTCTTCTAATGTTATAGAGATCACTGTCTCTAGACAGCAGCATGGTTCCATTTATCACAGCAAGTCTTCCAGGTCCTGAAGCAGCAAAACAGCCCCAGACCATCACACTACCACCACCATATTTTACTGTTGGTATGATGTTCTTTTTCTGAAATGCGGTGTTACTTTTACGCCAGACATAGTGGGACACGCACCTTCCAAAAAGTTCAACTTTTGTCTCGTCAGTCCACAGAGTATTTTCCCAGAAGTCTTGGGGATCATCAAGATGTTTTCTGGCAAAACTGAGAAGAGCCTTTATGTTCTTTTTGCTCCGCAGCGGTTTTCGTCTTGGAACTCTGCCATGCAAACCATTTTTGCCCAGACTCTTTATGGTGGAGTCATGAACACTCACCTTAACTGAGGCAAGTGAGGCCTGCAATTCTTTGGATGTTGTTGTGGGGTCTCTTGTGACCTCTTGGATGAGTTGTCGCTGCGCTCTTGGGGTAATTGTGGTCGGCCGGCCACTCCTGGGAAGGTTCTCCACTGTTCCATGTTTTCACCATTTGTAGATAATGGCTCTCACTGTGGTTCGCTGCAGTCCCAAAGCTTTAGAAATGGCTTTATAGCCTTTTCCAGACTGATAGATCTCAACTACTTTCTGTCTCATTTGTTTGTTTGTTTGTTGTCAAAAAAATAAGAAATCAGGAAGGGGGCCAACACTTTTTCACACCACTGTGTGTGTATGTATATATATACAGTGATATATACAGTGATGTGCATATACACTATATTGCCAAAAGTATTCGCTCACCCATCCAAATAATCAGAATCAGGTGTTCCAATCACTTCCATGGCCACAGATGTATAAAATCAAGCACCTAGGCATGCAGACTGTTTTTACAAACATTTGTGAAAGAATGGGTTGCTCTCAGGAGCTCAGTGAATTCCAGCGTGGAACTGTGATAGGATGCCACCTGTGCAACAAATCCAGTCATGAAATTTCCTCGATCCTAAATATTCCACAGTCCACTGTCAGCTGTATTATAAGAACGTGGAAGTGTTTGGGAACAACAGCAACTCAGCCACGAAGTGGTAGGCCACGTAAACTGACGGAGCGGGGTCAGCGGATGCTGAGGCGCATAGTGCAAAGAGGTCGCCAACTTTCTGCAGAGTCAATCGCTACAGACCTCCAAACTTCATGTGGCCTTCAGATTAGCTCAAGAACAGTGCGCAGAGAGCTTCATGGAATGGGTTTCCATGGCCGAGCAGCTGCATCCAAGCCATACATCACCAAGTGCAATGCAAAGCGTCGGATGCAGTGGTGTAAAGCACGCCGCCACTGGACTCTAGAGCAGTGGAGACGCGTTCTCTGGAGTGACGAATCGCGCTTCTCCATCTGGCAATCTGATGGACGAGTCTGGGTTTGGCGGTTGCCAGGAGAACGGTACTTGTCTGACTGCATTGTGCCAAGTGTAAAGTTTGGTGGAGGGGGGATTATGGTGTGGGGTTGTTTTTCAGGAGCTGGGCTTGGCCCCTTAGTTCCAGTGAAAGGAACTCTGAATGCTTCAGCATACCAAGACATTTTGGACAATTCCATGCTCCCAACTTTGTGGAAACAGTTTGGAGCTGGCCCCTTCCTCTTCCAACATGACTGTGCACCAGTGCACAAAGCAAGGTCCATAAAGACATGGATGACAGAGTCTGGTGTGGATGAACTTGACTGGCCTGCACAGACTCCTGACCTCAACCCGATAGAACACCTTTGGGATGAATTAGAGCGGAGACTGAGAGCCAGGCCTTCTCGTCCAACATCAGTGTGTGACCTCACAAATGCGCTTCTGGAAGAATGGTCAAAAATTCCCATAAACACACTCCTAAACCTTGTGGACAGCCTTCCCAGAAGAGTTGAAGCTGTTATAGCTGCAAAGGGTGGACCGACGTCATATTGAACCCTATGGATTAGGAATGGGATGTCACTTAAGTTCATATGCGAGTCAAGGCAGGTGAGCGAATACTTTTGGCAATATAGTGTGTGTATATGTGTATATATATATATATATGTGTATATATACTAATATACTAATATGTGCCTAAACTTTTGCATAAGACTGTATATATATATATATATATATATATATATATATATATATATATATATATATATATATACAGAAGTATATATATATAAAAGTTTAGGCACCCCTTGATAAATAACAGATTTTGGTGATTTTTTAATTGAAAAGATGTTAACACAGTCTCTCTTGGAAATGGGAAAAAATGCACAATATTTTCAGCAAACATTGATGCATAGTTACTTCTTATGCCATAAATTGAATAAAGATAAAAAATAAAAACATTATTGTGGCACTGTGCAAAAGTTTGGGCACCCTACATAATCAGTACTTAGTCACACCTCCTCTGGCAGATATCACAGCTTGCAAACGCTTTTTATAGCCAGCTAAAAGTCTTTCAATTCTTGTACTTTGGATTTTCTCCCATTCTTCCTTGCAAAAGGCTTCTAGTTCTGTAATATTCTTTGGTCGTCTTGCATGCACAGCTCTTTTAAGATCTACCCACAAATTTTCAATGATGTTTAAATTCAGCTTGCGTCTCTTTAGGTATTCCATAGTGGATTTCGAGGTATGTTTAGGATCATTGTCCTGTTGTAGAAGCCATCCTCTTTTCAGCTTTTTTACAGATGGTGTGATGTTTGCTTCCAGAATTTGCTGGTATTTAGTGGAATCCATTCTTCCCTCCACCCGTGCAATGTTTCCTGTGCCACTGGCTGCAACACAACCCCAAAGCATGATAGATCCACCCCTATGCTTAATAGTTGGCAAGGTGTTCTTTTCATGAAATGCTGCTCCTTTTTTTCTCCAAACATGCCTTTGCTGATTGTGGCCAAAGAGTTCTATTTTAACTTCATCAGTCCACAGCACTTGTTTCCAAAACGCATCAGGCTTCTGTAGATCTTCTGTTGCATACTTCTGACGTTGAATTTTATGATGGGGACGCAGGTAAGGTTTTCTTCTGCTGACTCTTCCATGAAGGTCTTGTCTGTGCAAGCATCGCTGCACAGTGGAATGGTGCACCACCACTCCTGAGTCTGCTAAATCTTCCTGCAGGTTTTTTGCAGTCAAATGGGGGTTTTGATTTGTCTTTCTGACCAGCATACGAGCAGTTCTCTCAGAGTTTTCTTGGTCTTCCAGATCTCATCTTGACCTCCACAGTTCCCCTGAACTGCCATCTCTTAATTACATTTCTCACTGTGGAAACTGCAAGCTGACAACGCTTTGCTATCTTCTTGTAGCCTTCTCCTGCATTGTGGGCATCAATAACTTTCATTTTCAGAGTCTTACACAGCTGCTTAGAGGAACCCATGGTTGTTGAGTGTCCGCAAGTGTGTGCACAAGGTTTGAAGAGTCAAAGTATTTGTAAAGCTTTGAAATTGGCATTTACTAATGACAGCTGTTGCCATGCATCAGATCTAACGAGCTGATTAAGGTCTGAAACTTTGAAACTGAAAGGAGCATGGAATTGTCTTGGTATGCTGAAGCATTCAGAGTTCCTTTCACTGGAACTAAGGGGCCAAGCCCAGCTCCTGAAAAACAACCCCACACCATAATCCCCCCTCCACCAAACTTTACACTTGGCACAATGCAGTCAGACAAGTACCGTTCTCCTGGCAACCGCCAAACCCAGACTCGTCCATCAGATTGCCAGATGGAGAAGCGCGATTTGTCACTCCAGAGAACGCGTCTCCACTGCACTAGAGTCCAGTGGCGGCGTGCTTTACACCACTGCATCCGACGCTTTGCATTGCACTTGGTGATGTATGGCTTGGATGCAGCTGCTCGGCCATGGAAACCCATTCCATGAAGCTCTCTGCGCACTGTTCTTGAGCTAATCTGAAGGCCACATGAAGTTTGGAGGTCTGTAGCGATTGACTCTGCAGAAAGTTGGTGACCTCTTCGCACTATGCGCCTCAGCATCCTCTGACCCCGCTCCGTCAGTTTACGTGGCCTACCACTTCGTGGCTGAGTTGCTGTCGTTCCCAAACACTTCCACGTTCTTATAATACAGCTGACAGTTGACTGTGGAATATTTAGGAGTGAGGAAATTTCACGACTGGATTTGTTGCACAGGTGGCATCCTACCACAGTTCCACGCTGGAATTCACTGAATTCCATTCCAGCGACCCATTCTTTCACAAATGTTTGTAAAAACAGCCTGCATGCCTAGGTGCTTGATTTTATACACCTGTGGCCATGGAAGTGATTGGAACACCTGATTCTGATTATTTGGATGGGTGAGCGAATACTTTTGGCAATATAGTGTGTGTGTGTGTGTGTGTGTGTATGTGTGTATATATATATATATATATATATATATATATATATATATATATATATATATATATATATATATATATATATAGGGAGGATTATATTAATAATATATATAATAATATGATAATTTGGCCTATGTGTAGTTTGGTTAAACATACAGGATTAACATATTAGATATTACATTTTAGATAATGATTATGATTAACAACAGTCCTAGTATCATCCCATTGGGATAACATATTGCTGCATTGAACAGCTTATTCTAATTTAATACTTTGCTAATTTACATTTAATAGATTTTACTCCTTGCTAGCTGCCATTGTAATAAGATACAATGTTATCAGGAAATAATGAAATGGCATGGATCGTTAGTTTATTGTTTTTTTTTGGGGTTTTTTTTGCTATACATTGAAGACATTTGGAAATGAGACATGAATATGAGAGGATAGATCAGAATTACAGCTTTAATTTTCTGTTATACACATTTGTTAAACCACTTAGTACATACCCATCTCACTGATCTTGAACATATGAAGTTGCAAAGGGACTGGGTGGGCCATGTTTTTTATTCCTCATTTTCATCTAAGGCAAGAAGAGTAGCATTGCTTATTAACAAGAATCTGAGATTTAAGCTAAACTCCATTGAAACAGATAAGTGTGGTAGATTGGTTATTATAGATTGTTATAAATTTGAATAAATTTACTCTTGTGTCTTTGTACGGTCCCAACAGATGATCCCTCATTTTTTAATAATTTAACTATGAAGCTCGCCCCAACTGAAGGTCAGTGTATTGTAGGAGGTGACTTTAATTTGGTTCCAAATCCATCAATGGACTGCTCTTCACCCAAATCTCTCTTATGATCTAAATCAGCAGTAGCTCTTAACCAAGGATTGAAAGAATTAGGCTTAAGTGATGCATGGCAATCGTTACACCCAAATCAAAAAGATTACTCCTTTTATTCTAGTGTCCATAATACTTATTCGAAAATTTGATGTGTTTCTGATACCACAGATTGATTTGTCAAAAGTCAAAGTTTGCTCCTATTTAGCCGCTACTCTTTCTGGTCGTAATCCCATTAAGATGGAACTAGAGGTGGGACCACCTGAACCTGTTTCTTATAGATGGAGATTCAGGGGCTATCTGTTGAAAGACCCAGAATTTATTACTTTTATGAATAATCACATTGATATATTCTTAGAAACTAACTTGAATTCCTCTTCTCACTCTAATATTTGGGAAGCCCTTAAGGCTCATATGAGAGGACATATGTCATATGTAGCATATAAAAATAAGGTAAGGAGAGAAGTATTATCCCAACTAGAAAAAGACATCAGAATATTGGAGCAGGATCATTCCTTAACAAAAAAATACTAAGTCTTATAACGCTCTAATTAAAAAACGAATATTATATGCACTAGCAAGGTTGAAGCAGTTTTGGCTAGGACTAATTATCACTATTATGAATTTGGCAAAAAACAAGCAAATTACTTGCTTGGCAAATTCTGAAAAATATATCCACTCTATTAAGTCAGAGGATGGTAGATGTTTAGAAGATCCAAAAGATATAAATTTGGAGTTTAAAAAATATTATCAAGCACTGTATAAAAGTGATTTTGATCATGAAAATAATTATACTAAAAATTAAAAACTTTTTGGATAGACTACCTATCCCTAAAATTAATACAGTGGAATATCTGAAGAGGAGGTACTTGGTGCTATCAGTTCTTTACAGAATAATAAAGCACCCGGGCCAGATGGATTTCCATTTATTATTATTTTTTTGTCGTTGTTGTTTTTTCCTTTATTTTTGTTTTGTTTTGTTTTGTTAAAAAAAAGGAATATTCTGATATTCTTAGTACATTTGCATACTACATCATTTTATGTATATTCCCAATAAACACATCTTTACAAAAAAACAGCTTAGTACATGTTATGGTTTGTTTGACCCCACCCACCCAAGCGATCAAAATCATTCGAGTGTTTTTTTTAATTTGTTGTCATTATTTTGTCTGTGTGCCCAATTAGATTGACTTTTTAAACAATTCATAGCTCTGGCTGCCATTTTCACTGCATCAACATATTCCTCTTTAGCGAATGAGCCTCTAAACAATAAAGCTCAATTTCACTTCACTGGTCTATTCCTTCAAACCTGCTGTACCTTTGAACTTTTTCTGGATGTTATTAGTTATGGAATGGCTGTTCCCACACTTGATGCATTTTTCACTGTGCTGTTTATGTTGGCTTTAGCTGCTTTCAATATCCTTTCCACATTCCTCATTTTCTAAAATGATGCTCTCAGTTCCTCCACGCACTCTGCTGCTGTGTCTGTGCCCTCAGCATTCTGTGCCTGTACCATGTCAGTTTTTCATAAAATTCTACAAAAATATGTTTGTTCAGTTACAATAAAAAATTGATAATATATAAGATGTTAGCATCATCTTCCCTGGCAGTAAATCTATGGTACTTATGGTACCAATAAAATGTGATTACGCAAATTAAGGGATGCGGTTCTTTTGAGAATCTAAGTATTTATATTTACAGGTATATTTGTTACATAGATGTTTGCTACAAGTTATAACCGGTATATTTGCTATATACACTGATCAACCATAACATTATGAGCACTGACATGTGAAGTAAATAACACTGGAAGTGAAGCCTGGCCCTTGTGATCCAATCCAACAGACGAGCTAATGTTGCTCAAATTGCTGAAAAAGTTAACGCTGGTTCTGATAGAAAGGTGCAGTGGGAGAAGGTGGCCTGGTCAGATGAACCATGTTTTCTTTTACATCATGTGGATGGTTGGGTGCGTATGCGTCGTTTACCAGAGGAACACATGGCACCAGGATGCACTATGGGAAGAAGGCAAGCCAGCGGAGGCAGTTTCATGCTTTGGGTAGTGTTCTGCTGGGAAAACTTGGGTCCTGCCATTCATGTGGATGTTACTTTGACACATACCACCTACCTAAGCATGGTTGCAGACCATGTACACCCTTTCATGGAAACGGTATTCCCTGATGGCTGTGGCCTCTTTCTGCAGGATAATGCACCGTGCCACAAAGCAAAAATGGTTCAGGAATTAATTGATGAGCACGGCAACGAGTTTGAGGTGTTGAATTGTCCACCAAATTCCCCAGATCTCAATCCAATCAAGCATCTATGGGATGTGCTGGACAAACAAGTCCGATCCATGGAGGCCCCACCTCACAACTTAGAGGACTTAAAAGATCTGCTGCTAACATCTTTGTGCCAGATACCACAGCACACCTTCAGGGATCTAGTGGGTCAGGACTGTTTTGGCAGCAAAAGGGGGAGAAACAGTATTAGGCAGGTTGTCATAATGGTATGCCTGATCGGTGTACCCTCTTATATGGTGAGTGGTTTATAATTAATTTTGTATTCTATATGGTCATTGGTGTTTGTTTGTCATCCTAGGAATATTTCTGGAATAGATCTTGTCCACAGTTTTGGCCACATGGAGCTCTCCATCTATCACATTTAACCATAGTTGGCTGCATCAAATTAATGAATTTATGGATGAATAAGTTGGGGTCTTGTAAATATACACTATACTTTTTTTTCATAAAACATTTCAGGATACACCTGTCAATAGCTGGCTCTACAGGCTTATAAAATTGTAAGGGGTAATATGGTGCAGTTCTCTGAAAGGAGACAATATAAGCCAATATGACATCTTCAAGGCCATAACAACTTGCAACTTAACACAGTGAATGCATTATTAATCCATCTTCAGTGATTAACTGGGGTTTTAGGAGAAGGGGGATCTGCCATTGTGAGGAATTCAGCATGTTGCAGTGGTAGCTCAAGTGGTTAAGGCTCTGGGTCATTGACCAGAAAATCAGGGTTCAAGCCCCAGCACTACCAAGCTGCCACTGTTAAGCCCTTGAGATATGCGAAGAAAGAATTTCACTGTGCTGTAATGTACTTGTGAGAAAGACAAGTTAAACTCATTGACAGATGAGAGGAAGAAGGTGTCTTTAAAGCTGGTCTATGGTTTGGGTGAAAGATATTCTTGATGATTCCTCTCACTCTGTAGGCTTATGATGAATAATTAATACATATTTTAGAAATATTTAATATTCTAACATCAGAATGCTGATACTATGGAACATAATTAGCCTGTAATTGCTGTTTTTGCAGTTCTAATTCTCACACTTTTTGTATCTTTCATTTATATTGTGAATATATCAGATAAATTATTGTGTTTTATGCATTTCTTAACCGTTTGTCTGTCTGGCTCTCTACAGCTCTTTGGGTACCAGTGTTGTGGCCATTGACAACAAGATTGAGCAAGCAATGGTGAGCATTTTCCTTTATGAATTTATTCTAATAAAAGTTAAAGCTAATTTTCTCCCTTTCACTAAAAACCATGATTGCTTATAGAACCTGATGAAAACACATATTGTGTGTATGTATGTATTTAGCAGCTTGAGGCTTGTTGCTTGCTTCATGACAAAGAATGTGCCAAATTAGGTCCCATTATAAATAACTTGGTAGTAGACTCCCTTCATTCAGGGAAGGCTGGCCACTACTGAAAATTCAAAAACACACAAACCTCTCTTAATCTCTCAAACTGAGGAATTGGAGGATGGTTGATATGTGGAATATATAATCGTAATGACTCGCAAACCTAAACATTCAGCTGACCTCAGACAACATGTTATGGCTAGAGATTATCGCAATACAGCCTTGGCTGTTATGAGTTTGCTGCAGCAACAGCAAGCTAATAGTGCATGAAGAGGAGGATAGAACACAGCCAAATTGAAATCAACATTATAAAATGAAAACACACTGTTTCACTACAAATGTTAACTGAAGGGATGGACACAGACCATTAAGAATGATAACTGCAATATCTTAACACTTGAAGCATAAGTAACTGATTGCAGGAAATCAAAGAAATGAAATACAGCATGAATGGTAAAGAAAACAATAACACCATGTTGTAAAACGAAATTTATCCACAGTAGGGTGTTATGAGTTTGCGTATGAGTATACACAATGCATCTCAGTTTGTTGTGTATAGGGCTCCATAGCCACAGACCAGTCAGGGTGCCCATGCTGACCCCTGTACACCTTCAGGGATGCAGTGGAGTCCATGCCTCATTGGGTGAGGGCTGTTTTGGCAGCAAATGTATACATATACCATATAATAAATTTTATATATATATATATATATATATATATATACACTATATTGCCAAAAGTATTCGCTCACCCATCCAAATAATCAGAATCAGGTGTTCCAATCACTTCCATGGCCACAGGTGTATAAAATCAAGCACCTAGGCATGCAGACTGTTTTTACAAACATTTGTGAAAGAATGGGTCGCTCTCAGGAGCTCAGTGAATTCCAGCGTGGAACTGTGATAGGATGCCACCTGTGCAACAAATCCAGTCGTGAAATTTCCTCGCTCCTAAATATTCCACAGTCAACTGTCAGCTGTATTATAAGAACATGGAAGTGTTTGGGAACGACAGCAACTCAGCCACGAAGTGGTAGGCCACATAAACTGACGGAGCGGGGTCAGCGGATGCTGAGGCGCATAGTGCGAAGAGGTTGCCGACTTTCTGCAGAGTCAATCGCTACAGACCTCCAAACTTCATGTGGCCTTCAGATTAGCTCAAGAACAGTGCGCAGAGAGCTTCATGGAATGGGTTTCCATGGCCGAGCAGCTGCATCCAAGCCATACATCACCAAGTGCAATGCAAAGCGTCGGATGCAGTGGTGTAAAGCACGCCGCCACTGGACTCTAGAGCAGTGGAGACACGTTCTCTGGAGTGACGAATCGCGCTTCTCCATCTGGCAATCTGATGGACGAGTCTGGGTTTGGCGGTTGCCAGGAGAACGGTACTTGTCTGACTGCATTGTGCCAAGTGTAAAGTTTGGTGGAGGGGGGATTATGGTGTGGGGTTGTTTTTCAGGAGCTGGGCTTGGCCCCTTAGTTCCAGTGAAAGGAACTCTGAATGCTTCAGCATACCAAAACATTTTGGACAATTCCATGCTCCCAACTTTGTGGGAACAGTTTGGAGCTGGCCCCTTCCTCTTCCAACATGACTGTGCACCAGTGCACAAAGCAAGGTCCATAAAGACATGGATGACAGAGTCTGGTGTGGATGAACTTGACTGGCCTGCACAGACTCCTGACCTCAACCCGATAGAACACCTTTGGGATGAATTAGAGCGGAGACTGAGAGCCAGGCCTTCTCGTCCAACATCAGTGTGTGACCTCACAAATGCGCTTCTGGAAGAATGGTCAAAAATTCCCATAAACACACTCCTAAACCTTGTGGACAGCCTTCCCAGAAGAGTTGAAGCTGTTATAGCTGCAAAGGGTGGACCGACGTCATATTGAACCCTATGGATTAGGAATGGGATGTCACTTAAGTTCATATGCGAGTCAAGGCAGGTGAGCGAATACTTTTGGCAATATAGTGTATATACACACACACATACACACACACACAACTCACAAAAAGTTAAGGATATTCGGCTTTCGGGTGAAATTTCAGGATGCACCTAAAAGTGCATGCTTTCGTTCCTAACACAGTGTTTCTTTCATTTTTTGAGCAGTGTATATAGACTGCTCAAAAAATGAAAAACACTGTGTTAGGAACGAAAGCATGCCACATTAGTCTATTTTACTGAAATTTAATTGCAGCAACTCAAAATAATAATAATAATAATAATACATTTTATTTATAGGCGCCTTTCTCAACACCCAAGGACACCGAACAATGAGTTACAAAACAAAGCACATAGAAACAATACGACAAAAAACAAGCAACAATAACAAAAATACAGAAGACTGTGACTGTGTGAGAGGGCAAGTAAGATTTAGGAAGAGTAAGCAAGCTTAAACAGGTGAGACTTGAGTCTAGATTTAAAGATAGACAGAGTCAAGGTTATGGATGTCTGGAGGTAAAGAGTTCCAGAGCCGGGGAGCAGAGCAACAGAAAGCCCTCTGCCCCATGGAGGCGAGACGAGCAGAAGGCACAGAAAGATGAAGAGAAGAGGCAGATCTAAGAGAATGAGAGGGAACATGAATATGGAGAAGATCAGACAAGTAAGAAGGGGCAAGATTGTGAATAGCTTTAAAATGTGAGAAGAAGAATCTTAGTCTATGCAAAGCTTGACCGGAAGCCAGTGAAGCTGCTGCAAGACCGGAGTGATGTGGTGAAATGAAGGAGTTTTAGTGATGATACGAGCTGCTGAGTTTTGAACCAGTTGAAGTTTAAGAAGAGATTTATGAGAGAGACCAAAAAGAAGGGAGTTACAATAGTCAATACCTGAGGTAACAAGATTGTGAACAAGAATAGCAGTAGCATTCTGTGTAAGGGAAGGTTGATATTACGTAGATGGAAATATGCAGACCGGGTAATGTTATTAATATGTCCAGGAGGACACCCAAGCTCTTAACCTGAGTAGAAGGGGAAACAATAGAATTGTCAATAGAGAGGGAGAAGCTATTTATTTTAGATAAAGTTGATTTAGTACCAATTAAAAGAAATTCAGTTTTCTCACTATTTAATTTGAGGAAGTTGGAAGAGAACCAGGATTTGAGTTCATTAAAGCAGTCAAGAAGAGAGGAAGGAGGGAGGGTAGCATTAGGTTCGCTAGAGTAATAGAGTTGGGTGTCTTCCGCATAACAGTGGAATAGAATACCGTATTTACGAAAGATATTGCCAAGAGGAAGAAGGTAGATGATGAAAAGAAGAGGTCCAAGGACAGAACCTTGTGGGACTCCAGTGTTCACAGGGGAAGATTTGGAACTAAAAGAGTGTAATTTGATGAACTGCATGCGCTCTGATAGATATGATTTAAACCAGTCAAGGGGGGTGTTAGTAATGCCAATTGAGAAGTCGATTAAGAAGGATGGTATGAGAAATGGTATCAAAGGCCGCACTTAGATCAAGAAGGATAAGAATGGTGACTGAACCAGAATCAGCTGCCATGAGAAGGCCATTAGTAATTTTTAAAAGGGCAGTTTCAGTGCTATGAAAAGGGCGAAAACCAGACTGGAAATGTTCTTACAAGTTAAATGAGAATGAAGTTGAGAAGCAACTATTTTTCAAGGATTTTTGAAAGAAAAGGTAAGTTGGAGATAGGGCGGAGATTAGTGAAATTACTAGGATCAGCACCAGACTTTTTCAGAATAGGAGTAATAGTGGCAGTTTTAAGTTGGATAGGAACAATTCCAGTAGTAAGAGAGGAGCAAATGATAGCAGAAATAAGAGGAATCAGAGAGGGAAGACAGGCCTTGACCAGAACAGTGGGAAGCGAACAAGTAGAAGACTTAGACTTATGTATAAGATCTGAAATATCTGAATTGGTAGGAAACTAGAAAGCGGAGAAAGGATAAGGAATAGGGTAAGATTCAGAAGAACTAGTAAGGGAGGATGGTGAGCCTAAGTGCAGATGAATTTTGTATATTTTATCATTGAAAAAGGACATCAGAGAGTTGCAAAAGGCAGATGAATATAGATGAGAAAAGAACATTGGGGACTAAAAACAGTATTGAAAAGTGAAAACAGCATCTTAGTTTTGCCTTCATAGGAACATATTAAACCAGAATAATATCTGGATTTAGTATTAACAATACAGTTCTTATAGTGCAGAGTATGACTTTTGTACAAATCTTTGTGGACAGTAAGACCAGTTTTCCTATAAAGCCGTTCAAGCTGACGACATTTGGCTTTCATTAGGCGGAGCTCAGAAGTAAACCAAGAGTGAGAAAATGGTACTTAGTAGTTTGTATCGCCCCAATTTGCTTGTATGCATGCCTGACAACGTCAGAGCATGCTCCTAATGAGACGATGGATGGTGTCCTGGGGTATTTCCTCTCAGATCTGGACCCAGGGCATCACTGAGCTCCTGGACAGTCTGAGGTGCAACCTGGCAGCATCGGATGGACCAAAACATAATGTCCCAGAGGTGTTCTATTGGATTTAGTTCAGGTGAGTGTGGGAGTCATTCAATGATATCAATTCCTTCATCCTCCAGGAACTACCTGCATACTCTCGCCACATGAGGCCAGGCATTGTCGTGCACCAGGAGGAACCTAGGACCCACTGCACCAGCACAGGGTCTGACAATGGATCCAAGGATTTCATGCCAATACCTAATGGCAGTCAGGGTCATCACCAAACCGGTCATGCTGAATGATATTACAGGCAGCATAACATTCTCCACGGCTTCTCCAGACTCGTCTGTCACATGTACTCAGGGTGAACCTGTTCTCATCAGGCCCCCGGTGGGGGACCTGCCAATTCTGGTGTTCAATGGCAAATGCCAATTGAGCTCCACGGTGCCGGGCAGTGAGCACAGGGCCCAATAGAGGTCGTTGAGCCCTCAGGCCACCCTCATGAAGTCTGTTTCTGATTGCTTGGTCAGAGACATTCACACCAGTGGCCTGCTGGAGGTCATTTTGTAGGGCTCTGTCAGTGCGCATCTTGCTCCTCCTTGCACAAAGGAGCAGATACCGGTCCTGATGATGGGTTAAGGACCTTCTACGGCCCTATCCAGCTCTCTAGAGTAACTGCCTGTCTCCTGGAATCTTTTCCATGCTCCTGAGACTGTGCTGGGAGACACAGTAAACCTTCTAGCAATGATGTGCCATTCTGGAGGAGTTGGACTGTCTGTGCAACCTCTGTAGGGTCCAGGTATCACCTCATGCTACCAGTAATGACACTGACTCTAGCCAAATGCAAAACTAGTGAAAAACAGTCAGAAAGGATTAGTATAGAAAAAAATGTCTGTGGCTTCCACCTGTTAAACCATTCTAGTATTGGGGGTCATCTCATTGTTGCCCATCTAGTGTTGTTAATTTCATTAAGCTGAAACTGATTAACCCCCTCTGCTACTGTTCCTTTAAAATTTTGGAGCAGTGTATATACATATTCACATACATACATACCCTGATCAGGCACAATATTACGGCCACTGACAGGTAAAGTGAATAACACTGATTCCCTCGTGCCCTCATCAGGGCACCTGTTAGTGGGTTGGATATATTAGGCAGCAAGTGAACATTTTGACCTCAAAGTTGATGTGTTAGAAGCAGGAAAAATTGACAAGCGCAAGAATTTTACAAGGGCCAAATTGTGATGACTAGATGTCTATCAGAGCATCTCCAAAACTGCAGCTCTTGTGGGGTGTTCCCAGTCTGCACTAGTCAGTATTTATCAGAAGTGGTCCAAGGAAGGAACAGATGTCAGAATATGCAGTGCATCGTAGTTTGTGGATTATTGGGCTACATAGCTGCAGACCAGTCAGGGTGCCCATGCTGACCCCTGTGCACCTCCAAAAGTGCCATCTTTCAAAATGGGTTATTGGTGTTAACATTTAAAGTTACTATTAAAATAGCAAAAAACATGTCAGCAACAGGTAATTAATGCATAAGAAAAGAATTGATGCATAGGTTTAGAGTGTGAAAAAAAAACATTTAATTGGTTAATAAAAAGGTAACTCATCATTTTGGAGCAGATGCTTATTTTGATTAGCATCTAATTTAATTTAGCAAGTGATTCTCCCACTTGTGTTACTGTTTTGTTACATTTATATGCAGCCCTAATAATCCGTTAAATAAAAGGATAATAACCATGTAACCTCTACATCTGATTACTTACAATCAAAATAGGTGTCTGTGTTTTGTGCAGGAACAGAAACATTTTGTCTGGGGGAAGAAACATGACTGTAGGAGAACACAGTTGATGTTACAGATTTTAATCTATTTAAAATAACAGTCAAATTGGATTGCTGATACTTTTTACTATTTTGGAAAATTTCATGCTCCCAATATTGTAGGAACAGTTTGGGGATGGCCCCTTCCTGTTCCAACATGACTTTGCACCAGTGCACAAGGCAAGGTACAAAAACAAATGGATGAGCGAGTTTGGTGTGAAGGAACATTGACTGGCCTGCCTGGCCTGAGCTCAACCCGACAGAACACCTTTGGGATGAATTAGAGTGGAGACTGAGCCAGGCCTTCTCGTCCAACATCCGTGCCTGACCTCACAAATGCACTTCTAGAGGAATAGTCAAATATTCCCATCAAAACACACCTAAACCTTGTGGAAAGCCTTCCCAGACAAGTTGAAGCTGTTATAGCCGCAAAGGATGGGCTAACTCCCTGGGGCAGACGTCCCAGTTTTGGCATGGCTCACAGTCTCTGCTCAAATTCATCCCAAAGGTTTTGTATCGGGTTGATGTCAGCACTTTGTGCAGGCCAGTCAAATTCCTCCACACCAAACTTGCTCATCCATGTCTTTATGGACCTTGCTTTGTGCACTTGTGCGCAATCATGTTTGAGTACTGTACACTTTTTGAGTATCTGTACTTTACTTGAGTATTATGTTTTCTGGAAACTTGTTACTTTAACTTCAATACATTTGAAAGACAAATATTGGGGCAAATATTGGATCATATGCAGTGGATGAATTGCATTCAGAGGTAGACCTATGGAATAAAATCACTGTTAAAAATAATCGTGCGTAATTTAAAACTATTGTATGTAATTGTGTTTTGTCCGAGTTGGATTCCAAAATCTACGGCCACGACAGTTTACGGATATGAGATTTTGTGTGTTTGTTAGAGTACAACACCAAAATGTACGACTATGACAGTTTACAGACACAACGCTAGTTTTCACAACACCTCTGTTACACACACACAACGTCCGAATTACACCCACGAACTGTTAGTGTGTGAAACCACTGTCAAAAATATGTCATCAAGGTCACAGGCACAGGCATTACTAACTGAGGGAAGATTTTTTGTAAAAAACACAAAAAACCTATAAGGCAATACCAGATCATAAGAAGATCCTTAAGAACAGAGCACCAATTAAAATGAAAATAAACAAAGAAAAAGAAAAGAAAAACATAGTAGGGTCTTCTTATAGTTTAAATTTCTGCAATAAACTAAATCTTCTTTCAGTTTTACAATTGAACAATCTTACAGATTTACAGTACATCCAAAATTCCTTTTGACAAACAGAAAACAGTGGCTTTGTTTTAAGGCACTTACATTTATGAATATAAAATTTGCCCAAAATGAAAATAATAGTCAGTACAAATTAAGTATGTACATTTTCCATTAATAAACCAAAAATGATATCATTTTTAGAAAATTGAGAAGACAGCTTGATTGAAACTTTAAGCCACTCGAATGTATGAGACCAAAAGGCTCTACTGAATGAACAGTCAAAGAATAAATTTACAGTCGTTTCAATATTAACATCACAAAAGGTACAATTATTCTGATCAATGTGAAATCTATATCTAAGAAACTCTAAAGATGGATATATATCATTAAAAAATTTAACTACCTTGGCTTTGGGGGGTATGGGAAAGGAGAGATCTTGGGTTAATAAAGTTCTTATTAATTTATTTGGCAGGCTACACCTAATAAAATCTTGCCCATTCATTATTAAAGAAGGTAAATGAAGAAACTTCAGTTACATTGGGCACTGTATTACTAACCAACAGTACAAAGGCCTTTGGAATACTGCTCAATATATTGTAATCACAATATTATATTTTCCACAAAAAGTACTGTGATCCCTGAGGGCTCATCTTACCTACTATAGTTAAACTATCTCTGTAATATTACTCCTCTCTGTTATTAGTGATAATTAACCCGTAAACATGTCTGAATTTGGAAAAAAAAAGATCTCAGGGAGCCAGTGGTTTGGGCACTTTGTGGAATCGATTCATCTTCCCTCGGATAGTAATGCCTGTGCCTGTGATCTTGATGACATTTTTGACAGTGGTTTCACACTACACTTCGTGGGCGTAAATTCACATGTCGTGTGTGTGTAACAGAGCTGCTGTGAAAACTAGCGTTGTGTCTGTAAACTGTCATAGTCATACATTTTGGAGTTGTACTCTAACAAACACACAAAATCTTGTATCTGTAAACTGCTGTAAACCATAGATTTTGGCATCCAACTCGGACAAAACACAGAATTACATACAATAGTTTTAAATTACGCACGAGTAAATTAAAATTACACACAAATGTTCTGAATTATGCACGATTATTTTTGACTGATTTTATTCCATATAAATCTGCCAGTAGAGAGCTGCAGTAGTCCAGACTCGAAATGACAAGAGACTGAACAAGCACCTGAGTAGCCTGTGTGGATAGAAATGGCCAAATCCTTCTGATGCTGTACAGAAGAGACCAAAATGAGCGTGTGACATTACATGCGTGTGATTGCCAAACATGCTTATATCCGAGCAGAAGCCATGGTATCTGAGAGAGGGAAAGTTTTATGGGTATAACTTTGCCAAGATAGTGAGTATAGAGGGAAAAAATGAGACGACCAAGTACTGAGCCTTGTGGGACACCAGTGTTGAGTCTGTGTGGAGCAGATGTCGATCCCCTCCGTGTTACCTGATATGAGCTACAATCCAGGTAGGAAGCAAACCATTCCCATGCTGTTCCTAGAATTCCAAGACTCCTGAGGGTGGACATGAGAATCTTGTGGTTTACTGTGTCAAATGCTGCAAAAAGGACAAGGAGGATGAGGACAGATGACAGCTTGACTGATCTTGCAGCATGTAGTTTCTCAGTGACGGCCAAAAGGACAGTCTCTGTGGAATGTGCTGCTTTGATGTCAGACTGGTTGGGATCTTGGAAGTTGCTCTGCAAGAGAGTCAGACAGTTCATTATAAACAATGCGTTCAAGAATTTTAGAAAGAAAGGAGAGAAGTGATACCAGTCTGTAGTTGCTGGGGATAATCCTTAGGTAGTTGGTACAGTAATCTGTGATACACAGATGCTTTTTTTTATTGTTTAAGTCGTAAATTACCCTCCCACACTCTTTAAACACACACAGAAAACATTTGCAAGTATATAGTGAGATGAATCTTGGGTAAATTCATATAAATATCACATTTAGGCACTGTACACTCAATTTCACAATAATAATAATACTATTTGAGGATCTTTGAGGGCAGGGCAGCCAGAGCCCCTCACATGCCACTGATGCCAGGGCCCTATGCACTCAGTCACCTTCCCCTCCCCCCCACTTACAACGCCCCTGCAGCAGCCAGTCAAAACTGTGATTAAATGAATGGGGCATTCTGATTGGCCATACTCGTTCCTCCAGCCGTATTATATTTTGATTTTTTTAGCATCCCCGCACCGCGCTTTCCTAAACAACGCTATGCTGTACAGTATTTGATACATTATTAACATTTTACTTCATTAGGGCCCGAGCACCGAAGGAGCAAGGCCAGAGGCCTTGCACTGTAGGTGCAGAAGCCCTATTGTTTTCGTCAGAATTTTATTAGGGCCCGAGCACCGAAGGAGCAAGGCCGGAGGCCTTGCATCGCAGGTGCGAAAGCCCTATTGTTTTTGTTAGAATTTGTTTTATTTTTAGGGCCCGAGCACCGAAGGAGCAAGGCCAGAGGCTTTGCACCGTAGGTGCAGAAGCCCTATTGTTTTCGTCAGAATTTTATTAGGGCCCGAGCACCGAAGGAGCAAGGCCGGAGGCCTTGCATCGCAGGTGCGAAAGCCCTATTGTTTTTGTTAGAATTTGTTTTATTTTTAGGGCCCGAGCACCGAAGGAGCAAGGCCAGAGGCTTTGCACCGTAGGTGCAGAAGCCCTATTGTTTTCGTCAGAATTTTATTAGGGCCCGAGCACCGAAGGAGCAAGGCCGGAGGCCTTGCATCGCAGGTGCGAAAGCCCAATTGTTTTTGTTAGAATTTGTTTTATTTTTAGGGCCCGAGCACCGAAGGAGCAAGGCCAGAGGCTTTGCACCGTAGGTGCAGAAGCCCTATTGTTTTCATTAGAATTTTATATAATTTTTTTTTTTTTTCCAAGCTTTCGGGGCATTTTGGACCCCTTAACATGCTCAAAAACTCTTGAAAATCAGCAGACAGGTTGGAATCTGCGGCCATTAGGACGTCACTGTGGCTCAGCCCTGGGCGTGGCACACACCCGTTACAGTGCCCCCTGGAACATCTTGCTGCATAGCTGATACACACTTGCACGTATCCATGTACAACTTGGTACACACTTAGATCTCATTGAACTGAACAACTTCCACACTGCATGTCATTAAGTCTAATCCACAGGAAGTGAGTTATTTTTTTATGTTGTTTGCAAAACGCACCCAATGGAATTTGAAATACTCCTCCTAGGGAATTGATACAACCGCCACCAAACCCAGGCTAAAATGATCTCAAGACATTGATAATGCAAAATTGATGAGGGATTTTTGAGGGATTTTTGATATCTCAAACGGTTCAGCCATGAGAAGCCCTTAAACTTATGGCGAATAAAACGAAACTTAGGATTATGTTAAGCATTGCAAGCTGATCACACTGATATGACAACTGTGAGTCTCGGTCATAGCGCCACCAACTGGCAGCAGGAAGTGTCACTTTTTGAAATCTCTAATATTTTCTCCCTTACTTTCACCTGATTTGGTTCAAAATCAGTCAGAATAATGACAAGACATGGCTGATGTGAAACAGTTAAGGAATTTTTGATACCTTGAATCATGTTACTATGTGTTACTACATAATAGAAGAAAATGAATCTTCTCACGAGTCTCTTACGAGTGGAAAGGCCTAATGTTCCAAAATATTTCCCATAGAGAGTGTACATGTTTATGAGAAAGGCCAGTGTGGCTGGTCACCGGGCGTGGCACAGGGCTGTCACAGCACCCCCTGGAACTTTGTCAGAAATATAGCTGCACAGCTCATATTCACTTGGACGTATATGCATGAGAGCCGGTATACATTTAGATCTCATCGAGCTAAATGACGTTCATCCACCTGTCATGGGATCTGCTTAACAGGAAGTCAGTTGTTTTGGGATGTTTGAAAAATGCACCCAATGGAATTTGATATACTCCTCCTAGGGGATTTGTATGATTTTGACCAAACAGGGTCCAATATGATCTGAAGATATTGAGGATCTAAAATTGATAAGGGATTTTTGATATCTCAAACAGTTCAGCCGTGAGGAGCCCTTAAACTTATGGCGAATAAAAGGAAACAGGAAGTGGCTAATAACTTCGGTGTATATTGTGTGATGTACATCAAACCTCAACTTTATGTTAAGAGAAGGCAGCTGGACATGACTACTGTCAGTGTCAGTCATAGCGCCACCAACTGGCAGCAGGAAGTGTGTCACTTTTAGAAATCTCTAATGTTTTCCCTTACTTTCATCTGATTTGGTTGAAAATCAGAATAATGTCAAGACATGGCTGATGTGAAACAACTGGAATTTGTGATATTTTGAATGATGTTGCTATTGTGAGGACATAATAGAAAAATATTAATGTTCTTATATCTTAACAGTGGAAAGCCCTAATGTTTCAAATATTTTTAAATAGAACAAACAACTGGTTGTGAGTGATTATGCTTAGTTTCATGATTTTGTGACGCTCAAACGGCTCACAACGAATTTTTACATTTATCAGTCCATTGACTAGTCCACTTTCACCTGTCTCCTGCAGTACTAGACTATGTTCACTAGAGGCTCTTATCCTGTTATTTTAATTTTTTTACAATATTGCTTCATTTTCACAATTCATATATACAGAGTCAACCAAAAAATGTATATACACTTCAGGAAAAGAAAAATAGTATGATGTAAATAATATTAGTATAATATTAATAATATTATCATAATATCATATAAATCAATCTATAACGTATAGCAATAAATTTAGTAATACAATATTTATACAAATTTTTGTATAAAAAAATTTCTTAAATCCTGAAATGTGTATACATTGCATATAAATGTATACATTTTTCTGGGTGACTCTCTCTCTCTCTCTCTCATATATATATATATATATATATATCTATCTCTATCTATCTATCTATCTATATATATATATATATATAAATATATAAATAAACTGATATAGTAATATAGACATCACTGGATATTGCTATGATATTTCATTACACCCAAACTGTCCCTTTTGTCCTTATATAGTTTAGAAGGAAAGTCAGTTTTCGTTTTGCCATCAGTGGACTTTGCTGTGATCACTTTCAGTACACCCAAATTGTCACTCTTATCCTTTTGGTATTTCCCCTTTTAATGCATGTACCCGCTGTGCTCACTGTGTCTGGTGCGCCTGGGCGGTGATGGCACCGTGTAGTGATGGCCCATAGTGTGAGTGCCCGTCATTGCTGCTTGCAGCTATATTTTTAATTAATGTTTTAATGTTTTTAATTAATAATTGTATTTTTATTAATAAATTACCTTATTTCAACATTAAAACAATTCACTATAAGGTTTGCGGATACCGCAATATACCAGGAAAATCTGCAAAAAAAATTGAGTTATGTTCCAAATAAAAATCCATGATATATACCGGGACCGCGATATATGAACTGTGATATACAGCGGGGGATTACTGTACATGGCCAGATGCTATCCATTGATGACTGTGGCGATGAATGGCAGGAGGTCAAGCGAGCTGAGCATAGTGGAACAGATTGGATCCAGTGGGCAGGTGGTAGGATTGCAAGACTGGATGATTTGCAAAACCTCTTCTGCTGCTACGGTTGAGAGATGCCTAAATGAAGGAGTAGGGGAGTTCTGGCTGTGTAATGTAGGTGAAGTTGGGGCAGATGTGAAGGTCTAGCAGATCTTCTCAATCTTCTAGCTGTAAAAAGTGGTGAGGTCTTCAGTCAGGGAGGATGGAACAGGTGGAGCTGAAGGGTTGATTAGTGAAGAGAAGATGATGTGGCACTTTCAAGAATCTTGTGCAGAAGCTTCTAGTTTAATTGTAGAAGGAAGTCTTGGCAGAAGTCATGTCTGGAGAGAATTTGTACAGGGGTGGGGATATCCAGATCTTGGACAGCACCAGAAAATCGAAGGAATAGTGGGAGTTTAAAGCTGAGATGAAATCAGCCTTCCTTATAGCAGACTGGCAATTCCAGAGCCCAACTACCACATGTCTGTGGTCTAGTCAAGGTGAGATTAAATATGAATTAAGAATGTAACAGAGCAAGTACAGTACACAAGTTACTATTTAAGCAGTAAACAGGTCTTGACAGATCTACCTTCAAACTGTTACAGGAGACCCTTCAATATAAATTAGTAAGCCCTGCCCACTATTCACACCTTAAGATAGACAGAAACTACTCTTGATTAATCAATAATATGGGCGCATAATCATAGCTAAAAGTTCAATGTTCAGATGGCAAAGATGATTTCACAGTATGATGCACAGAATTGAGAACGGAGGTACTGTGATCTGGGAAGTCTGTCCATAAAGCACATTAAACTGCTATCCCGGTACTCCCTCTGTGTCTGAATCAGTGCACACAATTCTTCCGTCTTATTTCCCAAGGACCTCACGTTCCCCATGATAACATATCACAGCTCTGCAACCCCGGCATCTCCTCTTGAGCTCTGCTGGGATCTTGTGCCTGTCTCCCGGAAGAAGCATTGTTTTGGAGAGCACCAAAAGCAGGTCGCATGTGTACTTAAACACTATGCCACTCTGCTGATCCCAGCTCCCAACGTGTGAGATGGTGATGAGAACAGAGACCATCAAAACAAGTATAAAAGTGGATGTGAACCATGATGAGTGGTTTCTGAAACAAAAAAATAAAAATAATAACTGAATAAAAGACACTAGGGAGCTACACTAGGGAGCTACTGCAACAGGCTGCTGCTCTCACAGCTCCATAGTGGACCTTGTAAAGGGTAGATAAGGTTCATTTTTGTTCACCTCTAAGCCAAACACAACACTGCTTCAGGATGACAGTGTTCATGGCCAAATGTCTGCATAACAAAAATGACTTCCACTGGTGGCATCCATATGTGACAAGAATGTGACAGAACAGTTCAGCTAGAGATTACTGTCCTGGAAATTCATGTGTGGTGATATGCGTAATGCAGCACATTGTTCTGGTGTCATATGAAGAGGTTCAACTTTATACCCTGAAAGTGCTAACAATATATTTAACAAATTTCCCTGTCTTCCTGTTTCTCTCTTCATCTTTTAGGATTTGGTGAAAAGCCACCTGATGTATGCTGTACGTGAAGAAGTGGAGGTGCTGAAAGAACAAATAAAAGATCTGATTGAGAGAAATTTCCAGCTGGAGCAGGAAAACAACCTACTAAAGAACCTGGCTAGTCCTGAACAGCTAGCTCAGTTCCAGGCTCAGGTACAGAGCACCTCCCCAACCTTGGTCACTCAGTCAGCAACTCTGGGAGTTCCACCAACCTCAGAGACCCAGGGTTTGGGTCCTCCAGTATAACTACCTCCTAATAGAGTAATGGAGGACTTCTGACCTACACTCTGACCAAAATATAACAGAAGTTATTTAATACTGTGAACACTTCCAATGATGGCAGCATGATTAAGAACTATGCCACAGTTGCTGAGGCTTGAGGATATACTTTTTGTCATTTGCACATAGTAAACTTTCATTCAACATCTACACACTGCTTACTGAGAGCCAAGCCCTAGAGAGCTTTACGTGCTTCAGACAATCAATACTGAGAAAATGACTTAAAATGGACTGTAACAAAAGCCAATCATGGGGAAGGAGGATAAAGATCTTTAGTATTTGGGTCTAATGAAATGCACCTTTGCATGTTCAAAAGTCTATTTTGTTTTATTCATATCAGCAGTAAATGGGAATTGTGCAGTTGTGCATTTGTTTTTTTCCATTCATAAAATAAAAAAGGAAACGCACTTTACAGTGACTAAAATTAAGAAAATTAAAGACTTATACTATTTCATCCCAAATATAAATCTGAAATGGAGATGTGATGCATATTAGTGAGGACTAGATGAATTATCATTTTCTGCTTTTTCATTTGGGTAGTTTTCAGTCTTTAAATTTAATAGCTATGCCTTAGTGTTAAAACTTTAATCTTGTTATTTCTACCCTTTTACTTGTGTGACTCGCTTCTTAAGCAGTGCTTCAATAGAGGGATATTAGTGTTTGTCTGCTATAAACCTAGGGTTGGATGTCTACCTAGGATTAGTGAACATTTCTGAATTAATTTTGTTTCTAAAATAAATGTTGTCTTTGTTAAAATGACTGTAATATATGTAGCAGGGAAAATTTCAATAAAATGAGTTGATAATGTCACACTTTAATATACCATAGTTTGGACTGAGCACACCAGCTTTGCCACCAATATAAATAAGGAGCAGTGCAAACTGATGAAAATGTATTCTCTTTCCACAGGTTCAAAATCCTGATAAATGTAATACAAGCAGTTTGGTTGTCACAATTGTAATCACCTTAAAGTGTCAAATCTTGCCTTGAATTCCATGCATGTTCCCTGAAACAAACACATGGAAATGTGACACAATACAACTGCACTAAACAGCTGCACCTCACATTTAATAAAAAGAAAAAAAAACTTTGTAATATCTTGTAATATCTTACATGCCATTGCATTCATCACTATTCTGTGTACTATGGATACATTTTGCCCCTTTTGTTTTTTGCCCCTTTTATTCTGCACAGTAGCAACACAGCTTTTTATGTTATTGGAGAAGCTCATATACTTAAATATGTGGGAGGTATAGCTGCTGGATAGATGTTACCTGACAATCAAGAACAGGAAGTTAACAAGATTATACTTGATACTATAAATAGTTTTGTCCATCATTGTTATAAGAGGTTTATAGCATTATAACTGGCTAAGCTTAGATACAGTGTTTTATATTTGGGCACAGATTTTACTATGTGTGGAGGATAAGAATATGATCAACGAGAAACAGGTTACTGTAGAAACTCTTTCTGTGATGTCTGATATGCTTGTTGGTTGTCATCTGATCTGGGTGCTTGTGACCAGAAAATTATTTTTATCCGGTGGCTCTCTAGCTAGAAACCACGGTTTACATTGATAGACTAGGGCCAGATTCAACACAGTCCAACACAAGTATATAGTGGCTATAAAAATTCTACACACCCGTGTAAGAATGACTGTTTTTTGTATTGAAAAAAAACAAAACAAATATGAATCACCCATCTTTGATATAGCAACCACAAAAAATCAAGTGAAAATGTAAAGAAGTTTCAGTTTAGATGTAAAGAAAAAAAAACCTTTATAAACAATAACCTTGCTCAGGTATGCCTAACTGTGCTCATTTCATTCAAAAAAGACCCATAAAAAAGACTCATATCAAGACCTTGCTTCCATAACCTGTTGTAAGCCACATGATAGTCACACTGGGAAGATTTAGACAGAATGTCAAAATAAGGTCCAAATTAAGTAATGGTGTTAAACTAAAATTTTGAGAATTCTTAGAACAAACAGAAACTATTTCTATAGTGCACACAAGGAATTTGTTTCTGGCTTAAAGGTACCTACAGTAAGTGGCACAAACAATGGGGTAACAAAGAAATGCAGTAGACTAGAATGTATGAAAAACATCTATTTTTTCTTCTTTTATGTTCATGACAGCAAAATCGTAAAAAAAAAAAAAAGTTCTTATGGAGGGTGGTTAGAAAAAAAAAAAACTTCTGTCAGCATGACAAACCACAAATGTTCTGGAACAATATCATTTGGACTTTGGTCATTATGACAGTGTGAATGATGACAAACTGCATAACAACTGTCATATTGGTGGATGTGTGATGATTTAAACTTATTTTGCAGCAACAGGACTTAGGAAACAGTGAGAAGACAACAAACTCCACTTTATACCAAAATTGAGGCAAATTTGAGTCAACTCTTCCAAAACTGGACAGTTTTGCCTTAGGACAATGATCCCAAGTATATCACCAAGCATAAAAGTACCAAATAACCCATTTCTTCCTCTACATCAGGGGTGCCCAATCTTATCCGGAAAGGACTAGTGTGGATGCAGGTTTTCATTCCAACCAAGCATAAGCCACACCTGAGTCTATTAAAAGCCTAGGTCAACTGATTAAACAAGGTGGAATCAGTTTTGGCTCCTGCTCGTCTGGTCTGAAAACCTGCACCCACACTGGGCCTTTTTGGATAAAATTGGACATGCCTGCTCTTCAACATGCAAACAGTATCATTAGTTCTTTGTTGATGTAGTTAAACTACACCATTCTTTTTTTCACCCCTCCATCTCCTGCTCTGATATCTCCGCAAGCTCCCTCTCTCCACACAGGTAGAACCTTCAATGCCCAGCAGGATTGGGACAGAGCAGGGCAGGGCAGCTGGCATGATGTTTTCTGGACTAGCTTTCCCACATGGAAGTGATCTGGATCCCAGTTGTACTCATAGAACAACCTTCAAGATCCCAACCAGACTGGCTTCAAAGTGGCACATGGAAATGGTTTGCCTCCTACCCTGAAGGTTGCTCATATAATGGTAACATGGAGAGGATCGACATCTGCTTCTTGCAGACTTTACACTGGTGTCCCAAAAAGCTCAGTACTTGGTCCTCTTATTTTCTCCCTCTATACTCACTCTTTTGGTGAAGCCATATCCGTACATGGGCTCTCTTTCCACTGCTATGCTGATGACACTTGCCTTATTTGCTCCTTCTCTCCCTCAGATACCACGGCTTCTGCTTTGATCTCAGCATTTCTGGCTGACATGGATGGCAACTCCTCAGCTGAAACGCAATCCCAGCAAAGCCGAACTGCTGGTTATCCCAGGTGATTCACCCCAGGTCAGGATCTTGCAATAACCCTGGACAACTCTCTGATCTTCCCTTTGTCCATTTTTGTGCAATTTTCTGGCAGGTCTACCTCAACACAATTTGACTTCTGAAAATGATTCTACATGCAGCTGCACAGCTTGTTTTCAACCTGCCTAAATTCTCCCACACCACTCCATTGCTGCACTCTCTCCATGGCTTTCGGGAGCTGCGTGCATCCGATTCAAACCCTGATGGTTGCCTACAAAAGCCAAAAATGGACCAACAGCCTCTTACTTCAAAACTCACATCACTATTCGCTCTACACCATGCTCCCTCAGATCTTCTAGCACTGCTAGAAGGGTGGGATGTGGGGGAATGTGGTAGCTTAATGGTTAAGGTGTTGGACTGCTAATCAGAAGGTTGTGAGTTTGAATCCCAGGTCCACTAAGCCAGCCATTGCTGGGCCCCTGAGCAAGGCCCTTAACACTCAATTGCTTAGTTGTAAAAAAAAAAAAAAAAAAAAAAAAAAAAAAATCAGATAAATTGTAAGTCACTCTGGATAAGGGTGTCTGCCAAATGCCAGAAAGGTAAATGTAAATGCTCGAATGGACCCACCATCTCTCAGTGTACTTAAGTACTCACCGAGACTGTTCTCTGTTTTGGCACCCAGGTAGTGGAATTAACTTCCCCTAGATGTCCGAATAGCTGAGTCACATATACAGTCATCTGAAAAAATTAGGACACCCCATGAAAGCCTGTGTTTTTTTAACATAGCTAAACATATGGGCATTTGATCTTCATTTTAAAAATACTGAAAGATTCAAGTAATATGACTAAACAAATAAAACCCAAAGAAAAGTAATTTTTTAAATGATCTGTAAAATGTAATTTAAAAAAATCCAAATTCTTGTGAGGGAAGAAGTAAGGACACCCCCACATTTATTTGTACTTAAAATGGATAAAATGACCTACAGGTGTATCACATCATGTGCAAATTACTAGAACATTGTTACAGAGCATTTTGAAGGAGGCTTGCCTTATTCAAATCTCAGACATTAAGCTTGCTTTGCTCTTAATTGTTGAAGTGAGAGTTATCACCATCAGAAAGAAGATTGTTGTTGCTTATGGGTCTGGTAAGGGATATAAAAAGATCTCAAAAGAATTTGTGATCAGCCATTCCACTGTCCAGAAAATCATTTACAAGTGGAGAACATTTAAAACAATTGCAAACATGACCAGGTCAGGCCATCCAAGCAAATTCACCACAAGAGCAGACCACAAGATGCTTAAAGACGTCTCCAAAAACCGTAAAATATCATTATGGGACCTACAGCAAGCTTTTGCTACAGTTTATGTCAAAGTGCATAAATCTACAATCAGAAAGAGACTACACAACTTTAATTATTATGGGAGGTGTGCAAGATGGAAATCTTTGCTGTCTAAGAAAAACATGAGAGCAAGACTGAAGTTTCCCAAAGAAACTTCACAAAGGCCAAGACTTCTGGAATAATGTGCTTCGGACAGATTAGTCTAAAATTGAATTATTTGGGCACCATAACAGGGCATGTTTGGTATAAACTAAATACAGCGTTTCAGTATGTGATGCTCATACCAACTTTGAAACATGGAGGTGGAAGTGTTATGGTTTGGGGATGGTTTGCTGCAGCAGGACCTGGCTAGCTCACCATCATAGAATCCATTATGAATTCTACATTGTATCAGAAGGTGCTTAAGGAACATGTAAGACCATCTGTCAAAAAATTGAAGCTAAAGTGGAACTGAACCAATGACCCAAATCATACCAGTAAATCCACCAAGGACTGGCTGAAAAGTAAAAAATGGAGAATTCTGGAATGGCCAAGACAAAACCCAGATGTAAATCCTATTGAGATCCTGTGGGGTGATTTGAATTGGACTTTACATGCAATAAACCCCCCAAACATCACACAGCTGAAAGAATTCTGCATTGAGTAGTGGGGGAAACTAATTTCCAGTTGATGTCAGAAACTGGTAAATGGTTACAAGAAACGTCTCATTGAGGTTATTTCAGCCAATGGGGGAAACACTAGCTATTAGGGCATAGGGTGTCCAAACTTTTTCCTCAGGTGAAATACTCATTGTTGTTAAATTCTTTTGCATCACTTTCATCTACAGGTACAAATTAAAACAAGATCAGAAATTGACATGTTGACATTTCTTAATAAAGAACTGAATATTTAATGGGGTTTAAAAAAAAAAAAAAAAAAACCCCAACAGAGTTTTTAAACTAATGGTTTCCTTAGTCTGTGTCCTAGTGAACCAGTATTGATATTGATATATTCATTGATGGAGACTTCAAAGCACTTCTGTACATTGCTCTGGATAACGGCATCTGCCAAATGCCGGAAATGTATGTAAATGTGATGCCATAGGCTTTCCCTAGTAGAATAGGAAAATATAGAGTGGGAGTAAGTATACAAGCAAGTACACACCAGGGCTTAGTGGATTTATAAAATATAACCATATTTGTATCTTATATCCGTGTAACCAGACCACTTTTCATCAAAACCTGTTTCAATACAGGCAAGAGTAAATGATGGACAGCAAATCCAGCCAAATATTTTGATATCCCATGTGCATTTTTATGTTATTAAGGATGTGTGTTATATTTAGTAATGCTGGACACTCAAGCTAAAACATGACCCAATTGCTGCTACTAAAATTGGAGAGTAAAACCTTTCCATGCGGCTCATTACAATCCATAGCTGGGTATTTTGGGCAGAAAAATCTCATGCAGACCATCTCATGGCCAAGGCATACTGGCTGGACTTTTGTGGTACAGCATGTCATGAATGTCAATGTTGCTAAATCAATTTGCCATACCTAAAGCACCACTGCACAATCTGCCAATGAATGAGGTCCATTTTAAAAGAATTGTAATCTTTACTTGTGTGTGCTTTGTATGTCTTTCAGGGACAGTTTTGTGAATCTGAGAAAGAAGGACAGAGCTGAAGGAGCTTGCACATAACACGCACATGATGTGTTTTATTTTGTTTTTTCCAGTTGAGTTGAGGGAGCACGGAAAAGTGCTTTGTTAAACAATGAGAAACCTAAAGTTCACTTGTCTCTTTCCCAACCATTTTCTCACATACTGGTTCTACAATGACTTTGCAATAAAAATACTGACAAGAATAGTATGCGCATTTATTTTTTGTTATTCAGATTGTATTGCACTGTACATTAAAGTATTTGTTAATTTACTCATTTTAGATCAACATTTCTTCCATAGAAATAACCCATAATAACAATCATGAATTGTCATATTGAACCATGTATAGATAACCCACAAATAATACCAACAGTATGTACATTGATTCATTCTACATTGTATAAAGTACCTAGTTGCTTCTTGAGATGTTTCACCTCTTTCTCCATATGGAATATGTCACGGCTTAACTCTCTGTGAGTGGACAGAGCTTTGTTCAGCTGGCAGCAAAGCCGTTTCATAATGGCCTCATATGTTCTGTTATGAATCTAGACAGAAAAAAGGTTTTATCCGTACATCATTTAATCTCTATCAAGATTACTAGAAATTTTCTACAGCAATGTTTAGAAATACTTTTTTGTATCACCAATTACTTGCAGAGTTGCAACAGACACACATTATGTAAATAAAGCCATAAAACACAAAGCAAGTACAGAAAACAGATGCAATGCAACGTTGCAAATTCTCATGGTTTATCATAATTATGTTTCCTTTTTATTATTGTGTGGTTTTAATAAAATAAGTAGGTAATGTTGCAAAACATACTTTATCATTTTAATGACTTTTTATGTACTTGTATAAAAGCAACTGCATTTCATTTTATTTGTTTGATTATATTTTCTATAAGCCTTGCACATATTTTGTCAGCTTTTACCAGGTGGCACTGAGATGCAATTGTATAATTCTCCACATGGTCCTGGTGTAATGTTACTAAAGCAAAATAAGTATTTATCCTTCAGGCATGTAATCCCCAGAAAATATTTCAGTGAAAAAATGCTTTTTTTTTTTTTTTTTTTTAAATATAATAGCATTTATTGCATCTTACTTCTATATATTTTCTCAGTTGTGAGTGGTTATTCTTCTCTTTCTCCAGTAGTATCCCTTTTCTTCTTACAAGCTCTTTTATCTTCTGTATCTGGGTCTTAAAGTTGTCAATTTCTTTCTAAGAAGAACATAAAAGAACACAGACTATATGTAACAATAAACTGTATCATATAAGAAGAATAAAAAGTGTGTGTATGAATTTATATTCACTTGCCATTATTTTATGTATTTTTCACTGTCAAAATATGTTGTGCAACTCTCACCATGTAATTATCATTGTATTAAATGTAAAAAAAAGTATCAAATATTTATGAATGTTTTGCATTACTTTGCATGTAAATACCTTTCATTATACAAGTCAATAATATATTAAAAAAAAATAATTCATAAATGAGAGAGTTGAAATGGATGCAAATTTTTGTATAGCGTTTTTAACAATGGATGTTGTCTCAAAGCAGCTTCATATGGTTCCAACGCTAAAGTGTTGCTCATGTTGTGCTTAAGTGTGCTATTACTTTTCATGCTGATAAGTATTATAGTTTATTTTACATGGATTTTTAAATGTATTTTTCAAGGACTTCAGACCGCTACTGTGGGGTTTGAGACCCGCTCAGGGTTGTATTTGTATATTATTTCAGAATTTATTGCAATAGTTTAAGCAACATATCGCTTAAACAGTAATAGCTAGAAACATGGTTCCCATGCTAAAATGCTGCTTAAGTGTGCTATTACTTTTCATGCTGATAAGTATTATAGTTTATTTTATATTATTTGGTAGAGTTTATTTTGTATTATTTGTTCCTACAGCTTGAATTCTTACTCTACAGCCACATACTACCTTAAACTTTTTAACTGTGACTTTAGCTTTTAAATATTATTTGAGCATGTCTTGCAATAGTTTAAGCAACATATTCGCAATCACACTCGCATCTTCTTCTGGAAATGCAACATTCTAGTTGTAATTGTAATTAGTGTCTGTGAATAAATAGTCTGTGAGTTTCTCAACTCATGAGGTGATGCACTGACTGACTGCACCAAGGGGAAGACAAAAGAACTGCCAATGGACCTGTGTAAATAAGATAGTTGAACTTTATAATGCAGAAAATTGACATATAAAGATTATATTATATTATACATATATATAGTGTATATATACACTATATTGCCAAAAGTATTCGCTCACCTGCCTTGACTCGCATATGAACTTAAGTGACATCCCATTCCTAATCCATAGGGTTCAATATGACGTCGGTCCACCCTTTGCAGCTATAACAGCTTCAACTCTTCTGGGAAGGCTGTCCACAAGGTTTAGGAGTGTGTTTATGGGAATTTTTGACCATTCTTCCAGAAGTGCATTTGTGAGGTCACACACTAATGTTGGACGAGAAGGCCTGGCTCTCAGTCTCCGCTCTAATTCATCCCAAAGGTTTGAGGTCAGGACTCTGTGCAGGCCAGTCAAGTTCATCCACACCAGACTCTGTCATCCATGTCTTTATGGACCTTGCTTTGTGCAAGGTCCATAAAATGTTGGAAGAGGAAGGGGCCAGCTCCAAACTGTTCCCACAAAGTTCAGAGCAAGGAATTGTCCAAAATGTCTTGGTATGCTGAAGCATTCAGAGTTCCTTTCACTGGAACTAAGGAGCCAAGCCCAGCTCCTGAAAAACAACCCCACACCATAATCCCCCCTCCACCAAACTTTACACTTGGCACAATGCAGTCAGACAAGTACCGTTCTCCTGCCAACCGCCAAACCCAGACTCGTCCATCAGATTGCCAGATGGAGAAGCGCGATTCGTCACTCCAGAGAACGCGTCTCCACTGCTCTAGAGTCCAGTGGCGGCGTGCTTTACACCACTGCATCCGACACTTTGCATTGCACTTGGTGATGTATGGCTTGGATGCAGTTGCTCGGCCATGGAAACCCATTCCATGAAGCTCTCTGCACACTGTTCTTGAGCTAATCTGAAGGCCACATGAAGTTTGGAGGTCTGTAGCGATTGACTCTGCAGAAAGTTGGCGACCTCTTCGCACTATGCGCCTCAGCATCCGCTGACCCCGCTCTGTCAGTTTACGTGGCCTACCACTTCGTGGCTGAGTTGCTGTCGTTCCCAAACACGTCCACGTTCTTATAATACAGCTGACAGTTGACTGTGGAATATTTAGGAGCGAGGAAATTTCACGACTGGATTTGTTGCATAGGTGGCATCCTATCACAGTTCCACGCTGGAATTCACTGAGCTCCTGAGAGCGACCCATTCTTTCACAAATGTTTGTAAAAACAGTCTGCATGCCTAGGTGCTTGATTTTATACACCTGTGGCCATGGAAGTGATTGGAACACCTGATTCTGATTATTTGGATGGGTGAGCGAATACTTTTGGCAATATAGTGTCTCTCAACACTTTAAAATGCCAGTCAGTACTGTTCAAACTCTGATAAAGATGTGGAAAATAAGAGGTTCTGTTGATACTAAGCCACAGTCAGGTACACCAGATTTCACCCACTACTGCCAGACGAATTGTTCGGGACACAAAGAAAAACCCATAGACAACTTCGAGAGAAATACAGGTAGCTCTGGGAAAAAGCAGTGTTGTTTCAAGGAGCACAATAAGGAGGTACTTGAATACAAATGACCTGCATGGTCGAGTTGCAAGGAGAAAGCCGTTACTACACCCCTGCCACAAAAAGGCCCGCTTTTAGTACACCAGACAGCACTTAGAAAAGCCTCACAGCTTCTGGAGCAGAGTCATTTGGAGTGATGAGACCAAAATTCAACTTTATAGTCAAAGCCATAAATGTTATGGTTGGAGAGGAGTCAACAAGGCCTATGGTGAAAAGTACACCATCCCCACTGTAAAGCACGGTGGTGGATCTCATGTTTTGGGGCTGTGTAAGCTCCAGTGGCACAAGGAAGTTAGTCAAAATCAATGGAAAGATGAATGCAGCATGTTGGGAATAACATGGGGGGAATGGGGGGAATACACAATATTAAGAATTAAAAAGGTATGCAAACTTGAACAAGGATTTTCTCATTTTCTTTGTCATATTTTGTTTGATGATTGTGTCATTCTGTTATGCCTTACATATGAACTTGAGTCCTATAAGAAATAAAATAAATTTGTTTTGCCTTCTCACTCTTGTTTTCTTTATAAAATGGTACACATCTTGCAAATTCTCCCAAGGTATGCAAAGTTTTGAGCACAACTGTATATACACCGATCAAGCATAACATTATGTCCCCCGACAGGTGAAGTGAAAAACACCGATTATCTCCTCATCATGGCACCTGTTAGTGGGTGGGATATTGTAAGAAGCTACAGCCTGCCTTGTAGTGGAAAATTTTAAACTTTCTGTGATAATGTATGTACGAGGCTTGTGTACATGCAGATTGTTATGTGTGCAAAAGACTTGAAATATGCTGACAGTTGTATTTCTTTTTATAATCGTTGAAGACAATGTGTCACTTCTAAGGGGAACTAAATTGGCAGGGTAAGGAACTGAGAGGAGATCCCTGCCCAGCAAATATAGCTTGAACTTTTGAACTCATGCAACTTCTGTTAAGAGTGTATGCATAAAAGCAGCGTGAAAGAAAGGGGAAGCACCTCTCACTCGCAGATGCACTGTGTGTGTGACAGATGTCCTGCGCAGTCTTTTTATTAATAAACTTTTCTACTCTTACTATGACTTTAGTCAAGTCTCCAACTTATTTGTGTTTAACTGATTTCCACCACAGCCTCCACCCAGATTCCACTCCACAGTACACATCTGAAAATGTTTAATTCAATTCAGTTTATCTGTATGGTATTTTTCCATTGGCTTAAAGCAGCCTTATCAAACATTTAGAACACTTAATCAAATCACTTATTAGTATGGGAGTGGCAGCAAGACATCAAGGACCATCACTAAACAAAGGGTATATGTGACCGTGAGTACCATTTAGTGTCACCCAACCATTTGTGAGATAACTTGTGTAACAATACCAAGCCAAGGTGTACATGACTGATTACCATTTAAATACATCCAGCTAGACGATAGTATCACCTGGCTATTTTGGGTGATACTCAGTTCTTACACTAATTTACATTTAACGTAAAACTCATTTAAATTACACACTGGAAACACTGTATAAAATGTTTTTGACTCCGATGAACCCAAAGTACTTTATGTATTTTGTCACTGTGATGCTGCAATAAACTTCATTAAGATCTTTGATGCCCTCATCATTTTATTTTTGTTATAATATATTAGGCAGCAAGTGAACTTTTTGTCCTCAAAGTTGATGTTAGAAGCAGGAAAAATGGGCAAGCTTAAGGATTTGAGTGAGTTTGACAAGGGCCAAATTGTGATGGCTATATGACTGGATCAGAGCATCTCCAAAACTGCAGCTTTTGTGGGGTGTTCAGTATCTATCAGTATCTATCAAAAGTGGTCCAAGGAAGGAACAGGGCATGGGAGGCTGCTATGTCTGCTTCGGCAGGATGCAGGGCTTGGGAGGTCAACACATCAGCCTCTGGAGAGAGCTCTGTGTAAGAGGCTGCCCTGTCAGCCTCTGGAGGAAGACTGGTGCAAGAGGCCACCCTGTTGCCCTCTGGAGGGAGCTCTGTGTCACAGGCTACCAGGTTGGCCTCTGGGTGTGGCTCAGGAGCAAAGGAGGCTGCCAGGTTGGCCTCCAGGGGGCTCAGAGGCAGAGGAAACCCTGTCAGCCTCGCTTTAGCTGGTCGCCAATTCCACCACTCATAGCAGGCAGGGGCTTCCTATGTTTACAAGGAGCTCTGCTCAGCAGCTTGACCCTGAGGTTGAACAGGAAGAACCTCAGCCACTAAAAACTAGTTTCAGGATTCTAGCTCATAGTTGTTTCACTCCCCTGCTGCATCGATGTTAGTGCAAAGTGTTGTCATGGGCCACAGAGCGGCACAGTTACATGGACAAAAGTTCAAGTGAGATTTATTTAAGTCCAGATAAACAAATCTTACTCTTACACAGACACAGCTTGGTAACTTCATAGACTTGTAGTGTATTGTCATATTGGCTTTAAAAATACTCCAATTTCCATTTAATCAGTCAAAGATCAACTGGGAGGCTCCTGATTTGTATAAAGAGTTTGAAAGTTTGTGGAGACACGCAACATTTGTCTTAAACAGCCTGCGATCGGACCTAAGCACAAAGCATCATGCAAACTGGCTAGCAGCAAACAAGGCCAGGAAATCTACAAGATGCTGAGCTGGGCCAAAGGTGAGAAATTACCCATCTAAATTTCTGGACAAAAAATTGCCAACCATATACAGCCAAAAAAGAATAAGATGAGAAGGAAATAAGAAGAAAGTGAGTAATTTCATGTTTAATAGCTATCATAGCTGTATGTGCATAACATGGTTATGTTGAGTTATCTTTTGCTGAGGAGGAGAGATACAATGTATTTTCATGTTGGCAATGCCTTTTAAAAATACTCCACCGTCCATAGCTTCTTCTCCTGTTGTATGTACACACTCCATTACTGACGTAAAAGAGATGATCATAGCTCAGCACTAAGAGGAAAGCACTGTTTCAGACTTACAGGACACAAGAGAATGAAGCATATGAAACAAAGACACATTGATACATAAACAACACAATGTGTACATAAGTGCTGCAGGCTGCTATGTATGCTTTGGAGCTTGGCTTGCCTTGCTAGAGGGATTCCTGACACTGAGGTATAAAAAAATATTTATTTTAAACTGACCTGTATAATTTAATAAGCTAGCAAGATGGTTTCCTGTGACTGGTACTTTTAAACATCCTTCTCAATGTCATCATTCTTCGTGAATTAGCAGTAGGCCTACCCCAGGTTCTGAACAGAGTTGGTCACTGTAATTGTACTGTATTTTATAGCAGATTTGATAGTATCATTAAATATTATATTATGATGATATTCAAATATCAAATTCCTTTCAAATACTGTGTAAAAGCCTGAGGTTTGAATCCCTAGTGCAATGTTTCAGAATAACTCAACAACTTCAAGATATATGCACTAAATTAATTGTTAATTAATTAAAATTTGGCCTTTCTTGTACATCAGTGATCCATGAAAATTATGTTACTGTACCTGAGCCTGTTGTAAAGCATTCCCCTCTGGATTCTGAAAGTTCATCTTCAATTCATCTATATGCTCCTTTTGTCTCTTCACCTCTTCCCTTTTTTCCATCAACTCCATATGAATAGTTGCTTGGATCTCCAGTGCAGCAAGTGACATTTTGTAGCTCTCCATTTTATTATGGTAACTGTTGTACCAAGCCAGCAAGAAACGTGAGTTCTCTAATTGTTCTTCTATGCTGTAGCTGAGTTTCAAGATTTCCATCTGGATCACTTGTGTCTCTGTTTGCTGTCTCTCATTTTGCCTGTTTACCTGTTCAGTCACATTTGTGATGCCACTGAATTGTTGCTCCTTCAGTTTAATGTTACTGGAAACAGTATCATAACTCTTTACTATCTTTGATAGTGTATCCTGCAGAGTTGTGAAAAACCTATGTAAGATAAGGACATGGTTGCACTGGCCACAACATTTTACACACATGATTTAGGGTATATAAAAGAAACTTACACTTATATATAAGTTTTGGGACAACCCTCAAAATCATTGAATTCAGGTGCTGTTTTTCAGGGGTTGGGCTTGGCCCCTTAGTTTCAGTGAAAGGAACTCTTAATGCTTCAGCATACAAAGACATTCTGGACAATTTCATGCAACCAACTCTTGACGTTAACCTGATAGAACACCTTTGGGATGAATTAAGGCAGAAACTGCGAGCCAGACCTTCTTGCCAAGCAACAGTGCCTGACCACACAAATGCGCTTCTAGAGGAATGGTTAAAAATTCCCATAAACACACCCCTAAATCTTGTGGAAAGCCTTCACAGAAGAGTTAAAGCTGTTATAGCTGCAAAGGGTGGGTCGACTCCATATTAAATTCATGTGCATGTGAAGGCAGACATCTTAGTTTTGGAATGGCTCAGTCTCGCTCTAATTCATCCCAAAGGTATTCTATCAGGTTGAGGTCAGGACCGTGCAGGTCAGTCAAGTTCCTCCACTCAGTCTCTTTATGGACCTTGCATTGTGCACTGGTATGCAGTCACGTTGGAACAGGAAGGGGCCATCCCCAAACTACCAACAAAGTTCGCTGAAGCATTAAGAGTTATTTTTACTGGAACTAAAAGCCTAACCCCTGAAAAATAACACCTGAATTCAATGATTTGGAGGGGTGTGCTAAAACTTTTGGCAATATAGTGTATTAAGACAGGAAGGGATAAAAATACTTGTAATTTGTGCATTTGAAAAGACTGCTCAGTATACATATTTGTATAGTGCTGTGCAAAAGTTATAGGCAGGTGAGAAAAAAAGTGAGAATGATTTAAACCTTACCTGTTTTGGTTTTAAATTATACTGTTTAATTTTCTCTTTTTCCTCAATATTGCTTTTGTTTTTCTAAATTTTTTACTTTCCTATCACAGTTAATTTTTTTCAGGAGGCACTTTTTGTTAACAGCACTGGTTAAGTGTATCCCAGGAGCCAGGGTGCCAGTCATAGCAGGTATCTTAGAATCTTAGATAGCTTATTTGGATCTGTGGGTCCTAGGCAAGCGTAGGTTCTCAAAAGTAGTTTTCCATTTTGGAAATTAGCATAAAAATTTGATCTTAGGCTAGGTATACATAATATTATATTATATTATATTATATTATATTATATTATATTATATTATATTATATTATATTATATTATATTATATTATATTATATTATATTATATTATATTATATTATATTATATTATTATATTATATATTATATTATATTATATTATATTATACTATACTATACTATACTATATTATATTATATTATATTATATTATATTATATTATATTATATTATATTATAATATATATTATACGCGCCTAACAGGCAGAGGAGGAGGTGTCACAGTTAATCATGATAAGCTAGGTGCCATGCAAAAATCTAGATATAAATTCAACAAGCTTGAAGTTCTTTATACTAACTTAACATATGTAGTCGCCAAAAATAAGTCTACCAAGTTGATTCCACTATTTGTTATTTACAAACCTCCAGGGCCACATACACAGCAGTTGAGTCCATCTTAGATTAAGTAGGTGTTAAACAGAAAGTAACAGGTTACATCCCCACTCATAAGGGAGTTCACAATCTCTCATTCTAACTTTCGGATTAAAAACAGAAAACATAGTTACACTTTCACAGTGAGGAGCTCCATTTCAGCTCAATTTCCATCTCAGACCTTTACATTGTCTTGTGTAAAACGCATCTTAGACATGATATATGCAATTTGCCACAGTACCCTGTTAAATATACATTTACATCTGCTACTGCAGAAAGATTTCCAGTAGTCTCCCAGAATTATCATTCATGAGTGGATTGCTGTCTGACCCCACAGAACTTGATCAGGCGACTGATTACTTAGAGTCAGTGTTTCACTACAGCCTAGATAACGTAGCTCCACTTAAAAGGAAAATAATTAAAGAAAAAAATCACCCTAGTACAATGACCACATACAACCTTAAAACAATCAACTAGGAAATCAGAAAGTAAATAGTGTCAAACTAAATTATCAGTATTATCAGTAAATTAACAATTAGTGTCAAAAGAAAGCCTCCTGACCTACAGAAAATCTCTTAGTGCTTCTAGATCAGCAAATCTCTCCATCATAATTGAAGATGACAAAAATACTTAATTTTAAAATTCTGAATTTTACTAAATACTATGAAATTAATTCACACTACAGTAATAACTCACATCCAGGAGGTTACGTTCCAGGACCCATCGCCAATGACGAGGTTTCGCAGATGTTCGGTGGAGTCACTAAAAATGCTAATACTGTAAAGTAAATGCTTATTTTTAGAGTTTTAACTCTAAATATGCAATTAATTTCATTTAAAAGTTAGCTTAATACATTCCCCTTAAAAAAGAAATAAATGTTTGACGTACAAATAGAGTATAGTATCGCCTGTCAATCACTGAGATCACTTACTCACATGGAATATACGCATGTGTTGAATCAAGCACAAGGGGCGGGGAGATGAACTGCGACATCACGCATTCAAAGCATCATAGATACCAGCCAATCAGCAGCTAGGTAAAACTTAATACTCTGTGATTGGCTACTTCCCTTACTTAGTTAATAAACTAAACTTTTCTTAATAATTTTGCATTAAAAAGCATGAAAATGTATAAATTGCCACGAACTTAGCCATAAAAACTTTTGCAGGATATCGCGGGTCTGCGAAAAATACGCGGATACAAATTAGTTAGGTTCCAAAGAAAATTTTGTGGATGGGTAGCCACAGATAATACCAGTGGCTACCCAACTTCTAAAAATAATAAAGTTCCTCCTTTAGCACTGGCTTTGTGCCTAAATCTTTTAAACTAGCAGTTATCAAAGCCCTGATTAAAAAACCCAACCTCGACCCCTATCAGCTGTCCATCTATAGGCCAATATCAAACCTCCCCTTTATCTATAAGATCCTAGAAAAGGTTGGAGCACAGCAGTTATGCTCATACATACATATGAATAACACTCAGGATTTCAGCCTCATCATATCACAGAAACGGCACAGGTAATGTCAGGAAACACCAGAGAGGAACAGGCAATGGAGTATTTAAACCCCGGAAGGGGTATGTTTATTGAAAACAGAAAGCGGGTGGAAAAAAGGAGAGTGGAGAGTACTCAGCTTTTAGGAGGAGACTGTGAGCCAGAGCTGGAGGGAGATGATGCCGTGCACGGAGGTGAGTTGAGTTGCGTAATCGTGGATAAGAAGGGAGTAGTCAGGGCAAAACGGGAAGTGGCAGTAGCTACGGCACTAATGCTAATGAATGTCAGCGTGATATGGAGTCAGTGTCTAAACGAGCCCAAACGAGGAAGAAGTGGAGAGAGTGCTCTTAAATAGGGGAGTGGAGGTGAGAAACTAATGAGGTGCAGGTGAACTGAATCAGTACTCAGGACAGAGTGCTTTGGCGAGGGGTTGGGTCCGGCGTGCCTGTGACAGGTAAAGTGGTAAATGACCTCTGATAAGGGCTGGGTCACCTTGCTGGTGTTACTTGAACTACAACTTTTGACACAATTGACCATACTATTCTACTTGATAGGCCAGAAAATGTTGTTGGTGAGAACAGCCCTCTCCTGGTTCAGGTCTTATTTGACTAATCGTTATCAGTATGTTGATGTAAATGGTGAGTTCTGTAAGAATACTAAGGTTATGTTTGGTGTTCCACAAGGTTCAGTATTAGGCCAACTGCTTTAAACAAGGTATTAGCTTCCACTTTTATGCTAATGACATACAGCTGTACATTTCAGTGAAGTCAGATGAGAGACACCAGCTTATTAAGATTGAATAAAGAAGAAAGATTGAAGAAAGGACATTAGACACTAGATGCTTACTAACTTGCTAAAGTGCTTGTACTAGGATCACATGCAGCCAGAAATAAGCTTTCAGACTACAGAGTAAATCTGGATGGCCTTTCTGTTTTATCATGTTCAGCAGTAAAAGATCTTGGTGTGATTATTGACTTCAGTCTCTCATTTTAAGCTAATGTAGATAATATCAGTAGAGCAGTCTTTTTTATCTCAGAAATATTGCTAAGATAAGAAATATGATGTCACTTGATGCACACACACTAATTTATGCTTTTGTTACTGATTGAATTGTGGTAATGCCTTACTGTCTGGATGCTCCACTAGGAGAATAAACAAGCTCCAGTTAGTCCAGAATACAACAGATAGAGTCCTAACTAGAACCAGAAGATACAAACACATCACTCCTATCTTAGCCACACTGCACTCGCTCCCAGTCAAATTTTGTATTGTTTATAAAATATTATTACTAAACTTTAAAGCACTGAATAGTCTCGTGCCACAGTATCTGAGCAATCTTTGTTTTTAATGATTCTCCATGCCTACTTTGATCAAAGGGTGCAGGTTATTTGGGAGTACCTAAAGTAGTAATGGCTACAACAAGGGGCAGAGCTTTTTCTTACAAAGCCCCACAGTTATGAAACAGCCTTCCAATTGTTTAAACTTGTATGAGCTGTTTAAGTCTAGGCTGAAGACACATTTGTGGTCAAACTTTCTATTTACAGTTTTTCTTAGGTAAAGAAGGAGATCTGGAGGGTTCACTGACATAGAGTGTTTGGTGAACTAGGAGGTTTTGATGCTGTCACCTTACTACTCTCACATGTTCATTTGATGTTTTGCTGACTGTGGAGTGGTTGGATGCTTTATGTCCCAGGAATCCCTCATGTCTGTCACATGTATGTGGTCATAGCTAGTCCTACCGGAGTCCCTGTCTGCACTTTGCACATAATGTACATTGTCTTTAAACATCACATGTTTACAAGTATACCTAATATTTCTCTCTTTCTCTCTCTCTCTCTGTGTCTCTCTGTCGAGCTATATGTGCCACTCCTGAGCTTCCAGTGTTCTGAGTTCCCAGTGTGACCACTTCTTCCTTCCGGACCTGCCTGATCCATCCTGACACCCTACCTCTGGTTGGAGTCTCGTCAATTGGTGGTGCTCACTGCTGCTGGTTGTGGACCCACATGGACAGCCCGTGACCCATGGGACTGCTGTGGACAGAGCAACTTGGAGACTATTACACCATCGTTGTCAGTTTGTGCTCGGGTCTTGAACATTGAACATTTTAAGACTTCGGCAGGTAGGAATTAGCGTTAAGTCTATAATAAACTCAGAAATTACGCAGACATACACTATATTGCCAAAAGTATTCGCTCACCCATCCAAATAATCAGAATCAGGTGTTCCAATCACTGCCATGGCCACAGGTGTATAAAATCAAGCACCTAGGCATGCAGACTGTTTTTACAAACATTTGTGAAAGAATGGGTCGCTCTCAGGAGCTCAGTGAATTCCAGCGTGGAACTGTGATAGGATGCCACCTGTGCAACAAATCCAGTCGTGAAATTTCCTCGCTCCTAAATATTCCACAGTCAACTGTCAGCTGTATTATAAGAACGTGGACGTGTTTGGGAACGACAGCAACTCAGCCACAAAGTGGTAGGCCATGTAAACTGACGGAGCGGGGTCAGCGGATGCTGAGGCGCATAGTGCAAAGAGGTCGCCAACTTTCTGCAGAGTCGATCGCTACAGACCTCCAAACTTCATGTGGCCTTCAGATTAGCTCAAGAACAGTGCGCAGAGAGCTTCATGGAATGGGTTTCCATGGCTGAGCAGCTGCATCGAAGCCATACATCACCAAGTGCAACGCAAAGCGTCGGATGCAGTGGTGTAAAGCACGCCGCCACTGGACTCTAGAGCAGTGGAGACGCGTTCTCTGGAGTGATGAATCGCGCTTCTCCATCTGGTAATCTGATGGACGAGTCTGGGTTTGGCGGTTGCCAGGAGAACGGTACTTGTCTGACTGCATTGTGCAAGTGTAAAGTTTGGTGGAGGGGGGATTATGGTGTGGGGTTGTTTTTCAGGAGCTGGGCTTGGCCCCTTAGTTCCAGTGAAAGGAACTCTGAATGCTTCAGCATACCAAGACATTTTGAACAATTCCATGCTCCCAACTTTGTGGGAACAGTTTGGAGCTGGCCCCTTCCTCTTCCAACATGACTGTGCACCAGTGCACAAAGCAAGGTCCATAAAGACATGGATGACAGAGTCTGGTGTGGATGAACTTGACTGGCCTGCACAGAGTCCTGACCTCAACCCGATAGAACACCTTTGGGATGAATTAGAGTGGAGACTGAGAGCCAGGCCTTCTCATCCAACATCAGTGTGTGACATCACAAATGCGCTTCTGGAAGAATGGTCAAAAATTCCCATAAACACACTCCTAAACCTTGTGGACAGCCTTCCCAGAAGAGTTGAAGCTGGTATAGATGCAAAGGGTGGACCGACGTCATATTGAACCCTATGGATTAGGAATGGGATGTCACTTAAGTTCATACGCGAGTCAAGGCAGGTGAGCGAATACTTTTGGCAATATAGTGTATTAGTTGCTCAGGAGCTCTTGATTCCACAATTCCAACTATAAACAGTTGTAGAATGGACATTATTTACATTTATATTATTTACTGTCTGGTGTCACCCAAATGAGGATTGATATGCTTCTGAGTCTGGTTCCTCTCAAGGTTTCTTCCTTATATGAATATTAGAAAATAGAAAATAGAATTTTTAGAAAATTTAGAATTTATTAAAAATAGAAGTGTTTATAGTTTATTTTATATCAATTAACGAAATTGAGAGTAGATGAGCAGAAGAGAAATCCAAATCAAATCAATATTTGGTGTGACAACCTTTGCCTGCAAAACAGCATCAATTATTCTAAGTACACTTGCACACTGTATTTGAAGGAACTCGGCAGGTAGGGTGTTCCAAACATCTTGGAGAACCAACCACAGATCTTCTGTGGATGTAGACTGCCTCAAATCCTTCTATCTTTCCATGTAATCCCAGACATTGGACTCAATGATGTTGGGATCAGGGCTCTGTGAGGGCCACATTACCAATTCCAGGACTCCTGCTGCAGAATAAACTTAGGGCCAATCAGGAGCCTCCCTGATGATATGGCATGATGGATAAGTATCTGCCTGTATTTGCATTAACATTGAGGTTTAGCAGTGAGGACAATCTCCAATTCCATTTACAGAAATGCAGCCCCAAACTCGCAAGGAACCTTCACCATGCTTTACTGTTGCCTGTAAACAGTCACTATTGTACCACTCTCCAGCCCTTCAGCAAACAACGTGCCTCATGCTACAGCCAAATATTTCAAATTTTGACTCATCAGTTTAAAGCACCGGTTACCATTTTGCTGCACTCTAGTTTCTATGTTTTTGTGCATAGTTAATTGGCTTAGCTTTCTTTCTAAAAAATAAAACTTTTGCACAGTACAGTATAAAAATTAGCAATGGAACTGACAATGGTAGCTTCTTATTTTAAATTTTACCTCACACCAAAATACAAAAAAATCCTTGTTGGCGTGTTCTTTTAATTAACTTCAATTGTGTTAACTTAAAAATATTGTCCCTAAAGCAGTACATTCATGCTTCTCTCCCACCCTGACAGAGCTTATTTATACTTAACAAGTATTGGTTCCTTATCTATTCATTTATTAATGCCACACACTCCACCAATCTCTCTATCAATCTATCTGTAGAGTTCATTAAATGCCAAGCTAAAAGGGAAATGGTTTTGTCATCTCAGAAAATAAGGATGCAACATTAGAAGTCAAGAAGGCCTCAGGTTATTAGATGGCAGTGTTAGCACCAATGGTTAGTATAGAAACACACCCTCAGCTATAAGGCTTAATTCATAATCAGCTGCACACCTGTCAGTTTGAAGAAAAAAAAAAAGTCGTAAAATAGGGGTGCTGCTAAGGATGTAAATTGTGTATGGTGTTCACATGAAGGATTTATCTGATTCACGTAACAGATCATTGTGTGAAGGGGGAAAAGGGGGAAAAATTAAACAACAGGGTTATTGGTTCCCATATGTTTAGGTAACAGTATATAAATATTTGTCTGAGTGTGAAGTCTGTACACATAATAACATTACCAAAGGAACCTCAGCACCAGTAGGTCATATTCCTGTACTAGAATGACATTCAAACATCTGTTGACAGACTATGTGGCATGATAAAGAAATTACATTGTAAAGGTTATGTTAATGGTAAAAGACAGATTTAACAGATAGATAGCTTTAACATATGGGTAGAAGCATTGCCATTAGTAGACCAAGCTGTAGGAGCAGTAATTAAATTATTGACATCTAGGTGGTGGAATAATTAATAATGGCTGTCTTCAACGGACAGGTGAATTTAATTAAATTTTATTTGAATAGTGCTTTTAACAATGGACATGTATAGGTTATATGGTTATATGAATATTTATCCATAATAAGCAATCCAGAGTGAATGGTGGCAAAAACTCCCTGAGACAATATGAGAAAGAAACCTACAGAGTAATCTGACTTAAATGGAACCCAATCTCATCTGGGTGACACTGGAGAGTGTGATTAATTAATTTTGTTTCTACAATTGTATACAGTCAAGTGGAATTGTGTAACCAGGAGATTTTGAGCAACTTATTATAGGCTCAATATGAGCATCAGCTTAATTTTTGAATTTGTTATAGATTTAACATAAATTCCTTCTTGCTTAAACCATCAAATGATCAATGATGGAGACCCAAGTGCAAAACTGACCATGGCAACAGACCTGAGTGAAAATGTGAGAGTGGGGTGGGCAACAGCATCCAAACACCCCAGTTCACAAAACACTCTCTGTCCATGAACCCTCCGGATATGCTGCTTTACCTAAGAAAAAACTATTCATAAAAGGCTTGACTAAACAAATGTATTCTCAGATTGGACTTAAACACTATGTCTGAATCTCAGACACCAATTCAAATGATGCACCATATCTGTGGGGCTTTGATGAAGTCCATAGGTCACTACAACCAAAGCCCAAACTCACCTAGGCCATTCATTATTAGGGTTCATTTTTACTACAACTGTGAACAAATTCTTCAATGCCAGAGTGGAAACCTAACCTACAAAGGAAAATCTGTCTTTGTCTTTTCTTACAACCAGTGATGCCAAGAAAAGAGTGGCATTCGGTGAGGTTCACAAATCTCTACAGAATGTTTAAGGAGTTTTCACTTTTTCATCCTGCCAGATTTTGGCTCACTTTTTCGGCAGCACAGAGTAGCTCTTCATGGATCCTCAAAAAGCGATAGAATATATCAAAAACACTCAGGTGACTGCCTTAAATGGAGCAGGGAACCTACCAAAGTAGCTGTGAACTGTCAATATGTTCTAAATGGCCAGCTCTGTAGCACAACATTGTAGATCATGCAAGGCAATTTATCTCCATATATCAGTGGCGAACTGGTCAGCTAAATGTTTAACATGATGGTAAACACACTGCGGTCTGTGTATCTGTATTACATCTGTTCATCACCTGTTGATGCGTCCTTTAAACTCTGTATTTTCAACAATGGGAGTTGCTATCCTTATTCATAAAGACATTTATTTTAATCCCTCAAATGTTTTGGATGATTGTAACGGTAGATGCATCATAATGTCTGGGTTATTGTTTAGCAACCATTGGGTAGATGGTTCTAGATTGGGTAGATCTATGCACCTAATTTTGATGATTTTTCTAATAATCAAATGCACCTAATTTTGATAATTTTTCTCTGCTTTACTAAACCCACAGTCTGGCTATTTAATTAGTGTGGAGGGGGGGATTTCAATCTCTGCCTGAATCCCCACCTTGACAGAATCTCTCAAAGAGGAATATACCTCTCAAAGTCAGCAAAAATTGATTATTTTCTAAATGATTATGCCATCACAGGTATTTGGTGGTTTCTGAATCCATCTACAAATGGCCAATATTCATGTACAGCAGTCTTTCTTTCACACTGATTACTTTTTAATTGATTACAAGCTCTTTGGTCTTTGGTTCAGCACTGTACTTATAATGCAAATGTTATTTCTGATCATTCTCTTCTTACTTTTGGCCTGAGGTTTGAGTGTAGGTACACACATTGCCCATTTTGGAAGATGAATGCCCTATTGACAGATTATTCCGATATCAATAATTCATTTAGGGAATTTTACCAATCACTCCATTCTTCTGAACAAACTCCTGATTATGATGATTTCCACAATTGTTTCGAAGATCTTTCTCTACCCTGCATCAGTATTGACGATGTACAATTTCTGGACAGCCCTATTTTTTGTGATGAGGTTCACAATGCTATTTCAGCTCTTTAAGGTGGTAAGAGCCCTGGCCCATATGGCTTTTCGATGGAATTGTTTAAAAAATCTTTTTAAAACAACTAACTCCTCTTCTGCTAAATATGTACAGTGAATCATTTGATGTAGCCTGTCTTCCCCAGACTCTGCGAGACAAATATGGAAGTAAAATAGTGACAAATGTATTTGAAGCAAAAAAAGGTGCTGAATAGAAAAAAATATCCATCATATCAACAGTGCTTGCATTTTAAAGTTCTGCAATTCAATGTTTGTATAATTAAGCTGTGAATTCAACATGGTTGCATAATTAAGCTGTGAATTTTTCATGTGGAGACACAAAATTGCATTGTTTAAATTTTCAATATTAAATATTCAGATTTTTAATTAATAATTTATTAATGATTTATTGATTAATTAATTGATTAATTAATAATTGACAGGACGTTTCGGTGCATATTATTTTGCTTCCACAAATTCAGTGATTCAAATTCGTCAAGAAATTCAACGTTGCACGTTCGGGTATCGCAGGAAGAGCAATCGAACATTGATGCATAATCGAAACCCGCTGCTTGTCCACTTCACCAGCAGATGGTGCAAGTGAGATTCATGAGATAATAGCAACAGCTTAATTATGCAACCATGTTAAATTGCAGAACCTTAAAATGCAAGCACTGTTAATATGCTGGATAATTTTTCAGTTACTGCTATTCAGCACCTTTTTTTGATTCAAATACATTTGTCACTGTTTTACTTCCATAGACAAACATCTCCAACTGTTCATATTGCCTAATCTCTCTAATCAAATGTTGATTTCAAAATTTTAGCCAAAATTCTTGCATTACAATTAGAAGCAGTTCTTACTACTATCATTTTGACTGACCAAACTGGTTTCATTAAAAACAGATTTTCTTCAATATCAGGTGTATATTTAATATGTTCTACCACCCCTTATCTTCAGAGGCACCTGGGGTTTTGGTCTCAATTGACGAAGAAAGTGCTGTTGACAGGGTTTATTGGGATTACTTGTTGGTACTCTTGAGATGTTTGATTTTGGAGTGAGTTTTATATCTTGGGTTATTATACAACAGCTCACTTGTCTCTGTCCTTACTAACAATATTTCTACAGATTTATTGTGGTATGAGACAGGGTTACTCTCTCTCATCACTACTGTTTGCTGCTGCAACTGAGCCATTGGCCATTGCTATATGCCAGAATGCAAAAATCACTGGTATAAACAGAGGAGATAGAGAACATAAAGTTCCTTGTATGAAGATGATTTGCTTTTATATATCTCCAACTCATCTTATCCTTAATAAATGCCCTCAAAACTTTAAATAAGTAAGGTCTATGCTTAAAATCTGGAAACAGATGTCATTTTGGCTGGTAAACTATGTCCCCTAGATTCCCTGTACTAATCATGTCTTTAAACCCTCAATAATTAAGTCTTTCTGGCACGCCAAAGGCATCAGAGGGTTTAATGACCTGTATTTTTAAGTGAATTTCTGCTAATTTCAGCAGATATAGCCCATAGTTTAACATTCCTAAGAATATTTTTTTTTTCAGCTACTTCCAGATTCGTGATTTTTTCACCTTGTTCTCCTGTTGATCATATGTTGGAGAACCCTTTCTGATGGAAAGTCATTATACTGACACTCTATTGTAAAGTTTTGACCCCATTATATTCATCCCTTTTTCATATAAAATCTTTGTGAGATTTAAGATTTTGGTATGGTGATTTCTGAGAAGAACTGGGAATCACAGAATAGATATGAGTTCAGTCCATGCAAGAAATGGATTGTTGCAGTCCTCTGAATTATCAAAATGAATATTAATATAAGTCTCCAATATATACAGTTAAATCAATGGGGACCAGCTTCATTTAATGCTACATACTCCTAAGGTTTAATAAAGTTTCTTTTAAGCATAGTACTCCTGATAAGTAATAATTTAATTAATAATAAGTGCTTTAGATGAAAGAGATCTAAAACTTAATTGTCTAGGCTTCAGATCAATGGTGCTGGTTATTCATTCACAGTGATGTAGTTTTATCTAATCAAGTTACAAAAACTCTTTTTTGAGTCTTTGTATATTTTTGTTTAGCTTGGGGAACAGACACAGTTTCAATATTGTTAACCCTGGGTGACAACTCATTGCAGCTAGCAGACTTGTCTAGTTAGCCTGCTTGTCTGCTCCCTGGACTTAACTCCAGATTGTCACTGATTAACTAGGCCTGTTCTGTAAATATGTCTCTAAAGGCCTATCTAATTTCACATGCCTCAATATACAGTCTCCTATAACCAGAGCTCTTTCAGGTTTCTCAGCAGGTGCTTCACTGAGGAGAGCAAGCCCGTGAAGAGGAGAGGAGCGGTGCACCTTATGACTAATGCAGTCATCACCTTTTCGCCCACTGTAATGCCAAAATTGGGAGGTTTAGAACTCCACCTAAGGCATCCAGACTTTTCCCTACAGACAAAACACTGTTCTCACCGTCACTAATTCTCTCTAGCATCTGAATATGCATCGCTACTGCTAAAATCTTCTCCATCAGAGAGTTAACTAAAATACACATTTCACAAGTAAAATGACGGAGGAAGAATTATGGAACATTCTGCAGCTCACACACAGGACAAGCTGAAAGTGTGTTAATTACCTAATAATTTCCTCTGCTTGCTGTCTTTATATAGAAAACAAAAATGTTCTCCGATTAACTGTGAAAGGAAAATTATCAAACAAAATTACAAAATTTTGTAGTAATTTTTTTCACATTAGTGCAAAATTACTAATGAAAATGGAAAATATAGATAGATCTTCTTCTTTGTCTAGAAAAACTGTTTGTCTGTGTGATATATTACCTCCCAAAAGAATTTTAGACTCATGATATCCTTTGGTTGTGACCTAGCAAACCATTGTCAATGTATTTATTGATAAAGACTCCATAGCTTTTTTGTACATCTCTCTGGATAGGGGTGTCTTCCAAATGCTGTAAATGTATCAATCTACATGTATCATGGTCTCACTCCTTCTCTTTCTACTAATGACACTCTTAGTGTTAATCCATCTTTCTATCAATCTACCAGATACACCTGAAATAAGTGAAAGTGAAATCACTAAACTACTACAACAAAGGGATGTGACATATAAAAACACTTAGCTTAATGAGATGATTTGCATTATGTGTATTCTAATAATGTCACATATGTCACACGATGTCACATGCTCGGTAACTGGGATACAGTAGACTGTAGGCAAGCATTTAACCCTTGTGCACTGTTCCAGGATTTCATGTTCCAGGAAAAATCCAGGATTTTAACTCTTTAATTGCCAAGTTCATAAATGATGTCACTGATTTGGGGGAAACAAACACACAAAATGACTTTCAATGATTTTCAATATAAAAAGTGATTGTGGACTGGATATTTTTTTACTTTTTATCACAGTCTTGGACATGTCAAGATTAGTAACAACATTAGCTTTGATGCATTGTTTTTTTTTGCAGTATTTTTTCTCCCTAATTTGTTGTTCGTGGCTGTTTTTGCCCCATAGACTTCCATTATAACGACATTTTTTGACTGCACAGCCATGACACTATATAATCATGCATTCTTGATTGTTGGTGGTTTTTCCTGTTGGGAAGAGGTAAAATTTGTGATTTTTACTGTTGACGACCAAGTGGCACCATTAACCCTTTAGATAGGCCTGTGCAAAGAAAGCTTAGTTTCTGTCTTTTTTATATGGAGTTATATGGAGAGAGACCTTTGCGCACTTACCTTGATGGGTCTGAGAAAATCAAAATATGTACCTCAGCTCTCAGTACTACATGGAGTACACAAAAACAAAGTAAGTGTATTTATGCACCTGCAGACTTTTGATGGTGAGAAGTGCAGACTAAAGAAAAACTAGGTAAGTGGATTTAAAAGTGGATTTGCATGTTGTCCTAGTCATTTGATGGTGAGAAGAGCAGCAAGCACCATGAGGAAAGGCTTCACTTATACCAAAGTTTGGAAATGATTATGAAGCTTGACCCCTCCAGCTCGCTGTCTTCTCCCTCTGACACCACAGACTCAGGAGAGTTAGATCCTGATATTGTTGTGGCACCCTCATCATCCTCTCCAGCTTCTTCCACTGAAGGCGAGGAGGATTCAGAGGATCCTAGATCTGGGTGGATTGGGAGAAAGTGTGGTTTTCCACCAACGTGGAGACAACTCCCTTTTTTCAGCCTGCCAGAGGCATGACTCCAGGGCCAACACATTATGCCATCACGAGGGTCCAGAACGTGGATTCTGCATTCAACCTGTTTTTTACGGAGGAGATGATTGACCTCATTGTCAGAATGACCAAATTCCCTGGGCCCGCACAGTGAGAAACTGGACCGGGGCTACATGGGGCTACTGGTTTTGGCTGGCTTCTACAGGTCCAGAGGGGAGTCCACATGTTGCCTGTGGAATGATCGCAGTGGTCGTGCGATTTTCAGAGCCACCATGTCCCTCTCAAGATTTCATGAAATCAGCAGAGCTCTTCGCTTTGACGACAAGCTGCAGAGACCAACTGGTCATAGAGAGGACAAGCTTGCCCCCATCAGATCCCTGTGGGAAATGTGGATGCATCGCCTTCCCCTCCTATTCAACCCCGGCAAAGATGTCACAGTGGATGAGCAGCTTGTGCCATTCAAAGGGTGATGCAGCTTTCGGCAGTACATGCCAAAAAAAACGGCCAAATATGGACTAAAATTTTGGGTGACTGCTGATGTCGCCACATAGGGATAAAATAAAATAAGGATAAAATAGTTTAATAATTTAATTTAATTTAATTTAATAATTTATTTTTATTTCTAGTTATTTAGTTATTTATTTTATTTTTTCCCTCTCCTTTCTCTGTTTCTCTTCTTTTGTAAAGCTGCTTTGAGACAATGTCCATTGTAAAAGGCGCTATACAAATAAATTGAATTGAAAAATTGAATCCTATGCCTGGAGGTGTGACATTTACCTGGGAAAGACAGGTGATGCTGCAGAAGGACTCCAGGGTGTCACTGTCACTTGTGACGACTTTTTTTTACCTCCTACTCACTTGCTCAGGAGCTTCTGCAGAAGAAAGTAGTCTTAGTCAGCACGATCAGGAAAAATAAAACGGAGCTGCCACCCAACCTGGTGCAGGTTAAAGGACAACCTGCCCTCTCCCCAGTCTTCGCCTTCACAAAGGAAACCACGGCCATGAGTTACATTCCGAAACGGGGGAGGAATGTGATCCTCATCAGCACAAGGCACCACAAGGCAGTGGTGACAATGTTTAGAAATCTGATGCAGAGTAGATTTTTTTACAGAAAAAAGTGTATTGCTGAAGGATTTTAAGGTAGTTTCAAACTGCCTTTACCATCAAGAAAACACATGCATTTCATACACAGGTCATGCATAGGTTTAGTCTGCACTTCTCACCATCCAAAGGCCACTGGCGCATAAATAGACTTTGTTTTTGTGTACTCCATGTAGTTCTGAGAGCTGAGGTGCATATTTTGATTTTCTCAGACACATCAATGTTAGTGTGCAAAGGTCTCTCTCTCACTTTCTCACACACACACACACACACACACTATAATATGCTGATATACTCCATATAATTCCATATAAAAAAGGCAGAAACTAAGCTTTGGATAAACACAGGCCTATCCAAAGGGTTAATGGGGGGCCACTTGGTCATCAACAGTAAAAATCATAAATTTTACCTCTTCCCAAAAGGGAAAACCACCAACAATCAAAAATGCATGATTATATAGTGTCATGGCTGTGCAGTCAAAAATGTCAAAAATGGAAGTCTATGGGGCAAAAACAGCCACAAACAGTAAATTAGGGAGAAAAAAATTAAATCTGATGCTGCAAAAAAAACTAACAATGCATCAGAGCTAATGTTGTTACTAATCTTTGACATGTCCAAGGCTTTACTAAAAGGTAAAAAAATATCCAGTCCACAATCACTTTTTATATTGAAAATCAGTCATTTTGTGTGTTTTTCCCCAAATCAGAATCATATTTACAAAATATATGTCAAAATAAGGGTTCTTACCAAATCCATTCCATTTGCTGAAACACAGAGACAAATAATGATCAAATTAAGACTGAAAAGTGCCTCCTGGTGAACGAAAACGTCCCCAACAGGGGTTAAATTTGTTAAATCAGTTTTCAATCTGATGCGTGCAGCTACCAGAAGCCAGTGGAGGGAACGCACCAATGGGGTGCTGTGGGAGAATTTAGGAAGGTAAAAAACAAGTCGGCAGCTGCACTTTGGTTTACAGAGATCAACTGGTGCTCAGAGGTAGACCTGTCAGCAGCAAATTGCAGTAGTCCAGTTTCAAAATGACAAGAGACTGAACAACCACATGAGTGACCTGTGTGGATAAAAATGACCCAATTCTTCAGATGTTGTAAAGGAGATACTGATGCAGTAGATTAGAGAAATTAGCAACATCCTAGGAAAAAGACAGTTGATTGTCCAAGGTTGCGATCAGTGGCCAAATGGGAGGTCAGTGAGTCGTTCAGGGAGTTCACAAGATCCTGACCGGGGTTGAACCACCAGGTATAAACAGCAGTTTAGTTTTGCTGTGAGTGTGTTTCAGCTGATAAGCTGTCATCCATGATGTTATGTCTCCCAGACATGCTGAGATCCATGCATAAGCAGTGGTGTGTGAGGGAGGGAAGGAGAAGATAACCTGAGTGTCATCAGTATAGCAGTGGTAAGAGAGGGAGTACCAAGTACCGAGCTTTGTGGAACACCAGTGGAGAGTCTGTTTGAAGTAGATGTCAATACCTCTATGGTACCTGATATGAGCAACCTTCCAGGTTGGAAGCAAACCAGGACTGTGTCAAATGCTGCTTACCGGTCAAAGAGAATAGGAAGAATGAGAGTTTTGCTTATCTAGCAGCATGTGATTTCTTTGAGACCACCTAAAGAGCAGTTTCTATGGAATGTGCTGCTTTGGAGCCAGACTGGTTGGGATCTTAAAGGTTGTTCTATAACAGAAAGTGAGATAGTTGATTGTAAAAAGTGGGTTAAAGAATTTTAGAAAGAAAAGACAGGAGTGATACTGGTCTGTAGTTGCTGATGTCTGAGGGACCCAGAGGATATTTCTTCAGGATGTGAATAAAAATTTGCTCTCCTGAAGGTAGTTGATACATGATCAGATGTTATGTCACCACTGATAATTGTGGTGATAAAGGACAGGGGGTCTTGCAAGACGGTTTGAAGCACAGTGGAAGGGACTGGATCCAGTAGGTTCAGGGTGGGATTGCAGGACAGGATGACTTGTAGGATTTCTTAATACAATTCGTCCTCTCCATAATGCAGCTGTGCGACTTGTTTTCCTCCTTCAAGTTCTCACACACCACCCCATTGCTGTGTTCCACTGGCTTTCAGTAGCTGCATGCTTCAGATTTAAAACACTGAAGCTTGCCTACAAAGCCAAGAATGGACCAGCACCCTTTTGCCTCAAAGCACTTATTACTCCTCACACTGCACCATGCTCCCTTCGATCTACTAGAACTGCTCAACTAGTCCAACCATCTCTCAGGTTAAAAGGTAGGTATACATCAAGACTCTTTTCTATTCTGGCACCAAGGTGGTGAAATAAACCTCCCCTAGATGTTTGAACAGCTATGACTGGCTGTCTTCAAATGATGGGTGAAGACTCCTGTTAAAAAGTGTTGAAAAGTTTTAATGAAACACTTAAACTAGCTCTTATTTTTCCTGTTTGTTTTATGTATTAAAAAATGTTGTGCTATATTTCATTCCAACACAGTTTTAGGCTGATGGTATCCTAAATCTGTGACCTAGTGAATCAGTGTTGATGTACTGATGTATGGATAGAGATTTTAAAGCACCATTGTATGTAAGGGTGTCAGCCAAATGCTAGAAATGTAAATGTAAAAGTAAATATTGAAAATGCTATCTTGCATGGTAATCCTCAAATATGTGAAATCACAAAAGTAAATAAAATCTCTGTCATCAACTCTTACAATTATTGACATCCTATTAACCAACCTAATCAAAACTACAGTTAGTCACCCTATCTCTTCCTATCTACCTATACAAGTCTACAATTATTGGCAATCCTATTTATGTAACCAACTCAACTTGTATGTACGTATGTATGTATGTATGCATGTATGTAAGTATCTGTTTGTCTATCTATCTATCTATCTATCTATCTATCTATCTATCTATCTATCTATCTATCTATCTATCTATCATATTTTTCTTGAAACTGCATATTACCTTTTCTTTTTAAACTGATTTTATATAGATTTTAACAATTTTAAACTTTCAGATTGGCTTTGTCAAGCCAACATAAAAGTTTGTCATGATAATTTAGTTATTATTAATTATTAATATTAACAATCACTTTCTCTATCTATTATTTTACTTGATCTTCCCTTCAATCTCTCTATCTATCTATCTCTCTATCCTAGAGTATAGTATCCTATATTGCCAAAGGTTTTGGGACATCTGCCTTTAATTGCACATGAACATTAATGACATCCCATTCTTAATCTGTATGGTTTAATATGGAGTTGGGCCACCCTTTGCAGCTATAACAGCTTCAACTCTTCTGGGAAGACTTTCCAAGTTTAGGAGTGTGTTTATGGGAATTTTTTATCATTCCTCCTGAAGAGCATTTGTAAGGTCAGGCACTAATGTTGGATGAGAAGGCCTGGTTCGCAGTCTCTGCTCTAATCCTTCATCCAAAGGTGTTCAATCGGGCCAAGGTCAGGACTCTGTGCAGGCCAGTCAAGTTCCTCCAACCCAAACTTGCTCATCCATGTCTTTATGGACCTTTGTGCACTGGTACACAGTCATGTTGAAACAGGAAGGGGCCATCCCCAAACTGTTCCCACAAAGTTGGGAGCATGAAAGTGTCCAAAATGTCTTCATATGCTGAAGCATTAAGAGTTCCTTTCAGTGGAACTAAGGGGCCAAGTCCAACCCCTGAAAAACAACCCAGTTCCAGCACAATGCAGTCAGGCAAGTACCTTTCTCCTGGCAACTGCCAAACCCAGATTTGTCCAATGGGCTGCCAGACAGAGAAGCGTGGTTTGTCCTGAGAACACGTCTCCACTGCTCTACAGTCCAGGGGTAGCATGCTTTACACCACTGCATTCGACGCTTTGTATTGCACTTGGTGATGGAAGGCTTGAATGCAGCTGCTAGGCCATGAAAACCCTTTTCATGAAGCTCTCTACGCACTGTTCTTGAAGATTCAAGGTTCTTGAAAGGGTTTTCATGGCCTAGCAGCTGCATTCAAGCCTTAAATCACCAGGTGCAATACAAATCTGAAGGCCACACAAAGTTTGGAGGTCTGTAGCTATTGACTCTGCAGAAAGTTCGTGACCTGCACACTGTGTGCCTCAGCCTGCACTGACCCCGCTCTGTGATCTACCACTTCATGGCTGAGTTGCTGTTGTTCCTTAATTGCCTCCACTTTGTTATAATACCACTAACAGTTGAGTGTGGAATATTTAGTAGTGAGGAAATTTCACGAATGGACTTATTGCACAGGTGACAACTTATCACAGTACCATGCTTGAATTCACTCCTGAGAGCGACCCATTCTTTCACAAATGTTGGAAGAAGCAGTCTGCATACCTAGGTGCTTGATTTTATACACCTGAGGGGTTTCCAAAACATTTGGCAATATAGTGTATGTATCAGTCTTTTTCTTAAAACTGTATATAACCTTTATATTTCAAACTGATAAATATTCAAAACTTTCAGACTGTCTTTGTGTCTATCAACTAACCTATCTATTTCCAAGATATTATACAAAAATACAGATGAAACTTATTTCCATTGAAAAAACAAAACCTGTCAATTAAATGGTATTGAAAAAGGTAAATTGCTAAAACCTGAACTGAGTACAGGATATGTTGCTTCTCCTTTAGCTCGGCAGCTTGAGACTCCTCCCGTTGTGTTGCCTCTAGAAGTGCACTGCAGAGAGTAAAATGCTCACTGTCAGAGTCAAAATAAAAAAGCATGATTTATGACAGAATAAGTATAATAGATGTATAAGTGGCAATGCCGATCTTTGTCTTATCTAACCGTTTGTTTATGTTATTTTTGGGTCCTTATTAAACTGTAGTTTGCAATGAGACTGTCAAATACATATTAGCTAATTGCTAACAAGTATTGCCTCTCAATACAATTCTGGCACATTTAACGGGCCAAGTTATAATTATTTTGTCAATTAATCTAAAGTATTGGTAATGTTTGAATTTATACCTGAAAGATCTTTTTTTGCAGGACATAGTTACTTTGGGCCAGAAGAGTTCGTGGGTCAATTAGAGGTGTTTCGTTCGTGAATGAATCAGTCTTTATAAACGAATCTTTCAAGTGAACGAATCGTTCTCCTTCACTGGCACATATTTTGTCGTTCACCCAAGTCCCGCCCCTGTGAAACACGTGACTGCTTTGACAGCTTCTTTGCGACTTTTTAAAAAGTGCAGGCTATGAAAAAGCACGTTATTGGCTGTAGTGTTGGTAGTGTATCCCAGAGACTCGAATCTTTTGATTCTGTTCACCAAAAACATCCATTCAGATTCGTTCGCTAATTCATTCAGTGACCCTTTCCGTAAGGTGCAAATTTTATTTTAGATTAATCTGTTGTCGAATTTGAACGTTTGGCGTTATTCTGGACGGTTTTCGTATTGATTTTAATTTACAAAAAATGGAAATTATTAACGACAATTAATGCTTATTTTGCGTCGATTTACAAGGGAAAGCTAACTTTTATTATATATAAAATATTTATTATATATATTTATTATATATTATATAAAAGTTATATTTGTTATATTTGTTAAACACAGTACATTTCTCATTCTCAAATAAATAAATAAATAAAACCACTCCGGAGGAGTGTTCAGCATATCACTATATATTTTTTTAATTAACAAGATGCTCTCTAAGGTCTTAGCTATACATTTTGAGATTTTTGCTGTTTAATTAAACAAGATCAAACATGATTCATAATAGGCTGTCAATCATTTACCACCATTAAATACGTCTTCTAGATATCATTCAATATTGTAATCAGACTCAACCAAGAGCCCTGGTAGCTGTGCCTGATGCATAGAACAATGAAAAATAAAAAAATCCAATGGCACACCACCAACCAAAAATGTACAAAATTAAAAATAAAAAAAAAAACCTGTACCCTAACACAGTATATAAAATAACAATTTAATCTCTCAATTTGTTCATACTCACTCACTGTGAAACCTGGGCCTACTTAAATAAACACAAAGCTAATATCCTGACTGGAATTTAAGAAAGCCACTCACAAAGCTCTTGCTCAACAGCTCTCAGTCTCTCTCTGTTTTTAGTTTTTATAGCAGTCTGTTTGCCAGAATGGGGAACTCTTTGGCAGCAGTCAAACAAAAACTGTGCAAAGCTAAATCAACAAAGCCTAGCTTCAAACCATATGGTTCTTCTCTCATTTCAGTTCCTCCTGCTTTTGTAAAGTCATGTCCTTCCCTAAACCTGCTGCTGAGCTATATTACCTAACCTAGTCAAGGTAATCAAGGAAGGCTGAAAGGAAATAAAATTACATCTCCTCCAGAGATTCCAAACGCGTACCTATTATTTATATATCTATCTATGTATAGCCTTGCACATCCCTTATTACATACAAGAAGCTTTGCATCATTGCAGCTCTCATTAGTCAAAAGCACTTTTAATTTTTCCTGCAGCCCATACACATGGGCCAGCACATTGCCATGCAACAACAATTAGACCTCCATATGGAGCAATAATGCTTTCTACTCCACTCCCATTTCCTCACACAAAGATGCAAATATGCAATGTTTTACAGGTCTTGACTTTGTTTACCATGCACACAACATCATGCAACACATGAGCTAAGTCTGCTGATAAAGTCTTCGCAAAAAGTACTTCATGGTCCAGGAAACAGTGCATAAAAATAAAATCTGGGTTTCTCTCCTTCACTTTGTTAATGATGCCTGTGGTGTGTCCAACCATTGCTGCTGCTCCATCAGTACAGACTCATGCAGTTTTTCTGCTGAAGTCCTCCATGTTCAAGATATTCTAACAAGACACAAAAAATTTCCTCTCTTGTTGTTTTTTCTGGAATAAATATATTCCTGGCAAAATAGAAAGATCTCACTGATGGCATCTCCATTCACAAAATGTGCGTTGGACATAATGAGCAAGAGAAAATGAGCAAGGTGAGATTTTTGGCAAGTTACATCAGCTCTATTTTCACAGATGCATAAATGAAGCATACAAAGAATAGAACCCTGTACCTACTGTGAAACATGGAGGTGGCACAGGGTGTCTTGAATCTGTTCAGGGTACAATCAATTCTCAAGACTATTAAGGCATTCTGGAGAAAATGTGCTGCCCAGTCTCAGAAAGCTTTGTCTGATTTTCATTAGTCAATTTTCAGTTTCAATATTTATTCATTACTTTTGTCAGTTTCAAGTTATTTCAGTTCTACTGATGCACTTTGTTGCCATCTTTTTGACTATCAATATTTTTCATCAAAGCTTTTTCTTTTTTTCTATTTGTCATAAAACACAACAACAGTGAGTCATGGCTGGTAAAGGTTATATATTTTAACAATTGTTCTTTTGTACCATGCAAGAGTTTCTGTACGGCAAAATAATCTTATTTCATTCAAAATAAAACTTTCGTTTTTTATATGGGTGTGGTTAATATCAAGTCAGTTCATGCAAAAGGTGACTAAAAAATCTCTGACTAAAAGAATGAACATGGGTCTGTAGCATTAATATGATCATTTGTATATTTTGGGAGCGATTATAGGGCAGAATATCCTTTGATTTAATAAAAAAAGTAATAACATATCAATACATGTAATATTATAATATTAAAGTTATATTACAGTATTGTAATATTAAAGACAGAGAAACAAGTATAACAGGAAAAACGTTTACAGGAAATTTGTCCGACAGGTTTTTGTTGTTCTTTCAGCAGATCATTCAGTCCGTTTTTTTGGCACAGTTTTACGCCAGATGGTGTAAAGATCTGCCGGAGGCGGAAGGTGTAGAATCCATATGCAGTTTATTACCAAAAACCAGAAGACAAAATCGTAAACGGGAAAACGAAGCAATAGTCAAAAGTACCGGAAAGCAAAACGTAGCAAACAAATCCGACAAACAGCGAGCAGAAGAAAACAAGCAGGGTCAAGCATGGTAAGCATTATCAGAGGCAGGCAAAAATCAGAAGACAGAAAAACAAACAAAGTCATACACGGAAAAACACATTGGCAACGAAACACTAGTATGCAACCTGGAAGTGATGCTTCGCGAACTATGGTGTGTGCAAGCAGCTTAAATGTCTGTCTGAAACCCAGGGAGGGAACCATGTGATTGCTTCAAAACTCGGGTAAGGGCTCCCTCTGGTGTTCAGCAGTTCGAAGGCCGAACGGTCGGTCTGGGGTGGTTCATACACTGGTTTAAGAAGCGAGATGTGAAATGTGGGGGAGATGCAGTAGGTCAGAGGGAGCCATAGGTGATAGGACACTGGGTTAATGTGGCGGACAATTTCGAATCGCCCAATGAACCGCGGACTGAGTTTACAGCACAAGAGTTGGAGCTGCAAGTTCCTGATTGAGATCCAGACCCATTGTCCTACCTGGTAAGTGGGGTGCGGGTGGCAATGCCGGTCTGCTTGGAATCTCTGTCGTCGCACCTCCCTCTGCAGCCACACATGGGCTTGTTCCCAGATCTGCTGGCTATGCTTGGCCCAGTCATCCACCGCGGGGACATTGAAGGGTTCCTCTGACCAAGAAAACAAAGGTGGTTGGTAGCCCAAGATGCATTAGAAGGGCGTGAGGCCGATGGAGGAATGCGTCAGGGAGTTCTGGGCATATTCATCCCAGGGCAGAAACTCAGTCCATCTGTTTATCTCGGCTGCAGTATGTCTGAAGGAACCTCCATATTTCTTGATTCAGCCACTCAGCTTGGCCGTTAGACTGAGGAGGGTAACCTGAACTTAAGCTCACTTTAATCCCCAGTTAACCATAGAACGCCTGCCAGACTCGCGACGTAAACTGAGGGCCCCGGTTGGCGACTATGTCCTCAGGGAGCCCATAATTCCTGAACACATGGTGGAACAAGGTGGTGGCTGTCTCCAGGGTGGTTGCAGGCCTTGGAGAACTGGTCGATGGTGACCATTATAGTGGTAAACCCGTGAGAGTTGGGTAAATCTGTGAGAAAGTCTATGGCGACTTGACAAGTCTATGGTGACCAGGGTTGCTGTGGTATGGGGAGTGGCTCTAAGAGTCCCTCCGGGAGTTGATGGCTGGATTGTGACTGGGCACACATGGTGCAGGATCACGGAAGGCCACCAGAATCATTGCTGGACCAGGCATGTAGTTCTGTGTATTCCATTGCTGGGAGACTGACAGGTCCACTACATTACTCGATGGAGGAGAGGCGTTGGGTGGATGCTCCTCCCTGTGGGCTCTCTGAATTTCCTCCACCAAATTCCACTGAATGGGCCTCAGGACCACAGTGGACAGTAGTATAGGCTCAGGGTGCTGGAGTGCGTTTTGAGTCAAGTTGTCGCGATAATGCATCCGCATTTCTGTTCTTGGACCTGGGGCGATAAATGATGGAAAATTGGAACCTGGTGAAGAAGAAAGCCCATTGGGCCATTGTGATCTTCCCTGAACTTGGAGTAAACAAGAATATCCTTGATGTATGCAATGATGAACCGATTGAGCATGTCTCTGAATATTTCATTGATCAATGGCTATAAGACTGTAGGAGCATTAGTAAGTCCATAGGGCATGACTAAATATTCATAGTGGCCCCTTCAAATTCAAATTCAATATTATTCAATATATATAAATTCATATATATAATATGTATATAAAATAGAATATATATATATATATAGGAAGTGTAAAATACAACAACTGTGTTATGCAAAATTATATAAAATTATAAAGCGAACAGTGTGTAGTGTGCAATAGTGCAGGAAGAGATGGTAAAATGTGTTTTTCACAAAAACAAAGATGAATGAATCACAAAATGGCTCACATAGAGATTTCATAGGTTCTCCAGACTTTGATGAAACATATGACATTTAGTTGATATACTACTACTTACCTACTTTGCTGCCAGAGTAATGTGGAAGTGAATGTTTTTTAATGCTATAGTACTGCCAAGTGGCCAGATTTCATGAAACTTGGTGCATACCTACAGTTGCTAATAGCAACAAAGTCTACAATGTATGGCATCACTCCAACAAAATCTTTACCATGGAATTTCATTGGATGACAGTGGCTATATTATTTGCCCTTGCAAAATTCTTTGAATAAACTGTGGTCAGAACAAAAACAAGATGGCCGACACACAGGTTTCATGCTTTTCCTGGTTTTCTTTACTGTGAAGTCTCTGCTGATGGACTAGCAGTTATCAAACCCCTGATTAAAATACCTGACCATGACCCCTATCAGCTGTCCAAATATAGGCCAATATCAAACCTTCCCTTCATCTCCTAAATCCTAGCAAAGTTTGTAGAAGAGTAGTCATTCATGAAATATACAGTGCTCAGCATAAATGAGTCCACCCCATTTGAAAAGTAACATTTTAAGCAGTATCTCATTTGTATCTTCATTTGAATCTATTCCATCTGGTAAGGTAGGATTCGGACTTTTGCGTACTATTTGTTTAACTTGGCTGGTTCTAGAGTTATTTGAACTGTGTTATATTTTAAAGCTTGTTGATCCTTTAGTGTTGGTTTATGCTTCTTAGTTGTCTCAGGTGATTAATCAAGAGTAGTTTCAGTCACCCTTAAGGTGTGAATTGTGGGCAGGGCTTACTAATTTATATTGAAGGCTCTCGGTTTGCATGTAGCCCGGTCAAGACCTGTTAATAGTAAGTGTCTACTATCATACTCTCTTGTCCTGTTATATTTTTAACTCGCACTTAACCTCACTTTCACCAATGCACAGACATGTGCCTCAAACCCATCTCTGTTCTTACCTCTTACAGACACAGGCATTATTACCCACAAAGCAAAGGTCATGTTTCCAGTAATCTCATCTACCCTCCCCTGTTGTCTCAGTCTCAAACAGCGGTGGTAGGTGGGCTCTGGAACTGCCAGTCTGCTGTAAGGAAGGCTGATTTCATCTCAGCTTTAGCTTCCCACTATTCCTTCGATTTTCTGGCACTAACCAAGACCTGGATATCCCCACAAAACACTGCTACACCGACTGCTCTATCCTCTCCCTATGCTTTCTCTCACTCACCACGAGAATCAGGCAGGGGTGGTGGCACAGGTCTGCTGTTGTCCTGGAGATGGTGTTTCACACCTCTCCCCTTGTCTCATCTAACCATCTCTTCTTTTGAATTCCATACAGTTTCAGTTACATCTCCAATCAGCCTCTCCATCATTGTCATCTACCGTCCTCCTGGTCCCCTTGGAGACTTCATGGAAGAAATGGACACACTCCTCAGCATCTTCCCTTCTGACAGCACCCCTCTGACGGTCCTTGGAGATTTCAACCTCCCATCTGACAAGCTTCAGTCTTCTGGCCTTCTGACTCTTCTGAATTTGTTCTCTTTGTCATTCAACAGCTGCCCTCCAACACACAAGGGAGGAATCATCCTGGACTTGGTCTTCACCTGCCCATCCCCAGCTACAGACATGACTGCTACCCCACTTCACATCTCAGATCACTTGGTATCCTTCACTATCATTCTCCCTGTCCTACCCAAACATAACTCCTAGCATCCCTCTGTCATCCGCCGGAACCTTCACTCTATCTCTCCTTCCTCTGTAGCTTCCTGCACTCTTTCATCTCTTCCTGACTATATCTCATTTTCCTCCCTACTCCTAGACTCAGCTACAGACACTATTCTCTCCTCTCTTTCATCAAACATGGACCTTCTCTGCCCTTTATCCACTAAACACAGGAAGATTCTTGTCCTGCTCCTTGGCTGTCAGATGTGCTTCTGACCTACACATCCACCCCAACTTCATCTACATTACACAGCCAGGACTCAGCTACTCCTTCACTGAAGCATCTCTCAACCATAGCAGCAGAAGAGGTTTTGCAGATCATTCACTCCTGCAATCCCACCACCTGCCCACTGGATCCAATCCCTTCCACTATGCTCCAGAACATCTCACCTGACCTCCTGCCCTTCATCACCACAGTCATCAATGGATCCATAACATCAGGACAGGTACCAACTGCTTTTAAGCAAGCAAGGGTTATCCCTATACTGAAGAAACCTGCTTTGGATCCCTCTGACATCAATAATTACAGACTGGTATCACTTCTCTCCTTTCTTTCAAAAATTCTCGAACGAATTGTTTATAATCAGTTGTCTGACTATCTCTTGCAGAATAACCTCCATGATCCCAACCAGTCTGGTTTCAAAGCAACACATTCCACAGAGACTGCCCTTTTGAGAAACTACATGCTGCTAGATCAGCCAAGCTGTCATCGGTCCTCATCCTCCTCAACCTTTCTGCAGCATTTGACACAATTAACCACAAGACTCTCTTGTCCACCCTCAGGAGTCTTGGAATTTGTGGAACAGCATGAGAATGATTTGCTTCCTACCTGGATGGTCGCTCATATCAGGTAACAAGGAAGGGATTGACATCTGCCCCACGCAGACTCTCTACTGGTGTCCCACAAGGCTCAGTACTTGGTCCTCTCCTTTTCTCCCTCTACACCCACACTCTTGGCAAAGTTATATCCTCACATGGCTTTTCATACCACTGCTATGCTGATGACACCCAACTTATCTTCTCCTTCCCTCCCACAGCTTCTGCCCGGATCTCAGCATGTCTGGCAGACATTTCATCTTGGATGACAGCTCATCAGCTGAAACTTAATCCCAGCAAAACTTAACTGCTGGTCATCCCAGGTGATTCATCCGCAGCCCAGGATCTTGCATTATCTCTGAACAACTCAATGATCTCCTCTTCAGCCACTGCTCGCAACCTTGGGGTAACCATGGACAGTCAACTGTCCTTTTCCTCCCATGTTGCCAATGTGACATGCTCACGTTTCTTCTGTACAACATTAGAAGGATTCGACCATTCCTATCCACACAGGCTACTCAGGTGCTTGTTCAGTCTCTGGTTATTTTGAGACTGGACTACTGCAACTCTTTACTGGCAGGTCTTCCTCTGAATGCAATTCATCCACTGCAAATGATCCAAAATGCAGCTGCACGGCTTGTTTTCAACCTGCCTAAGTTCCCTCCACTGGCTTTCGGTAGCTGCACGCATCAGATTCAAAGCACTGATGCTTGCCTACAAAGCCAAGAATGGACCAGCACCATCTTACCTCAAAGATCTTATTACTCCTCGCACTGCACCTCGCTCCCTCCGATCCACCAGCACTGCCCGACTGCTCCCACCATCTCTCAGGGCAAAAGGTAGGTATTCATCTAGACTATTCTCTGTTCTGGCACCGAGGTGGTGGAATGAACGTCCCCTAGATGTCCGTACAGCAGAGTCTCTGACTATCTTCAAACCACGTATTAAGACCTACTTTTTCCTGAAGCACTTAAACTAGCTCTTATCTTTCCGTTTATGTATTATATGTTTTAAAAAAAAGCAAGAAAAACATCCAAATTTAGGTTAATGGGATCCTAAGTCTGTTACCTATTGAACCAGTGTTAATGTTTTCAATGATAGAGACTTAAAGCACGTTTGTATGTCGCTCTGGATAAGAGCGTCTGCCAAATGCCGTAAATGTAAATGTATCTCCAAAATGTTGACAAGACTAAGTTTTACATAACATCTGTTTAACTTATAACATGAAAGTGAGGTTAATAATATAACTTAAGAGAACAGAATTTTCAGTTTTACTCAAATTATGGTGATGCAAAAATGAGTACACCACACTGAAAGTCACTGCAGCAAAGCCAAATTTTATACTACAAATGTCTAATTTAACAAGAATTCAACCACAAGTGAGTCTACAGAGATGTCCAGCAGACAGTTGACTATAATACCCCTTCCCATTTCATGCTGTCAGCAATGGCACCACATGGAATAGAAATGTCAGTATATATAATAGAAGACCTGAGAATAGAAGACCTGAGAAAGAAAATAATTTCTTTACACCAGAAAAGTGAAGGCTGCAAGATCAGCAAAGCTTTACTTATCAGTCAGAATACTGTAGGAAAAAAGTGGTACAAACATTTAAAAAAGATGGAACTGCAACCATCTCACAGAGACGTCCAGGTTGTCCACGGAAGTTAACACCTCGACAGGAGCGTCTTCTGCTGAGAAGCGTTCAAGAAAATCGGCATGCAATCTAAAGAAGTAGAAAGCCAAACTGGGGTGACTGTTTCCCGTGACACAATACGGCGTACACTGCAGAGGAATGGCATGCATGCGTGCCGTTGATGAAAGAAGCCTCTCCTAAAGCCCACCTAGAGTTTGCCAGGGCCCATGCTGACAAAGATGAAGACTACTGGGACTCTATACTCTGCAGTGATGAGACCAAGATAAATGTTTTTGGAACTGATGGCCTCAAAACTGCATAAGTGCTGCTGGTGTCAGGGAGCTGCATTTCATTGATAGCATCATGAATTCACAGATGTACTGCTCTATACTGAAGGAGAAAATGCTACCATCACTCCGTGTCCATGACAATGATCCTAAACACAAGACCAAGGCCACTGTTGGATTTCTGAAGAAAAACAGGGTGAAAGTGATTCAGTGGCCAAGTATGTCTCCTGATCTGAACCCAATCGAACACCTATGGGGAATTCTGAAGAGACAAGTTGAGCATTACTCTCCATCCAGCATCCAGTCTCTAAAAGAGGTCATTATTGAAGAATGCAAAAAGATAGATGTTGCAAAATGTCACCAACTTGTTCATTCCATGGCTAGAAGACTTGGTGCTGTCATTAAAAATCATGGACGCCATACAAATTACTACATGTAGTAGTTTTTGTTGTGGGGTGTACTCGTTTTTGCACCACCCTAATTTGAGTAAAACTGAAAAATACGTAATCTAAGTTATATTATTAACCTTACTTTAATAATAAGTTAAACAGATGTTATATTAAACTTAGTCTTGTCAACATTTTAGAAACTGTTTTTGTCTTCATTGAGATATTGTTTAAAATGTTTACTTTTCAAAGGGGGTGTACTCATTTATGCTGAGCACTGTATAAGTTAGGATTTAGGCCTAATCAGAGCACAGAGACAGCACTGGTTAAAGTGGTAAATGACCTGTTACAGGCCTCTGATCAGGGTTGTGTCTGCTGGTGTTACTTGAACTTTTGACACCACCGACCACACTATTCTACTTGATAGGCTATAACATGGAGTTAAGGTCAAAACTAAATAAATTGAACAGCATACTGTGACATCTTGCATTTATACACAAATCCAAACACCTCACTAAAGTGTAGAACATACAAAATAAAAACAGGATTATTCCTACCTAAAGAATGCATGTACTTTATGTAAGAATAAAGTATGTTTTTAAAGGAACTGCTATTAAAAGGAAGTGTTAGCCCAGCACATTATTAATTCACACAATTTAACCATTAATAACATGGAAAAAAAAATCCTATTATTTTTACTTACTGCTATTTGCAAAGTGCCTGTGGATACATAATTATCAATTAATTGGTGATTCAAGTTATAATGTATAATAAAACCAAATGTAACCTAATATGCATATATTATTTCATCAGAGGATTCACCCAAAACAAGGTTTATGAAGAACTAATCAAGTCAAGAAGATGAGGATCAGACTCAGTTGATGAACCTCATTCAAAAAATAATCCAAAGATCATTGTTCAAGAAAGAATATATGACCAAATAAACATTCATTCACATACTGGAGTGCAAGCACACAAACAAGTTCATACACAAACACACTCTGCACACACATTCTCTTTTGTTCTCTATTAGGTTTGTCAGGGATGGCAGGTGAGGACCCAAATGCAGGACACAGTCCGAGTTCAAACTTAGAGTCTTTATTAAGAATGGCACAAAAAATGGCAGAGTTCAGTCAACTCCAATAGAAAAAACTGAAAAAAACCAGGATGCAGCAGGCTGGTAGAATCAGTAAAAGAAAGCCATACAGTCCAATAATCCAAAATCCAGAAAGCAGGTTAAACGTAGGACAGGCAGAGTCATTAGCAGCATACAGTCCAATAATCCAAATCCAGAAAGCAGGTTAAACGTAGGACAGGCAGAGTCATTAGCAGCATACAGTCCAATAATCCAAATCCAGGAAACAGGTTAAACATAGGGCTGGCAGAGTCATTGATTGAAGGAAGGCAGAGACAAACCAGGCAGCCAGGAACTGAAGAAAAGGGCAGGATGCCATCTCAGAAGCTCAAGGCTGACTGAAGAGACCATCTGGCAAGGAGCATGGACTGCTCGCTAGCTTATATAGGACTGAGGAGCATAAAATGGCGGAAACCGGAAATGAGATCGCGAAACCGGAAGTTGTGTCCCGGAACCGGAAGTAGCAACAAGGAACCCGGAAAAGCATGCCTGACAAGTTTGTGTTGTGAATGTGAAAATAAAGAGTTAACTGTTAGAAAAACATCTGGGTGTGTTTGAGATTTTATTGCAAATGACAGGTTATGTGATGTTAATGTACCCATAAATGGAATGAGATAAGAGGCTACTTAACTTCAACCTATGTTTTATATAAGCAGAACAAAGAGACATTCAAGGAGAGGTGTGTGAATGTTCTCCAAGTAGTTTGAAATTCTGGGTTTTCGGTTCATATCAGTCAGATCAGAAGTAACTAGTAACTAGCTACTTTAGTTTTTTCATTAGATACTTTTTTACTCTTACTAAAGTAACTATTAAGATTGTTACTTTTACTTTTACTTGAGTAAATATTTCCATAAGTACTTGTACTTTTACTTGAGTACAGATCTTGGATACTCTACCCACCTCTGACTGTAATGCCTTACTGTCTGGATGATCCAGTAGGTACATAAGCAAGCTCCAGTTAGTTCAGAATGCAGCAGTTTGAGTTCTAACTAGAACCATTAGATATGAACACATCACTCTTCCACACTGCATTGGCTCCCAGTTAAATTTCGGATTGGTTATAAAATACAACAAATGACATATAAAGCACTGAATTGTCTTGAGCCAAAGTACCTGAGCAAACCTTTGTTTTTTATGATCTGCCACACCTACTTCGATCAAAAAGTGCAGGCTATTTGGTAGTGCCTCAAGCAGTAAAGGTTACATCAGGGGGCTGAGCTTTTTCTGCACATTTTTTTTTGCACATTTTGATGCCCTAACTCTGGATGGAGTCTCGATGCTTGGGGATGCACTCTGCTGCTGGGGATGGCGCCATGTGGACAGTTTTGAGACTCATGGGACTGCTGTGGTAGAACCACTTCGAGATCATGGTGCTTTCTTTGAACTACTGTTGTGGCAGTTTGTTTTGCACTCGGGTGAACATTTGAAGACTTCAGCAGGAAGAAATTAGCATTAAATCTAAAATGAACTCAGAAATTACGCTGACCTATAAGTTGCTCAGGAACACTTCATTGCACAATTCCACCTCACTATAAACAGTGGTAAAAAGGACATTATAAATAATCTCACTCTATGGTGTCACCCAAATGAGGGTGGGTTCTCTTTTGAGTGTGGTTGCACTCAAGGTTTCTTTCTCATATCATGTCAGGGAGTTTGTCCTTGCCACTGTTGCCTCAGGTTTGCTCATTATGGATAACTATTTATTCTTAAACTTTTTCTTAAACATTTTAATTCTATATCTTTATATTTCTGTAAATCTGCTTTGAAACAATACAATGTTAAAAGTGTTATACAAATGGAGTTAGGGCTTTAAAATTAGAGTGACTGTCTTTTGAAACACTGGTCGACTGATATTCACTTTTTCAGTTGCCATAGCCAGTGCCGATATTTAAAGAGTAGGGAGGCCAATGTTCAATTTGTTGCTGATTTTTTTACCGATACCATTTTACTATGTTACAAATGACAATACCATACATTAGCTTAACCCTTTCACCCTGGAGATGTGCCGGGGTGAGCAACATGAGAACAACATGAGAACTTCTGTTGCCCAGAGCCAGGCCTTGTTTGGGAGAAGTGGGCACTTTAAGAGCCCACTGTGGAACATGATGTGGGAATGAAAGTTTTTAAGAAAATGTCACACAAACAGGTATGGGTAATAAAAATATAGTTTATTAAAAACATAATGATAATAGACCTTTCAGCAGGACTGCATTAGGACAGGGCTAGTGGGGCTGTAGTCATAGGACTATTTGCAGGGTATAGTCAGTCTCAGATGAAGAGTCCTTGCTTGAACTTAGACCATGGAGGTGAGCCGGAAGGAGTGATGGGTGCATAGTTCATTTCAGTCTGAATGGAAGCATGGGATACATTTACAGCTGGCAGGATGTAATAGAATGAGGGGGGGATTCCAGAGGAATAGGAAAGATGCAGAGTTGATCCAGTAGGGCCATTAGGTCAACAGCCAAATGAGCCAGCTGGTGAAAGAGATGCTGTCCTAAATTAGAGCGGTTGAACCCACGATTGAAGGAGGATCTAGTACTGGAAGCTGGTAACAAACAAATAGAGGAAATATGAATATTTTTCAGGGAATAATCAGCGCACAATGTAGTGCATACAGACCTATAAAGCATAGTAGTGATAAGCATAAGAGGCACATACAATCTAACGTCCAAGAATATGCAGTTATTGAGCACTTTAGAATAAAAAAGAACAGGAGAAAAGGAATACTCACACATGATAAAGGTAATCCAAAAGGGAGACTAACCAGGGAATGTCTGCTCATCTTGGTGTCTGGAAGAAGTGACCATACACCCAGTGTCTAAAACTATGTAAAAGAAAGCCACCAGCAGCATGAGAATGGAGGGCTTGCATGGCTCAGGATATCACTGAGTCACCCATTCCCACTAACCTTTCTTGTCTGTGTTCCAACAGATCACCAGAGAGCTTTGGGTGTGAGCAGAAATAGGATGACTGGCTGACTCCAGCATTGCTGGAGTCAGGTATGCTAAGTGGAGGGGGTCAACACTGACCAAAGTCCACCAGCATTGTACTTCATCTGTGGCATGTTCTTGTACCAACAAGCAAAGCACGAGCACCATGCCCTTTGGGGCCCACAACACCCTCAGCAAATTGTGGGATCAATTTCTCTGGCCTGGAATGGTCGCAGAGGTCCTACACTACTCTTGCTATCGCTAACCCTTTCTAATGCCTGGATGCACACCTCTAAAACTAAAAAAAGAAATAAATTAAAAAAAGAAACAATTGCTTTATTCCTCACACCCAGTTTGCCCAAGCATATCTGCACTGCATGCTACCATGCTCGCACCCTTCACCCTCACCTCTAAATTGAAAATAAAGAGCACTTTTCCACCTATCTCTGGTTCTGGTGTGTCTGTGTTCAGCCTGTCATAGCTGCAGTATTGCTACATGCTCTAGTTCTGGATCATCAACTGGAGGATTCTCACTGCTGCTGAGGATGGCCCCATGGTGACGGCCTGTAGATACATGGGAATGCTGTGGATAATACCACTTGGAGACCGTGGTGTTGTTGTTCCTGTCTCCAACATTGAACATTTGCTTGGCCGGAAGACGTTTATGTTAAATGTATAATAAATTCAGAAATTATACAGATGCTCATACTCATAAGTTGCTCAAAAGCTCCTGGGTACACAATTCCACTTGACTATATACAATTGTAGAAAGTGAACTTAATCACACTCTCCGGTGTCACCCATATGAGGATGGGTTGTCTTTTGAGTCTGATTCCTTTCAAGGTTTCTTTCTTATATTGTTTCATAGAGTTTTCTCTTGGCATCATTGCCTCTTCCTTGCTCATTAAGAATAAATATAAATTTTTAACTTTGTCATTTTATTCTGAATTTTTTATATTCCTGTAAAGCTGCTCTGTGACAATATCAGTTGTTAAAAGCACTATATGCATTTGCCATTTCAATAAGCTTTTGCAATATCACAGCATTTATTTCCATCCAGTGTTACTTTGTATCTTGCCAAGATCTTGCCAACACTGCCCCCACAGTCTTAATAGGCATCACTTTAGCAGACTATCTTCTTACCCTGATGTGTCCATCACTCTGGAACTGGATAAATCTGGACTCATTAGACCACGTGACTGTTTTCCATTGTTCCAGTGTCCAATTTTTATGCTCCCTAGCAAACTTGAGCCATATTTTTATTAGCCAAACTGCTAAAAGGTTTTCTTAAGGTTACACAGCTGTTTAGTCACAACTACTTAAGTTCTCTTTGCATTGTGCATGTGGAAATGCTTCTACTTTCACTATTAAACATTGCTGTGAGTTATGCTGTTGTTTTTTAGATTTGATTTCACTACATGTTTACGTGATCTCCGATCACGATCATTCAATGTGTTTTTCCGACCACATTTCTTCCTCAAAGATGATGGTTCACATGGAATAACATTAGGATGGTTGGGGTCCCTGAGGATACTGTCATCAACACTACAGTTGTCACTACACTGCTTAAGGAAGCCTTTAAACTGGATGAAACGCCACTGTTAGACTGGGCACATAGAATCATAGAAGCCATGGGTAGTGTTTTTATCCAGTGTTAACAGGATAACGGGGTGAAATGAAACTAATGTGATAAGTTTCTGTTTTGCAGTAATATCATAATATCAGTGTGTGTTTTCTCACTCTTCCTGTTACATAATGGGGTATATCATTATTAGAAGTGCCTACTGTCATATATTAAGATTTTGTGGGAGTCATCGATCTCTCAGCTTCAGGTTAAGCTCAGGTTATTCTCCGAGTTGATGTCACAGTTTTGTGGCAGCAGTGTTTTTTCTCTTGTTCTTGTATTGTTGTCTCCCTTTTGGAGACTTTTTTTAAAAAATCTTTTTTGGGGGGTGTTTGTTCATAGGTCTGTGTGTGTTTAGGGAGGAGGGGGGTCCTGGACATTTGGAAGTATTTATTTGTTCTTAAATTCATTTATACTTAAATGTGTTCTTTTAAGTTGAATTCCGGTATTCCTGGTGTAGGAACATCTGTCCATTTCATTAGCTGGAATATACGTGGCATGAGTATCCCATCTAAACGTGGTAAAGTTTTTAGCCATTTGAAACGGCTTAACTCAGACATAGTGTTTTTGCAAGAGACACCTCTCAAATTTAAAGATCATTACAGGCTGCAGGCTCCATGGATAGGGCATGTCTTTCATTCTAACTTTAATTCTAAATTCAAGAGGAGTTTGGTATTGATGGTGTGCATTTTTCTACAGTGGTTTTGTACCAATTCATTTTGCTATATTATTAAATAAAAATCTATGATTATTTTTTATCTTTAAATAGGGTTGAAAGATATGTGGATCTAACAGCAATACGTTATTTTCTACCAACTTATTTTGATGCCATTTATGTTCTAATTTTCTTGTGGTCTGTTTTAAGGTGGACATGTGACCATTATACCAAAGTGCTAGTTTCTTCTCATGTTTTTCTAAGAATTACATGGATCTACATTATCTAAGTTGCAACATAACACTGACTTAAGTAATCAGTCACCTCTTCAAGTTATGAGAGGTCAGACTGTGATCCAATCATGGATGATAACTCTAGACAGACTATTGTATATATTATATATACACACATTATAAGTGAGATTAGATAATAGTCTGAGATAGGTTCCAACTGTGGAAATTTGACTGTATTTTCTATATTTAATCAGAATGTATCAGTGTGTATGAGATCAAGAGTGTGACCATTATGAGTGGGACCTATTACATTTTAATTAACTCCTATTGAATCTAGGATCCTTCCCATTAGGCGAGTCTGATGCATATAACTATATCCGGGCACATTAGCTTCATTTAATGCTACATACTATTATGATTTATCCATGTTTTTTTTTTTTATTAAACCTAGTACAATAAACTACTCATCAGTAATAGTAATTATTAAAGGTATTAATTAATAAGTAATAATAATAATATTTAACAGTCCTAGCTTCAGCTCAAAGGTGCTATCTGTACATTCATGATTGTACAGATTTAATTTTATGCTAATCAGGTTGCTAAAATGAATATAGAGTTTCTACATTTTTGTTTAACTCACAGAACAGTCACAGTTTCAAAACTGTAAAACCTGTGATGACTCATTGCAGCTAGCAGATGGTTGGCCAGGTCTCCCTGGCCTTGGCTTTAGATGGTCAGTGATTAACTAAGCCTGTTCTAAGGTTATGTGCTAAACTGCAAGAAATGAGAGCAACACCTTCCCAAGTTGGATAGACACTGTCCCACCCTAAAAGGCAAGCTTTGCCCTCAAAACGGCTCCAATTATCTGAAACAATTATTTTTAGACAAGCTGTCTGATTTTATGTTGAACCACTGTTGAATGAATGTTACAATAGTAGTGGCTAACATCTTTATTAATAAGCACACACAAACACCAGATATTGTGAAAGGAGTTAATGACTGTTTGTAGTTTCAGTGTGTAACTAGTTAACTATGGGGTCATGAAGTGGAATAAGAAATTTGCTAAAAGAATTATGAAAGGATATACAAATATTTCTATAGAAGTTTCTCAAACTGCTTTCTCATTATGAAAAAAAAATCCACAGTGCAGACCACAAACAGGGAACAATACAAATTTTAAAAAGTTTCCAAAAATGATGAGAACAGTCAAGATGTATAAAATATGCTCTTATAGTAGTCCATTCAAATATTTGTGGAATCTGATGCACTGGCATCAAATCTTCAATCTTCAATCTTCCTTCCCTCTCTGCCGCAGGCTCCTGGGTTTTCCATTATCTGTCTTCTTCTTTTTGAATATGGCTCCAAAGCTACTTTCTTCTCCCAAAGAGGTGATGGTGCGTTCCTTAAACTTAGTTTTGGGCTCTGGGGGAACATCTGAGGATGTGGACGTAGAACCTCCACTTTCTTTCTGTGGCAGCTGCAAATCCAAATTTTCACTGCAGATAAAATCAACAAATTTTAAAGTACAAATAAATAAACTGAGAAAAGATCATCACTGTGATATTTAGTGTATTTCATGGACAATAGGAGTATTGGTTATATCCTTAAACACACAGGCACATCAAATTACATATCATCAGCATGTTATCTCTACAAATTTGATAAAGTATTTACAATGATATTTTTAACAGTACAGTACTCAGTGTCAAATTCAGTAACAATATACTTACAATGGATCCTCATCCTCCTGAATCTGTTCCCAGTCTCCATATGGGTTTGCCTTTTTGTTTTTTTTAGCAGGGGGTTCATTCTTTTCTGTATGCACAGATGATTCTACAGTCCCTCCATCTTTTTCCTCTTCTTGCAATTCTTTAACTTTAGTTTCTTTTCCATCATACGCTGGTGGATCTGTTATTTCTTCCTTTCTTTTCTGAAGAGAATGTACTCTTTACTTTACAATTTACCATTATGTAGAGACTATTATGTAGTATTACTTTAGGCATTAAACAGACTGGATAACACAAGGACCTTACTACTAATAGTTTGAGAATGGCTATAAACTTATTTTCTAATTTTTGTAAAATATATTTCCCAGGGCAAATGCAAAGTGAGCAAACAGAATAAAAATCTAAATCAAATGAATATTTGGTGTGACTACCCTTTGGCTTCAAACCAACTTCAATTCTTACAGTTGCATACTTTGTACACTTAAACAAATTTAGGGTTTTTTGTAGGATCAGAGTCAATGTAGGGTGAAACACAGTCATTAGCTAAAACAGAAACAACTGTGTAGAAAGCTTAAAACTAGGTGAGGAACAGCCAAAATCTACTACTAATGTGGGTGGAAGATAAAAGAGTTTCATGTCACAGGTCATACACCATGGCAAGACTGAGCACACAACAAGACACAAGGTAGTCATAGATAGTCTCTCCCAGGCAAAGATTTTAAATCAGACTGGGGTTTCAAGATGTGCTGTTCAAGCTATTATGAAGAAGCACAAAGAAAGAGGAAATGTTGAGGACAGTAGACACAGCGGTCAGCAAAGGAAACTTAATGCAGCAGAAGAAACTTAATACATCATGCTTACTTCCCTTTGACATTGGAAAGAACTGGCAGAAGCCAGTGGGACCCAGGTATTCCCATTTACTGTCTATAGAGGTCTGGCAAAAAAGTGGTCTTCATGGCAGAAATGCAGCCAAAATGGCATACCTCCGATGTGAAAACAAAGCTAACTCAACCATGTGCGAAAACATACAATAGGAATTGGGGTGCAGAAAAATAGCAGCAGGTGCTCTGAACTGATTTGCATTTCTGCAAATGGAGCTGGAGATTTGGTCAGGATTAATAGTGTCCCGAATGCTGAGAAATACAGGCAGATCCTTTTCCATCAAGCACATCAAGCAGATCATTTTCCATGTCATCAGGGAGTTGCCCCAAATTTATTCTGCAGCAAGACAACGACTCTAAACATACAGCCAATGTCATTAAGAATTAAAGTGAAGAAGGAGTAGTTCTGGAAGTGATGATTTGGCCCCCACAGAGCCTTGAGCTCAACATCATTGAATCTTTCTGGGATTACATGAAGACACAAAGGGATTTAAGCAACCTATATCCACAAAGGATCTGTGTTTAGTTCTCCAAGATATTTGGAACAACCTACCTGCCTTCCTTCAAATACTGTATGCAAGTGTACCTAGAATAATTGTTATTGTTTTACAGGCAAAAGATGGTACACATTTCACTGATTTTGTTCTCTTCTGTTCATTTACTTTCAATTTTGTTAATTGTTAAAAAGAAACTATTAACACTTCTATTTTTGAAAGCATTGTCACTTAACAGCATTTTTTCACACCTGCCTAAAACTTTTGCATAGTACTGTGTATATAGTTTCTTACCCTGAAGCTAATTTTGGATGCATGGAACTGTTTGGTATTTGGAGCCTCTTTGCCAGAGTGGGATTCTGGCTGAGACATAAGTTCCTCATTTGTTTCAGCTGGGCTTCCCCCTTTAGGGGAAAACACAGATGGCTTTTCCCATGTAGACTCTGGAAACAGAGAAAATGACTAATACATTGGTTTCCTCTGACAAACAGACAAAACCTGTAGAAAGCTTGTATTAGAACCAAATACATAGACATTATGATAAAAACCCTATTGTGGACAAGATTTATTTAACAGTTTTACATAATATGTTATATGTTTTTGATTATACATTGCTGTGAATAACAAATGCTACAGGTATGGCAACCTGTCTACACACTGTTGCATCATGTCACTATAGTTACAGTAATTTACACTTACAATATTTTACCTTCTGTCATTTTTTTTGTATTTCCAGCTGTTGCAGTTGTTTGCCACATTCAATGTTGCAATGCTACATATTGTTTTTAAAGGTTATAGCTTTTTTAACATGTGTACAATAACAATGCATGAGGTTTTGTTTTTGTAAGTTTTCTTTGTCAGTTATGACATGTAGAGATAAGTGCATTCATGTGTATAAAGTTTAAATCAAATGCACATTAGAACTCTTTTAGTGGTTTAAGCAAATAAAAACAGATAAGCAGGTAAGCAAATATAAACTGGCTTAAAACCTGATTTGGGTGCAGTTATACCTGCAATTTTATGACTATTTGTGAATATTTGTTATCCAGAATCATGATGCTTACAATGCAAGATAACTACCTGATATACATGGGGTATATCTTGTGTAAATCTGAACTCACCTCCAGTCTTTGTGTTATAGTAGTACATATATCCCTCTGGGCTTGTAGCTTCCATCCATACACTCTGTAAAATGTGCTCAGTATGTAAATTCTAATATTGTATTACTATATAAAAAATTTTATTAACTTATTTATTACATATGAATTACCTAATATTATATTTGATATTCAACTGTTAAAGATACATATATCTTTCACAATTGAATACAAATATTACAAATATTAAATAAAATATTCACCTTAGACTGGTCTGTAGCTGATGACACACTTTGACCTTGAAATCCTTCTGGTATCTCCCACTGAGACTCTAAAATCAATGATATATTTAAGTTGTTTGTGCACAAAACATGTCAAATTTGTCAACATATTATCTGAAGTGTTTAATTGTTTTGCACTGTATGCAGGGAAACATCAGATTTAGGTAGAAACCAACCTCCAGTTGTTGTGTTGTAGTAGTAGATTTGTCCATTGTCAGTTGTTCCTTGTACCCAGTCATTAGATTCACTTTTGCTGTCAGGTTCTGCAGTATCTCCAACCTCAGATATCTGAGCTTTAGCTTGAGCCTGAACAGGAGTTTCTAAATAACATTGTAGAACAATCAACAAGCCATATGGAGATACAAAACTGTATTATGCATATATACATGAATTATATACATGAGCAATGAAAACAGAAATGACTATTTGCACAATTCTATGCTTACTTATGGTTCTGCCCCACATGACCAAACTGTTCCTAATAAGTTCATTTTCTTAGTTAACTCAATGGACCAGTACAATTTTGTTATGCTGTAAGACTATTCTAATAAGAGGAAAATGTATTATTTTGTTGTAATTTTTTGACAATTCTGCATAGTATTGAAAATGGGTGTGCATACAGATAACCTAACTCCTGCCACAACTTCATAGATTCACCACTGTCAAAAATGTACATCCAAAAAAAAAATTGAGTAATGTTAAAATGACACATTTTCTGTATATAATGTTACCTGCTTCAGCTTTTAGTCTTTTCATGTCTTCTTCATATGCTTTCATAGCAGCCTCTTCCATTGCTGCAAATTCCTTGGACATTTTTTGCACTTTCTTGGCTTTTTCCGTGCTGTTCTTTTTAATCTGTAATAAACATGAGAGGAATGGTGAAAAATATTTGGTCGTATGCATGATCACCACACACCCATCTCTTATCTCCACACAAATATACCATGGCTTACGATGATACCATTTTGCCTCAATCTTTCATTAGAGCAGCCCCTACTGGCCTTTTAGGTACCTGCAATAACAGCGGAAAGGGAATATGTCTGCTTTATAAGAGCCTTAGGGCTTCTTAAATGTGGCAAAAGGCTTTAACTTACCTCTTCGATTTTGGCGGCAACATTTTGTTTGTGGTTTTTTCCTCTCTCGTGAAATTCTATGCTCTGTTCCGACATAACAAAAAGAACAAACTTATTAAATATGTCAAGGGTCGACAACTATGTTACAGCAACAGCTATAATACTAACTCTAGATTTAGGGAAATGGCTCCAGGAATTTGGACTACTCACAGGCTTGTTGTCTGCAATCCAGCACTTGCAATATTGACAGAATTTTTTGGGCTGGGATTTCCAGTAGTCCGCCCTGCATTTAAAAAAACAACAACATGGTTGCACGTATTCATAACTCTCAACACGAGTTTATTCACGTGACAGAAGACAGAATGCCCATAGAAGATAAATATAATACGTTTGAGAAAAACAATCATATATGCAATTAAAAATTTACTGTTCAATTTACTGTTACTTACATTACTTTCGTAATTTATTGTAGAGTGTCCATTAGATGCTTTATCTTATCTAACTACATAGCCAAGTTATATTGGTCGCATGGGTATGACGTTTCGGATTGTGCGACGCTTATAGGGAGGAATCTCTGAAAGTATCTCTGAACTCCGGACTCGGTGTCACTGTCACTACTCCATCCGTACCGGGAACACGATTTGTACTGCGCATGTGCGGAAACTCATGTGCGGGTTTTTTTTGCTGTCACTTCCTGTCATCACCAACGTTTTTACGACAGTCTAGCGAAATAGATTCTTTTGCGTTTTATACAGCTTCAAGATTTCAGAGAAATTTCTGACAATTTTGCAAATCGTCTGAAGGTGAGGCGGGCGTTAATCAATGAATAATTAAATTGAGTAAATAAATAAATATTTTGTGTGTTTCTTAGATGCAGATGCAAATGTTAAAGTATGCTGAAATAAGTTGAACAGTTAAGTAGAACATGAATGATGGAAGGAATTCATTATTTATAAATAAATAAATTGAATGAATAAATAAGTATCTTGTGTGTTTCTTAAATGCAGACGTATGCTCAAATAAGTAGAACATATCTTTACAAAATTAAATATTAAATGTTTTTATTAGTAAATTTACATTTATGAATATAGAATTTAGCAAAAATAAAAATAAAATTTTTATTTGATTAGAACATATTTGTCACTCTCCTCTCCCTTGCAATTAAAGATTCCCAAAAAAAAAGTCTTTGTCTTTAAAAGAAAAGCAGAAATCATTGCGATGTCCAGCTGCAGAAAAGGTCCTCTACGGGACCAATTTAGCTGGTCTGATAGTCCAACAGCTGAACACACTCCTCTGATGTTAGGGTGGACCTCCAGTGGTATTGGAGCTGATTGATAATGTGCAGGGACCACCGTCCCATACACAATGCCAGGTCCTCTGACCTTGACAAGTCTGTTCCCGCAATGTTCACCAGCTCCCTGAGTGTCACAACCCCTGAGAAGATGAGAGCCCTGGACAGTGCAGGGGTGATCACACCTGAGATGTCCAGACCGCCACTGTACACCAGGGACTCCTCCAGCAGCCAGTGTACTGTTCTACAGTCTTTGTTTTATTTTTTTTTAATTTTTTTTTAAAAAGTCTATATCTGGTGCCAATATTCACTCTTCATCCTGTCAGTGTCATTTCCCCGTCCATTCTCTGGCTGCTCAGAGAGCTTTGGCAGGTCCTTAAGAAAACTTTCCTCCACCATCTGTGCCCTGACTGCTCACTGCTGTACAGCTTGGAATAGAAGCTGACTGTCTGCTCATGAATTTCAGTGTACTCTGATAAGAGATCCCCTGATTCTGTTTGCATAGCATTTATAAGTTTTCTATCCATTCTGTTGCTCTAAACCAAAGAAAAACTTAGATGTAGCATCCATCTTAGTCACGCTTTTAAAGCTTGAGTGGACATTCACCCCCTGTGTTGTAATGTGAGGTTGTTCATTTTGCCCTTCGTCATATGTCCTCGATCTTCTCTGGCCTCCAAATGTTGCAGTTACACTATTCCTATCTGCAGAGCTTTCAGAGATTAGAGAGTGTACTGTTGACAAAATACTTTAATTTGTGGTTTAGTCACATCTCACCACTGTTGTAAAGAGCTAAAAGCTGCCTTCTCAGATTTAATATAATTCCATGAAAAAACTCTTTAAAATTAATGTCTACTAAAATTGTAGTGTTAAAATGCTAGTAGGCACTCCTAGGTTTTACATTTTTTACTTATAGTACACCGTACCATGCTGTGGTCAGAGATGCCTGCTGGAACAATAAAACACCTTATAAACATTTTTGTAAAAAACTTAATTTTATGTTTTAAAAAAAATCCAATCTTGCCAGGGAGAGTGCATAATCTATGAAGTGGGCCCACTGTGTACTGTCTCTGTTTTGTTTTGTTTTGTTTTATTTTCTCTATATATATACCTTAACTGAAAACAAGATGGTGGTATGGCTGTAACATGAATAAAAATGCAGCTTTTTGCTGTAAGCTCATGGTGGTTGCTTGTGTGCCTACATCAACACAGAGTGGTGCAAGAACTCTGTGGTTGTTTCTAGTTACTGCTCATTGCTAATGGAGTTTGTGGCTATTAAATGCAGACCATTTTATGTACCACAGGAATTCACCATTCTTTTCATTGTAGGAGTGTACATTTTCCCCAGTGCTAGTGCTACAGAGGCACTATGTGAACTCTATGGGGCTGTTAATGATCTGCAGAACGCTCACCCTAATGGCCTGTTTATTTAGTTTAATTCAATTTAATTAATTTGTGTAGCTTTTTAACAATGGACATTCTCTCAAAGCAGCTTTACAGAAGTATAGAAATAGAGAAAGAAAAAAAATATGAAGTTTAAAATAAAGTTACTTGTTTTATCCCTATTTTATCCCTAATTAGCAAGCCTGTGGTGATGCTGGCAAGAAAAAACTCCCTGTTATGATATGAGGAAGAAACCTTGAAAGGAACCAGGCTCAGAAGGGAACCTATCCTCATTTGGGTGACACTGGACAGTAAATAATGTAAATGTAATTAAATAATATCCTTTTTATAACAGCAACCAAGGGCTTATGGGGAACTATTAGGTCAGTGTAGTTTCTGAGTTCATTATAGGCACTAATTCCTTGCTGTCGCAAGCTGACAGATGTAATGGCAGATCCGTGATGGTGTGATAGTCCCCAAGTGGCTCTGTCCATGGCTGTCTCCTGGTCACAGGCTGTTCACACAGATCCATCCACAGCATCAGTGAGCAACACCAAGCGACGAGACTCCAACCAGGGGTAGAGTCAGTGGTCACACTTGAATCTCAGAACACTTAGAGCTCAGGGAGTGGGATGTATAGCTCGACGGTGAGAGAGAGAGAAAAGAAATATTAAGTATGCTTGTGATCATTTGACATTTAAAGACGATGTAGATTATGTGTAAAGTGCAGGCAGGGACTTCAGCAAGACTAGCTATGACACCCAGAAGGTGACAGACATGAAGGCTTCCCAGGACATAAAGCGCCCAACCACTTCACAGTCAGCAAAACTGAGCGACTTGCGAGGGTGGTAAGGTGATAGCATCCAAACATCCCAGTACATCAAACACTCTATGCAAATGAGCCTTCTAGATCACATGAAAAGCTTGACTAAACAAATATGTCTTCAGCCTGGACTTAAAAAGTGAGACTGTGTCTGAATCCCAAACACTAATTGGAAGGCTGTTCCATAAATGTGGGGCTTTGTAAGAAAAAGCTCTGTGCCCTGCTGTAGCCTTTGCTACTTGAGGTACTTCCAAATAACCTGCACCCTTTGATCAGAGTAGGCATGGCAGATCAGAAATAACCAAGGGATCGCTCAGGTACTGTGCTGTGAGACCATTTAGTGCTTTATAGGTCAGCTTTATAGGGAGCCAATGCAGTGTGGCTAAGATAGGAATGATGTGTTCATATCTTCTGGTTATAGTTAGGACTCTAGCTGCTGCATTCTGGACTAACTGGAGCTTGTTTATGCTCCTACTGGAACATCCAGACAGTAAGGCATTACAATAATCCAACCTAGAGGTAACAAAAGCATGAACTATTTTTGCTCCATCATGAAGTGACATCATATTTTTTATCTTAGCAATATTTCTGAGCTGAAAGAAGGCTACCCTAGTGATATTATCTACATGAGCTTCAAACGAAAGACCAACCAATCACACCAGTCAATAATCACACCAAGATCTTTTACTGCTGGACATGATGAAACAAAAAGAACATCCACCGTTACTGTGTAATCAGAAAGCTTACTTCTACTGTAGCTGCATATGGTCCTAATACGAGCACTTCTGTCTTGTCAGAGTTAAGCAGGTGGCAGTTAGTAAGCATCCACTGTCTAATGACATTCTTTAGTCTTAAGCTGGTGTCTCTCATTGTTGACGAATAATTGCACCAAGGGAAAAGCAGTGGGCCTAAGACAGAACCTTGTGGAACACCGAACATAACCTTGGTATGCATAGAGAAGTCACCATTTAGATCTACGAACTGATAACGATCAATCAAATAAGACCTGAGCCAAGAGAGGGCTGTTCCTTTAACACCAACATGTTATAGCCTATCAAGTAGAAAAATGTGGTCAATTGTGTCAAAAGCTGCACAAAGATCCAGTAACACCTGTAAGGAGACACGACCCTGATCAGAGGCCATTAACAGGTCGTTTACCACTTTTAACCACTGCTGTCTCTGTGCTATGATGAGGCCTAAATCCTGACTGATACATTTTATGAATGTTATTCATATTGTAAGTATGAACATAACTGCTGTGCTACACCCATTTCTAGGATCTTGGAGATCAGATTTGATATTGGCCTATACCGTAGTTAGACAGCAGACAGGGGTCGAGGTCCATTTTTTAAATCAGGGGTTTGATAACCGCTAGCTTAAAATATTTAGGCACATAGCCAGTGCTAAGGGAAGAATTTATAATTTTGAGAAAGGGTTCAGTAGCTACTGGTAATATCTGTTTAAAGAAACATGTGGGTAAAGGGATCTAGTATGCAGGTTGAAAGATTTGAAGATGAAATTATTGAAATTAGATTTTCTCTTGAAGGGGAGTAAAGCATTCTAAACTCTGATCAGAAATAGTTGTATTATGTACAGGATTATCTATCAAATAGTTTTAAATTAATAGTCTGAATTTTTTGCCTGATATACATTTTTCAGTAATTGCTGCTGCATATCAAGCTCCTATATGCAGCAACTAACTCCTTGTTAGTTTTGCTACAGTAATAAATTGTTTTTGTTATCTTTGATTAGGGCAGAGAGATATGCTGATCTAGCAATACTAAGATAATTTTTGTAGCTCAGAAGGTTTTCCTTCCATGCTAACTGAAATATTGCCAGTTCAATTTGATGTCATTTACAATCTAGATTCCTAGAGCTAAAGCTTGTGTGTGGTCATTGTACCAGGGTGTTAGTTTCTTCTCTCCATTTTCCTTTTAAGTGGAGCTACATTATCTAGGGTGTTGCAAAATACTCCAAGTAATCAGTTGTCTGTGTCAAGTTCTGTGGGGCCAGACGGCTAACCAATCATGCATGATAATTCTGGGAGACTATCTGTTAATCTCTCTGCAGTAGCAGATGTAAATGTATGCTTAATACGGTAACGTTGCAAATTGCGCATCTCCTGTCTAAGACGCATTTTAAAAGAAACAAAATAGTGATAGATGACTATGTTTTCTATATTTAATCCAAATGTTAGAATAAGCTCCAGAGTGTGACCTCCATTATGAGTAGGACCTGTCACGTTCTGATTAACACCTACTGAATCTAAGATGGATAAAACTGCTCTTCTCAGAGGGTCTTCTGACTTATCAAAATGAATGTTGAAGTCTCCTACAATTAATGCTTTGTCTAAAGAAACAACGAGCTTTGAAATGAAATCTGCAAGTTCACTGAGGAATTCAGAATATGGCCCTGGAGGTCTGTAAATAACAATTAGTGGAATGGACTCTGTGAACTTATTTTTTTGGCTACATAATTTAGGTTACTATAAAGAATTTCAAATGTGTTGAATTTATATCTGGGTTTTTTGTGTGGCACCTAGCTTATCATCATGAATATAACATATAACTCCTTGTTATATATAAATCAGTGATTGCCGGCTACAGTGGCCAGTGCATCGATGATCTTCAACATCATGATACGCTCCAACCAGAAGCCGTGGATGACTGCAAAATTGTGTCTGGTGACTCCGCCTTCAGAGCAGAAGACAGCCTTAAGAACAGCAAGGACCAAACTGTCCCGAGAGAGACATGAGACAGTCAAAGTGTGCACATGCACAGAGAATCCACAGACACTTCTGTGACAGCATTGAAATCCGGCACATGTAGCAGGGCATCCAGGTGATCACTAACTACATGACTACTTCACCTGCCTGTGACAGTGGTGCCCCCCTTCCAGATGCGCTGAACAACTTCTATGCTCAGTTTTAGATGCAGAACAACGTGGTGGAATGGACAACCAACAGGTGTTCTGTCTAACCAAGGCTGATGTTCAACATTTCCCTGAGCAGTGCCCTTGTTCCTACATACCTAAAGTCCACTACCATTTTCCCTGTGCCGAAGAAGGCTACAGTGTCCTGCCTCAACAACTATCATCCTGTTGCACTCACAACCATTGTAATGAATAGCTTCAAGAGGCTTGTCATGAGGCACATCAAGACCCTGCTGCCACCATCACTGGACCCTTACACTGATTAAGTATAACATTATGACCACCTGCCTAATATTTGTGTTGGTCCCTTTTTTGCTGCCAAAACAGCCCTGATCCAATGAGGCATGGGCTCTACTAGCTCCCTGAAGTGTGCTGTGGTATCTGGCACCAAGATGTTAGTAGCAAATCGTTTAAGTCCTGTAAATTGTGAGGTGGAGCTTCAATGAATTGGACTTGTTTGTCCAGCACATCCCACAGATGCTTGATTAGATTAGGGGAATTTGGAGGCCAATTCAATTGCTCAAACTTGTTGTTGTGCTCATCAAACCATTCCTGAACCATTTTTGCTTTGTGGCACGGTGCAATAACCTGCTGAAAGTGGTCACAGCTATCAAGGAATACTGTTTCCACAAAAGGGTGTACATGGTCTGCAACAATACTTAGGTAGGTGGTATGTAGTGGTGGCTGGTGCTAAAAAAAATGGGGGGGGGCACACAAACTTAAAATCAAACAGCAGTTAGTAATGCAGGACTGTAAAATAACCTTTTATCAGGTGGTTATGTATCATTACTGCTAAGATAAAATATTCAAAATGTTACTGTTAAAGTCAACTTTTAAATCATGCAATATATCTACTATGAATCAGTGAATTTGAGTTCAATGTGGGTTTATTATCAGTAATAAAGGTAATCATTAAAAAAACACACACACTGGAAAGTTGCCTAATCTCTTGACTTGGCACCCCAGCACCCCCTATTGACTGGCCACTAGTGGTGGTACATGTCAAAGTAACATCCAAATAGATGGTAGAACCCAAGGTTTCCCAGCAGAACATTGCTCAAAGCATGACATTGCCTCTGCCAGCTTGCCTACTTCCCATAGTCCATCCACATGATGTGAAAGAAAATGTGATTCATCAGGCCAGGCCACTTTCTACCATTGCTCTGTGGTTTAGTTCTGATGCTCACATGCCCATTGTTGGCACTTTTGGTGGTGCAAATGGGTCAGCATGGGCACCCTGACTGGTCTGCGGCTATGGGCCCCATACGCAGCAAACTGTGATGCACCATGTAGTCTGACACCTTTCTCTCAAAACCAGCATTAACTTGTCAGTTGGATTGGCTCCCCACGTGCATCAATGAGCCTTGGCTGCCTATGACCCTGTCACTAGTTCACTACTATTCCTTTCTTGGACCACTTTTGATAGGTACTGACCACTGCAGACCAGGAATACTCCACAAGTGCTGCAGAGATGCTCTGATCCAGTCGTCTAGCCATTACAATTTGGCCCTTGTCAAACTTACTAAAATCCTTACACTTGCCCATTTTTCCTGCTTCTAATGCATCAACATTGAAGACAAAATGTTGACTTGCTGCCTAATATATCCCACCCACTTACAGGCACCATGATAAGGAGATAATCAGTGTTATTTACTTCACCTGTCAGTGGTCATAATGTTATGGCTGATCTATGTATGTACAAATGCTGTTCCTGACTGGTGGACCTCAGTAATTCCAGATTGCGAACAACATCTCCAGTATCACCAAACTGAACACTTGGACCCTTCAGGGCTGCATGCTCAGCCCACTGCTGTTCACTTTGCTGACCCACAACTTGGTAGCACAGCTCAAATCACATCATCAAGTTCGCAGATGACATGACCATAACAGCCTAGTGTAGAACCAACAACCTGTCTCTGAACATTGACTAAACATAAGAGATGGTTGTTGACTTCAGAAGAGCACAGAGTGACCCCTCTGGAGATCATCAAGAACACCAAATTCCTTGGTGTTCATATGGAGGAGAACCTTATCTAGTGAGATAGTGATAGTGATAGTGAGGACAGCTGAGAAGATCATCTGAGTCTCTCTCCCCTCAATCACGGACTGATGGCTTGAGGAAAGAAACTGTTACACAGTCTGGTTGTGAGGGCCCGAATACTCCGGTACCTCTTTCCAGATGGCAGAAGGGTGAAGAGTGTGTGTGAGGGGTGTGTGGGGTCATCCACAATGCTGTTGGCTTTGCGGATGCAGCGTGTAGTGTAAATACAATGTAAATACACTACACGCTGCATCCGCAAAGCCAACAGCATTGTGGATGACCCCACACACCCCTCACACATACTCTTCACCCTTCTGCCATCTGACAATAAAGCTTCTTGAATCTTGAATCTTGAAGATTCAAGATTCAAGATGCTTTATTTTCCTTATTTTATTGTCCTTATTTTATTTTATCCCTAATGAATAAGCCTGTGGCGACAGTGGTAAGGAAAAACTCCCTGAGATGATATGAGGAAAAAGCCTTGAGAGGAACCAGGCTCAGAAGGTGTCACCCATCCTCATTTGGGTGACACTAAACAGTAAATAATGTAACTGTAACTGATTAATGTCCTTTCTATAACAGCAATCAATGGCCCATGAGGAATTATTAGGTCAGTGTAGTTTCTGAGGTTATTATAGACACTAATTCTCTGCTGTCACAAGCTGACAGATGTAATGGCAGGTCTGAAACAGTGTGAAAGTCCATGGCCTTCTATCACAGACATTTACACCACAGGATGCATCCACAAAACCAACATTGTATTGTGGATGACCACACACCCCTCACACACACTCTTACCTTCCTGCCATCTGGGAAAAGGTTCCGAAGCATTCGGACATTCACAACCAGGCTATGTAACAGTCTTTTCATCAAGCCAGCAGACTCCTCAATACCCATAACTAGACTGAACTGAACTGAAAAGACACACATTCAATACACATCTACAGTATGTTTACAGCACCACTCATTTAAACATGCTGTTTTGCACACTCAATGCAATACTGTTTTTGCAAATATCTAGTTAATTGCTGCCATTAACTGCTGCTAATGTATGCTTACCAGTGGCAGATGGTCAGGGCCAGCAAGGCGTTCTCTGCTGGCCTAAACAGCAGTGATCTGAATCACTGACTTGCATTTTAATATATTTAATATATTTTTCCATGAATGTGTATTAAATTATAGTCTATTCTCTACATTTCATAGCTTTTCTCTCGGGTGCGCTGCTTCCAGTAGTGTATATTTATGATAAGAGTATTTATCCAATCATATTTCAGGCAGTGGCTGACATCATGTGTTGCCCGGCTGTAAGGCCTTTAGAATCAATAGTGCAGGTGCCCGTAGCTTAAAATAAGTGGCAATGAAACTGTTCCATTAACCAATCAGATTTCGAGTTGGCGTCACTAGCATCTAGCAAGCATATGATTACGTCAGCAATTTCATGCCTTTTGATTGGATAATTGGTGTAGTCAGAGGCAGCGAACCGCAAAAGTAAATAAAATATATATATTTTAACTCACAATGGCTGACAGAGGAGAAGAAATTGATTTGGTCATGGACATCCTTACAAATGTATTTTCAAGGCGGACTTTTCAAGAAAATCCTTTTGATTCTTCAAAATAGTTGGTGAGCTTTTTCAAGAACCCTTTATGCTTTTGGGTTTTCTTTTGCACAAAACAAAAAGTTTGCCTTCATTCCAGATCCCCGGGGTGGACTGTGGGTTATTTTTTATTTTTATTTTTTTGCTGCAGTGAAAGAAGACTTGTGAGACTGCATTGTGTTAATTTGTTTTTTTTTGCTATATGTAATGTAATTTTATTCATGTTCGCTACAAGAGCCTGTGACACAATGCACTGTTATACAGTGTTTCTATAGAATAGAATAGAATATATCTTTATTTCCACTGGAACCTGTGGCATGTCCAATGAAATTAGGTGCTTTACACATATTACACAGGATACACAAATTACACTTTACACACTTAACATAAATTACACAAGAAACAGTTACTCATATTGCACCAAAATATTGCACAAGGGAGTTGCATATATTGCACTTTACCCATATTGCATATGAGAAGACAAATATTGTCCAAGATTTACCCATATTGCACATGAGAAGACAAATATTGCCCAAGATTTACCCATACTGCATATGAGAAGACAAATATTGCCCAAGATTTACCCATACTGCATATGAGAAGACAAATATTGCCCAAGATTTACCCATATTGCACATGAGAAGACAAATATTGCCCAAGATTTACCCATACTGCATATGAGAAGACAAATATTGCCCAAGATTTACCCATACTGCATATGAGAAGACAAATATTGCCCAAGATTTACCCATATTGCACATGAGAAGACAAATATTGCCCAAGATTTACCCATACTGCATATGAGAAGACAAATATTGCCCAAGATTTACCCATATTGCACATGAGAAGACAAATATTGCCCAAGGTTTACGCATATTGGAGAAAATAATTCTCCCGGAAAAATTTCACTGAGCATTTAATACTTGTACTGTTCCAGGGTAAAAACTGTTCTTCAGTCTATTTGTTCTGTTTTTGATTGTTCTATACCTTCTGCCTGATGGTAACAGTTCAAACAATGGATGACCAGGGTGAGACGGATCTTTAATGATACTGCTGGCTTTATTGAAGCAGCGAGAGTTGTATAATTCCTCCAATGAGGGGAGAGCGCATCCAATGATCTGGGCTGAGTTAATTATCCTCTGGAGCTCTTTTTTCTGAGCAGCTGTACAGCTAGAAAACCAAACACAGAGACAGTATGTTACAATGCTCTCTACAGTGCAATGTTAGAAGGACGCCAACTGTTTCTGAGAGATGTTATTCTTCCTGAGGGCCCTCAGAAAGTAAAGTCTCAGCTGTGCCTTCTTCACTAACTCTGTTGTGTTTGTGCCCCAAGTCAAGTCATGATGTAAACACCCAGGAATCGAAAGTCTGTGACCCTTTCCACACAGTCCCCATTTATGAATAAGGGTGTAATGTCCGTTCTGTTTTTCCTGTAGTTCCTTTGTTTTGGACGTGTTTAGAAGCAGGTTGTTGTCCATACACCACGGCGACAGCCTCACCACCTTATTTCGGTTGTCTGACTCGTCCACTCCAGAGATGAGTCCTATCACCATGGTGTCGTCTGCAAATTTAACTATAGTGTTACTAGAGTTGGTAGGGATGCAGTCATGTGTATAAAGTGAAAAAAGCAAAGGGCTTAACACACAGCCTTGCGGTGATCCTGTACTCAGGCTGAGAGCTGATGAGGTATATGGGCCTACTCTGACCCTCTGTGTACGTCCTGACAGAAAGTCTTTGATCCATAGACATGTGTAATATGTGTAACCCTAACCCTAACCCCAGGGACCCCGTCAGATCCTGTGGATTTCCTTGGATTGATGGCCCTAAGTGTGCACCTTACTTCTCACTCCTCCACTCTGAGGGTGGAGCTGCTGTTTTCTGCTGGATGTGGTGTATCTACCCCTGTTGACTTCACCTCAAAGCGAGCAAAGAAAAAGTTCAGTTCCTCCACCAGCGATGTATCACCTTCAGCCATTTGTAGGTTGGGCCTGTAGTTGGTAAGGTGCCGAATACCATCCCACACCAGCTTTGTGTTGTTGCTATCCAGATGTTTCTCAATCTTTGTTTTATACTCCGCCTTGGTCTTCTTGATGCCTTTCTTTAGATTGGCTCGGGCTGCACTATAGAGGGCTCCATTGTCAGATTTAAAAGCAATGTTCCTTTCTTTCAGCAACTGCTGTACCTCCTTTGTCATCCAGGGTTTCTGATTGGGAAAGACCTGAATGTGTTTCTCCACCGTGACACAGTCCATGCAATTTTTAATAAAACACAGCACAGTGTCAGTGTACACCTCTAGGTCCTGGTGTTCTGCTAAAACAGTCCTGCAGCTGCTGAGAGGCTCAGTCGGGCCAGATTTTAACAGTTTTGATGATAGCAGGAGCGGTTTTCCTCAGAGAAGTGTATGCAGGAATTAGGAGCAGAGACAAGTGGCCAGACTGGCCCAGGTGTGGTAATGGTTTTGCCCTATAGCCCAGCTGTATGTTTGAGTAGAACTTGTCCAGTATGTTAGCTCCTCTGGTTGCACATTTTACATGTTGGTGGAATTTAGGGAGTACTGCTTTCAAATCCACATGGTTAAAGTCTCCAGTTGAAATAAACACAGCATCTGGATATTTGCTTTGCAGTAAGCTAATACTGCTATGTAAATGACTGAGAGCCGTGTTAGCAAAGTCTAAGTGCGCCGCCATCTTGTCCATCTTGTATATTCGCTGTGTCTCATTTTGGATGCTGCATCCTCCAGAGATTTGCAGTTTGCTGCATATGTCATCAAAAATGTATTTTTTGAGAAAAGTAACTGTAATAAAAATTACTATTCCTTGTGAGGTGTAAAATACTGTAGCCTAATTCCTTTTTTACTTTGCTATCTAACGGTTGATTAGTATTTATTGCCGTGGCGTCATAATGATACTATAGAGGTGGATTAATTCAGGAAGGACACCAGTGAAGGCCTAGGTGTGAAATGCACAACCCACCACTGATGCTTACATATGTTTACAAGAATCTTCTTATTGTTTACATATGCTTATTTGCATATTAGTTGTTTCATGTAGCACCAGGGTCCTGGAGAAACATTGGTTCATTTCGCTATGTACTGTGTGAGCTATATATAGGGTTAAATGACAATAAAAACTTCTTGACTTCTTGACTCATGGGGCTCCACAATCTCCCACAGGCGCCTCCAGGAAGCTACATTAGTTTCTGCATGGTTCCAATATAAATGATGCGTGGGGAGGTTTAAGTGTCCATATGCAGCCGTGATCTGACAGAAATTGTTTTACCGCCTTTTCATCAGCATTGGAGGCAATTCGCAGCTTTTACAAGCTCCAACAAAAATGGACCCTCTATCGGAGCGGATCTGTTTCACCGGACCCCGGATTGCTAGAAACCTTTTTAAAGCGTTAATGAAACTGGAGGTGTCAAGAGACTCAATTAGTTCTATAGGAAGGGTCTGATACTTAGACATTCGAATAGTACAGCCCATCTTTTGCTTTCTGCATAGCCGCCTGATATGTGTTCCTAAATACTGACGCCCGCTACATTAGAATGTATTTACACTGAAGCCATTTAACTCTTTGCCAGGGGCGATTCTAGGATTTTCATTTAAGGGGGGCTAAGCCCCCAATGAGAGTAAATAGTAAAAATAAATTTAACTGTGTTCCTGTGTTCTCTATAGATAGCTTTATTTAGTTTGAATTTCCTCTACTTTCTAGCTCTGCAGATGCTTCTAAGGCTTATGCCTGTGCTTGTATGGCTGCAGCTCTCCAGTCTCTAGTAATGCTTCAAGTTGTGCTTGTTGTATTTTCAGTTTTTTATTTTCTTTCTTAGCAAATGCTATCTCTGCTTTAGCTGCTTCAGCCTCTGCTCTAGCCATTGCGGCAGCTGTGAAAACGGTCGATGAGCATCGTGAAGGCCATGCCATTGTGAGGATCCTTGCCTCCGTGATCCTGACTTTCAGCTGGAATTAGGCATTATAGAATGATTACCTTATGATACCTTATGAGGTCTGGGAAACACTCCACAATTACAATGTTTCAAAGTTGAACATTGAATCTGACATAGTCATTGATGTGTTAGTTCAGCCATGTGGGACCTCACCATGGCCGGTGAGGGGCTCTGGGGCTTCAGTAGCTCCAGTGGGCTTCTGGGCTGCAGTCTGCACTTGGGGCTCACTCTCCTTCATTTCTGGTGCAGCAGCAGCTCCAGAGCTTTCAGCAGCTGGCCTCCTTTATAAACCATAAAAACCTTTCTCTTAAAAGACACCAGGTGTTTTCCCAGTGGAGACTTACAACCAAGGGAGATTTTAATGGGGGAGACCATTCACAGATAATGAGACAGTTCTTTACCAATTGCTTCATATGAGATAAAAGGCAGGACATTCAGATGCATGACTTATTTAGATGAAGAACTGAGTGGAAAAAGTGGGTAAGGCTCTGGGTTGTTGATTGTAAATGTGGGGTTCAAGCCCCAGCACTGCCAAGTTGCCACTGTTGGGGTCCTGTTCAAGGCCCTTAACCCCGTTAACCGCTGTATCATAGCTGACCCCAACTTCCAAAGTTAGGATATGCGAAAAAAGAATTTCACTGTGCCGCAATGTATATGTAACAATAATAAAAGCTGTTTCTTACTAAACTAATTCAAATTTTTTATTACCTATTCTGAATCAGCTTAGTTGCAACCTCAATTGCACTATTCATTCATGAGGCAGAGAAAATATTCTTATGTCCCACCACATCACCAACCGCTAAACAACATTCCTCTGCACTCACTGCACATACCACCCGCACACACACACACATAAACACACACACACTCAGTTATTTGCATTTGGGTGTATTTATTCCAAGATGTTTAAACTGAAAAAGTTGCACTTAATGCTGAAAAAAATGGCAAGATACCAACCGCTTTTACATGCTCAACATGTCACATGAGAGAGAGAGAGAGAGCAAAGTGCAAGCAGGGCTTTGGCAAGACTAGTTATGCCAGCTAAATAAAAAAAGAATTTCAAATACAGATAAAAATTAAGAAAATAGCGTTATTTTTCCTTAATGCTTAAGCTTATGATGTGGTGGACTGGGAAGATGTTCCTTGGTAGGTGTGGTGTGTGTCTACAACTCCTTCCGCACTCTGGTCGGAGGTTTTTCCAGCGGCAACTTGCCTAACGACCAGTCTACTTGTCACAAAGATCATGTTTTTTAAAAAACAACCAGAGAACAAAGGATTCACCACATATTAGATCATTGAAACATTGAGAGTCAGTTTTTGAAACACTTGACATCAAGAAGAGGCTACATACAATTGTTTAATCTCATGTTTATACTCTCTAATCTGAGTTTCTAATCACACAGTTTTCAAACACCTTCTTCTCTACTTTACTGTCTTGTTTGTGTGTGTGTGTGTGTGTGTGTAGTAGCTGGTAGTGAGGTGATGGGAAATTTGTTCTCTTATCAAATGGAACAATCAGCTTATTGTTTATTCGTAAACAATATTAGCTTAACTGCTGGTATTAGCTTCCACTGTTATAATGGCACTCCGCTGTAAGTTTCAGCAAAACCAGATAAGGTTGGTTGAGGAATTTGCAAAGGGCATTAAACAGAGAATGCTGACCCTAGAATTTTTCCAGATTCTCACAAGAGAGAAGTAATTCTACAAGGGCCACCGGCTAACCAGCTTTCATCTCTGAAACACTGATAATCTAAGTAATATAATGCAGTTACATAATGCAACTTTTTTTTACCTCTAGGTTTGACTTTGTTATGGTCACCTGTCTGTATGCTTCAGTAGCATAAACATGGTCCAGGTATTACAGAATGCTGCTCTGACCCCTAAATAGCACCAGAAAATTTGACATTAGCAGCCATCTTAATGTCCACTATTGTAGGTTAAGAGCATACCTTAATCTGTTCTGTCTCTCCATTGAGCTGTATGCATACTTCTGCTTCTGATTTCAAACAGATCACATTTTCCCAATGCTGATGTTTTATGTAAACATTAACTGAAGCTTGTGACTTGAATTTGTATGATTCTTTACATTGTGCTGTCACCACATGATTGACTGGTTAGATAAATGTCTATTTCTATAATATATATTTCTTCTGTCTATAATTGTCTAATTTGTGGTGGTCAATGAGTGTTTCCCCAAGGTCACTGGATATGTGACCTTTTTTGCTCTATCAAGTCAAGCCAAGGAGCTTTTATTGTCATTTCAACCAAATATAGTTGACGCAGTACATAGTGAAATGAAACAACATTTCTCCAGGACCCTGGTGCTACATAAAAAACATACAACATATAATTACAAAACAGAAACAACAACACAGAGCTAGGACAGAAGTTTGTCTTAGCTACATAAAGTGCAACATGTGCAAACACATGCAAACAGTGCAAAGACAAGACTGTGCAGAAGCAGGAAGTACAAAAAATAACACAAGACAGGACACATAGCACCGAAAAAAAACGTGCAATGAAACAAAATGTAATGATGTGCAAACTTGAGAAACTGTAAAAAAACAGGAATCTAATAACATATATGTATATATATATATATATATATATACTGTATATGTGGATTGTGCAAAATGGTGCTTGAGGTAGTGCAAATATGTAGTAAACATTATATTGTGAGTCTGTTCACACAGGTGAGTGTGTGTGTGTGTGGGAGGGTTTGGTACAGTTCCAGTTCAGTTCTGGATTTTGAGGAGCCTGATGGCATGAGGGAAGAAACTGTTAAACAGTCTGGTTGTGAGGGCCCAAATGCTTCGGTACCTTTTTCCAGATGGCAGGAGGGTAAAGAGTGTGTGTGATGTGGGTGGGGTTATACTGTATGTAACTATAATGTCTCAAATACTTTTATTATATACCTTATAAGTTGCACCCTTGAATAGGTACTGTATCCTTAATTTGCCACTCTCTGCATTATCTCTTTTTTTTCTTCTATTTTTTCTTATGTACACTGTTTGGCTGAACTCAAATGTTGCTGTTATTTATGAAAATGATGATGAAAATCTAGGCATCACACAAAAACCTAGACATACATATTATAACTAATCCTAGATTTTTATTTACTAAAACTAACTAGTGTAAGAAATTACAGAACGCCTCAACCCACATTTCACTCCATGATACTTGTAAGAACATGCTCATTCTTAAAATGGCTTAATTAACAAGAAGGATATGTGTAGGATACTAAATGAATAACCTTCAATCAATTTTAGAATGGGAGCAGCATCTCTGAGCAAAGCTGTACTTGACCATGATTACCATTTAAACAATAGTATCACCTGGCCATTTTGGGTGGTAATGTCTGTAACAATACCAAGGAAAAGGTGTACGTGACTGTGATTACCATTTGCAGACTTCCTGCCAAAATTATAGTATCACCCGGCCATTTGGGTGATATGCAATTCTGATACTCAATTTGCTTTTAAAGCAAAAAATTTCAAATGTAAAGAACAGTATAAAGTTTTTGATCAGAATTTATCCTGTGTTTTTCTTGACTCTGATGAACCCAAAGTACTTCATGTCTTTTGTCACTGTTGTGCTGTAATAAACTGCTTCTTCATTAAAACCTTCAACGTCCTCTTTGTTTTATTTTTTTACACTAGGATCAAAATGCAGTAGCAAGTACACTTCATCTGCCTGTAGATAACATTACTATATCAGATCAGCATTTAGAATGTTTCATCAGCCTTTGAGAGACTGATTAAATTTGACTAATTTCCTCTTCAAAATTATCACCATTTAATTCAATTCAATTCAATTCAATTTATTTGTATAGCGCCTTTTACAATGGACATTGTCTCAAAGCAGCTTTACAAAAGAAGAGAAACAGTGAAAGGAGATTAAAAAAAACTAAATAACTAAAAATAAAAATTAATTATTAAATTGAATTATTAAACTATTTTATATTATCCCTAATGAGCAAGCCTGTGGCGACGGTGGCAAGGAAAAACTCCCTGAGAAGATATAAGGAAGAAACCTTGAGAGAAACCAGGCTCAGAAGGGAACCTATCCTCATTTGTGTGACACTGGACAGAAAATAATGTAACTGTAACTGATTAATGTCCTTTCTACAACAGCAATCAACGGCCCATGAGGAACTATTAGGTTAGTGTAGTTTCTGAGTTCATTATAGACACTAATGCCTTGCTGTCACAAGCCGACAGATGAAATGACAGATCTGTGACGGTGTGAAAGTCCCCAAGTGGCTCTGTCCATGGCTGTCTCCTGGGTCACAGGCTGTCCACACAGACCCATCCACAGCATCAGTGAGCACCACAAAGCGACAAGACTTCGACCAGGGGTAGAGGCAGTGGTCACACTGGAAACTGGCAAACACTGGGACCTCAGGAGTGGGGTGTATAGCTCGACAGAGAAATACAGAGAGAGAAAGAAAAAGACATTAAGTATGCTTGTGATCATGTGATGTTTAAGGACAATGTAGATTATGTGTAAAGTGCAGGGACCCAGAAGGTGACAGAAATGAAGGGACATAAAGCGTCCAACCGCTTCACAGTCAGCAAACCTGAGCGACTTGTGAGGGTGACAGGACACGTTCCACTCAGAGCAGGCCTCGCCATGGTCGACCAAAGAAGTTGAGTGCATGTGCTTAGCATCATATTCGGAGGTTGTCTTTGGGAAATAGACTTATGAGTGCTGCCAGCATTGCTGCAGAGGTTGAAGGGGTGGGGGGTCAGCCTGTCAGTGCTCAGACCATACACCGCACACTGCATCAAATTGGTCTGCATGGCTGTCATCTCAGAAGGAGGCCTCTACTAAAGATGGTGCACAAGAAAGCCCACATACAGTTTGCTAAAGACAAGCAGACTAAGGATATGGATTACTGGAACCATGTCCTGTGGTCTGATGAGACCAAGATAAACTTATTTGGTTCAGATGGTGTCAAGCGTGAGTGGCAGCAACCAGGTAAGGAGTACAAAGATAAGTGTGTCTTGCCTACGGTCAAGCATGGTGGTGGAAGTGTCATGGTCTGGGCCTGCATGAGTGCTGCTGGCACTGGGGAGCTACAGTTCATTGAGGGAACCATGAATGCCAACATGTACTGTGACATACTGAAGCAGAGCACTTCGAAGACTGGGCAGGGCAGTATTCCAACATGATAACGACCCCAAACACACCTCCAAGACGACCACTGCCTTGGTGATGGACTGGCCAAGCATGTCTCCAGACCTAAACCCTATTGAGCATCTGTGGGGCATCCTCAAACGGAAAGTGGGGGAGCGCAAGGTCTCTAACATCCACCAGCTCTGTGATGTCATTATGGAGGAGTGGAAGAGGACTCCAGTGGCAACCTGTGAAGCTCTGGTGAACTCCATGCCCAAGAGGGTTAAGGCAGTGCTGGAAAATAATGGTAGCCACACAAAATATTGACACTTTGGGCCCAATTTGGACATTTCCACTTAGGGGTGTACTCACTTTTGTTGGCAACAGTTTAGACATTAATAGCTGTGTGTTGAGTTATTTTGAGGGTACAGCAAATTTACAGTGTTATACAGGCTGTACACTCACTACTTTACATTGTAGCAGAGTGTCATTTCTTCAGTGTTGTCACATGAAAAGATATAATAAAATATTTAAAAAATGTAAGGGGTGTACTCACTTTTGTGAGATACTGTACCTTGTGTTTGTATCTTGTTAAAACTTATATGTTAGAAGTAGCTTGCATTTTCACATGCATTATATTGACATTTAAAAGGTTGCCATATCCAACGATACTATAATTCACCAATGCTAATGTAAACATTGTATAATGAGTTACTGTATTTGTTTTTATTTAAGTAAGCATTTTTGTATTATTTTGCAGTTTCACAAAGAATGTAATGGAGATTGAACTACATGACTGCACTTGATCAAATCAAGTAAAGAGTAAAATTACTCAATCATCTGAGTGGTCATTAAAGCTGATTGATCATCTCCTTACAATGTTTAGCTATCTGTATATAGATGCTTGACACACACATGCAGAGGACAGAATAGTGAAAAAGTAAAGGAAAACGTTTTTGAAGGAGAATAATATCTGTTTCAAATGTTGTCCTTTGTAAGATCATGTGGCCAAAGACTGTGATGTTAGCATACAGTACATTGATTGTGACAGCAATAAACATGTCACAGCCCTTCATCCTGGACCACCTCCATGGACAAAAAAAAAACCCAATGTAGAGCATGGTGGGGAGAAGGAAAGTACAAACCTTTCCATTAACTCTAAATGCACAGAGGTCTGTGGAGGTACTAATAGGTTACAATCTGAAAATCTGTCTTATAAAAGTTCACCTGAAAGGAGAGCCAGACAAATCACCCTGGAGTCACAGAAATGTCTGGGAGGTGAGCTAGGGACTTCATCGCACATCCTTTAGCTGGCAGTCATTCAGTCCCACTCCCTATGCTCATTAAGTGCAACTGCATGCCTGAAGACAGGTCAGCAATACACACTCCTGAAACAGCAAAACACCAACCACATCTCAAATCTATTGCTCCCTCCTCTAGCTCCAAATCTCAAATACTTCTCCTTCTTGGACACAATATCCTTCAAGTCTATAAGGTAAGAGAGCAACACAATGAGTTGTGGTCAGCAAAGTGTGTCAGTGCTACTCACAAGCCCTCAGCTGTGAGTGTTTACCGCACAAACATTCTAGAAGATAGGTGCCCATCCTGCTTTAGCCCATGTACCAATAAGCTCTACCTCAGGGAGAGATTAACTGCACAGACAAGTGTTAAAGCCTCTCTGTTTCCTCAGTTTGCTCTCAGCCCATAAGACACCTCAAGCTTTGAAAGAATGAAAGATGATGAAAAAATAGTCCCTTCAAATGGGGATAGACAGTTTATTAAGTTAATGGACTCAGAAATGTTTATGGATGACACTGATAGCTGGATAGCACCCCTCCATTTTTGTTCACCAAGACTTCCAAACAACAGTCATTTCAACTCTTTCTGTCATACTCTACATAAGAAATCTGAGATGAGAGAGCACTTCATGGAGTTTTTGCAGAGGATCTTTGATAACGACCATGCTGAGCCAGCTCCTCCTGTAAACCCAGGGGAGGAGTGCTGGTACTTACCCTCCTTTGGTGTCTATCACCCAAGCAACCCAGGTCAAATTCACATAGTGTTTGACTCTAGTGCCCAGTTCCATGGTGTATCCTTGAATGATGTGCTACTAATGGGCCCAGATCTAAACAACAGTCTAATAGGGGTACATCTATGATTTAGGCACGAGCCTATAGCCATCACTGCGGACATATAACAAATGTTCCACAGTTTCATTGTCAGAGAAGATCATAGGAACTTTCTCCGCTTTCTGTGGTTCAAGAACAGTGAAATGTCTGAAAGCATGGAAGAATATCGCATAAAAGTTAAAGCATAAAAATCGCATGTCTTTGGCAACGGCCCTTCTCCAGCTGTTGCCATTTATGGCCTCAGACAGGCTGACTTATACAGTGAAGTGTAGTTTGGTGGAGACGTGAGACTTTTACAGGTTAGGTTTGCTTAAGGTTACCAAAGATATGCTTGCTATCTCTAATCTAAGACACAAAATAGCATCCAACAGCTCAGCTGTGATGCGTGCATTCTCTCCAGCCAACTATGCTAAAGACTTGAGTCATCTGAATCTAGACACTGATTCACCCCCTTTGCAGTGCAGTCTCTGCTTGACTTTGGATCTACAGAATGATACATTCACATTCCATGCCAACCTTAGTGCCAAACCATTCATGCACAGAGGAGTCCTGGCAACCATAAATAGTTTGTTTGACCCTCTCAGTATGGTGGTGCCAATCAAAATCCAAGGAAAACTCCTACTCTATGAACTTATGAACACAAAATCAGACTGGGATGCCCCACTTGCAGCCTAAAAAGAAGTAGAATGGAACCTCTGGAAAGACTCATTGCAAGAATTAGAGCTGCTCAGAATTCCCCAAACACTCCAAGGTCCATTTTTCATACTCAGTAAAAAAGGAGATTCATGTCTTCTCAGATGCATCCATTCAGACCATATCTGCATATCAGACCATATCTTAGGGTACATCTGCAATGAGACTTTTTTGTTTAGGATTTTATGTGTACGTCAGCAACAGAGTGCAAGAAATCAGAAAATTCACACACCCAGAGCAGTGGAGGTACATTCCAAACTTACAAAACCCTGCTGATGTTGCTACTCGAACAGTCCCTGCATGCTGCTTAATTGAAACAAACTGGCTTACTGGTCCGTCATTTCGGCAACATCCAGCATCCATCCCTGTGAAAGAAGCTCCCTATAGTCTTATCGATACAGATTTAGATTTGGAAGTGTGAGCACAGGCCACTATTTATTTAAACCCTGATTCTGGCCTTGGTTCTTGTCACTTCAAAAGGTTTTTATCTTGGAAATCCTTAAGAAGAGCCATAGCTACACTCATTCATATTGCTCAGTCTTTCAAAAACAAAGGTCATGTTGCAGCTGGTACCATTGCAGGCATTCACGCACACCTTGCTGTGAGTTATTGACTGAATGTTTCATCATCAGATGTGTACAGAGGGAGGCTTATAAAGCAGAAATTGCTTGTCTGGAGAATGAAAAAGCCATTCCCAAGCAGAGTTCCAGCTAGAGGCTGAACCCAGTCCTGGAGGATAGACTCTTAAGAATTGGAGGCAGACTAGAACAGTCCACACTCCTCAGCAATGATAAACATCCTCTCATCATGCCAGGCCATAGTTACATAGCAACCTTCCTAACAAATCATTGCCATGAGAAAGGAAATCATCAAGGTCGAAACTTTATAGAAGGAGCAATCCGCACTAGAGGATTCTGGATAGATGGAGTAAAAAGACTCATCAGTGACATCCTTCACAAGTGCATCACTTGCCACAAATAGAGAGGTAAAACAGCCAAAAAGAAAATGGCAGACCTCCCTTTGGAACTGCATCAACATGGAGCCACCCTTTACTAACGTTGGCTTAGATGTGTTCGGCCCCTGGGATGTATCAGTGCAAAGAACCCGTGGAGACCATGCCTACAGTAAAAGATGGGTGGTATTTTTCACGTTTATCAGTGCGAGCCATCCATATCGATAAAGATAAAGATATTGATAAAGTCAATGGACACATCAAGCTTCATTAATGCACTTTGCCGGTTCTTCGCCATTCAAGGCCTGGCAAAGATCATATGATCTGACTGTGGTAGTAATTACACCGGGGCATGCAGAGAGCTGAACATGCTTGTGGTCTGTACCAAAGATTCCAGCATGACAAAATACCTCAGTGAAGAAGGTTGCAAATGGATCTTTAACCCGCCTCATTTGTCTTACATGGGGGAACCATGGGAGAGGATGATTGGACTTTCAAGATGGATTTTGGATGCCATGCTTCCTCAAATCAGCTCCTTGCATCTGACTAATGAAATGAGTATATGTATTAAATTACCCTGTGAATATATATTCACTAGTTAAGAGTGGTATTATACTTAATTATCATGCCATATATAACATTACATCCTCCTCCCCACTGGAGGGTGCTGTTTGACATAGTTCCAGTGGGGAGAAGAGCGAATACACAAAATATTTTATAATTTATTTATTTATATGTAATATATTTCTGAAAAAAATGGTTTCTTCAAGGCAAAAGTCTGTATTTAGTGTGACCTTCCTGAGCACTGAGCATAGTCTTGATTTACTGAAGATTTCTGAATCTTCATACCATATAACTGAATATATTGTATCAGGCAGTTCTTTTAGATTTAGGTTATCTTTTATTTCTTTTTCTGTACAGGTGATTCCATTCTGCCTATATGATATTTAGGTCTGGATAGTCCATGTCTATCAATGTTTTATCTGCTGTTTTTCTCTCCATATATCATGATCACTGCATTAGCAGTGTGCTTGGGATTGTTATCATGCTGAAAAATAAATCCATTCCAAATCAGGTGCTTTCCAGAAGGAATGGCATGTTGAATTTAAACCTATCTGTACATTTCAGCATTCATGATCCTATCTATTCAGACAATATCACCAACACCAATGTCAGAAATGCAGCCCCGAACCAGGACAGACCCTCCACCATGTTTCATTGAAGGCCACAAGCACTTATTCTTACATCTCTCTCCAATTCTTCTTCTCACACATTGTCCATGAATGAAAATGATGAAAATTTCACTCCATAATTATTTCACTGATCTTTTTCCAATCTTTGTGAGCTTTAGCCTTTTCACCCTGTTCCCTTCTTGGCTGCTACCCTTCTACAAAGACCATTCCTTATCAAGCTTCTTCAAAATGCTGAAGGGTCAACTTGGCATCTCAATGAAGCTGCCAGATTTCTTGTCCTTCCTGGTCTTTTTTGTTCATGACCTCACTTGATTCTTTTAATTTCTTTATAACAGCTTGAATACCATGTCTTGGTTAACCAGTTTGTTTACCGATATCCCTCTGAGAGTGGCCTTGCTGATGCAAAATTATGATTTCATGTCTGTCATGTTCTTTGGCATTATGAATTGAATTATGTGAATGAAAGTTGGTCTTAATAGCAAGCTTATAATGAATTAAACTCATACAACATGTGAATGCAATGCTCAAGTAGGTCTTGCACAAACCTGGTGTAATAGACCTTTTTCACAGCACTCATGTTGACATGGACAATAAAAGTTGGCAAAAATCCCATAGTTATTCAGTGAGTTAAAGGGCAGGGATTTGAGAAGTTCTTTCATTGTCATCCTGGAGGTACAGGTATGGGCTTGGAAACTTAAATCCAGTGAAAGGAAATTGTGATGCTATAGATACATATATATCAACATCCTATACAATGATGTGCTTCCAACAATTTTGGGAAGGCCCACATATGGTATAGTCAGATGTCCACAATCTTTGGCCTATCTTTTTGTAACCACATGTTTTTTCCACCCTTGACTGTCCAGATATGTTCTATTTGCTCTAAGCAAATCAGATAATAATCTGCTATATATGTGGAAATTTGCCCTTTATATGTCCTACTCATATTACTGCTTATTTAAGTAGTACCATATTCTTTCCTACTTTCCCACTAATTTGAAAGCAAGTTCATACAAAATACAGGTATCTGTCTGAGGATCATATTTCATTTGTTTAATCATTATGCAAGAACTCTTTTGCTATGGTTAAGTTTAAATACAGTAACAGACACCCAAATCTGATTGCGATGAAAGACCCTAGCTGCAATAAAATTTTCACATTTTAGCTATAAGACAAAATGCACAAATTGTTATCTGTTTTCTATTACATCTCACTGTTGATTATTGTCCATAATCAACTTCTTGTTATGATATCCTTTATATGATAACCTTTATACTTTTAACCTTTTCACTTTTAAATGTTAACATTTTGAAATCAGTGAAAACAAAACACTGAAATGTTGCTTAACCTTTTATAATGTATAGTTGGCTTTTTCAAGCCATCCTCAAAGTACATCCATGAACTTAAATTTTCTAATTTACTCTGTTTTTCCCATGGAACATCTATATCCTGACTAAAAATGGCTTCAAAAACTCACCACATGTCCTGATAACCTGTTTAGATAACCATCAAAAATATATGGCTTATAAAACCTTGTCCCCCACTGCATGCTATATGCTGTCAGACAAAATAAAAAATTTTAATAAAGTTCAAATTCATATGTAATTATAAGCAACTAGCACTGAACACATACAAGAATTCTGCAAATTTAGGCAAGGGGCCATTGGCTTTGTGAAGCTAATCCAAGCAGCATCTACACACAATTTAGCTAAATTAAAGTGATTGAGCCCTTGATCACAATCTGTAGTTGAGGAATCTGTCAATTAATATATATATATATATATATATATATATATATATATATATATATATATATATATATATATATATATAAATTAAAAATTCAGTCATGATATATTAAATCGCAGGGCATGTCATATGAAAATGTTCTTCAAGACCAATAAGTAATATGTAATATACTTATGTTACGTGATACTTTAATTACTTGAACAGCATGGCCTTTTGGGATAAAACTTGCAATGATCCAGTAAGCCTGGCAAATTTCAACTATCAATATAGTAATAAATATGACAATATATGATCATTTGAATTGAGTCCTACATGAAAATTTTTGTGTAAATCCATATAAGGAATTGTCAGTGCTGCTGAATTGACACGATATGGAACGTGTATATTCGTCGAGAAATCCAATGTATTACAGGTAAATAATACATTTGTATAAAACTGACTGACTAACTATGTCTTTAAATAAAATGCAGTATTTAATGGCACTGGATGCAGCTCGGCAGGACCCGCCTCTGGATTCGCTGAGGTTAAAACGGAGTGCAGCGCGCCACCGAACTGAACATGTGATGAGCTCTTTGCATCCGAAAGTGTATTCTAGGAACACTTAGGCTCACTGGTCCCGTTTGAAAAAGGAAATAGGCACAAAGATCGTCGCGTTTTACAGCCCCACTGAACCGCTGATCGTAACCGAATAATCGGTGTATTTGAATCCTTCCAATTTTCCATATCGTGAAAATTGGACATTGGGAGACTGACGTACCCCGAACTGATTCTACTGAATCAATTTATACCCCCCACCACTCACTCAAGCTAACTCATCCATGGATCTGGAGGGAAGGAAGACACTCATTAGTACCTGCGCCTTGATCGCGCTCTTACCTGCTTGTTTCGCCTTCTACGTGCCGTGCGACCCGTGCGATCAGAAAGCGCTGTCCTTGTGTCCACCCCTACCCACGACCTGCCAGGCGGTGAAGGAGCCGGGATGCGGCTGCTGCTTGACCTGCGCGCTCCAGGAAGGACATACGTGCGGAGTCTACACGGGCACGTGCGCCGCGGGTCTGCGCTGCCTGCCGCTCGTCGGTGAGGAGAAGCCGCTGCATGCCCTGCTACACGGCAGGGGTGTGTGCATGAACGAAAAAAGCTTCAAGCCGGCCACGGGTGAGTTCCTGCACTGACTGGCCAGTAATAAAATGGTGAATCGTTTAATTTGTAAATGCGTGTACACAATATTTACTATTACTACTACCACTACTACTACTACTACCACCACTACTACTGCTACTAATAATAATAATACATTTTCCTATTTTTGCATGCTCTGAAGTACTGTAGTCCAGTCCATCACCATTTAGCATTTATAAACTTTGGGGGAAAGGTATATCCGTCTAGCATAAAATGTTCCATGTATTTGAAACTAATTTTCTAAAGAATATCTAAGGCACATAAAGAACAATAGAACAATAGGTTTGTGCAGCAGTATCATAGCATTTACATGTCTTAGAAATCTGTTTTCTAATCTTTATCTATTGTCAGACTGACTTAGAATGTCTCTCTCTATGTGCTGATTGCATATTATGCAAGGTTAAGGGATTTGCTCTACAGGGCACTGGTAGCTCAGTGGTAGGTTTCTCGCCTACCACACGGAAGGCCCCGATTCCCAGCCAGTGCCCAAACCCCAGCCACTGTATGCAGTGCCGGTCCCAAGCCCGGATAAAAATGGGAGGAAGGAAGGCCATCCGGCGTAAAAACCTGTGCCAAGTTGTTGCACGGACCAGTTGGTCCGCTGTGGCGACCCCTCACACGTAGGGAGCAGCTGAAAGATCATCAACAACAAGGGATTTGCTCTACGGTGATTAAGCAAAATCTGCTTGTACTGCTTTGGGCTGCAATGTACATAGCCTAACCTATCTCTGTAAAAAAACAAAAAACAAAACAGCCCTCCAAGATTAGGAAATAACAATATGGAATCCTATCAAAACCGTATAAAAGAAATCTGCTTTATTATACTGGGGCAGATTAATAAAGCAAGGCAAAGCCCCTAAATAAAGTTTTGCCCTTTTTTTGGAATTGTGGGAATTATTGGGGCAAGAGATTTGTTTATGAAGTATGCTTATATGGTACAATGACCCTCGGTTTTTTCCACATTTTATGGTGAAAGGAATGGTGAAAGGGTAAAAGACATACACATAATTTAATTGGGTACTCACCACCTTCAATTTAAGTGTTGTAGCTTTTAATAATATTTGGAATAAACTTCATTTTTTTCTTTTAGTTGTTAAAGTGGGAATAAATGATGAATTAAGAATTTTCTGTAACATTGCATTTTTAAAATCCTAGTGACTTGAAACTTTTTATTCGTTCCCAGAGGTATTCAATGACTCTTAAGGTACATAATTACACCAGTAGATGGTGCCAGTGTGTGTCTTTTCAGCTATTATAAGTAAGTCCAGATTTTACTGAATTGTTGATGTTGGCTTCTGGTGGTCCAGTGGCAGGATCCCATGCTCTCACTGCCACGGCCCAGGCTTGACTCCTTAGCAGAGAACCAACCCTAGGTTGCCCTTAGGGAAAGTCCTAAGCCCAGATAAAATAGGATAGTAACATGGAAGGGCATCCAGCATAAAACCTGTCAAATCAAATATGCAGACTGAAAGGTCCATTGTGGCAACCTCGAACAGGTAGCAAGTTGTTAAACTAATACCAGTGAAGACAAATTTGTAATTACTTTGCATGAAAGCTGTACTTATTTTCAAGGCACATGAATCCTAGAACCCAATTCATTTTCATGAAATAAATTTCAGTCTGTGCAATCTAGTTTTGAGAACATTGTTGATGTACATGTAAGTAGTTTTCAATGTTACAATTATTTAAAATAGCCATCAGTCAATTTTACACATTCATATATAGTGGATTATTCTATGAACACATTCCTGTATAGTGATTATGCTATGAACATCTCAAAACATAAGGCTTGTGTTATTGCTACACATTTTTCAAATGCAGTTTCACCTCTTTTTTTCTTGAAGGCAAACTGAACAAAAAACTTCATATAACATTATATATCAGCTGAGCTGACATCAGCGAGTCAGCAAATCCTTGTTGGTTCACCTACTTTGTTCATTTGATTCACAAATCACAATTACCAGTTTGTTCATTCTGTTTAAAAAATGGCAATTACTGTTTTATTCACTTTGTTCATGAACTGAAATACCAGTTTCCTCAGAATCATTAGGGCTATCATTCTTGTTCAGACTCAAAGCAAGGGGCCTAACGTTGACATGCTTATTCACAGCCTGTATTCTATTGTCTGACAGGTGTTTCTTTTTGCCCTGGCCATCCATGACATGCAAGTCCCCATCATGTTGTTCTTGTTTCACTGTTCTTGTTTTTTATAAGCTCAACACCTTCAGCTCTGCTACCTCCAGCTCTGACTCCTGTCTCTTCCTCAGTGAAACTGTCTCTAAACCATACAACATGGGCAGTCTCACCACTGTCTTGTACACCTTCCCCTTGATTTTTTTCTGATATTTTTCTATCACACAGAACTCCCGACACCTTTTTCCACCCATTCCAACCTGCCTGCACTTGCTTCTACACTCTCCATTACTCTGTAATGTTGACCCCAAGTACTTAAACTCCTGTACATTCTTCACCCTGTAATCTTACTGTTTCACTTCCTGCCCTTTCATTCACACACATGTACACAGTCTTAATACGACTGACTTTCATTCCTCTTCTCTCCAGCACAAACCTCCACCTCTCCAGGTTTTCCTCCACCTGCTACCTGCTCTCACTACAGATCACAATGTCATCTGCAAACATCATTGTCCAAGGAGACTCCTGTCTGACCTCCTCTGACAACTGGTCCATCACCATAGCAAACAGGAAGGGGCTCACAGCCAATCTCTAATGCAGTCCCACCTCCACTTTGAACTCCTCTGTCTGACCTACAGCACACCTCACCACTGTCCTGCTCCTCTCATACATGTCCTGCACCACTCTGACATACTTCTCTGCTACATAATGAAACAGAACTGAAAAAAAGAGGACTGATGATTCCATGATTAAATTTGGCAATATTTTATGCTGGATCCCCTTCCTGATACAAGCCTCTCTATTTACACTCCCGGCACAGAAGTCACTGGACTGTGACCCCCATGGCTAGATTAATCATTTTGACTCACTTAAAAGTTGATCATTTTAATTTATAATTACATTTTCAAACATAAAATGGAAAATTCTATGAAACTGATTCATTAATGAGACTGGTTAATAAGAATGATCTTTTTAATTTACTGATTAATTAAATTTATAGTGAAACAGAACAATTTCCAACACAGCATTAAGAATTCGAAGGCTAGACTGGAATTCATGAAGTACAGAGATGAGCTACATGGAACCAAGATTGACTTCTACAAAAGTCATGGAAAAAACAAAACATGGAGCATGAAAAATACACACGTGTGGCAATGGGCTGCACATTTTGATGTATGTGTCTTTGACGGTGGGTCAAAAACTGAGGAAGTTATGTGATTATAAAGAGTCTAGGAAATATGATAAGAAAAAACAAAAACAGAATAATAAACTCACAGTTATATAAAATAGAGATGCATGCACTGCATAGCAGCCACCACTAATAAAAAAAATAATTACAAGAAGAAACTCACACAATTATAATAGTGATTCTTATATTGCATAATTATAAGCACAATTATACTCTCTGTACACTTTTTTAGGAACACCTGTACATCTGCTTATTTATGCAGTTATATAATTAGCCAATCATGTGGCAGCAACATAATGCATAAACTCACATAGATAAAGATCAAAAGCTTCAGTTAATGTTCACATCAAGCTTTAGAATGGGGCAAATTTTGATTTCTTTGACTTAACTGTGGCATGGTTGTTGGTGTCAAATGAGCTGGTTTAAGTATTTTAGAAATCACTGATCTCCTTGGATTTTCTCACAACAGTCTCTAGCATGTAGACAGAATAGTGTGGGGGAAAAAAACCTGTGTGCAGAAGGCCTGCAGGCTCAAACACCTTGTTGATAAGAGAGATCAAAAGAGAAGGACCAGATTGCTCTGAGCTGACAGTAAATCTATAGATCTATAGGAAGTCTATAAATAAGCACTCTTCACAACCGCGGTGAGCAGAAAATTATCTCAAAATGCACAACACATTAAACCTTGAGGTGCATGATTTTATGCATTGTGCTGCTGCCACATTCCTGATTAGATAACTGCAAAGTAACTAGATAGTGATTTTACCTGCAGAAACTGCAAGTGTGTTGCAACAAACATTTTTAACTTATAAAGAAAATATATATAATATCTGGTTAGGGTATTTTCCAATTTACATTTGTATATTTGTATATTAATGCATTCAGGGAATTAGCAATCAGGGGTATTTACATTTGGGTTTATGGCAATTAAGGTCAGTAGTTTATTTTTTGATGTTGGGTCAATTCACTAGGGGAATATTTACAGTGTATTTTGGTTTATTTATATTTTATCTTGATGTATGAAAGGAAAAGGATGATGTCATCAGCATAAAGTGAGATGTGGTGTGTGGAATTCCTAATATGTATTGGAGAAATGAGAGAACTCTGTCTGACTATTTGAGCTAAGGGCTCCAGTGATAGCAAATAAAACTGGCGAAAGGGGGCAACCTTGTCTGGTGCCCCTCTGGAGAGAAAACTGTGAAGAAACTTTATGGCCAATAGAGACACATGCTGTGGGGTTGGAGTAAAGTGTCTGAACCATGTGAATGAAGGAGGATCCGAAGCCAAATCTCCTGAGTACAGCCCACAGATAGGACCATTCCATCAAAAGCCTTCACAGCATCCAAGCTAAAGATTGCACGAGTGCTTATTATCTCTGCGGGCATCAATTATATGCAAAAGGTGCCTGACATTGTCTGAGGCCAATCGGCCTTTAATGAAGGTGGTCTGGTCCTCATGAATCAATCCAGCAATACATGTATTCAATCTGTTAGAAAGAACTTTTGCATATATCTTAATATCAGAATTTAACAATGATAAGGGTCTGTAACTCCCACAATCCACTGCGTCCTTCCCAGATTTTAACAATAGTGAAATTAGTGCTGCCCTTTGGTCTCTGTGAAAGTACTCAACATCAAGCGAGTGCTGAATAGACTTAAGTAGTAAAGGACCAGCCAAATCCCAGATCTCTAAAAGGAACTCTGGAGGTATTCCATCTAACACCAGCGATTTATGTCTGAGAGATCATGTGATGCCTCTGTTTTATAAAGTTCAGCAAAAAAAAGTCTCTAAAGATGTTATTAACATGAGAAGGATGAGTCACAACCTTGCCAGTAGTATCTCTGATCGCAGTTACAGAGGCAAGATTCTCTGACTGTTAGAGTCTTAATGCAAGGAGTCGACTTGGTCTGTGTGATTGCTCATAATGTAACTGTCTAGTTCTGAGTAATATGAACTCTGCTCTTGAGCTGATGGCATCAATGGTAGAAGTACACATAACATCTGTCGTTCTCTTCTCTGTCAACTCCATTGCTAATGTGGATTAATATAATTGCCAAAAAGTCGCTGTTGGTTGAGCTTTGAAACAAAAAGAGAGAAAGTGGTTTGGCAGGATCAAGATTAAGCAGCCATCTTAGCTGGAGTCCAACCAGAAGTCCCTCTTTTCTGGTCTTTCTTGTGTAGTCCGCTTCAATAAATTGGCTAGTTTTCACACAAAGCTGCTCCGTAGTGTCAAGCCATGATATAGTGTTGAGTCACTCATTTGATTAATAATGTGTATTATTGTCTATAAATTAAAAAAAAACAATTGATTTTACATTTTGTACAAACTAGGGAGCTGGAGAACCCACACTCTTTAAAAAAAATTTAATTCCATATTTACTGTCTGATGCCCAAGAGACTATTTTAGTTTAGTTTGTGATAATCTAGCAACAATTGTGTTTCATTCTTCATTCTGAAAACTGCATTTGAAAAACTTTTTTTTCTGTTTCTTTGCTTGTCTTGTCCTCTGATGTAAGTTACCTTTCACATCCTAAATTATTGAGACTGAAACTCTGCCTATCCTTAGAGGAAAATGTTCCAGGTGGTGAGATACATGTAGAGAGTCATTAGGAAATTAATGCCTAAAGAAAACTTGTTGTATTATCATAATAGCTACCATTTGGCAAGGCATACAGTGTGCTGTATTTTATGACTTGCCATATCTTCTGATTGATTTGAATTTTCTCAAATAAAATACTTTCTGCTGTGAGCAAATTAGCTTTATGATTTGTTGATTCTAATCCATAGATCAAGAGTCACCAAAAGATGTCCTGGGGCTAGTGTCTGAGGATTTATTTCACCATTCTAAGGTGCCTTTGTTTTCTCAAAACCACAACAAGAAAGTATTGGCTGTTCATAAGGACAGGAAACAGTCTAAACACAGGAGCATGGTCCATATGAACTATTCCCCTCACAGCATAGAGAAGGCCCAGCCTGAAATGGTAAGACTTCTAGCAAAGCTTTCCATTCTGTCTTATTGCCTAAATGGGAACTATGCAGAAGTGTAGTGTTATGGTGTATTGTACTTACATAAAATATTTATTTGATTTGTGTTAATTACAGGGACTTTGTAGGAGGAAACTTGACATAATTGTCCGGAGGATGAAGGACATGCCCAGAGTCATGGCTCTGTCTCTCTACCTGCCTAACTGTGACAGGAAGGGCTTCTTCAAGCGCAAACAGGTTTTAAGCTATATATAACATTGAAAAAACAGCATATAGATAGTAAATATAGATTTACATTTACATTTATGGCTTTTGGTAGACATCCTTATCCAGAGCGACATGCAACAGTGCTTTGATGTCTCCATCAATAATACATCAGCACTGATTCACTAGGTCACCGACTTAGGATGCCATCAGTCTACATCTCTGTTGGGACATACAGGGGTTGGACAATGAAACTGAAACGCCTGGTTTTAGACCACAATAATTCATTAGTATGGTGTAGGGCCTTCTTTTGCGGCCATCAATTCGTCTTGGGAATGACAGATACAAGTCCTGCACAGTGGCCAGAGGGATTTTGAGCCATTCTTCTTGCAGAATAGTGGCCAGGTCACTACGTGATGCTGGTGGAGGAAAACGTTTCCTGACTCGCTCCTCCAAAACACCCCAAAGTGGCTCAATAATATTTAGATCTGGTGACTGTGCAGGCCATGGGAGATGTTCAACTTCACTTTCATGTTCATCAAACCACTCTGTCACCAGTCTTGCTGTGTGTATTGGTGCATTATCATCCTGATACACCGCCTTCAGGATACAATGTTTGAACCATTGGGTGCACATGGTCCTCCAGAATGGTTCAGTAGTCCTTGGCAGTGACGCACCCATCTAGAACAAGTATTGGGCCTAGGGAATGCCATGATATTGCAGCCCAAACCATCACTGATCCACCCCTATGCTACACTCTGGGCATGCAACAGTCTGGGTGGTACGCTTCTTTGGGGCTTCTCCACACCGTAACTCTCCCGGATGTGGGAAAAACAGTGAAGGTGGACTCATCAGAGAACAAAACAATGTTTCACATTGTCCACAGCCCAAGATTTTCGCTGCTGGCACCATTGAAACCGACGTTTGGCATTGGCACGAGTGACTAAAGGTTTGGCTATAGCAGCCTGGCCATGTACATTGACCCTGTGGAGCTCCCGACGGACAGTTTTGGTGGAAACGGGAGAGTTGAGGTGCACATTTAATTCTGCAGTGAGTTGGGCATCTGTGGTTTTATGTTTTTTGGATACAATCCGGGTTAGCACTCAGACATCCCTTTCAGACAGCTTCCTCTTGCGTCCACAGTTACTCCTGTTGGATGTGGTTCGTCCTTCTTGGTGGTATGCTGACATTACCCTGGATACCGTGGCTCTTGATACATCACAAAGACTTGCTGTCTTAGTCACAGATGCGCCAGCAAGACGTGCACCAACAATTTGTCCTCTTTTGAACTCTGATATGTCACCCATAATGTTGTGTGCATTGCAATATTTTAAGCAAAACTGTGCTATTACTCTGCTAATTAAACCTTCACACTCTGCTCTTACTGGTGGAATGTGCAATCAATGAAGATTGGCCACCAGGCTGGTCAAATTTAGCCATGAAACCTCCAACACTAAATTGGCCAGTGTTTCAGTTTCATTGTCCAACCCCTGTAGATACATATTTAACTTTTACAGACTCATAACTGTATTTACATCTAGAATTAACATAATAAAGTTCAGATATAGCTCACACAAGTTCCTTCACCAATCTCCTCCACCATGCTTCAGGCATTTATACACTCATTGTGCACTCATACACTAAAATTATGCAGATTCTGGTCAAGAGCTTGTTAATGTTCATATCAAACATGATTTTGACATATCAAACATGTCTGAGTGACAGTTATGTGGGTGGAAACACTAAGTTGATAAGAATGGTCAGAGGAAAATGGGCAGCTTTGTTTGAGCTGACAGTAAGCATACAGTAACTCATGTAATCACTTTTTATCTGTGTTATAGTAAGCAGAAGAGAATCTCATAATGCACAATTCATTGAAACTTGAGGCAAATGGGCTAACAGCAGAAGGCAAATGGGCTAACAGCAGAAGACCATCAGGTTCTACATCTGTCAGCCAAGAACAGAATACTGAGGCCTCAGTGGGCACAGGCTCACCAAAACTAGACAGTATAAAACTGGAAAAACATAGTCTGGTCTGATTAATCTTGATTTCTACTGAGACACAGATAGTAGGGTCAGAGCACACAAATCTAAAATTGGGTCAGAATTTGATGCCAACAATATGAATCCATGGACCCAACCTGCCATGTGTCAAAATTCCAGGTTGGAGGAGGTGGTGTAATGGTATAAGATTTATAATTAAATTCTGTACGAGAACTGTAGCAGCCCAGTAGATTAAGATTTTAATCACCATTTAGCAATATGAAAACTTTTTAAGAACATGCTTTATTAAATTTGTATGGTATGCGTAAGATAGAGATGATTAATTTTAAAGTTATTTTTGGCTAACTGTTAAACCATACTATTTTGTTGCAGTGTAAGCCCTCCAGGGGGCGGAAGCGCGGTATTTGCTGGTGCGTAGATAAATTTGGAGCAACGATACTGGGAACAAACTACAGTGGAGGTAACATCCAGTGCAAAGACCCAGAGAACAACAGTAACAACAAATGAATTATTTGTTAACGTGTCCAGTCTCCATCTTTTCACTGCCAAAACAACCTAAAGAATCTTTAAAGCTGCTCATTTATCTGTTTATAGGCAAAATTAGAAAACAAGTTTGTATTCATAAGATTTGTCTGCACCTCATTCATACACTATATTGCCAAAAATATTCGCTCACCCATCCAAATAATCAGAATCAGGTGTTCCAATCACTTCCATGGCCACAGGTGTATAAAATCAAGCACCTAGGCATGCAGAATGTTTTTACAAACATTTGTGAAAGAATGGGTCGCTCTCAGGAGCTCAGTGAATTCCAGCGTGGAACTGTGATAGGATGCCACCTGTGCAACAAATCCAGTCGTGAAATTTCCTCACTCCTAAATATTCCACAGTCAACTGTCAGCTGTATTATAAGAATGTGGAAGTGTTTGGGAACGACAGCAACTCAGCCACGAAGTGGTAGGCCACGTAAACTGACGGAGCGGGGTCAGCGGATGCTGAGGCGCATAGTGCGAAGAGGTCGCCAACTTTCTGCAGAGTCAATCGCTACAGACCTCCAAACTTCATGTGGCCTTCAGATTAGCACAAGAACAGTGTGCAGAGAGCTTCATGGAATGGGTTTCCATGGCCGAGCAGCTGCATCCAAGCCATACATCACCAAGTGCAATGCAAAGCGTCGGATGCAGTGGTGTAAAGCACGCCGCCACTGGACTCTAGAGCAGTGGAAACGCGTTCTCTGGAGTGACGAATCGTGCTTCTCCATCTGGCAATCTGATGGACGAGTCTGGGTTTGGCGGTTGCCAGGAGAACGGTACTTGTCTGACTGCATTGTGCCAAGTGTAAAGTTTGGTGGAGGGGGGATTATGGTGTGGGGTTGTTTTTCAGGAGCTGGGCTTGGCCCCTTAGTTCCAGTGAAAGGAACTCTGAATGCTTCAGCATACCAAGACGTTTTGGACAATTCCATACTTCCAACTTTGTGGGAACAGTTTTGAGCTGGCCCCTTCCTCTTCCAACATGACTGTGCACCAGTGCACAAAGCAAGGTCCATAAAGACATGGATGACAGAGTCTGGTGTGGATGAACTTGACTGGCCTGCACAGAGTCCTGACCTCAACCCGATAGAACACCTTTGGGATGAATTAGAGTGGAGACTGAGAGCCAGGCCTTCTCGTCCAACATCAGTGTGTGACCTCACAAATGCGCTTCAGGAAGAATGGTCAAAAATTCCCATAAACACACTCCTAAACCTTGTGGACAGCCTTCCCAGAAGAGTTGAAGCTGTTATAGCTGCAAAGGGTGGACCGACGTCATATTGAACCCTATGGATTAGGAACGGGATGTCACTTAAGTTCATATGCGAGTCAAGGCAGGTGAGCGAATACTTTTGGCAATATAGTGTATCTTTTAATAGCTCTGAGATCTTTTCTGTATAATCTTAAATATGTGGCTCTTTTTGTCTGCTATTTTGAATGTTTGTTTTTTTTTTTTACTTTGACAATGTACAGCATAGATAAATCAGTGCTAATATAATAAAAGCCCATTTCCTTCCCCCAAAAATGACAGCTGTCATTTACTATAAACAGTAAATGTACCTCAAAAAAACTCAAAAATCCAATCATTCGTAGCCTATTTAACTGAATGGACATACCGGTACATACATTTCTCCATCTCTGTTAAATCTGGTAGAGGCTTTAAACATAAGCTATATACAAAAGTGTGTTATTTATTAATGGCTTATTATACTATATGGCTATAGGTTTGTGGACACCTGCTCATCACACACAGATATTCATTTTAAACATCCCATTCTAGATTTAGTCCTCTTTTTGCTGTTATAATAATTTTCAAAAATCTGGGAATTCTATTTCTTTACACTTTGTAGTCTAGGTCTGGCAGTTATTTTGGGTGAGGAGGTCTGGGGTGCTGTTTGTGTTCCAGTTCATCTCAAAGAGGTTCAGGTCTGGGTTCTTTGTAGGTCACTTGAATTTTACCACTCCAACCTTGGGACATCTATTCATGGACTTTGCTTTGTCCACAGGGGCATACTTTAACATGCTTGGGACTAGGCTTCTTAGTTCTGTTGAAGGGTATACAAATATCCAATACAACTGTGTACTTACAACTTTGTGGCAACACTTTGTGGAAGACCCACATTTGGGTGTGATGGCCAAATGTTGTATATTAAAGGAAGACCTTGCTATATCAATACATAATGGAATAATGCCAACTAGTATTGGCTCTAATGGAAATCTCAGTGCCTTTTTTACAGTGCAGATGCATTTGAATTCTAATTTACATAAGGACTACAGAGAACAAATACATATTCATACCAGACATACACAGTTCAGGAATAAATTCTAATTAACAATGCTAAGAGATAAGAGAATATTTGTATGATAAAAAAACAAACAGGCTGAACATCTGAAAATTGAAACATGAATTCATCTGGTGCTTTGGATTTTTAAAAGGATATTTTGTATATTTTGTATTAAAATCTTTGTGCTGTGTGTGAAGTAGGTTATTGCAATTCTGAAATTAAATGATGGAATTTGAAGAGGGCAGTTATCACCTGGACAACACTGTAAGTGTTCATGAATAAAAGCCCTTTCCTTTAAATCTGTTATTAATAGAAATCTTATACCTGCAGTCCCCTGTGACAGAGTGCCTATTTTAAAGAGAGAGCATTATTATACTCATTTAAAAATACACTGTATAACATTTTAGATCAATGTCAGATAAATACTATGAGTATCAGATGATTGTCAAAAGCAAGTGAAAAAAGAGTAGCTTTCTTTGTCAGAATATCAGTATGGTCTATGTATTCACTGCATAATTTTATTTTTGGTCTTTTTTGTAATACAAATTTGTTCAAATATCGTTATCTACCTGAATGTAAGAATAAGAATTAAATGTAATAAAATGTTTAATAAATGCTTAATGACCTGCATCATTAATCAGAATCCAATCAAGTTAATTGGCCAAGTATGTTTTTAAACACGGAATTTGGTACTAGCTGTTGGTGACCCTCAAAAGTAAAGATATACAATAACTACACCATACATTTAATTTAAACCAATGCTATACAGAAAAAAGGTAAAGTCCACAATATACAGATTATGAGACAAGTTATAAATGTATATAAAGTGAGATAGTAGAGTAGCAAGTAGCAAGAGAGTGTTTAACATATGGGGGAGTGGTGAGTGACTGTTCTTACATTACAGTATATGTAGATGTAAAGTGAACTGTAACAAGAGCATGTTGGTCAGCTGTTTATGAGGGTGATTGCTTGTGAAAAAAAAAACTGTTCCTATGCCTGGCAGTTTTGGTGTATAATGTTCTATAGTGCCTGCCAGACAGGAGTAGTTGAAAAAGGTTGTGTCCAGGGTGTGAGAGGTCTGTAGTGATTTTTCCTGCCTATTTCCTCATTCTTGTGCAGTCATGTCAAGTCATGGAGAGTGAGTGGGGTAACACCAATGATTTTTTTCTGCTGTTTTTACTGTTTACTGCAGTCTGTACCTTTCCTGGTTTGTGGCTACACCAAACAGTGATGGATGTGCACAGGATGGATTCAATGAATGCAGTGTAGATCTGTATCAGCAGCTCCTTTGGCAGACCAAACTTTTTTAAATGGCGAGGAAAATGCATCTTTTGGTGTGCCTTTTTGAGTAGTGTTAACAGGTGTCTTCTTAAGTCCACTGTCATTTCCATAGTTTTAAGCATGTTCAACTCCATATTGTTCTAACTGCACCATAGTACCTGCCACTCCACCTCCTGCCAATATGCAGACTCATCGCCACCTTGGATGAGTCTAATGCGTAGTGTCATCTGCAAACTTCAGGAGTTTAACAGCAGGGTCCTTGGGTGTGCAGTCATTAATATAATGGGAGAATAGCAGTGGGGAGAGGACAAATCCCTGAGGATCACCAGTGCTGACTGTCCATAATGGAGGCAACTCTGCCCAGACTCATCTGCTGATTCCTGCCTGTCAGAAAGCTAGTGATCAACTGACAGATGGCAGGGGGTACTGTTAGCTGTAGGAGTTTGAAGGAGAGGATTTCTGGGATTATTGTGTTAAAACCTGAACTGAAGTCAACAATCAAAATCCATGCATATATCCCTGGGCAGTCAAAGTGTTGCAGGAAATAGTGCAGCCCCATGTTGACTGCATCATCCACTGACCTGTTTCCTCTGTAAGCAAACTGCTGGGGAACTAGTAACTGTCCTGTGATATTTCTCAGGTGGGCAGATACTAGCTGCTCAAAGGACTACAGACCAGTATCTACAGACCAGTATCACTTCTCTTGTTTCTTTCTAAAATTCTTGAATGCATTGTTTATAATCAATTGTCTGATTATCTCTTGCAGAACAACCTCCATGATACCAACCACTGGCTTCAAAGCAGCACATTTCACAGAGATTGCCCTTTTGGCTGTCATTGAGAAACTACATGCTACAATCAGCCAAGCTGTCATCTGTCCTCGTTATTCTCGAACTTTCTGCAGCATTTGACACAGTAAACAACAAGACTCTCTTGTGCACCCTCAGGAGTCTTGGAATTTGTTGAACAGCATGGAAATGCTTCCTACCTGGGTGGTCGCTCATATCAGGTAACATGGAGGGGATCAACATCTGCTCACACAGACTCTCCAGTGGTGTCTCACAAGGCTCAGTACTTGGTCCTCTCATTTTCTCTCTCTATACTCACTCTCTTGGCAAAGTTATATACTCACATGGGTTCTCATACCACTGCTATGCCAATGACACCCAACTTATCTTCTCCTCCACCCCCTCCCATGGCTTCTGCTTGGATCTCAGCATGTCTGGCAGATATTTCATCATGAATGACAGCTCATCAGCTGAAACTCGATCCCAGCAAAACTGAACTGTTGGACATCCTAGGTGATTCATCCGCAGCCCAGGATCATGCAATATCTCTGAAAAAACTACATGATCTCCCCTTCAGCCACTCCTAGCAACCTTGGGGTAACCATGGACAATAAACTGTCCTTTTCCTGTTGTGACATGTTACTAATGTCACACGCTTACGTAGGTTTCTTCTGTACAATATCAGAAGGATTTGGCCATTTCTATCCACACAGGCTACTCAGGTGCTTGTTCAGTCTCTTGTCATTTCACGACTGGACTACTGCAACTCTCTACTGGCAGGTCTACCTCTGAATTTAATTTGTCCACTGCAAATGATCCAAAATGCTCTCCCACACCACCTGCTCTGCTTCCTCCACTGGCTTCCAGTAGCTGCATGCATCAGATTCAAAACACTGACGCTTGCCTACAAAGCTAAGAATGGACCAGCACCATCTTACCTCAAAGCTCTTATTACTCCTCGCAATGCACCTCAGTCCCTCTGATCCACTAGCACTGCTCGACTGTTCCCACCATCTCTTAGGGCACAAGATTACATCTACTCTTTTCTCTGTTCTGGCACCGAGGTGGTGGAATGAACTTCCCCTAGATGTCTGTACAATGGAGTCTCTTACTGTCTTCAAACAACGGATGAAGACACACCTCTTCCAGAAGCACTTAAAAATTTTTCTTGTTTGTTTTATGTACTGCTGTATGTTGTATGTACATATTACATAGTACACAATGACTTCATAATGATAGATGTCAGAGTGACAGGCATGTAGTTATTTAGTCCTGGAATGGAGGGTTTCTTGTGGACTGGAATGATGGTAGAGTCTTTGAAACAGGAGGGGACTTCACACAGGTCCAGTGATCTGTAAAAGATATGGGTGAAGATTGGAAACAGTTGGGTAGGAAATGCAGAATAGCCAATTCACATCCTTTTAGCAAATTGTAATTGTCTGAGTATTGGGGGGAGTTGTTATGGGGTTATCAGACATGTGATGGGGTGGGTGAAAGGTGTGAAGATATACTTTTTGAATCTGCAGTAGAAGGTGTTGAGGTCATCAGCAAAATCTTTGTCTGCATCAGAGGGGAGAAGTGGTCTCCTGTAGTTTGTAATGTATTGATGCAGGATCATTAGCTGAAAACCAGCTTTACAGAGTAGTTCTTTTTAGCCACTCTGATCTCCTTTGTCAGCAAATTCCTGGCCTGCTTGTACAGGGCTCTGTCCCCACTTCTGTAGGCATCCTTCTTGGCCTGGTGAAGTAGTTTTAATCTGGCTGTGAACCATAGCTTGTTGTTGTTATAAGTGACACACATATGTCTTCACATAAACTGATGTAAGATATCACAGTGTCAGTCAGTTCATCCATATTGTTGGTTGCAGTTCTAAAAAACTCCAATCAGTGCAGTCAAAGCAGTCATATAGTTCCACTTGTCCTTCTCTAAGTTTCTGCCTGTAGGTTAGAATAAGATGAACCAAGCAATGATCAGAGTGTCCTAGAGCTGCCAGAGGTACTGAGCAATATGTGTCTTTAAAAATTGTTATTTTAATTGTTATTTTTTCTGGTGGGACAGTTAATATGCTGTCTGTATTTTGGTTGTTCACTTTAGTTTTGCTTTGTTGAAGTCTCCAGGGATGATGCAGAGAGAATCCAGAAATTTAAACCACAGACAACAGTGCGATCTTCCGATGAATATCTTATGCAGTTTGTTTGGGGTTTACCTACAACCAGAGCAGAACTGTTAAGGCTCACTTTACCTGATAAGTTTGATGGGTCTGTGGACAAATATCTACGTCACCTGCTGTGGCAAGTTTCTTATTTGTCAAGAAAGAGGGCAGTTGTCTACAGCCATATATAGACTACCACTGACTCAATGCCATCACCATCAAATACCTTTACCCACTCTCTCTAGTTCCACCTGCCCTCAAACAACTACAGTATCTCACAAAAGTGAGTACACCCCTCACATTTTTGTAAATATTTTATTATATCTTTTCATGTGACAACACTGAAGAAATGACACTCTGCTACAATGTAAAGTAGTGAGTGTACAGCCTGTATAACACTGTAAATTTGCTGTCCCCTCAAAATAACTCAACACACAGCCATTAATGTCTAAACTGTTGGCAACAAAAGTGAGTACACCCCTAAGTGGAAATGTCCAAATTGGGCCCAAAGTGTCAATATTTTGTGTGGCCACCATCCAGCACTGCCTTAACCCTCTTGGGCATGGAGTTCACCAGAGCTTCACAGGTTGCCACATCACAGAGCTGGTGGATGTTAGAGACCTTGCGGTCCCCCACCTTCCGTTTGAGGATGCCCCACAGATGCTCAATAGGGTTTAGGTCTGGAGACATGCTTGGCCAGTCCATCACCAAGGCAGTGCTCATCTTGGAGGTATGTTTGGGGTCGTTATCATGTTGGAATGCTGCCCTGTACCCCAGTCTCCGAAGGGAGAGGATCCTGCTCTGCTTCAGTATGTCACAGTACATGTTGGCATTCATGGTTCACTCAATGAACTATAGCTCCCCAGTGCCGGCAGCACTCATGCAGGCCCAGACCATGACACTCGCACCACCATGCTTGACTGTAGGCAAGACACACTTGTCTTTGTACTCCTCACCTGGTTGCCGCCACACACGCTTGACACCATCTGAACCCAATAAGTTTATCTTGGTCTCATCGGACCACAGGACATGGTTCCAGGAATCCATGTCCTTAGTCTGCTTGTCTTCAGCAAATTGTATGCGGGCTTTCTTGTGCATCATCTTTGGTGGAGGCTTTCTTCTGGGACGACAGCCATGCAGACCAATTTGATGCAGTGTGCGGCATATGGTCTGAGCACTGACAGGCTGACCCCCCACCCCTTCAACCTCTGCAGAAATGCTGGCAGCACTCATATGTCTATTTCCCAAAGAGAACCTCTGGATATGACAATGAGCACATGCACTCAACTTCTTTGGTGGACCATGGCGAGGCCTGTTCTGAGTGGAATCTTTCCTGTAAAACTGCTGTATGGTCTTGCCCACCGTGCTGCAGCTCAGTTTCAGGGTCTTCTTATAGCCTAGGCCATCTTTATGTAGAGCAAAAATTCTTTTGTTCAGATCCTCAGAGAGTTCTTTGCCATGAGGTGCCATGTTGAACTTCCAGTGACCAGTATGAGAGAGTGTGAGAGCAATAACACCAATCTTCAAAAATCGCTCGGCAATCTTTATGTGTGAACTACTCAACAACGCATCAAAGAGGCTCGCTGACACCTCACAGACAAAATCCAGATATCTGGCATGTTAAATATCTGGGACGGTCGGCCGACTCGACATCACGTGGTGTCAATTGTAGCTACGACCTCCAGCCAATGAGAGAGCAAGTCAACAGAGTTGAGGTCACCGGAAGAAAAGCAGCAGCAGCAACATGGCTTCAAAAATAGTGTGTACACAACATTTATTTTAATAAATTAACATTTATTTAGAGCGAGACTCCTGCCGACATCCATTTTCAAAACAAACCGAAAGTCTTGCGTCATTTCCGGATCCACCTGTTGTGTGTGTTTTCGTGACAAAACGTGGTTTGGGGACAGCGTTGAGACGTTGAGTGACAAGAGTTGTTGTCAGATCGTGTGGTGTGCGACCCCCTCTTGTGGATCATTTACGAAGCGTTGCGTAGTGTGAACACCACAAGGACAAAAAGACATACAGTGAAGTCATGTAGTCTGAACAGCAAAGCGATCTGCCGATGGTTAAAGTCTTGTAGTGTGACCAGGCCTTAACGTGTCACATGTCACCGGGGAGGGTAAATGGCTAATTGGGCCCAATTTGGACATTTCCACTTAGGGGTGTACTCACTTTTGTTGGCAATGGTTTAGACATTAATGGCTGTGTACTGAGTTATTTTGAAGGGACAGCAAACTTACACTGTTATACAGGCTGTACACTCACTACTTTACATTGTAACAGAGTGTTATTTCTTCAGTGTTGTCACATGAAAAGATATAATAAAGTATTTACAAAAATGTAAGGGGTGTACTCACTTTTGTGAGATACTGTACATGAAGTCAGAATATTCACCAAGTTGGACCTAAGGAGAACCTACAATGTCTGCCATCAGGGGTTACTACTGTATGAGTACCTGGTTATGCCTTATAGTCTGACCATTGCTCCAACAGATTTCTAGTCATCCATAAACGAGATCTCTTAGCCTACATTGACAATATTTTCATCTGTTAGTCAAAAGAACAACACACCCACCATGTAAGAACTGATGACTGATACTGTAGTTGCCAACTGATAGCCCTCAAGCCGCAGTTTACTTCCTGTGTATGGAAAGCCTTCTGCAAGCACCTTAACATTAACATCAGCTTCATGTCTGGATATCACCCACACTCCAATGTTCTGGCTGAGAGTCTACAATAAGAGTTTAGTCTCCACCTTTTGTACTGCAGTCATGAACAATATAGGCAGAGTAATTTTCTCTCATAGACAGAAGACACCCAGAATTCTTTAATGCACTCCTCCACTGGCCTTGGGATACCAACCCATGTTGCGCCCCCAGTCTGGAATGCCATCTGATGTCCCAGCTGTGGGTAACTGGATCAGGAGGAGTAGCAGTGTATGGGACAATACTCATGTCTGTCTGCAGAAAGCCATCAGACACCAATGCATCCATGCAAACTGACAGAGGTGGCCCCACCCCAACTACCAACCTGTTCAGATGATCTGATTGTCCACAAGGAACCTATATCTATAGCTACCTAGCTGCGAAGGACATTCAAGACCCCACACTAATGTCAGAGTTCCATAGAGACCACCCTGATTGATCAGCTCCCAAACCCAGAGGACATAACCGTATGGCTCTCCCTTTTAGTTATGCTATCATAGCTAGTCTTGCCAGAGTGCCTGCATGCACTTTGCACATAATATGCAATCTTGTAATGTTAGGGATAAATAGTAACTTTATCATTTTTATTCTATGTTTCTATACTTCTGTAAAACTGCCAATGATTAATACTAATGTAACACTCTCATTTTATAATATTATTGGAGCATATTACATATGCATACACATAACTATACATTTGTTTTGTAACTGACAATGGCTATACTGATATTAGCATTAACGGCATAAAATAATTAACAAAAATGCTACACCTCCACATAACCCTACACATATGGTAAGCTCACCAGATTCACCTTCACAAAAAACACAGATATACACAGATATGTATAGGCCTATGGAAAATGAGCATATTAAGGCTATGCCAACTGATTGTCTTCATGAAGTATGTCTCAACTTTAAATTTTGGACAAAATTATAAAAACTTGTGGATAAAAATGATCTTTTACAGATAGATATTCATAATAATAGAATATTCTAAAATGTGTAACAAATAAATAAATACAAGTATTCAAAATTGCCCTAAGCCTAAAAACAATATTTCATTCTCTCAAAGTCAGAATTTTAGAAACTGGCTGTTCTGAAAACTGATTATAATTAAACCAAAGGTCAGTGCAGTAAATCAAAGGTTTATAACAATTTTAATGCCATACTTCAAATGACACGTAAAATACTGACCATTATTAATTTTGTATTAAATGTAGAACATTCAGAAAACAGAATGGATATGTAAAACATTCTTAAATCAGATGAAATAAGGATTTGACCATTAATATATCACCATACAAAGTTGTAATTATACTTTTTATTCCATCAAAATTAACATTTAATGTCAATACTACTGTATAGATTATTTCTCAAAAGTGATCATGATATCCATTTATAGTGTATCAGATATTTGCAACATGTTTGCAGCAATGTAGCTGTGTTTTTTCTGATGGTCCTACTAGATGTAATAGTTTTATAGTGGTTCTCAGTTTAAAATTTGGAGGCCTATATGATCTGAAGGGAGACTAAACATAACACTTTTTAGTTAAGCATATTTTTCTTCAAGAGGAAAAAAATTATTGTGTCATCCAAAAACAGCTGTCTGCATTTTGTTGTTCCTGAGCTCACTGGTGCATTCCTTCTTTTTAATAATATGCCAAATAGTTAATTTGGCCACACCTAATGTTTTTTGCCATTTCTCTGGCAGATAACACTCTTTGGAATTCATACTGAGAGTTATCAGCAACATATTCCAAATGCAAATGCAATAACTAAATTCAACTCTAAACATTTTATTGAATTGCTTACAAGTAAAATAATGAGGGACTACCACACAATGGAACATCTGAACAATCAATTATTTTGGTCCCAGGTACCAGTTCTCTTCAATGCTTTTAGTTATGCAGTTCTGAAGGTGGCTCCATCTCTAAAGCACTGAGGTACTGACTGCAGTTGGGGTCACCTCTCACTACTGGGGAGGTCTGGATGTGCCTGCCGGTGTGGGGGTTCACACACCAGCACTCACCCCGGTGTCCATTCACTGACATCTTACACTGAAACACATGATGGTCAACAATAACTTTGATTAGCATTCACTTCAACTTTACAGTTCTTTACAGTAGCCAGAGTCCTTACTAGAACCAGAGAATATGAAATCAGGGTAACATATCATCCCTATCTTATCCACACTGCACTAGCTCTCAGTAAAATCCGCCTGCTTTGATCAAAAGGTGCACACTCTTTTTTGGACCCTTGAAGGGGCAGAGCTATTCCACTCACAGTTAAAGAACAGCCTTCTAATTAGTGTTTGGGACGTAGACTTTTTTCAGTCAGTAAAGGCACAGATTTAGAGGGTTCATGGGCATAGAGTCTTTTGGAAAGCATGGATGTTTGGATGTTGTCACCCCCTACTCTCACATGCTCACTTAGGCTTATTGACTATGGAGTGCCTGGCTATATTATATCCCAGGGCATCCTCATGTCTGTCTTACCTTATGGCTCTCCCTACTAGTAACACTGTTGTAGCTAGTTTTGCCAGAGTCTCTGCTTGAACTCTTATACCATTACAGTATGAGAGTATACCTAATAATCTGTGTTATTTCTCCACCCCCATGTCATACTACCCCTGAGAAGCCTGTCTTGTAATCCTGACTTTATAGTGTACAATTACAGAAGTGCAATGATTTATAATTACATATCTGATTTTACTCAGATGAGGATGGGTTCCCTTTTGAGTCTAGTTACACTCAAGGTTTCTACCTCATGTCAACCCAAAAAGTTTTTCTTTACCACCATCCCCCCTGGCTTGCTCATTAGAGATATAGTTCAACTGAAATTTTATATCTAGATCTATTTATATCTATAAAGCTGTTATGTGACAATGTCCACTGTCAAATGTGCAATACAAATAAAATGCAATTAAATTGAATTGACACTTCCTGATTACTTCCTGTTCCTCAGAGTACAAAATGCATACACATATACAATGTCAGCACAAAGTCTTGGCATACCAAACCATCTGAGGAGGTTTGGAAGCTTTGTGTACTCTTACTGATACTCTAGTTTTCCAACCCTTGTCATGTTCTGATTATTCTTTGTATTCTACTTATTATTTTGAAATAAAATTGTTACTGTGTTTTGACATTTGCTTATATTATTGGCTCTGAATATGGATTGTTTTTTGGTATTGTCAATAAACCTCATGCATATGTATCCTTGAGCCCTGTTAAGTTATAGTGATTACTGTCTTGGGGTTTTTCAGTACACACCCCAACACCTCCCCACCCAAAGCGGCCAGTTCCACTGATAACCAAACATCAGCATAATGAGATATTTTCTAGGTACTGTTTAAATATATTTAATAACAGAGTTAATGAAACAAATGTTCTGCTGTGGGTGTAAACACAAGCGTCCATAAATGTCCAGACATGTGAGGTATATATAATTAGGGATAAAAGTTAGGGATAAATTGTAACTTAACTTAAAATTGTATTTTTTTTTTCTATTTTTCTATACTTCTGTAAAGCTGCTTTGAGACAATCTCCACTGTTATAAGTGCTATACAAATAAAATTAGTTGAATTGAATATTAGTGTACAACTACTATACATTATTATACATTAGTATGCCTTAAGCCTAAGCCAAATAATTTTATCATTTGTCCATTATTTGTTCTTACTTGTTTGAAGTTGTACTGGCCCCTTTTGTCACAGTTGGGTATGTGCACAGAATAGAGGTCCTCCAGAGGGCCACGATTGTCTTGGAAGGGTATTTTGGAGATCCTCTCAAGTACCTGCTCCATCTCCTGTTGACAATGGCTCTGTTATACACAACCAAAAGGACTTAAGATATGAAAATCTTACATGAGATGCCTTGAGATTTAATAAATGTTTTCAAAACATATCTTTTCCTACCAGATAAGTCAGGAGCTGATAGTATGATGACATACTGGTGTATGCAAATGATCCAAAATATTTAGGTATAAGCCTACAAATAAATGTATCCAATTATATGAGAATGTCAATAGGATATACTAGCAGGAAAGTAGACAATTTATAGTGTACAGGTATAACTAAATAGATTTGGTAGAAATACAATTAGAGCATTTGATATTAGTATGTTTAAGTATATATTAAGAGAAGTAAAACAATTTTTGACGTACTAGTATTTCAAAAAATACTTGAAGAAACACTATGTGCCCAGTAAACTATTAAGTATTTCTAAATAATACCGTTATGAAATAACTCACAGTCAGTTTTCATTTATTTTAAATTTTAAAATTATGGTTATACTGTATATTATTTAATAATTTAAGGTTAAGTTCATGATAATGATTTTTCCATACTAATAATGTATATGTGTCTGTTCTTGATTACTCGTGATGTTTTGTCTGTTCTTTGTTCCCTTGTGATGTTTTTTGCTATTTTTTGTCTTATTTCAGCCTTGATCATTATTTAACAGGTCTTGAGAATATCTTTTGCAAGTACAGTACAACTTATTTTGAAGGGTGGGGGATGGGGGTGTTAATGTGTGTGAATTTCCCAGGACATCAACAGTTATTGAAATATTTAAATCAGCCCATCTAGTACAAACATCCATGCCATGATTACAGAGACACTTCTTCATTCTGATGTTTGATTTGAACATGTTTATCTGAAGCTCTTGCACTGTATCTGCATGATTTTGTGCATTATGCTATTGGCTGACTAGATAACTGCATGAATGTGCAGATCATCCTAATGTGGATGGTGAGTGTATATTAATTTTTAGACAAAAATTTATTTTGCAATTTATTTAATTTGTATTTTGAGATTTGAATGCTACCCAGGTCACAATTATTAGCACTCATGCCCTTAGTATTTCCTTTTCCAACATAACAGCAGTTATATAGGAATATTCCCTGACAATACTTGATAAGATTAATTAACACAGAATCTCTGCAGATGCTGATGTATGAGGTCATCTCTTTTACACTCCCATTCTGCTCACCCTATGTGTGAAAGAACTGGGATCTCAAAAACGTAATTCTGTGGCAATTTTAGCCATTCTGAACCGTTTGTATGTGGATTTTGGATCACTCTCTTGCTGCAACCAACCATGATGCAATTGGTAGCTACATTTTCATTTTAAAATCTCTTGGTATTTCATGATATCACATATGATAGATTTCAAATAAAAAAAAATGCTTTTCAAATCCTGATTGATACATGCACTTTTATATCCAAGTTCCTGTTTTTAAATTTCAATTCTGCCTTTTCCCTATTAACATCAAAAATATGAAAGGACATTTTACATGACACTCAGTGTTATAAAATTTAAAAATCATTTACAGAAATCAATTTAATGTTAATAAACTGCTGCATCGCCTGCTTCACTAGAAAACCCTAACAAACATATAACAACATAGGTGCTTGTATCGGAACGTGTGTTATGTAATTGGCATAATAATACGCAAGTGCCTGCATTCACACAAGCATAGCCTCAGACTTTGCAGAATATCTGTTCTTGGATATCACCCAGCCCCACTCTACTTCTTGGCTAAGTCTGTATTTAGGTGTAACTAATACATGGTGGAATTGCCTGGAGGGAACTTCCAAAGGCTCAGAAGACCAATTACCTTGAAAAGCTCCTCAGTGTTGACTGGATTGCTAATTCTGTTATTTCCTTCATTTTGTTCAAGACCAACCTAATACCCCCTGCACTGGTAATGTGATCAAAATATTTTATCTTTGATTTCAAAAACAGCTTTGCTCTGTTCAATGTCAAAGCAAACTCCTCAGCACCACCTGTAGGTGAATGGTGTATGCTCCATACTTGCACCTGAGACTAGAATGTCATCCATCAACACATCAACTACTTCAGGATTTTTCAGCATTGTGGACAGTGGCTGGCATAATTCCAAACTGAATATGTCAAAAAAAAAGGTTGAAGTTTGAGTCTTACATTCCCTGCCATTTATAATGTATATACAGTACATATGTGAGGTGACAATATACAGTTTTTTCAATGACCATGAAATCTTAAAAAATGCAATAAATAACAAACATAACAAATAACAAACCGCTCTCCATCCTGCTTTGAAATAATGGGATGGGAAAATTGAAATAAACCTCCAGCTCAAAGAAAAACTGTCATGGCAGTTTGTTATGAAAACAGTTGAGCAAGCTAGGCATGTACTTGGTACGTGGAGACAACTTTCCAGTTGAGAGGTTGTACATTTTGGAGGTAGAGTGTCCATCTGAGTCTGATATAGTAGAATGCTGTCTTACTCTGCCATGATCAATTTATGCATTTATACAACTGAGCAATTGGGGGTCAAGGGCCTCGCTCAGGGACTCAGCAGCAGCAGCTTGGTGGTACTGGGAATCAAACTCACAACCTTCTAATCAGTAGTCCAATGCCTTAACCACTGAGCTTACACTGACTTGGTATTCACAGCTCACCTTTGTTGGCAGGCTTATATAAATTAATCTAAATGAATCGTAACATTGATCAAATGTATTAAGAACACTTTAATGCGATGGACTAGACTTCCACTATCATTGATGGGAGAGTGCATCCACTTAAAATGAATATTCTTCCCTGCTTGTTCCATTCCTTTCAGGTGATCCCCAAACCACTTAAAAAGGTTTTATTTTTCTACATTTTTCATTTACCTCAGAGGATCAAGGATGCCTTAAGGTCTGGGTGTATCAAATGTTAAATTATACCAAGTAGCTTGCTGTTATATCTGGAAGTGGATTAGACATCCTAGCAGCGTATGGCTGTATATTGAAAAGAGTTCTATATCCCACAAGCCATTAATCTGTCATATATGTCAGAAAAGAAGCGTACAACAATTCTCAGAGGAAATATTTTGCAGAGAGTACAGAAATTGAAGGAAATGGGAGGGTGACTGTATATAGTAAAGTAAAGTTTGCTCATTAAAATGGGATTTTACCTAAAATGTCTTTTGATGAACTTTGATGAACTAAGCAAATGAACTGAGCTAAATATGCTAAATTAAAAGAATAAGTACAGCCCAATATTTGTGTGTTTATTATATTCAGAATTTTGCAGAAATATTGTCTTAATTCGAGGAATGCCAATGAATCTGGAGTTGAGCACACCTAACTGAATATATTATGATTTTTGGGGACAACATCAGGACCTTGGGGCAGTAAGTAAGTAAGTAAGTAAACTTTTGGACCACGTGCAGAACATTGGAAGACTTTAATTTTTATATGTTTTGCATCATTTTTGAGTTTCAAAAATTTAAATGTATTGGACATGTATTGGAGTCTGTTAGCTGTTAGCATGTAATGACACAAAAAATGTATTTTCCCTAAAAGGCAAATTGGTGGCTGAGGCTCATGCAGGAACAAGAGGCAGCCAATAGGCGAATAGAGTTAGTACTGAGATATGAATAAAAAATGAAATATGAATCTATTTTTAGATAGGTATAAATCACAAGCCAAATTTATCTCTGGTCAGTTCCTGAATTCATTTATTTGGTGCATTTTGTGTTTATTCAGATAACATAGTCTGATGTATAACTTTTTGTTTTAACATAAAGTAATGGTGTGGTGGTAGGGGGAAGGGGCTATGGCTGTGGTATTGTTGCAAACATATGCAGAATAAATGACACTGATTTTAAATTTACTAAAAGACTGTTATTTGTGCCGTAATTTAAAATTTGACATATTACTAGTAGAAAAAGAGTTTCACTGTGGCAGTACTAAAAGTACTAGTAGTAGTCAAAGAACTGGTGGTCATAGTAGTACTCAAATTATTACTTATATTCATCATATTCACTTCAATTCAATTTGTATGACACTTTTAACAACTGACATTCATATTTTTCCATAAAATATTAAGCAAGTCTAAATGAAACAGTTTTTTTTTATTTTACTAGCTGAAGAAACAATTTTTTAAGTACATACATGAAGTGAAATTCAGATTTTTTGGTAGTGTTAGCTTAGGTAAAAATAAAAATTAAAAATCTTTTCTCTCCCACCTGGGAAACAATTTGAGTTGCATGATAAAGGACGGACGGACGGCATTACTAGGACCCGAGTGTCAGGAACTACTAGGACAATTCCCTGCTAGACCACTGGAAGGGGTACATGTCATGTATCATGTGTGTTTGTGATTTACCAATGTGTGTTGTGTCACACCCCTCGACTTGTTCTGTTTCCCACCTTGTAACCCATTTCCAATTATTCCTAATGTTCTGCTCTATTTATACCTGTCCTTTTGTATCTATCTTTGTCAAGTCATTGTGTATTGTCACATTGGTTTTGTTGGGCACCCTATTATGTTTTTGATGTTGTGCATCCTGTAAGTCAAGTGATGCCTTTCTGTGTCTAAGAATTTATGTTCCATTTATTTTATTTCTCGTCATGTCTCTATAGAGTTCCCACCTCTGGCAACGTCTCCCAAACTTACCTTTGCAGACCCAGCAGGATTGCCCAGTTATTGTTTTTTTCTTTCAGACTGCGGCTCAGGAACTTCAAGGACATTTGTTGTCACCACTGGTTTGTCAGCATTGGCCAATATTGCTCCGCTTCCTGGTAGGTGGAGGATGTGGACTTTCCTTCCCCGTTTCCTCAGTGTTGCTCCTTCCCTTTCGTGCCAGCCGAGGATGCCGCTGCACAGTTGGGATCAGTGGAGGAGGCCACTTGGCAACCTGTCATGTGTAGGGCACTTCACCCCCTCCCTGTCCATTCAGGATGTAGCTCCGGCTATAGGGATCTCTTTTCTTGGCTATGGTTTCCTTCAGTTCCCCCTTGGGCCTCGCTGTCCCCTTGCTTCCCATGCTGTGACCCTCACTCTCCCTTTGGGCCTCACTATTCTTCCCATACTCCCCCTTTTGGCCTCGCTGAGACAGTTGTGTGGTTAAGTTTGGGCACTTCAGGAGCTGCAACTTATTTTTTTGGGGGGTGGGCGGGTGGTTCTCTGTCAAGAACTATTGGGACAATTCCCAGTTAGGTTATAACCTGTTTTGGTTATAGCTTGTTTTCATGTCATGTGTGTTTCCAATTATTCCTAATGTTCAGCCCTATTTATACCTGCCCTTAGAATTCCCAACACTTAGGGATTGGACACACACACACACATACACACACACACACACATTCAATTATACATCTTGCACTGTTTTTCTACATTCTTAAATGCTGCTACTGCTAGACTGTATACCAGGGGCATTTTTAGGATTTGAAAACCTCAGGGGCTGAGCCCAAAACATCAGGGGCTAATTAGGGAGAGAGGGTAAGCAAGAATAACACGTTTTGTAAGGGCATTTTTTATGTAATATTATTTAATAATAAACAAAAATTAACACAAATAGTATGAAACCTTTTAAAATTTCATTCAGTCCAATCTTTTTTCTGACTCCTCCCATCATTTCAGAGTCTTGCTACTAAAAAAGAGTACATTAAATTGATTACATATTCTCTCTCACACAGGCATGCCATGCAATATTATCTCTTACAGCTTGTGGGTGAAGCAGTGTCATGTAGATCCTTTTTTTATTATTATTTTACAATAATTTATATTATACTTGCACCTCTTATTTCATTCCTCATTTATGCTGGTACTTCTGTATGTATTATTCTTTAATTTCTTTTTTTCAGCCTCTCTTCTCTTTTCTTATTGTTCTCTCATCTCTTATCTGTCTTGGTGTTTGTATCTTGTCTACTTCATGCTCTTGGTGACTTTTCTATCCTATTTCTTTGAGGGTGGAATCATCAGAGAGAATCTCAGAGACTTTACTTGAGCAAAACGGTCAATTACCATACTAGTATTTATAGTGCTGAGAATTACTTTTTGAATTGACAGAACAACCAAATGATTGAGTCTGTTCTGGCCCATTGTTCACCTAAGCCATGTATGTATTTTAACTTAAATACTGAATTAGTTGAATAGTAGAAAGCTTAAGTGTGTTAACAGTTTATATTTTATTTAGATCTATCTTTAGGCTTATTTAAATATAAGGCTTTTGTACGTCTTGGGTATGGAATAATATTCTGTGCAATATTCAAAAGGGTCCTATATGTCAGGAGTGTTCAGAATCAAAGACAGTGGGCCTCCTTATTGACACAACATACATTTGTTAGACTACTTTTAGTTTTTAGGCTATTATCTGAATAAAAACATTGTTGTGTTTTCTGACAGGGTTTTTTTTTTTTTTTTTTAAAGGTATTTTAGTCACGTGGTGTGTGAGTGTGTATAGGTGTTCGACTTAAAACGGTGCTGTGCAGACCAATAGGTGTATGACATTAAAGTATCATGAGATCAGTTCTAGAGCATATTCAAGCACACACTTTCGCAGTGTGTGTGTGTGGAGAGAGATATCAGTCAAAATCGTGTACAGTAAACGGCAACAGTGCTCAGATTAAACGATCAACATTTACTTAATTCCTCTACACTCCAGTGGCAAAATTCTGGATAAACCATTTGGGGCTAGATTAAAATAATTCGGGGCTCAAGCCCTGTATACTAGACTGTATACTGGTCAGTGCTATCTTTATGTATCTGCCTTGCAGTTTATTGTATTGTCTGTTTGTACTCTCTCCTGTCCTCTTTTGTCAATCTTTTTGAAGTTTAATTTCACACAATTTTTACAGTTTATCTACAGTTAACTTAAACTGTTTGCACAAACATGCACTTGTCAATATGTCAGTATGTTAATTTTTCCTTTTACTCTTTAGCCCAGGTCCTGTGTTGTCTTATATAGCTATTTGTTTTTAAGTAGCACCAGAGTCCTGGAGGAACATTTTTCATTTTATTGTGTACTGCATCAGCTATATATGGTCGAAATGACAATAAAAGCATCTTAATTTGAATTGACTCTTGTGCATGCCACCTGAGTATCTTCTTGCACTACACTTTATGCACAGATACACTGTTATTCTGGAATATATTTGGGTTAGGCCATTTGAATACAGTCAAGTCAAATTGCTAAAGCATACAAAGATATGAATTGTGTGCTTCCCATTTTGTAAAAATTGTTTATGGAAGACCCACATATGGGTGTGATTGTCAGACAGTCACAAAACCTTGCTATGGAAAAAGGACATGGTCAAGTTTTGTAAATGGAAAGCAATGTACCTTCCTCAGCTCTGTTCTCCATTCACTAAACGGCACTCAACTACCCCATGCTTCAACACTTGGCTATGTACTACATGTATATTTTGTGGACACTATTAGATATATCTACCATACAATGTACATTTCTTATACAGGTCATTATGTTCCATTACTGTTTACACTATTTTGGTTGCAATTAATCAATTTTATTTGTATCTTTCATCATTTACCAGCTTGTTGCGTGGCACCTTGGGCTCCTCTGTTTTATATTTCATCTTGGTCTTCATCTGTTGCCGGTGATGGATAACAGCACTCTCTTTAGGGCCCATCCACTGGCTGTCTTTTGTAGGCCTTCTAATCGTTGGGACTTCAGTTTGTTCTACTACTGGACCCTCCAACATCTCACCTGCCCAAAAAAGAGCCAAAATGAGTGGTTTTAAGAGAGTAACTGAATTAGAAATAAGTTGTCTGCTAAATGCAGCCTACCATATAATGGTGTCATATGAAATTAAACACCACATAAAATTATCTACCTGACTTGAACCTGGCTAGGGTTAGGGTTAGGTTTTGGGTAGTCTATGAACATTAAAAGGGAAAAACAGGACTGGCCACATTGGCAAGTAAGAGGAAAAGAGCTATTATTGCATATGTAACTGTAAAAAAAAAAGGTGGATGCTTTTTCATGTTTTTCTATATTTGCATGTTGGACCAAAGATTGAGCAGCAGAGAAATTAATTATGCGACTTCTGTGAATAGTGTTATGAGTTACTTACACTGTGGACACTGGTGACTTCCTGTCTTCTTTTGGCCAACATTACACATGATTTACAATATTTTTTACGATCTTAGATGGGATTTCTACCTCTATATTTCTGTCTGCTTCCATTCTCAGAGACTGACTGCTGCTAATGAGCAGTTAATCCATCGGAATGCCAGACAGAGAAAGTTGGTGACTGCACTGTGCACCTCAGCATGCACTGACCACACTCTGTGATTTTATGTGGCCTACCACTTTGTGGCTGAGTTGCTGTTGTTCCCAATTGCTTCCACTTTGTTAAATTTCAGGAATGGACTTATTGCACAGTTTGGCAACCTATCACAGTACCACACTTGAATTCACTGAGCTCCTAAGAGCAACCCATTCTTTCACAAATGTTTGTAGAAGCAGGCTGCAAACTTAGGTGCTTGATGTTATACACCTGTGGCCATGGAAGTGATTGGAACACCTGAATTCAAAGATTTGGAGGGGTGTCCTTAAAACTTGACATCAGTTAAGATGAAGGTAGCTAAAAGTTTGACCAAGAGGCTTCAACTGAAGATTCTTGGTGCCAGATGAGTTGCAATGCTAGTTTATACACAAGTGGCAACATGTGTTCAGGGTCCTAAGGGAGTCTCTCTAACCAGCTCATGGGTTGTCCTGTTGCTGATAATTTGAGTTTTGAGAGGGACTTAGAGCAAATGATAAATAAGCTGTATGGAAAGAAGAGTACCAAAAGGGATTGTTTAAATGTCCTAGAGAAATGGACATGTGTTTATGTCAGGAATCACTGGAACAGTTCCCTACCAGACCACTGGAGGAGGTGCTGGCAGGCAAATTGGTGGAGTCTGCCTTACTGTTTGTTTTTCCTTGTACTTTGTGCGATGCCCTTCCTATTGTTCTGCCTTCCTGCCTTGTCACCTGTTTCCCATTTACCTTGATGTGTTGTCCTATATATATGAGCCCTTGTGTGCCTGTCTTTACCAGTTATTGTTTGTTGGTTGTGTCAAGTTTCCACGTTGCTGGTCTGTTTGACAGAAAATTCATGTTTTGTTTCTGTTTAGTTTGGTTTTATGTTTTGTTTAGTCTTGTCTTCCTCCTGTGAATAAAGCAGTGCTTCGTTTAATCTTGCGCATGGGTTTGTCTTTCCATGGCTTGTGGGTGCACATGGTTACCATGGAGATCCAGGTTCGAGCCCCGTGAGGTGCAGGGAACCTGGATGTTACAGAATGACTGGCTACTGTTAAAGACCCAGCAATATTACCCAGTGAGTTCCTTTTTTTTGTGAGGTTCCATAGGATGTTTTTTGAGGGCCTTGGACATCCATTTATGACATCTGACAGACCACCAGGTGGGCTTCCTTGCCCCGTTTCCTCAGGGAGGTGCCTCCACTTCTGTTCCATTCAAGGATGCCGCTCCACATGATAGTCCTCCATGGTGTGCGGGTGCACGTGGTTACCACGTGCCTAAAAAGTCACCTACTAGTGTGCTGACAATTTTAATTCAGATGGTTCAGGCTATGTTTTGAATGGATGGAGGTGTGCTGGACTGGTTGTGTGTTCATCACAAGTACTGATTGATCAAGGTAGTCTCCCTAATCATCTCTCAGCCGAGGTTGCTATATTTGAGGACTTGACAAATGCAGGCATGCTCATCAAACATCCCTCATTTGTATCTAACCTCTTGTCAGTGTGTAAACATCCAGCATATTTGGCTGTGGCTCAGATTAAGGCTCATTTATATTTACATTTATGGCATCCAGAGGCCCTTAAGCAGAGCGACTTTCAAAAGTCTCCATCAATGAATACATCAATACTGGTTCACGAGGTCACAGATTAAGTATACCGTCTGTCTAAAAACTCTGTTCCATGGCTCATGGCTGCCACAACACAATTAAAGCTCAAGGTAAATTGCATGCAGCTTTTTCTCTTGCATCATTCTCTTAGCCATCAAGAGTCAGATTTGCTTACATGATTTAGCCCTAAGTTACACATTCATGCATTCAATACTGCATAATGCTCTCTCTGATGCTATAATCTTGTTTGATTAGCAATATCAAGACTAGATTTCCTACAGTGTTGGGGGGGGGGGGGACATTTCATTTGTTGGGTTCTGCCCCTTTAAGAATGCGATGCTTAGTGCGTATATGATTCTGAATCATTTAAAAGAAGAAAACGAGGCACAGCACGAGATTCATGTAGCTGTTAAGACTTTAAACGATCAAATAACATCAGATTTGCTTTACATTTTTGAATCTTTCCTGATCCCAGCGTGGTGAGCATATTTTATTGTTGTCTCCAAATCATCTGTAGTTTACCTTAAAGTTTATTGAAATCGCTGTGAATAATTAGCATCTAAACGCAAAATGTGATGCAGTTGTTATTTAACTGATTATACACTTATTTGGTTTCTGATAAAAGGTGAAAGTGTTCTAAAGATATTTGTTAGTGTATTTTGAGATATTTGGAGTTTGAGCCTAATGTTTAGGGATTTATATAGAAGGATTCAGATTTTCTGAATTTATAATGTGAAATGTACTGATAGTGATGTAGTAATCTAAGTGGAATAACTTGTTAATCCTATAATCTGATTTTATGTTGTTTATCTTTGTTTACAGTTTGACCACACACATACATACACACATACAATGATGTACAACAATGCTACTGTAAAAAATGTATGTGAAAATTACAGTAAAAAACTGTGAAATAGCAACAGTAAAAGACTGTAAAATCCAAAGTAATCCAAAGGTCACTGTAGTACATACATCAAATTACTGTAAATAAAAAACAGTATGTAACTTTAATTTTTACTCTCCTAATATGTAAAAATACACATTGTTACTGTGAAAATAGAAAATTTGGTAAAATTAACGGTAAAATGCCATAACTTCATAAACAAGTAATTACTCTAAAATCAAAGGTATTACTCTGTCTAAATTACAGATTTTGCTAACATGTTTATTTAAATTTACATTATAAAACCTTTTACCATTCAGCAAAAAAAACAGAAACAAGATATTAAAAATATGGAATGTGTTTAAATATGGTTTGAATCTGATAATGTGCTATATCCAATGAAACATTTTTATAGGCTGTAATTGTTTGGGTGTTTTGTGGTTTTGTGTTTTGTTTATGTTGTTTACTTGTGTCTGATGTTGCCCCGGTTTATTTTTGTTGCTGCAGCTTTTCTAGTTCTGGGCTAGCTATATATTAGGCAGGTGCCCATGCAATATATTAGGCAGGTGCCCTAATTAGCAGAATCATGACAAATATCTTTATAGACATAGTAAGAATATAGATATTGTCATGTGTATTTTATTCTACAAACACTGATTTAACCTCCCGCAGTGGAGGTTACGTGAACTGTAAACTTATTGTCTGCTCATGCGCATGCACTTCGTGAGTGCTTTTAAAATTACTTCAGAGTACTTGTTAATTTAGTACAAGGGAGGAGAAATAGACTGTGGGTGCACCCCTCACAGAAAAAAAGTCTTTGTACACCATTTTAACTCACATCCTGCCTAATTTTTTTTAAATTATTGCTTAAGAGCACATGATAACTTGCTAATTTAGTAGCAGGGAGGAGAGACAAACACTCATGCACTGCTAACGGAAAGTGAATTATCAAAGCCATTATAACTCGCAGTTAGCACCATTTCTGTTTTTGTGGAAATACATTCATTGAACAACCTCTTGACTCTTTGGGAGTTTCCATCTTTTTGAGGAAAGTTGTCTTTTACTTACTTTTTAAATTAAAAATTTTTTATAACTTTAGCTTACATTTGCTAGGTTAAGTTACAGGTTATCTTAACATTTATACTATATTATCTGCAATTTTGTGTTGCACTTACATTTACAATTGTGGCATTTGGCAGACGCTCTTATCCAGAGCGACATACAAAAGTGCTTTGAAGTCTCTATCAATTAATACATTAAAACTTGTTCAAGACTTAGATATAGCTAGTTTAAGGTAACTCAGTTAACTTTAACTTCAAGGTAGATGTTCAGGGGGTGGGGGGGTATGTACTTCATTGAAGGCTTCACAGAAATGAACCATGTTGTTTTAGTGCTTTGGAGATGGTTACAAACATTTTGAGGATATGGATTGTTTAAGCCCATGAAAGCCTGAGTTCATATAAGGAAATGATGAAATACTCTATCTTTTAAAGTGCTAGTTGAGGTTGTTCCCCAACCGTTGATTGAAGAAGAATCACAATCAGTGGCGGCTGGTTCTAAAAAGGGGGGGTGTTGGACATGCACCGAGTGTAAGCTCGACCACAATCAGTTCACTGCTGCTGAATTTGCAAATTTGGTCCACACTTGTTGATTCTTTTTTCTTCTATTTTTGTAAAGATATAACCGAATTTTCTTTCATCTCAAGATATTTCGCATGCTTCTACATTAATCAGGACCTGTCTGTTAACTGTCAATCTGACTCGTTGAGAAAGGTCCAATCGCATGAAGCCAAATACACTACTCACAAAAAGTTAAGGAAATTTGGCTTTTGGGTGAAATTTATGGAAAATGTAAAGTTCACGCTACAGTGATATTATATCATGAAAGTAGGGCATTTAAGTAGAAGCATACAATGGTGATTTCCTCATCTCAAACAATTTATTGAAACAAAAGCCAACAACACTGGTGGGTATACCACAACAAAAAATGTCAGTGTCTCAATAATTTGTCATGTGCCTTTGACCATCAATTTCAGCTTGACAACGACGTCTCATGCTGTTCACGAGTCGACTTATTGTCTGCTGAGGCATGGCATTCCACTCTTCTTGAAGGGCGGCCCTCAGGTCATTGAGGTTCTGGGGTGCAGGGTTACGAGCCTCTACACGGCAACTCAGCTGGTCCCATAGGTTTTCTATGGGATTCAGGTCTGGAGAAAGTGCAGGCCACTCCATTTGAGGTACCCCAGCCTCCAGCAGCCATTCCCTAATGATGCGACCTCGATGAGCTGGAGCATTGTCGTCCATGAAGATGAAATTAGGCCTGTGTTGTTCATGCAGGGGCACAAAGACTATAAATTAATTATGTTATTCAGGTAGTATTGTCTTGTCACTGTACCATTTACAAGATGTAGGGAAGTTCTGTATTGAGTAGACACACCTGCCCAGACTGTAACACCACCACAACAGTGGCTGATGCATAGCGCTCTCCTTGACGTCTCCAACATTGTTGGCGGCCTTCATTTCTCCTCAACGTGAATTGACTTTCATCAGAGAACAGCACTGAGGCCCACTGGTCCCTCGTTTAGCGTAAATGCTCCCTGGCCCGACGCCTGTGCCTGGTGGTGTGGTCAGGTACCCTTGCAGGTCGTCTAGCACGCAGACCACGCTGATGTAAATGGTTTTGAATGGTCTGATGTGACACTTAGGTGCCTCTCACGTCCCTTAAATGTGCCTGGAGTTCAGTGGCATTCATCATCCAGTTCCGCAGAGCACTGTTCACAATGAAGAAAATTTATTGGTCGATTCATGGATCAAACCCCAGTTGTGAATTTTGCCATGAAGCACCTTGTTAGAGAACAGCAAGTTATGCAAAAAGTACTGAAACACTGAACAGTTGGACATGTGCATTCAAAAGTGTAGAGAAGTTCACCTGTAAAGGTTATAGTCCATTTTAGGTGCATCCTGAAATTTCACCCAAAAGGCGAATATCCTTAACTTTTTGTGAGTAGTGTATATAAAAACAATATTGATTCATTAACAACAAACGTGGGAGGGTTCAAGGACAATTTGAAACAAGCCAATCAGAGCTCAGCCTCAAGTCACATGCTTTTCAAAAGTTTACGGACCTACATACACACTCGATTGTCCGGCGTCCCGCACACACACATGAACGAAATAGAGTTTTGATTTTTTTTTTTATTTAAACAAGTGATATGACCAGCAGTGGAATAGTGTGATTAAATGATTTTATTTTGTTATTAAAATATACAATTATTGTTAAGGTTATCAAGAGAAGACTGCGCCCCATATTGACCGACTGCCACTGATCACAATTAGCACTTTTTAAGACCATTACTGGATAGTACTGGCTGGTATGCTGTTAATTCTTTTCTACTTGTATCTATTTTGCAGGAACCTCCCACTGTGCCTCATATCTCAGACCGCTCTGATTATAAATGGAAAAAGACCTGTTAAAGATGAACCTGTCCAACTGAACTTTTAAGATTAATCAGTGGCTCAATAAGATCAATGGCTAATTAGACTACTTGAAGCATAAGGACAAGGTAACTATCCGTACACTGAAGTTAATAAATCTGTTTCTGGAGAGCATTTGAGCCTTTGTTCCAGGGATTTTGTGACACTTCAGACTAGGTTAAAGGCTGGTGGCATTGCTAAAATCTAAGAATGTTCCTTAAGGTAAGTAAATTGACCACAAATATCCATCCATCCATCCATTGTCTACACCCACTTATGCCTAATTAGGCTGACCACAAACACATTTATTTTAATTATCTGTACATACTACTATTGTATAAGCCATCTTGTCATCATAAAAAGAAGTTGAAGTGTTTCACTTCTGCAACATTTCAGGTATGCATTTAAACTCCTATGAGTTATAGACTTGGAGGAAACAACTGGCTGCCCACTGTGATACCCCAGAAAATGTGACATTTTAAACTCTTTAAACTCCAAGAAGCAAACCATTTTTTGTATTTTAAAGATTGTAATTTTTTTTGGCATTTTTGATTTTTTGGACAGTGGCAGTAAAAACACAGTGGAGAGAGATAGGATGATTTGCAGCAAAGGGCCTAAGCTGGAATTGAAGCTTGACAGCCTGAATAACAGTATGTGGTACCAGTTGAGGAACTTGTTTAGCTATTTATTTATTTATTTATTTGTCTCTTTCTAACTTTCTCCCTGTCAGTTATAAAATCATCAATTATAAAAATGACCTGCAAAACTATAACATATTTTAACCACTTTTTGAACAACTAGAAGGCTGTTTATCTCTGTGCAGGCAACATGCTCAAACTAACATGCATCAATCTAACCTTTGCTTTGTGTTATGTTTTCTGGCTGCAGAGAGGATCATATCAGCCCACAGTGGACAACATGCAAGTCCTGAAGCTGAACTAGTGACAGAACATGCTGTAGGTTCCAGTTTCTCGAACATCATGCCCAAGTCTAACCCATGTCTTCACACAAGTCTGGACTCATTCCTCTTTTTCAACCAGGGCAGTTAAGCCCTGATATGTGTACATAATGTTTATTCATTTCACCATGGATTATCCAATCATATGGAAACGTGCTGTTTTTTTTTTCAAGATTCCATTGCTAATTTGTGAGTATTGGACAAGATATTAGATCAGTTCAGATCAAACTGTTTTAAAATGGAATATGTACATGAAAAAAAGTTTCTTTAGTCTGACAATGGTATTTTTTTTGCCTTGGACCTTATTCACTTAGTAATTTATCATAAGCAGTTGTTGACAGTAAAATGATCTAGATCAGCGTATCTATCTGCCCTAATTGAAGATAACAAAAACAATCCTACATTTTTATTTAGTACTGTAGCAAAAATAACGGAGTAAAACCACTGTAGAAAAGCACACACCATCTATATGTAGCAGCAATGACTCATGAATTTTTTCAATGAAAAAATTGACAATATCAGGCAAAAAAATTCAGACTATTCATTTAAAACCAAATTATTTGATAGATAATCCTTAAGATAATATAACTATTTCTGATCAGAGTTTAGAATGCTTCTGTCACACCTCGCCAGCGCACTCATTCTCCTGAGTATTAATTTAGATCACCTGCACCTCATTAGCTAATCACCTCCACTCCCCTATTTAAGAACACTTCCTTCACTTCATCCCCATCTGGTCTCGTTTTTGACACCGACTCATGGTTACGTATTTGTTAGCTTTAGCCACCATGCTACTTAACCTAAGCTTTAGTCTAATCTCCCTACCTGCTTTCTTTCCCTTCTCCTCATCACAGTCCGATTACTGCTCTCACCACCTCTAGTTTCCTCAGTGTACGGCGTCTTCTTCATCCCTCAGCTCCGGTTTCCAGATCACTTCACCTAAAGCTGAGTATCCTCCACATGCCTTTCTCGACCTGCTTTCAGCCTCAATAAACACACCCCTTCCGGGGTTTGATCCTCCATTGTCTGTTCGTCTCTGGAGTTTTTGTGACAGCTTCACCCCGCTTCAAGAGCCTGATCTAATTTCACTAATTTCCTCCTCAAAGCTTTCAGCCTGCATTCTATCTAAATCCCATGTCTTTCTTTAAACATATTACCAGTAGCCAGATATTACCAGTTATCAAACCCTTGATTAAAAAACCAGACCTCGACCCCTGTCAGCTGTCTAACTATAGACCAATATCAGACCTGCCCTTTATCTCCAAGCTCCTAGAGAAGGCTGTAGCACAGCAGTTATGTTCATACCTGCATAGAAATAACATTTATGAAATGTATCAGTCAGGATTTAGGCCTCATCATAACACAGAGACAGCACTGGTTAAAGTGGTAAATGACCTGTTACTGGCTTCTGATCAGGGTTGTGTCTCCTTACTGGTGCTACTGGATCTTAGTGCAGCTTTTGACACCACTGACCACACTATTCTACTTGATAGGCTAGAACATGTTGGTGTTAAGGGAACAGCCCTCTCCTGGCTTAGGTCTTATTTGACTGACCGTTATCAGTTTGTAGCTCTAGATGGTGACTTCTCTATGCATACCATGGTTATGTTCGGTGTTCCACAAGGTTCTGTTTTAGACCCACTGCTTTTCTCCCTATATATGCTACCCCTTGGTGCAATTATTCGTAAACATGGTATTAGCTTCCACTGTTATGCGGACGACACACAGCTATATGTTTCAGCTAAGTCAGATGAGACATCAGCTTATTAAGATAGAAGAATGTGTAAAGGACATTAGACATTGGATGGTCACTAACTTCCTGCTTACCTCTGACAAGAGAAAGGTACTTGTACTAGGACCAAATGCAGCTAGAAGTAAGCTTTCTTTTTCTTTTTTTTTTTATTCTTTATTTCTGAAACATTTTTGATTACAACTATTTACAACAGAGCCCAAGATCCGCCCATGTTACTATACAGATACACACATATATACATGCACATATAGTATAAACATAAATACATCCATATACATACATAGAGGGATAAGAAGTATATCTCAAGATTTCACTAGGTCTGATAGAATCTCAATATGGTCCAAACAAAATTGTATTGTCCTTCTGTTGGCGCCATGCACTTTGGCTCTAGAACACCCCAAAAAAGCAAATAGTAAATGTCTAGCAAATAGGACATCCAGGTATGTACAGCTGGGATAGCTGGATCTATCCACAATTTCAGGATAACCTTTTTAGCAGCAGTAAGGGCAATGAACAGAATCCTTTTTTTGATTTGCAGACAGTGACAGTGAGGAATCATCCATCAAGAGGAAAAGCAATGGGTCCTTTTTAATTTAAGTCCTTGTAAGTTCAGTCAATATATCCCGAACCGAGGACCAGAACGTTTCAATTTGAGGACATTACCAGAACATATGTAAATATGTACCTTGGCATGCACTGCTACATAAATGACAAAGGGAGTGGCATATGCCTTAGAAATTAGCTTATAATGGATCATTTGGTGAGCTGGGTTTTTTGAGGTAGCAAAACAGTTCCCCCAGACTGTATCCCAATTGATCAGTGTTAAGTTCCCTCTCCCAAAAGCCCTCAACAGGAATGTTTGAGTATTGTACCACAAGTGATGTACAAATTCTGCTCACAGTGCCTCTAGAATCCATATTATAGTCTGTCCAGTTTATCATAGGATGAGGAGATATTTTAGTTGACCATGGTACGCCATAAGTTTTCAATGCAGATCTTAATCTCAGGTATAAGAAAAAGGAAAATTCATCTTTTAAGATTTGAAATGATTTGAGTCCATAATCATTGTATACATCTTTTCATGTGTAAATGCCACATTCAACCCAGAATTTGGAAATGAACAGTTTATTACCAGTAAAAATATTATTGTGCCAGATGGGGGTAGAATCACTGATCTGAAACTCCCATAATTTTTTCTGCCATTTTCCAAATTGTGGCTTATGATTGGACCAAACTTTTCCAGAACTTTCTTGGATATTCCTGTAAAGAGTAGATCTTGCAGACGTACTGGATAAATAATATTCCTTTCCAAAGCTCGCCATGCCACAGGGGAGTCAACATCCACCCAAGTCCTAAGTGCTCTCATTTGGTATGCTAAATAATAGGACCAAAAATCTGGTAGAGATAAGCCACCATGAGGTTTTAACCGATACATAGATTTGAGACTAAATCTCAAGGGCCGCTTATTATTCCACAAATTTTTTTTTACTGTTGTGTTGAACGCTTTAAAGTAGCCCATAGGTGGTGCTAGAGGTAACACTGAAAATAAAAAACGCAACTTTGGGAGTATATTCATCTTAATAGTGGCTATCCTGCCATGAAGTGCCAAGCAGAGTGGAGACCAACAGAAAAGGTTACTTGTAATCTTATCAAGAAGAGACTGATAGTTCAACTTGGAGATATGGGGTAATGAAGGAAAAACTCCAAGATAGTTAAATTGGTCACTATCTGGAATCATAGTGGGTAAGGACTGAATATCCAATTTAGCAGCTAAATTAAGGGGCATAAGTATGGATTTGCTCCAATTAATTTTATAACCAGAGAGTTTACCAAATGTATCAAATAGTTTTAAGCATTCATTGACCGAATCTGTGATATTGGATACATATAACAAAACATCATCGGCATAGAGTGAAATTTTGTGGGATGTATTCATACAGCTTATAGGAGTTATTAAAGAGCATTGTCTAATCGCTTGGGCCAAAGGCTCCAATGATAAATTAAAGAGCAAAGGTGACAAGGGGCACCCTTGATGTGTACCTCTGCCAAGATAAAAGGAAGGTGAGATATAAGGACCACTAAGTACTCTAGCTGAGCAATCAAAATAAGTAGTTTTGACTGCTCTCAAGAAAAAGGAGCCAAACCCAAAATGCTCCAGAACGGACCACAGAAAATTCCACTCAATTCTATCAAATGCTTTCTCTGCATCCAGGAAGAGGATTGTAGAGGAGGCTGTGTATGAATCTGCTTGTTGAATAAAATGAAGAAGCCTGCGTATATTGTCCGCAGCAAATCTTCCCCTTAAAAATCCTGATTGATCATAATTAATCAAATCTCCTACACATCTATCCAGTCTCAAGGCGAAAACTTTTGCTATTAGCTTTGAGTCTGTAGATAAGAGGCTAATTGGCCTGTAACTAGTGCATTCAAGTGGATCCTTTCCTTTCTTCAGCAATAGAGTTATTAACGCTGTATTTTGGTCCCTATGTAAAGTTCCTTTTTCTAATGCAAAATTAAAAGAGTTAAGAATTAAAGGTGCTATTATGTCCCACAATGTCTTCAACAACTCGGGGGGGGGGGATCCCATCCAGTCCAGGGGCTTTATTACTACTCATGGAATCCAGAGCAGATTTTAATTCCTCAATAGTCAAAGGACTGTCCATTATCTCACGCTGAGAATCATTCAACTTGGGAAGATTTAAGTTTTTAAGGAATGAATCAAAATTTGTTGAGTCAGTGTTGGATTCTGAAGTATACAAGTGCTGATAGTAGGATTCAAATACTCTATTTACATCTTTAGGTTGAGTATATACTAAACCCTCATGCCTAATAGCCGATATATTAGCTTTTGACTCAGCATCTTTCAACCTCAAAGCCAACAACTTAGAAGAGCGTTCTCCATGGAAATAATAGGACTGTCTAGTACGATGTATGATGAATTCAGCTCTATGTAAATATATAGCTTTTAATTCTGATTTAAAAACATTTAATTCTTTAGCTTTGGACTCAGAAAATTTACCTTTTAATTCTTTTTCTAGTAAATGTTTTTTTTTTCTAATTCAATTTTACGGCCCTCTATACGCGTTTTACTAAAGGATGAAAAACCTATACATATCCCCCTAATAAACCATTTAGCAGTTTCCCCCAGTACTTGGGGGTTAGAGGCTGAATCCCCGTTGATCTGCAAAAATTCCTTCAAAGAGCTGCGTAGTTCAGCCACAAATGTGCCATCCTGTAACAGGGACATATTAAATCTCCAACGGTTGTGTTTGTTTCTTAGGTAATCTAAGCATTTGGTATGCTTAATAGGGCTATTTAACCCATTGACGTTCCATGACATTATATTTATTGCCATGTATTGTTAAGGCAAAGCAGACCAACCAGAACTAAGGTGGAAACATCCTAAGGTAATCCCTCGAAAATATAGCGGCGATCAGAACATATACATACATAAGCATAGACATGTTGCACACAATAATGGATGCATAAAACAGATTCAACTTACGTGGGCGGTCTCGGGCATAAAACAAAAAAACAAAAACAAGAACAACACCAAAGTGGGCAGTAAGTGAAGAGTTAGAACACACTCTTCTACCTGCCCTTAAAGTAAAAGTCTTTGGATGTGCGGCCAACCTAGCAGTCCGGTTCATTCGTCAACACTTGACCCGGTCATTTTTGGATGCAAAACCAGTCAGATTTTCTCAGAGAGGTCCTCCATAGGAACTACAGATTCATCCTCCTTCACCCCGAACTCTCATGGCACAGTTGTTTCAGCTCCCTTCAGAGAAGACTTTACGAAAGGATCCAGATAGAGATCCTTTTCAACCTCTGCCGGTGACTCAAGAAGTAAAATCTTCCCCTGGTGCGTGACTTTCACTACTGCGGGGTAGAGCATAAAAGACGATATTCCCAGCTGAGTTAGCTTTTTCCTTGCCAATGCCATCGCTCTCCTCTTGGACGCTGTGTGAGTACTGTAGTCTGGGAAGAACAACAACATCGTTCCCATATACAAGATCTGTCCAGCATCTCAAGCTCCATTTAGGATCATATTCCGATCTTGATAGCGCAGCATCTTGAATATAAATGTACGAGTGGTTGTTTTTGAGTGTTCACCGCTATATATACACGGTGGGCTCTTTCAATCTTCATTACCTTGCTGGCGAGAGATGGGATCCATTTAGGAAGATGGTTCTGTATGAATCGCACGGGATCATCTCCTTCTGCGCCTTCTTTCAGCCCCACTAGACGGATATTAGACTGGCGGCTCTTATCTTCGATTCTTGCTAACTTTTCCTGAAGGGAATCCACGGCTAGCTTAACTTCCACCGTGTCTTTCTTTGCGTTAGGAAGAGCTGTCTGCATGTTGTCAAATTTGTTTATCAAACGAACATCTTCCTGAACCCCAAGTCTATCCGCAATAAGGGTGAATTCTTCCTTAAACATTTCCCTGACGAAGCTAAGATGCATCTTTAGTTTGTCGGCAACAGTGGCGCGAAGCTCCCCCTCGGGAATATTACTAGGGTCTTTAACCCGCTTTTTCTCTGGGGAAGTTAGCGTTAGTTGAGCGCCATCTTCATTCGTTCACTGTTAACACAGCGATCAAATTAAGTCAAATGGTAATGGTTATACTGAAAACAAAAGAAGATTTAGGATACCGAGTCAGGGAGCGATTGAACTACACCGCCATTGCCATCGGTGGGTCACGTGAACTCTAGAAGTAAGCTTTTTGATTACAAAGCAACGGTGAATTTTCTTTTGGTTTCCTCTTGTCCAGCAGTAAAAGATTGTGGTGTGATTATTATCGTCTTTCGTTTGAAGCTCATGTAGATCATATTACTAGGGTAGCCTTCCATCATCTCAGAAATATTGCCAAGATAAGAAATATAATGTCACTTCATGATGGAGAAAAACTAGTTCATGCTTTTGTTACCTCTAGGTTGGATTATTGTAATGCCTTACTGCTGGATGTTCCAGTAGGAGCATGAACAAGCTCCAGTTAGTCCAGAATGCAGCAGCTAGAGTCCTAACTAGAACCAGAAGATATGAACACATCACTCCTATCTTAGCCACACTACATTGGCTCCCAGTCAAATTTTGCATTGATTATAAAATCCTGTTACTGACCTATAAAGCACTAAATGGTCTCGCGCTGCAGTATTTGAGCAATCTTTTAGTCTTTTATGATCTGCCACGCCTACTCCGATCAAAGGGTTCAGGTTATTTGGAGGTACACTATATTGCCAAAAGTATTCGCTCACCCATCCAAATAATCAGAATCAGGTGTTCCAATCACTTCCATGGCCACAGGTGTATAAAATCAAGCACCTAGGCATGCAGACTGTTTTTACAAACATTTGTGAAAGAATGGGTCGCTCTCAGGAGCTCAGTGAATTCCAGCGTGGAACTGTGATAGGATGCCACCTGTGCAACAAATCCAGTCGTGAAATTTCCTCGCTCCTAAATATTCCACAGTCAACTGTCAGCTGTATTATAAGAACGTGGAAGTGTTTGGGAACGACAGCAACTCAGCCACGAAGTGGTAGGCCACGTAAACTGACGGAGCGGGGTCAGCGGATGCTGAGGCGCATAGTGCGAAGAGATCGCCAACTTTCTGCAGAGTCAATCGCTACAGACCTCCAAACTTCATGTGGCCTTCAGATTAGCTCAAGAACAGTGCGCAGAGAGCTTCATGGAATGGGTTTCCATGGCCGAGCAGCTGCATCCAAGCCATACATCACCAAGTGCAATGCAAAGCGTCGGATGCAGTGGTGTAAAGCACGCCGCCACTGGACTCTAGAGCAGTGGAGACGCGTTCTCTGGAGTGACGGATCGCGCTTCTCCATCTGGCAATCTGATGGACGAGTCTGGGTTTGGCGGTTGCCAGGAGAACGGTACTTGTCTGACTGCATTGTGCCAAGTGTAAAGTTTGGTGGAGGGGGATTATGGTGTGGGGTTGTTTTTCAGGAGCTGGGCTTGGCCCCTTAGTTCCAGTGAAAGGAACTCTGAATGCTTCAGCATACCAAGACATTTTGGACAATTCCATGCTCCCAACTTTGTGGGAACAGATTGGAGCTGGCCCCTTCCTCTTCCAACATGACTGTGCACCAGTGACCAAAGCAAGGTCCATAAAGACATGGATGACAGAGTCTGGTGTGGATGAACTTGACTGGCCTGCACAGAGTCCTGACCTCAACCCGATAGAACACCTTTGGGATGAATTAGAGCGGAGACTGAGAGCCAGGCCTTCTCGTCCAACATCAGTGTGTGACCTCACAAATGCGCTTCTGGAAGAATGGTCAAAAATTCCCATAAACACACTCCTAAACCTTGTGGACAGCCTTCCCAGAAGAGTTGAAGCTGTTATAGCTGCAAAGGGTGGACCGACGTCATATTGAACCCTATGGATTAGGAATGGGATGTCACTTAAGTTCATATGCAAGTCAAGGCAGGTGAGCGAATACTTTTGGCAATATAGTGTACCTCAAGTAGCACAGGCTACAGCAGGGGGCAGAACTTTTTCTTTCAAAGCCCCACAGTGGAACAGCCTTCCAATTAGTGTCCGGGATTCAGACACAGTCTCATTGTTTAAGTCTAGGCTGAAGACACATTTTAGTCAAGCTTTTAATATGTAGTTTTCTTAGGAGCAGATCTGGAAGGTTCATGGGTATAGAGTGTTTGGTGTACTGGGATGTTTGGATGCTGTCATCTTACCACCCTCGCAAGTCGCTCAGGTTTGCTGACTGTGAAGTGGTTGGTATATCCGGGGAGCCTATAAAATAACTATTGTTATTTAGAGTGTATATTTAAAGGAAATGACAACACATCAAATTAACCCAAGATCATGCAGTATTTGCAGAGCTTTAATAACTCAAAAAAAAAAATGCAAATCATTTGTAAACAAATTGTTAATGCTTCGGCTAAATAACATTAAGAAATCAGTATTTAGTGGAATAACCCTGATTTGCATGAGTTTTGGCTCCATGATCTCCACCAGTTTTTCACATTGCTGTTGGGGAACTTTATACCACTCTTTTTGCAAAAAGCAAACAGCTCAGCTTTGCTTGATGGTTTGTGAACATCCATCTTCCTCTTCATGACATTCCAGAGGTTTTCAATAGGGTTCACATCTGGACATTGGGCAGTGCTCTCTTATTTTTTCCAGAGATGAATATGATGATATTATGATAATATTATGATAATATTATTAATATTATACTAATATAATATACATCATACTATTTTTCTTTTCCTGAAGTGTATATACATTTTTTGGTTGACTCTGTGTATATAAATTGTGAACATGAAGCCATATTTAAAAAACGAATAAAAGGGAAAGAGCCTCTAGTGGACATAGTATAGTACTGCAGGAGTCAGGTTAAAACCATGTCTAGTCAGTGGACTGATGAATGTAACAATTTGTTGTGAGCCATCTGAGCATCAGAAAATCATGAAACTAAGCAAACGTACTCACAACCAGTTGTTCTTTCTATGTAAAACATTTTGAAATATTAGGACTTTCCACTGTTAAGATATAAGACATTACATCAATATAACATTAATTTTTTTCTATTATGTCCTCACAATAGCAACATCATTCAAAATATCACAAATTCCTTCACAGTTTCACATCAGCCATGTCCTGACATTATTCTCACTGATTTTCAACCAAATCAGGTGAAAGTAAGCGAAAACATTAGAGATTTCTAAAAATGACACACTTCCTGCTGCCAGTTGGTAGCGCTATGACTGACACTCACAGTAGTCATGGCCATGTGATCAGCTTTCTTCTCTTAATATAACGTTGAGGTTTCATGTACATCACTCAATATACACCGAAGTTATTAGCCAGTTCCTGTTTCCTTTTATTCGCCATAAGTTTAAGGGCTTCTCACGGCTGAACCGTTTGAGATATCAAAATTCCCTTCGCAATTTTGCATTATCAATGTCTTGAGATCATTTTAGCCTGGGTTTGGTGGCGGTTGTATCAATTCCCTAGGAGGAGTATTTCAAATTTCATTGGGTGCGTTTTGCAAACAACTCAAAGTAATTCACTTCCTGTGGATTAGACTTAATGACATGTAATGTGAAAGTTGTTCAGTTCAATGAGATCTAAGTGTGTACCAAGTTTTACATGGATAGGTGCAAGTGTGTATCAGCTATGCAGCAAGATGTTCCAGGGGGCGCTGTAACGGGTATGTGCCACGCCCAGGGCCGAGCCACAGTGACGTCCTAATGGCCGCAGATTCCAACCTGTCTGCTGATTTTCAAGAGTTTTTGAGCATGTTAAGGGGTCCAAAATGCCCCGAAAGTTTGAAAAAAACAAAAAACAAAAACAAATTCTAATGAAAACAATAGGGCTTCCACACCTCCTTCGGTGCTTGGGCACTAATAATAATATGAAGAAGAAGAATAACAAGATAGATAGAGGGATAGATAGATAGATAGATAGATAGATAGATAGATAGATAGATAGATAGATAGATAGATAGATAGATAGATAGATAGATAGATAGATAGATAGATAGATAGATAGATAGATAGATAGATAGATAGATAGATAGATAGATAGATAGATAGATAGATAGATACTTTATTCATCCCAAAGGGAAATTCACAACAAGAACAAGAAGAAATCTCTAAATTTCAAATTTCATACATGTATAACATAAATCCATCACAATTAAGCTGACCAGTTAAAAATCTTAAATGTGAAACAGAACCAAGGTCAGAATTATAGATTGATACTGCCATCCTATGGTGTAATATGATAATAAACACTGTATTGAAGTGCAAATACAACATAAAAGGCATGTCATGTTAGCGTCAAATGTTAAGCAGGTGTTTAAACATTTTGATACATTTAGAAGAAAATCAATAAGCAATTTTAAAATGGAAAAACATTAACTCCACCTCATAACAATGATTATGCCACAAACTGGGCAAAAGTATTCAGATTCATGCCTTGAATATTGCTTTTAAATTTCATGCAAATGAAGGCAACCAGTGCAGAGCAATAACTACTTAATTAAAACAAACCATGGCCCAATGAAGTTTAAACTGTTTAAAAATTTGAGAGATAATGTGTTTGAGAGATCTCTGGATTGAGAGACAGCTATATGGACTTAACTCTTCCCTCTATGTTTAACCACTCAACAACCTTTGCAGACATCCTAGTACCACTTTTGGTTCAAATTCATGTGATGTGCACATTATCATAAATTTGATTTGACATAGCTAAATAGGCCAAAATACAGTTTTATATAGGTTCAGTAACATAATCCAGTTAAGGAATGTTTAGGAATGTGAAAGGAATGCCTACCTATTTAATAATGATGAAGGATATGTTTCAGAAGATAAAAAGTAATTTAAAACTCATCCTAACACTGCTAGAGATTGAGAGCTGAACGCCATAACCACACAGAATAAGCACTATTTGCCCATCTTATATCTTATAGCCGTATTAGTAAATTAGGCTCATTAAAATTGATTGACGTGGTCATGTTGTTTGCAAGTGTCAACATGTTCTCATAATTATTTAGGTCCACACTGTTCTGAGTAGTTTGACACCAAAATTGTGAAGCTAGGACAAAAATCCTAGGACACATTCTCAAAGGATTTTTTGCCAGTTCAAATAAAAAATGCACATTATGTAAATTAGTTTAAAATATCTAAATGGTTTTTGGAACTATTTTAGAAAAATCCACGGAATAAATAGCAAAAATGCACTATAAGAAAGTATTAGCTGAAACTAAGTAAAATAATCGGACTAAACACTGAGTAGCAGAAGGGAGTACACTGTGCTGAGCAAACTTCTTGTATGTAGAACCTATGGTTTGGTTTGTCTGTATAGTCAGGTTTTGCAGCAGAAGAAGAAGAAGAAGAAGAAGAAGAAGGAGGAGGAGGAGGAGGAGGAGGAGGAGGAGGAGGAGGAGAAGGAGAAGGAGAAGAAGAAGAAGAAGAAGAAGAAGAAGAAGAAGAAGAAGAATGCAAACAATAGGGTTCCAGGCATGATGTGCTTGGTCCCTTAAAAAGCCCAACAAAAGAAACTATGGTCCAGCACCTTAGACCGCTAATTACTGAATGAAACCTCAGAGTAGAAATTTTAAAAACCTTAAAAACTTGCGATATATTTCTATTAGTATTGTTCAACTTTCATTTGTCATTTTGTCCCTAACAGAAGGAATAAGTAAGCATGCTGTTAGCATAGTCCAGTCTTGTTGGTTGACATGATGCTTACCGAGAGATAAATGATAAATCAAAGCACTCCATGAAAGCAGAACAATAATTATTGCTACCTGATTTGCAAAACACTGTTTTCCTACACTACTGGTATACATACTTGAAAACAACTCTCATCTTAAGCCTACTTGGCAAAAGGACTGTGCAAAAAAACCTCACAAATTCTGTTCCTCAGTTCTGCTAACTCCTCTTGTACACCCACACACCTTACAGTGTTCAATATCATTGTTTGCATTATCTCCAAGCTGCTGCAGAAAGCAAGCTTATTTTGGAGCCTGGTGCGGTGAGATTTTTGTCGTCCAAGTTGCTGAACCACCCAGCAGGATTGTCAGCTATACCTGCTCTATAAGAAAGCACAGGGATTGTTTTGGACCTTTGAATATACCTCCTTATTGAGCTGCTAAAAGTGGCCAGGGGCTGTGTGAGGCCTGTTTCTAGTTCCTCTTTATAGAAAATAAAACCTGTTCACAAGAGCAATGATAAGTAAATATATATGTTTAATAACTTGCAAATGAGCACTATCCACTCCTAGTACACTGGAGTCTAAATGTTGAATCTGAAAAGCAAACAACTACAGAGAATCTCATCAATGTGTCGGCTGTTTTAAAGTCATTATATGCAGAGTAAGACCTGAACATATTTTGACCCAATCTGACATTCCCAGAAAATGTGCCTTTTCCACTCTTACACTGACATGTCCTGACAAAACATAAGCTACAGAGCACATTTCTCACAAACCACACTTCTGTGAAACACTAACTGAAAAATCTGCATCAAGACAGGGTCAATGTACAAAGTCCATCTTGCTAATCAAGCTCTGTGTTTTGCTATAGAAATACGCAAAAATATATTCAAGCCGTAAAAGATCACATGTGGAGCACGTGTAAATATTACAACTACATCTACAATTTCTGCATTTAAGCTGTTGTGCTGGATGTGCCTTTCCTAAAATTGGTCAGAAATGTCAGGCCAAATCAAAGCTTTGCTTATCAACAAATAAAACTGCTGACATCGGCATTCTTTCGGCACAGAACAAACAATGACGAAATACGCACAAATGCGTAAAATTAGAAATCAAGAGACTTTAAAGAGATTTTAAAAAACTTATTTAAAAACTTCATTATAAGTTTTAATTCGCACAAACTAAGACCATTTTCTGAAGAGAATATATTTTTAAACATATAGTTAGTGGCCCCAATTTCAGAATTTTTGTCCATTAATCACCACTAATATGTTAGACAAGATGTCAACAAGCTATTTATACATATATATAACATAGTTATTTTTGTTCTTTCGACACAGCCGCCAAATAAACCACTTGTTTTAAATAATTAAAAAAAGCGACATTCTTGCACGTATTATTATTAGTCGACTAATGATGCCTGGTACAAAATCAGCGAATCCAGTATATATCTCGAATTTATGTCGAACTGATAGATGGATGGTTGAATGGATGGATCACTCACCGCTTAGTTCAGCGCTCTCCGTGCTGGGTTCCCCGTCCGCTTTGATCGCGCATCGACCGAGGCCGCGCACTAGCTGCTCGAGTGGCAGCTCTGAGTCTGGCTCGGGGTAACAGCGGAGGCCGCTGGCGCAGCGCGGCGTGTACACACCACACGGTTCTCCAGCCCGGCGTGCACACACCGGGCAGCAGCCACAGCCCGGCTCACGCACGATCTCAACGCAGCTCTCGGCAGTGAGACACTTTGCCTGGCGCTCGGCGCTACAGCTTGGGCACCGGAACACAAGCTCTACACGCGAAGCGTCTGCAAACACCACCAACAGCAGCAGCTCCAAAAGTACGTAAGACATAGTAATTGGGTATTTTGCACGACTCTACCCTAGGCTTCAAATAAAGTAAAGTGGCAAGTGAAGCGCGCACGCAGACAGGTGAAGTACAACAACTTGGTCTTGGCTCTATGGCCAATCGATGCTTATGAAGTGCTGACATCATAAAACAACATCCTGAGAGGAGCGCGCGCAGCTGGGTCAATACAAGAATGCGCTCATGCTGCCCCGCACTTTTTCCCTGGCACCTCGGGCAAGTGATTCTCTCTCTTCAGCAATTCTGGGCACGTTTACATTCCCTGAATTAACAAACACACATCTCAGAGGTGAACCGGTGATTAACAAACACACATCTCTGAGGTAAAAAAAACAAAACAAAACAAGACGTTTTGTTTTTTTTTTTTTTTTAGCTGAATAGCAATTTGAGGTATTGGTTACTTTGTACTGACTGAACAATGACCCAACTAATCACAATTAAGCTACGTGGGAATGCATGTGTACGAATGCTTCGGACGAATTCAGTAACAGTTTTATGAAAACAGGGGTTTTCACATTTTAAACGAGTGAATTATCTGAATGACCTAAATTCGCTAACAGACCTAAAAAGAAAATATGAACATGTAAATTTTTTTTATAAACTTTTCTAAAATATTACCTAATGTAAATTTGCAACAAAATATTACGCACGCCTAAAGTACTGTAACAAAGCTTATATACTGGAGGACTAGTGAATGCTAATATTAAACCAACAGGAGTACTTATGTATACTCTATTAGTTAGCAGGCGTGTCTTAGGACGTTTATGTAGGTACGAGAGAAATAGTCTCACAATAACATGGAATATAAAACAATGCATCTCGCCCACACTGACAAACAGTTGTATATACAAATATTGTAAATACATTCGGAAGATACATCTTTTGTTCATTTTTGAATTTAAAAGAATTATACTCAAAAGGATTGTTGTTGATCTGACTGTTAAATAAGGCAGTCCACCAATTTCAGCTTTGGTATTTGTGTCCGATTCAAAGCATATAACCTTGTTTATTATGATGATGATGATGATGATGATTATTATTATTATTATGTAGTAGTATTCATTATATATATATATATATATATATATATATATATTTACATATATATATATATATATATATATATATATATATATATATATATTTTTTTTTTTTTTTTTTTTTTTTTTTTTTTTCCAGTCATTATCAAATTAGAAATCAAATGTATACATCTTACAGGCTAGGTCTTTTTTTAAAGGAAGCTGGGAGTCCTTACTGGACAAGTGACAATGAAATAATTTATGTGTTTATATTCAGCCAGTTGTTAGCGAGATTTGAATATTTGGCTTAATAGGTTTTTTACTTTAGTTCATTGCGTAAAGTTAGATTTTTTTTTTTACTGTCATGTGAACAGTATCAAGCGGTCTCAAGCACTTCAGCCACTGACCAGCATCTGTCATGATACTGGAAGTGAAGGCAGAGGCAAGCATATTTGTTTATTATTTATTTATAGTATAATGAGTAACACAATAGGTGACACATAAACTGATGTAGCAAAACACAAACACTGGTAAAGCCTATGAAACAAAAATATAGGATGCAGGGCTATGGAATGCAAAACATCAAACTTGTGGTAGCATAAACGGTTGCAAGACCAAGAAAGAGTGAGGAATAAGTTCTTTATTATATTAAATTCAAAATAGCTATTTTAATGCTGATGGCTTTCTAAGACAATTATATTGATTCTTGAGTTAAAATGGCATGGACTGTCAAAATAACAACATTAATCGAAACATGACTACCACTAGTTAATACTTACTAAAATTACTTGCAAGCTAGTTAGCTTTTTTTTTTTTTGCAAATCTAACCATTTCCTTTTTAGCTTTATATGGTTATTTTTAATATTTGTTTACTTAGTTTATATTTTATATTTAAAGTATATTTGGGGTGGTGGAAGCTCAAGTGGTTAAGGCTCTGGGTTGTTGATAGGAAGTTCAAGCCCCAGTACTGCCAAGCTGCCACTGTTGGGTCCTTGAGCAAGGCCCTCAACCACTTGAGCTACCCCTTACACCATTCCTCAGCTTATGCTGTGTGGCCTAACCCTAGACTGGCTCAACAATTGTGTGGTCCTCAACTTCTCTAAACAAATGAATAACCTTAGATGACAAGAAAATAATGCATCAGATTTGAATTTGTAATGGGAATAAATGAACAAACACAACATGCAGAAGCACCTTTCAGAACAAGAACTTTAAGCAAATGCATCAGTCTCTCAGAACATTTTGGAGAAAGTTTGGCCCACTCATTATTACAACATTGCTTCAGTTCATTGATGGGTATTAATTTATTGGGATATGTTTATTCATTTTAATTACATCATCAATTACATCACACTTGAAGAGGTGTACAGGTTTCTGGGTTTTTTTTCTTAATTACATTAAAAATAGTTACAATTCATGTTTTCAAATACTGATTCTGAGACTTGTGATGTATACACTGAAAGTTATATTAAACATTTTAAATATGAATTAACTTGCATAAGAGAATTGAGCATGCAAAATTGATTTATAATTAATTTCTAATAGATCTACAATAGAATAATTTGATGACATTACTACAGTATATATTTTGGAGGACATTACTATATATAATAGTTTTAGTAAGAACTATGTAATAATTTTAGTACTTCTTTTCACAGGGAAAAAAATTTAAAATTTAGGATTTTTTAAAAATATATATTTTCTATTCAATTTTGGAGGGTGTTCACATGTTAATTAAGAAAAATATCTATTTTTTACAAGAGAGATATTTAATGAAGGACTTTGTCCAAAATACAAAAATAGTTACTTTTACAGTTGAAAAACTTGAAAGGCCTTTTCAAATATCGTTTTTCTATTTTTCTTAAATTAATGACAGCGAAAGAATTGATGTAATAGGTATAGGACTGACCAGAGTAACAGGGTTGCCAGGACACACATTCTTTACACTGCAAATACAATATTTGTTTACATAATACTGTAAGGTTTACATTTTTAAATTGCATTATATTGTTTTGCACTTACTTGGTACAGTGAAGCATGCTACACTGTTAAAAGATCTAATTTAGATACTAATGGATTTAAGTTAAATAAATAATTGTTTAAATTGATACTTTAAAAATAGTAACATTGTTGACATTGCATGATGCCCTCTCCCCCAGTCAAACCTCATACATCATTAAAAATAAAATAATATAGAAGAGAGAGAGCAAACTACTTGTGTTTTAACTATAATTACATTTGTGAAATGATGAAACGTCCTGGAAGTGATGTCACTGGAATCTGCCATTATATTACAAGGGTTTTTGGTGAGGGTAACAGGGCTGACATGAAATCAGGGGACACCAATAAAATTATATTTTACAAAAAGTAATGTATACTTATATAAAAACATTGCTTCACAATGAGAATATACTTAGAACAATATGCAAATGTAATGTTTGTGACATTATGCTTTCAATTTGCAAATTAAAAATCCTGCAAAAAGGGACAGGACAAAAATCTGAATAAAAGGTATTGCAAGTGTTTTTAAATACAATTGAATTGGCTTTAATTTCATATAATATTAATGAAAGAATATGTAGTAGTGCTAGGTTTTAAATCACAAATGTATTTGTTGTTATAGTAATTCTGTTTCTGATTATTTATTAGGGACACAAAAGGCACAACTTCATGGAATGACTTTATATTTGACCCAGACAGTATTACAGTACAGTACCTGCTCTCTTTTGTTTAGGATGAGTCATCATCCCTATATCAGTTCAGGTACAAGAAGCCAGTGAGCAGACATCTTTGTACAAATGAAGAGTTACTATACTGGTCAAAGTGATTGGAAGTATGCTGAGCTTGTGGCATGGATGAAGCCATTTCCATCTGATGTAAACTGGTATGTTCTTAAAATCTTAAAATCCCCTACCTACAATAGTGATCAGGATAATTAACCTTCTAGAGTGACCTGTACTGTCCATTCGTTGTCTATTCTGCTGTCCTCAGAGAGCCTACACACTTAAATTAAATCAGCACATTAGGCCTTTAGATAATATGTGTACCATAATCATAAACACACTGTATCTGGTGGATGAAGAGGAGCAGTCTAATGGTGATGACAATCCTCCTGCAGCTTTATATATGAATTTACTCAGTTCATTGCTGCAGTTAAGAGAGAACATATTCATTCACTGTCAATGCAGAGAAAGAAACTGTTTCCACAGTCTGTGCAACATGAATTATTTAAAGATGTTTTGTTCAAAGAGAACTACGATGATTTCTTACATATAAACTTGAGAAAAATGGCAGGAATATTAAAAGATGTCCTGAACATCAGAAAGTTCTACAGTCCCCTTGTTTTTGCCTCAAAACACATTACGTCTCCTTATATGTTTAAAAAGTATTGTAAAGCAAAATTTGAGATGACAGAACCTGTAGAGTGACTAACGATATGAATATGAATTTAAAGTGTGTAACCCCCTGGGTTAAATGCAGTATCATCTTAAGCAGCTAGGGTTCTATGTCATTTTGAAACCACTTCTAAATGATTGCCATAAGCTTTCATCTGAATGATTTAGTATATTTGTTTAAGAGTAGAAACAAATGTTTATGCAGCTGTAGCTGTTGTAGCTGCACATAACCTTTTGTCACACGATAGGTGGGTTAGCTTGTGTAGCACTCTGAAGTTCTCTGAATTTAAAGAAGACCCGAAGAAAATGGATTTGGACAAATAAGCCTGTGCATCTTTCAAAAAAAAAAAAGTATTATTATTCTTTCATTTATTATTCTTGTTTGATTTTGTACTATTGGTCTTTCTGATGCTTATGGTCATGTGATTTGAAAACAAACTTTTTTTTTAAAAAACAAATCTTTTATACTTGTAGTAAGTTTCTCATCAACAAAGTTTGCATTCATCTCTACAGCATTCATGTAGGTTAAGTAAAAATATTGTAATGTCAATTTTAAAGAAATAGTACCCCAGTATGTCTCATAAATAGTGATTAACAATGTGAAGTATTTAATGAAAGACGCGTTTGCTGTCATATGCACAAGAAATTCCTCCTTCCAGCTGTTTTTTCAAATCAAGTATATTCTTAACATTGACGGAGTCACAAGGAATTGTGTGGGAAGGTTTGTGTGGGAAGCTGTTAATTTAATTTTGCCTTTTCTTAACATTCTTATTCATATTGAGTGAAATGTGAGGAGGACTGCACTGTCCTTTCCACAGTTGAGGAGACTGTCATATGCACGGCCGATGGCAGACTGTTTGTTAATTTGTTAATATTTCTTAATACTAGACATTGTTCCTGTAAAAACCTCATGAAATGTTTCTGTCAATGTAGGTCCTGTTTAATAAGTAATAGCATGTACTTTATGTGTATAGTATTTTTAGAACTTCTAAGATGAATAAATGGTATTACTGAAAGCATTAGTCTTTTTATTAAAACAAACAAACAAACAAAACCTTTTAGAAATGTTTCTTAAAACCACTATAGTTTAGGTCTTATTTAATGAAAAAAGGGTATTTTAATGATTGCTTTATCTTGTTCTTACTAATGAGTTACTAATGCTAAAAAACAAATGTTTGTGTAGTTACCTAATTAATGTCTGGTTCTGCAGCTAAAATGTTACATAATGTATTTTGTATGACTGTACAAGAACTTTTAATACATTGCCTAACCCTAACTATTGGCCTCAAGAGGGGACACAGGTTTGGAGGCTGTCCTGTCAGCTTTTGGATGGAGCTTAGCACTGGAGCCTGCAATTTCAGCCTCTGGAGGGAGCTCTGTGCTGGAGGCCACCATGTCAGCCTCCAGAGGGATCTCATTATAGTAGGTCACCTCATCATCCTCTGGTTTAGGCTCTGGTGAGGGGCCACTATGTTGGCTTCTGACTGGGGCTGTAATGAGGAGGCCCGTAGTTCATCAGGCTGACCTGTCACATTCTCCAAAAATTTTCAAGGTTGGTGTCTAGCCTCTGACCACTCAAACACCCCATAAAAGGAGGCATGTTAAGTCAGTTACCCAACCCAGACAGGAGCTTCTTTTGGTGACCAGAGGCTTCATGCAGTATTGAGCTTGGTCAGTGAGCTGAGACAATAGGAACCCAAGTCACAGTCTCTCTTTGGGCTTAGGGTCAAATTACAAGTTTCAAGATTTGTCATATGTACAGATGTCAGTGACAGTTTATACAATTAAATGATTAGGTAAGGCTCAGCAATATAATTGAAAAAACACTTTAGAATATTGAAGGTGTATGACTCTCTGGAGGGTTTTTTGATCTAGTTCTAAGCAGCTGCCAGCACTAGATAATCAGGTACCTGGTTAGGATGCTCTCAATGGTGCACCTGTAGAAGTTGGTGAAGATTTTGGGGAGAGGCCAAAGTTCTTCCACAGGAAATAATGTCACTGACAAGCTGCTTTGACTACTGATGTGGTGTGCAGGGACCAGGACTAGTCATCAGAGAGGTGCACACCAAGGAGCTTGATGCTCCTGACTCTTTCTATAGTGTCATCCATAGTGGCCTTTTTGATATGTAAGGGTGCTTGGCTTATCCTCCTGCACCCTCCTTAAATACACGATCATCTCTTTGGTCTTGCTGGTGTTGGGGCAGAGGTTATTATCATTGCACCACTGTGATAGCATTCTCACTTCATCTCCGTTAATGGTGAGGCCCAAGATGAAATTATCATCAGCAACTTAATATAATGTTGGAACTGTGCTTGGCAACACAGTTGTGTTGGAGGGGGCTGAGAACACAACCCTGTGGAGCACCTGTGCTAAGAGTCAGAGTGTTGGAGTAACGGTTACCAATTCTCACCACTTGGGGTCTGTTCGTCAAAAAGTTCAAAATCTAACTGACTGACTTCTTATGGACAGGGATGATGGTGGTCTTCTTAATGCATGTGGGGATCACAGACAGCCTAAGGATAAGACTAAAGATGTCTATAAAAACCTCCACTAACTGGCTGGCATATGCTTTGAGGACACCACTATGAACACCATCAGGACACCTGGAGCTTTTCTTGGGTTGATCACCCCGAGTGATCTGAGCACACTAGGCAGGTAGATGGTTAGAGACTGTTAGAAGTTTCACTATAGGGAAGATGTTGTTATCTCAAACCAAACATAGAAGGTGATCAGTTCATCTAGTATTGAGGCAGACATACTCATGCAAGAGTGTACCTTTGGTTTGAGAAGTGTGTTTGTGTGTGTATGCATTTACATACATTTAGGGATTATGGTGATACAAAATCTAGAAAATAATTAAGTTGATTTTAATGATAAATTATGCCAAAAAGAATAGTAGGCTACTAAATTATGTATATAAAAAAGATGTCTTACTTTCTTTATTGTTTAATAGGGGCAGATCACAAAGACTTGAAAGAATCATTTTATAAAGTCAAAAATGTTCACCATTAATGTTTTGGGTGTGAGTAAAATTTAAATAATGTGGGACTCAATTTCCTCTGTTAAACAAACTTTTATTTTAAACTAATCGCTGTACCTGAAAATGTCAAATAAATCACTTGTTACACAGGACGTTTGTCAGAGACACATCCACCAAACTGCAGGTGTTTAGAATAGAAAAAGCAAAAAGCTTTTATGAACTGTGTGTGTTGAACACAATAGATACACTACTTATTTGGTGAACAGGATGCAAGATTGGCACACAGTCTCACAAACAAAAAAAAATATAAACATTGTCCTCCATCTATCCAATCAATCCCATCTCTCCATGTATCCTAACTGTCCACCTTATCTGTCCTCTGATATAAAAAATGACTGAGTTATGATCATACTGAGTCTAACATTAAACTAGCATCCAGAGTCTGCTTGTCATACATTACTGAATGACAGAAAATGCATGGTTTAAAGTGAACTCGTTTTCATGCTACACAGAATGTTCATGAAAATATGATTATCCTGACCTGAGCTAATTTACTGAATCAACCAACTCACATCTCCTTTTTTTTTTTTCCATCCATGATGACATTAAAGTCATCTGTTGCTGCTTCTGGCGTTTTATCGCTGACTGTGCCGCAACCGTGATGCCTGCCCATTCATTGATATCATCAAGGGTGCATGTGACGTTCCTGGACGTGGACACGCACATCCAAGACGAGCACACAGGCAGACTATTTGTGTTCTGCTGGGTCCTGCTCCTCCGTGGCGATGACAGCGTGTGGTTAAAAAATCGTAACAAACAAATTTAAAAAGTGGGGGGGACACAAACAGGATTTTGAAAGGGGGGGGCATGTTGGAAATTATGTCCCTGTACCCACGGCACAGATGTTTCGAACCTCTTTTCCCCTGTAGTCAGATATTGATTGTAAACCATTCCACATGTCTGGAATGGTAGTGTCTATAGCCATGTTTTAGTTAAGGCAAAAATACAGCAGTTCCTGCTGTCTCTCTGAAATTTAAATCCATTAAATCCATTTTGTTGACCAGTGACTAAACATTTGCTAGAAGAATACTCGGAAGAGAGGGTTTATTTTACTAGTTACCTGGAGACGGGAACTGCCTTCCCATTCTCCTTTAAAACAAGTAACAAAAGCCATGGGAGTCTCTTTATGAAGCATCAGCAGCACGAGATATGCCTTGTTGGCCTTGTACTCTCTAACTAGCATAGATGTAGACCAGTTAATTGGGCATAACGTGTATGTTATTTCAAAGAGACAACAAATCTGTTAGGATGGGAACAGGGAGGATGGGTGTCACCTATAGATTTGAATTCACTAGTGCTTAGAGGATAAATGTTGAATTTTGCCTGTGCCCTTGCCAGCATATCTCTTTCTCCTCAATGGGTGGAGAACAGGGTGGTGGTATCTGGGTGGTGTTGCAGCAGGACAAGCTAAAACAACTTTTTTGTCAGCTTTGGTCAGCATATCTCAGACACTGGACAGGGTCTTGTTTATTTCTCTCCAAGACAATTCAAGTAACATTTAAATAAATGAAAGACATTTCAAGAAGGCCAATCTCCGACACTTTTTCACAACACCTGGAACTGGAAAGCGACTACAGCACCTATGCAGAATTTAGGGAAGTTTAGGAGTTTTGCTCTGTGTTGAACAGTGGAATATGAGTAATGTATATTTGCCTAAACCAACTTCATTATAAATTAATCATTATTAAATGAAAACTCAGGCAAACAATCCAAAATGGCAGGAAAGTCATAACCATTGCCACATCAGATTTGGTGGTTATTCTACATGTTTACAACAGTGTCCATTTACCCTAAAATCAAAGCATATTAGGCATTAATAAAGGGGTTTAATACAGTAAATTGTAAAGCAGTGAATTGGCAGGGTTTAGTTAAGCAGTAGAAGTAGAATGTTAATTGCAAATAAAAACTAAAAGCATTATTATTTATATAGTATATTAAAACTTTACAATCAATAAATTATTGTTCCAATCCTGCTCCTAGAGGGTCATTAAATGAACAAGCAGATACTATATGTGAACTGAATAGTACTAGCAGATCATTTCAACAGCAACAATAATAAGAAAGGTCAATTGGACAGTTAGGCTACATTGGCATAATTGACTTATTTTAGGCAAAATGAGTAAAATTGCCAAAAGAGATGTGGCTCGTTTTAATAGTTTCAGATAAATGTTAAACATAAGAAGTAACATAAAGTAACTAGTTATCCACTATCCACATTTTTAGGGTTCTAAAACAGCATTTAATTAAGTTATCTAAACTAAAGGTTTAACTAAAGGCTTTTACTTGTACTGTCTGTTTGTCATTAATGATGCCTCAAACAGCTTGTTATAAAGCTTGTTATATTTAAATTGATGAGACTTTTATTTTGGAGAGAAATTCTACATTGATTTTTAAGATATGGTGAACTGCATCAGCCCCGTCAGATAGGTCATGGTGGTGGTGTTGCAACCATCTATAATAATTCTCTTACCGTTACTCGGAAAACAGGACCCAGGTTTAAGTCATTTGAAGTGCTTGTCCTTAATGTTGCACTCTCAGACAGGCATAAAAAATCCCTACTACTGTATATCTTGCTCTGGCCACCGTGTATAGACCCCTGGGGCCCTACGGTGTTTTTCTTAATCAGTTTTCACATTTACTCTCAGATCTTTTGATCAGTTTTGACAAAGTGTTAATTGTAGGAGACTTTAACATTCATGTAGACGATGCTAACGATGCGTTAGGACTTGCATTTATAGATTTACTAAATTCCTTTGGGGTTAAACAAAACATTAATAGCCCAACTCATCATTTTAATCATACACTAGACTTAGTTATATCACATGGGACTGATGTTTCTGATATAACCGTTCTACCTCAAAGCGATGACATCACAGACCATCACCTCTTAGTGTACACTCTACCTGTAGAACATATTAGACACGTCTATCCACGTTATAAACGTAGAACTATAACTCCAACCACTATAGACAGATTTACAAACAATCTGCCAGATCTGTCTCAACTTCTTACTAGACCCCTAAATGCAGATGCACTAGATGAAGTAACCAACAGCATAGGCAATATTTTTACCAGCACACTAGACACTGTTGCCCCCATCTGACTAAAAAAGGTCAGAGATAAAACACCTGCACCATGGTACAATAGTCATACACACGCCCTCAAGAGAACAACCCGTAACCTTGAGCGAAAGTGGAGAAAAACCAAATTAGAAGTTTTTAGAATTGCGTATAAAGACAGTCTGTCCAACTATAGACAGGCTCTAAAAGCTGCTAGGGCTGAGCATCTGAGCAATCTTATAGAAATAAACCAGAACAATCCCAGATTCTTATTTAGTACAGTGGCTAAACTAACAAAGCATCAGATTTCTGGATAGAGTATTTCAGCACAGTTTAGTAGTGAGGACTTTAATTTCTTCACTAAAAAAATTGATAGTATCAGGAACAAAATATTGCATGTTCAACCATTGACGGCATCCGGTGATCCAGACCAGCCTATAGCTCCACACTTAAAGCTACAATGCTTTACCAGCATAGGGCAGGAAGAGCTAGCTAAACTTATCACGGCTAAATCAACAACGTGATTGCTAGATCCAATTCCAACTAGATTGCTGAAAGAAGTGATACATGCAGCTGGAGAGCCTCTTAATATTATTAACTTTTAAGCTTTAGGACCTCTGCTTTTCTCAGTATACATGCTTCCATTGGGTAACATCATTAGAAGGCATGGGATTAGTTTCTATTGATACCCAGTTATATATTTCATCAAAACCAGATGAAATATCTAATTTGTCTAGACTAACTGAATGTGTTAAAGATATTAGAAATTGGATGACCGATAATTTCCTATTATTAAATTCTGATAAGACAGAGATATTACTTATTGGCCCAAAAACCAGTACACAGAAGCTCTCGCAATTTAGCTTGCATCTAGAAGGATGCACTGTTACTACTAGCTCAACAGTGAAAGACCTGGGCGTAATATTAGACAGCAACTTATCCTTTGAAAATCATATTTCCAATATCACAAAAACATCCTTTTTCCATCTTAGAAATATTGCCAAGCTTAGGAACATTTTATCTGTATCTGATGCAGAAAAACTAGTTCATGCATTCATGACCTCCAGACTGGACTATTGTAATGCAATACTAGGTGGTTGTCCTGCATCTTCAATAAACAAGCGGTTAGTCCAGAATGCAGCCGCCAGAGTTCTTACCAGATCAAGAAAATATGATCATATAACCCTAATATTATCATCCCTGCACTGGCTACCTGTTAAGTTTAGAATTGACTATAAATTAGCTCTACTTACGTACAAGGCTCTAATTGGTTTAGCTCCCACCTATCTCTCCAGTCTTCTAACACGTTACAATCCACCACGCTCTTTAAGATCACAAAATTACGGACTTCTAGTAGTTCCCAGAATATCAAAGGGGGTAGAGCGTTTTCGTATTTAGCTCCAAAACTTTGGAATAGTCTTCGGGGCTCAGACACAGTCTCCCAGTTTAAATGTAGACTAATGACTTACACTATATTGCCAAAAGTATTCGCTCACCTGCCTTGACTCGCATATGAACTTAAGTGACATCCCATTCCTAATCCATAGGGTTCAATATGACGTCGGTCCACCTTTGCAGCTATAACAGCTTCAACTCTTCTGGGAAGGCTGTCCACAAGGTTTAGGGGTGTGTTTATGGGAATTTTTGACCATTCTTCCAGAAGCGCATTTGTGAGGTCACACACTGATGTTGGACGAGAAGGCCTGGCTCTCAGTCTCCGCTCTAATTCATCCCAAAGGTGTTCTATTGGGTTGAGGTCAGGACTCTGTGCAGGCCAGTCAAGTTCATCCACACCAGACTCTGTCATCCATGTCTTTATGGACCTTGCTTTGTGCACTGGTGCACAGTCATGTTGGAAGAGGAAGGGGCCAGCTCCAAACTGTTCCCACAAAGTTGGGAGCATGGAATTGTCCAAAATGTCTTGGTATGCTGAAGCATTCAGAGTTCCTTTCACTGGAACTAAGGGGCCAAGCCCAGCTCCTGAAAAACAACCCCACACCATAATCCCCCCCTCCACCAAACTTTACACTTGGCACAATGCAATCAGACAAGTACCGTTCTCCTGGCAACCACCAAACCCAGACTCGTCCATCAGATTGCCAGATGGAGAAGCGTGATTCGTCACTCCAGAGAACGCGTCTCCACTGCTCTAGAGTCCAGTGGCGGCGAGCTTTACACCACTGCATCCGACGCTTTGCATTGCACTTGGTGATGTATGGCTTGGATGCAGCTGCTCGGCCATGGAAACCCATTCCATGAAGCTCTCTGCGCACTGTTCTTGAGCTAATCTGAAGGCCACATGAAGTTTGGAGGTCTGTAGCGATTGACTCTGCAGAAAGTTGGCGACCTCTTCGCACTATGCGCCTCAGCATCCGCTGACCCCGCTCCGTCAGTTTACGTGGCCTACCACTTTGTGGCTGAGTTGCTGTCGTTCCCAAACACTTCCATGTTCTTATAATACAGCTGACAGTTGACTGTGGAATATTTAGGAGCGAGGAAATTTCACGACTGGATTTGTTGCACAGGCGGCATCCTATCATAGTTCCACGCTGGAATTCACTGAGCTCCTGAGAGCGACCCATTCTTTCACAAATGTTTGTAAAAACAGTCTGCATGCCTAGGTGCTTGATTTTATACACCTGTGGCCATGGAAGTGATTGGAACAACTGATTCTGATTATTTGGATGGGTGAGCGAATACTTTTGGCAATATAGTGTATCTCTTCAGCCTGGCATACATCTAACACTTCCCATAACCTTGTACTCCAGTACATCTGATTAAATGCACATTATCATCTAGTACTGCTAATATTATGAACAGCAGCTACGCTAATGCTGTTCCATTGTTTCCCTTCTTCTACCCATCCCGAGGCATACAGAGACTGTGCTCCAGTGGCATCCAGAGATGGACCAGCTCCAGCCAGGTTCTGCTTGTGAGGATTGGGATATTCAAGCAGCGCTGTGGACAACAACCTCCTTATTGATTTACATAACATTATACACATGCTGTATAGGCATCACACAATTGTCACCCAAATGAGGATGGGTTCCCTTTTGAGTCTGGTTCCTCTCAAGGTTTCTTCCTCTTACCATCTAAGGGAGTTTTTCCTTGCCACAGTCGCCTCAGTCACCTCAGGCTTGCTCACTTTGGATAACATCTAGGACTGTCTGTCTGTTTGTCTGTTTATATGTTTGTTGTTTGCTTATGTTGTTTCTCATGTATAGCTGCTTCGAGACAATGCTCTTTGTTAAAAGCGCTATACAAAAATAAATTGAATTGAACTGAACTGTAGCTTATTCTGTTTACAAAATACATTTTGTATTTATTTACTTTTGTCTCGAATCTCTGCCCCGCACTTCCTAACCAAGTGCACTGCAACCTGTAGGCCATAGTGCTAGTTCGTGTTCATGTGTTTCTGCTTATGTTTCTGCTGCTATGTTTATGTTTATCTCTATCTTGCACTACCTCTGCTGCTATATTGTATTTTTGCACAATACATGTTGTAAGGCCCCAAAGTTCATCATCATCTCATTTTATTACATTTCATTTACATTTCATTGCAAGTTTTTTCTTTTTTCGGTGCTAAGTGTCCTGTGTTTTTGTGTTGCCTTTTTTTTTGTGTTTATTATTTTTGCACTGTCTTGTCGTTGCTTTGTTTGCACCTAGCTGCACACTTACACTTTATGTGGCTTGGACAAACTTTCGGTCCTAGCTTTGTGTTGTTTTTGTGTTTGATCTTTATGTTGTATGTTTATGTAGCACCAGGTCCTGGAGAAACGTTGCGTCAGCTATATGTGGTTGAAATGACAATAAAGCTTCTTGAATCCTTATGTTTCCCCTTGTTCTTTGATGGTTTACTTTGCCATGTGCCTTTGTTTTGATTCAGGGCTTGTCTCAGCCAACACTGTGTTCTTTCCTGTTTCCTGAATGTTTCCTTTTTGTATTCACCTGTTTTCAGTTTTTTTTTTATTTAATTAAATCCTTGTTTATGTTACTAAATTTAAGAAGTGTATGGTCATTGTGTGTTTCTCTCCAAAATCACTTAGCCTACTGTTTGGTGTTTTTTGATGCTTCTGTCTTGCCTGTTTCCTGTTTCCAATATGCCTGAGAATTTTTAGTATTAGCTTAGTTAGAGTTTTGTGTTTAGCCATGTTTAGTACCCTTAGCCTATTCAATTCCTGTCCTGCCTTTTCTCTCGTTTTGGATAGTTTGGAACTATTTTTTGGGTTAATAAAGAAAAAACCCTTGCAGTTGTATTGTCACGGCCTGCATCTGTTCCTAAACACAGATTCACAAGTGTTTTACAGATAAAAATGGATGTTGTTTTGCATTGTTTGCAAATCATTAAAATGAATTCAAATGTTTCCTATACTGAGAATCAAATCATCAATCATAAAGCCAGTGTTGTGAATTAAAACGAATTGTGACCTAATTGCATTGTTACTAATATCACAGCTTACTTTTTTAAGTAGTCTATCTCTTCTTGTTTAATTCATTGTTAATCCTTGTAGCATCTCCAGGTCGGCTCACTTGCTCATGGGGTCCGTTGCATCCTTCTCAAAAACTCAATTAACCATTACGCAGCTCACAACTGACCTATTTCACTTATAGTTTATTTCATTTTGACTCAATCGACATGCTGTAACTCATGGGAGCCAGGCTCCGGGATGTCTGATGGCTCTGGATAACCAATGACCCCCCCATCGAGACTGGAGATGAAGGAGGAATCCTGCCTCCATGAATGTTGGAGTTCTGCAGACCATCAGTACTGATAGCCCAGCCTCACACCCCTGTGACCTTAACATGCAAATCACCCTGCGCCTAGCAGTTTTACTGCCGTTGAAAGTCAACAAGAATTCCCTAATCTAAACCGAATCAATGCCCTTGACCGGGGGATGACCAAAGTTCTGACTGAAGACACACACACACACACCCACACACACCCAAAGCGTCTGGAAACGCTCATCCTGACCCCCGCATGCACACACATAAGGAGAGTTCCTTTATTCAACTTTCAATAAAACAATAGTAAAACCCTACCTGACCCATGCCTAACACACCCGTATATATGTATTCCACTTTATATTTTTATTGTTGTATTACCACTCATGACCTGTGTTCTGTGTTCTCATGAAACAGAACAATGTTTTATAATATAAGATTGTATGTTTAATTGCTTATACCCAGTTTCCTCTCCTCTCATACTGTTTCTTTCGTGTCTACTATCTAAATGATCCTCTTTTACTTTTATAAGCAATAGTGTATGCCATGTGGTGATCCAAGTACATAATATGAGCCTACGTTACTTTAATTGAAACTTTATCCATTCCTGACTTCACCATAAAGTATGCAAATGAGTGACAAAGAAATTTTTCCCTCCAAAAGTTTCAGGTATTGGATTGGTCACTCTGAAAAACTGGGTGTGACCAAGGGATCAATAAAAACCCTAAGCACCCATCTATCGTGGCTTTTTTTTGTCCAGCTTTGGCTTTTTGTCCAGCTCGGCTTTTTGTCCAGCTTTGGCTTTTTGTCCGGCTCAGCTCGGCTTGGCCCCACGGGGGCCAACCCCAACCTTGACAGTTCTCACACAGTTGTAATCAAAACTCGATTTCAAACTTGCCATATTTGATCTCTTATCTAGCTCATTATCTTTCTCTCTCTCTCTCTCTCTCTCTCTCTCTAGTTCTGATTTCCTCCGTATTCCCTTCCTTAATCTCAATCTCTCTTTGCCTACTTATCCCCTCTCTATAATCCTTATCCTGTCTTTTATGTATGTGTGTTGTAGTTAGTATGTGTTGTGTGTTTCTGTTTTATTAAATGCATTTTATTCACGAGTGTCTCTGTGCTTTGCTCACAATTTCGGGGTCCCTGAACATTGCTCTTGCTATGTGCTAAATTACAGCTAGTACTTTATAAAGTAGTTATTCTTTCTTGGTCAGGAAGATAACTTTCCCTGAAATTAATACATAATTATACTGTCTGTTCGCTGGACTAACAAATCAAATAATTGTGTTATTGATTCTCTGACCGTTAGTTCTAAGAACCCCCATTTGAATATTTATAATTAATTATAACCAGTTATAATTACACTTAAATATTTAAATGTTGAGCTAAATTCGCTACATCTTCATACTTTGTTCTTCTATGCAGAACACTTCTAGTTCTTTGTTACAGACCTGCATACACCCTGACCCATCAATGCATGGATTCCACTAGATCCCTGAAGGTGTGATGTGGTATCTGGCACCAAGATGTTAGCAGCAGATCCTTTAAGTCCTGTAAGTTGCGAGGTGAGGCCTCCATGGATCGGACTTGTTTGTCCAGCACATCCCACAGATGCTCAATTGGATTGATCATTTGATGAGCGCAACAATGAGTTTAAGGTGTTGACTTAGCCTTCAAATTCCCCAGATCTCAATCCAATTGAGCATCTGTGGGATGTGCTGGACAAACAAGTCCGATCCATGGAGGCCTCATAATGCAGCATGCCACAAAGCAAAAATGTTTCAGGAATCATTTGATTCCTGCAACATTTTTGCTTTGTGGCATGCTGCATTATCCTGAAGAAAGAAGCCACAGCCATAGGGTAATACTGTTTCCATGAAAGGGTATACATGGTCTGCAACATTGTTTAGGTAGGTGGTACGTGTCAAAGTAACATCCACATGGATGGCAGGACCCAAGGTTTCCTAAGCAGATCATTGCCCAAAGCATGACACTACCTCCACCTGCTTGCCTTCTTCCCATAGTGCATCCTGGGGCTATGTGTTCCCCTGGTAAACAAAGCACACGCACCTGGCCATCCACATGATTTAAAATGTGAAAATGTGATTCATCAGACCAGGCCTCCATGTTCTGTTGCTCCATGGTCCAGTTCTGATGCTCCTGCGTCCATTGTTGGCACTTTCGACAGTGCACAGGGGTCAGCATGGGCACCCTGACTGGTTTGCAGCTATGCAGCCCCATACACAACAAACTGTGATGCACCGTATATTCTGACACCTTTCTATCAGAACCTGCATTAACATCTTCAGCAATTTGAGCAACAGTAGCTCGTCTGTTGGAAAAGACCACATGGGCCAGCCTTTACTCTCCACATGCATCAATGAGCCTTGGCCGCCCATGACTCTTTTGTCAGTTCAGCATTGTTTTTTCCTTGGACCACTTTTGATAGATACTGACCACTGCAGACCAGGAACACCCCCAAGAGCTGCAGTTGTGGAGATCCTCTGATCCAGTCGTTTATCCATCACAATTTGGCCCTTGTCAAACTTGTTCAAATCCTTAAGCTTGCCCATTTTTCCTGCTTCTAAAACGTCAACTTTGAGGACAAATTTCATGGTGGATTTTTAAGCGTGTTGTGGATTTTTGTTGTGTTGTTAGACGCAATCCATTTTCAGCGTCAATTTTTTTTCCCAGAAACTGACTGCCACCACTACATTTATTTTCAGAATTTGTAGATTTTTCCTGGAATCCATAATTCATTATGTGCAAAACATTCCCTGTGCCTAAATGACTGCAACAGAAAGCATAATAGATCCATCAAAATGCTTATTAGCTGTATGATGTACTTTTAAAATTTTCTCCTTCCTCACCACATATTACTATATACCAGGTAATTTTCACATTTGTGCAAGCATTGCTGCAAAGATCGTGTTTGTGCAAGCAGTCTCTTTTATCTTTCTAACATCAATCTAAAAAGTCTAGCATATGAATAAACAGAAAGTTAAGGGAAGTCTTCTTTTATCTTCGAAACATTGCTAAGATAAGAAATATCTTACATATCACTACATGACACAGAAATACTAATACAGTACATGCTTTTGTCACCTCTAGGTTGGATTATTGTAATATCTTACTGTCCGGATGTTTCAAATGGATCAGTAACAAGCTCCAGTTATTCCAGAATGTAGCATGTAGCACCCTTTGTTTTTTTAATGATCCACCACACCTACTTTAATCAAAAGGTACAGGGTATTTGACAGCACCTCAAGTAGTAAAGTCTACCTCTCAACAGACATAATTTAGTCAAAACAAAATCAGTTTCGTTTATAGCACTTTTAACAATGGACATTGCCTCAAAGCAGCTTAACAGAAACATAGAATAAAAATTATAATAGAATATAGAAATATAGAATAAAAATTATAAAGTTTACACATCCATATAAATGGTGGCAATCAAAAACTCCCTGAGATGACATGAGGAAGAAACCTTGAGAGGAACCAGACACAAAAGCGAACCCATCCTCATTTGGGTGACACCGAAAATGTAAATAATATTCTTTCTACAAGTGTTTATAGTCAAATGGAATTGCGCAACCAAGAGCACCTGAGCAACTAATAGGTCAATTTCTGGGTTCATTATAGACACTAATTCCTTTCTGCTGAAGTCTTCAAATGTTTACTGATGAAGACCCGAGCACACAGCTGACCATCGCAACAGCAGTTCAAAGATGGTGTGATAGTCTCCAAGTGGTTCTATCCACAGCAGTCCCATGGGTCACAGGCTGTCTACACTGAGCAATAATAGGTATGTTTGTAATCATGTGATGTATACAGACAATGTACATTATGTGCATTGTGCAGGGAGCCACTCCGGCACTTCCATTTCACCAAACATTGTATGCGCATGAACCATTCAGTTCTGCTCCTTTACATAAGAAAATCTATGCATATAGAAAACTTTACTAAACAAGTGCATTTTCAGCCTGTACTTTCAGCCTGTACTAACACTGAGACTGTGTGTGCATCCTAAACACTAATAAGAAGGCTGTTCCATAACTTTGGGGCTTTATAAGAAAAAGCTCTGCCCCCTGCAGTAGCCTATACTACTTACTACCAAATTGCCTGCACCTTAATTACTTAATCGTTTACTTAGATTTAGTTCTTTCTTTGCCATTTTATATTCTCGTAGGTCTTTTATAAAGGTCTGTCTCCATGTTTTTTGAGGGTGTACTTGCTTCCATCTTTGTCATGGTGGCATCCATTCAACGGCAGATAAGAAAAAATACCTTTTCTCAAGTGATGTTGGATAGATAGATAGATAGATAGATAGATAGATAGATAGATAGATAGATAGATAGATAGATAGATAGATAGATAGATAGATAGATAGATAGATAGATAGATAGATAGATAGATAGATAGATAGATAGACTTTATCCATCCCAATGAGAAATTTACAACTTCCAGCAGTATCCACAAACATAGGCAATAAGGTAATAAATACTGCAAAAATACTTAATACTAAAAGGTACTAAAGATAATAAGGTAATGAGTTGCATGGCATGAGGGAGGAAAAACCTCCTCAGTCTGTCAGTGGAGCAGGGCAGTGACATCAATCTTTCACTGAAGCTGCTCCTCTGTCTTTGTCTGAATTTGAAGCCTTGAAGGCAACACTGCAATTCACACCAACCTATTTCATGCCAGTAAGCTAGGACTAGGGGCCAGCATACTGAGGAGGGAGAGAATTTTACTGCATATGCATCAAGGACATCAAGGGGCTGAGCTTTATTTCTCAGAATCATAATCAGAATGTGCTTTATTGCCAAGTATGCTCACACATACAAGGAATTTTTTTTGGTGCTGGAGAGTATACAGACATAAATTCTATTATAGAAAAATATAGAAGTACAGATATAAGTAGGATGGAAATATAAATAGGGTACTTATGTACAGTATTGCATAGATATAAGTAGGATGGAAATATAAATAGGGTATTTATGGGTACTTATGTACAGTATTGCATTTGTGCCTATGTACATACATGAATATATAGATTATTATTGCACTGGGGGAGATAGCAGACAGATTAATTGTTCAGGAAATGAATGGCTTGAGGAAAGAAGCTGTTCTTGTGTCTGGATGTCCTATCATTTACTGCTCTGTAGTGCTGTCCAGAGGGTAAAAGTTCAAAGAGGGGGTGGGCCGGGTGTGTGGGGTCCAGAGTGCTTCTACCTACACGTTTCCTCATTCTGGATGTGTAAAGTTCTTGGAGAGTGGGCAGGTGGGCACCAATAATCCTCTCAGCAGTCCTGACTATCCGTTGTAGTCTTCTTATATCTGATTTGGTGGCTGAGCTGAACCAAACAGTAATAGACATACATAGGACAGACTCAATGACAGCTGAGTAGAACAGTGTTAACAGCTCCTTTGGCAGGTTGAACTTCCTCAGCTGGCGAAGAAAGAACAACCTCTGCTGGGCTTTTTTGGCAATGGAGTCAATGTGTGTTTCCCACCTCAGGTCCCGGGAGATGGTAGAGCCCAGGAATCTGAATGACTCCACAGTAGCCACATTTTCTACCTCATAGTTGCTGATGTCAGACGTCACTTTACCCGCAAGTTTATTGCCCGTGTAGGTTTCAAATGATCCTGTCTAATTTTCTTGTTTGTCTCAATATTTTAAGCAGTCACTTCTTTTTGTCAATTTTATCCTTTCCAATTGCAGCTAAAATGTTTTTGGGAGATGCATTTTGTGTTCTGTTTTCAAACAGCAATTGGAGGACACACTGAATATTTTTAATATCCAGCTCATATTCACTCAAAGGTATGTAATCATTAGTATGGCAAGCATTCAGCTTGTACAGTGGGTGAGCTGCAGGATGTTTTATCCTTATATCTTAGCTTTAGAAGTGTGCGTCCAGATGCTAGAGAGGGTTAGCGATAGTGAGAGTAGTGCAGTGTCTGTGGGGGAAGTCTGGATGCCCGCCAACTTCAGCATTAGAGCCTTCACAGTGGGGCGAATGGGTGATGACTCTGCGACATAGTTGAAAGCCAAAGCTAATGCTAAGGCTCAACCTGTAGCTCAATCCTAAGGCTTCACATGTCTAACAAGTTTGCTCTCCGCACCTGCTGAGAAACCTGATAGAGCTCTGGTTATAGGAGACTCTATCTTAAGGCATGTGAAATTTGCTAGGCCTTTTGGGGCTCCAGCAGCACTAGTTAGGTGTTTTCTGGGAGCCAGGGTGCCAGACATAGCAGGCATTCTTAGGCAAGTATAGGTTCTCAAAGGTAGTTTTTCTGGTAGGAGCTAATGATATATACTGAAGTAATATTGTAGAGGTGCGTAAATTAGCGAAGGCGATGTCCGATGCTGTAGGATGTTCTGGCCCTATCCCAATTCAGCTTAGCGATTTCATTTCTTGCAGCATAGCACATAGTCTTAGACCAGGTCTAGTTAATAGGTGACAATCCAGAGCCAGGGCCGTGGAGCAGACAAGCAGGCTAATCCAACTGTCTGCTAGCTGCAATGAATCATCACCCATGGCTCACAACATACAGACTGTTTCTGTTCCACGAGCTAGACAAAAATGTATAAACAATCAGAAAATTTGTTTTAATAATTATGATGATTAGCATAAAAACCGTCTGTGTGGTTACAGTTATATAAACATTAGCCAAGTCTAACAAAAAATAAGTCTACCGAGTTGATTCCACTAATTGTTATATACAGACCTCCAGGGCCAAATTCTGAATTCCAAACCTAGTTGTTTATTTAGACAAAGCATTAATTGTGAGAAAAGCAGTTGTGTCTGTCTTAGACCAAGTAGGTGTTAATCAGAATGTAATAGGGCCCAGTCATAATGGATATCATACTCTTATTAAATATAGAAAATATCGCACTTCCACAGGGGTTGGATGCTTTATGTCCCAGGAATATCATATCAGTTTCAACTTCTGTCTCTCCCTTTTAGTTATGCTGTCATAGCTAGGATTGCCAGAGACCCTGCCTACAATTTGCACATAATATACATTGTCCTTTACCATCACATGATCACAAGCATACCTAATATCTCTCTATATATATATATGTATGTATATATTTCTGTGGAGCTTGTCAGAAGTCAAATCCAACCTCTGAGCTGACCCATCACAGGGTGGTCCAGGGTCCTTGATCATGTGCAGTCATACACTAACAACTACTAACCTCAAACAGAAGGTGCTTTCTTGCAGCAAGACACCAAACAACATTCTGTGCTAAGCAAGTGCTTAGTTTAATTTTTTTAATTTCACTTTCAATTAATTTATATATAACGCTTTTAACAATGGACATTGTCTCAAAGCAGCTTTACAAAGGTAGAGAAAAAGAAAAGGAACTATATATACACTACTCACAAAAAGTTAAGGATATTCGGCTTTTGGGTGAAATTTTGGGATGCACCTAAAATGCACTAACTGCTGTTTGCATAACTTGCTGTTCTCTAACAAGGTGCTTAATGGCAAAATTCACAGGGGTGTTTGATCCACTGTGGCAGTAACAGTAAATTAACTGGTGTTTGGTCCATGAATCGACCAATAAATTTTCTGGTTCAATTAGAATTGGTATTTAAACAGTCCTCTTCATCATGCTGTTCACATTTTGACATCATGAGACCAATACGACACCTAACAATTGATCAACAGTACCTCACCATTGCGAGGCTTCAAACAGGATGTTCTCAGAAGGAAGTGGCCACTGAGCTTAGAGTGTCACAGAGTGTCATCAGCAGGTTGCGACAGAGATACAGAGAGACAATAAGAGTCAGAAAGAGAAAGAGAAAGGCATAGAAGTGGACATCCTTTGGCCACATCCCACATTGATGCCCACTTCATTGTAAACAGTGCCCTGCGGAACTGGATGATGAATTCCACTCAACTCCACTATGGAAGGCTGTTCCATAACTGTGGGGCTTTGTAAGAAAAAACTTTGCCTCCTGCTATAGCTTTTGCTACTTGAGGTACAACCAAATAACCTGTACTTTTTGATAGGAGTAGACATGGGGGATAATAAATAACCAAAAGATCGCTCAGGTACTGTGGCGCGAGACCATTTAGTTCTTTATAGGTCAGTAGTAGTATTTTATAATCAATGCGAAATTTGACTGGGAGCGAGTGCAGTGTGGCTAAGATAGGAGTAATGTGTTCATATCTTCTGGTTCTAGTTAGGACTCTAGCTGCTGTGTTCTGGACTAACTGGAGCTTGTTTATGCTCCTACTGGAACATCTAGACAGTAAGGCATTACAATAATCCAACCTAGAGGTAATAAAAGCATGAACTAGATTTTCTGCATCATGAAGTGAAATCATATTTCTTATCTTAGCAATATTTCTGAGATGAAAGAAGACTACCCTAGTGATATTATCTACATGAGCTTCAAACGAAAGACCAGCCAATCACACCAGTCAATAATCACACCAAGATCTTTTACTGCTGGACATGATGAAACCATGAGACCATCCACAGTTACGCTGTAATCAGAAAGCTTACTTCTAGCTGCATGTGGTCCTAGTACAACCACCCAGGGTGCGCTCACTGGCTGTTGAGTTTGTTCTTCATAATTGGGTGGTGGAGCTGACAGTGTCGGTGGAGATGGCGGAGCAAGTTTGGCATTATCATTTTTAGGTTGTGATTTTCGTGCTCTGTTGCTTGCTTCCATAACCCACATTTCATAGGCTTTCCAGGTTTTTTTTTTTTTTTTTTTTAATTTACGTCCCTTTTGCTTTCTGTCTAACTTTTCTTTTAGTATTTCCAACTGTCTGTCACTGAAACTTCCTTTCTCTGGAAAGCCACACTTGCGATTCACCCACATTGCATACTGTTTTACAGCAGCTGATCCATAATTAACATACATGAATTTTACATTAGGCTGTGTCATGTAGTTTGCCAATTCATCCTCATGTTTATTTTTGCTGTTGCGAGTACCCATATTTCCTCTTAAATTACTTCAAGTTGTCTAAGGAAGATGTCTGTGAACTCACTTTTATTGCCCTGTGTCTTGATTTACCTCCGGAGGTTCTCTATGTTTGGTTCGTCAACCCGCATAGGCAGATTTTATAAAAAAAATCTAGCCAAAAATGCATCCCAATTGGAGGAGCTCAGTAATTACTTACTAAAATGAATTTAGACAACCTTGGCATTGAATGATCAACAAGCAAGAGCAAAATTTTATTCTCTGCAAAGAGACATCTGTCACATGCACACTCAGGAATGAGCAGGGAGAGAGGCACTTCCCCTTTTTCGCATACTCTCTTATACTGTAGCATCTTCTTTCAGTTGCCTGTACTTTCTGTTCTTTATGATTTATTATTTTTTCATTACATATAAGGAATTGTTTTTCACTTTTCTTAACTGGAATTGACTTAGTTCCCCTTTTTCTCAACTTTTTCTCCAGACATTGTCTGGTCTACTAAATAACTGCAAGTAAGACAACTGCAAGTAAGACATTTCTGCATAACCCACTCTGCACAACCCACCCACACTGCATAACACACAGAGACACACCTGAGCACACAAATCATACACAGAATAATTCAAAACATTAATTTTTCTATTACAGAGGTTAAGCACAGGATGGGGTTGCATCGGACAAGAAAAGCAAGCTATATTATAGCTACTATAATAGCTGGAGAATAATGCATATAATCACCTTGGAGAACTAGTCTGGATTAGTTCATGTACTCTTTCTAGTGTCAATGCTGTATTCCCTGCTAAGCTAGCACTCAAGAACAGCTAAGCAATGCACAAAAATCAGATCTAGTCATATGTCCTATGTTAGGTTGCAAACTGTCAGGTTCCAGGCCAAACTGAAAACACACAGTCCAAAAACACAGTGTTTATTTACATAAATTAATAAACAATAAATAAGCTTTGCTTAAACATCAAAATGGGTGACTCCCTTTGCTGCAGGTTAGTTGATCTCATTGGTTTCAACTCACTTCTCTCTATTTTGCTGGCCCAGCACCCAACCCACCTCCTTTCTCAGTCAGATTTGGGACAATCCATGGTGGAGCTCATCCCAGTAAAGTTTTATAGAACTTTTAACAATGCCCATTGTTTCAAAGCAGCTTTACAGAAATATAAACATTCAGAATAATAATTTAAAAGTTTACAATTTAAATTTATATTTACCCCTTATGAGCAAGCCAGAGGCAACAATGGCAAGGAACAACTCACTGAGATGAGGAAGGAATATGAGGAAGAAACCTTGAGAGGAACCAGACCTAAAAGGGAACCCATACCCCAAAACTGAGACTGTGTCTGAGAACCAAAGATTAATTGGAAGGCTGTTACATAACTGTAGGCCTTTGTAAGAAAAGAGCTCATCCCCCTGCTCATCCCTATTTACTACTTGAGGTACCAAGAAACCTTAGCCTGCACCATTTGATCAAAGTAGGTGTGGCAGACATTAAAAACAAAAGTTCACTCAGGTAATCATTGCAAAATTTGACTGGGAGCCATTGCAATGCAGATAAGATAAGAGTGATGTATTCATATCTTCTGGTTTTATTTAGGACTGCTGCATTCTGAACTAACTGGAGCATGCTTACGCACCTACTGGAACATCCAGACAGTAAGGCTTTACAATAATCCAAACAAAAGGTAACAAAACATGAACTAGTATTTCTGCATCATATCAATACTGCAATATAGCAATATTTCTGAATTGAAAGAATGCTACTGTAGTAATATTATCTACATGAGCTTGAAATGAATGATGAAACAGAAAGGCTATCTAGAGTTACTCTGTAATTAGAAAGTTTATTTCTGGCTGGCTGCATGTGGTCAAAGGATGAGCACTCCTGGCTTGGCAGAATTAAGTAGAAGGATAGTAGTAAGCATCCACTGTCATGTCCTTTACACATTGTTCAATCTTAATAAACTGCTGTTACTGAAACATATAGTTCATATAGAAGCTAGTACCAGTATGCTTTAGTACGCTTCATATTTGTACTATATATGTTATATACTGTTGGGACGGTAAAAAAATAAAAATAAAATAAAATAAAATAATTCAGTTTAAAGTGATACTCTCCTGAATAATCTATCAGACTCCAAATTACAAATTACTCCAAATGACCACATTGACCCGACTGGCTCAGTCTAATGAGCAGACTTAAACTAAGAAAAAGCCAAATACTTCAGACTAGATGATCACACAGATGACGTTTAGTGTTGCATCAGCGTTGAGTATGAATTACAAGGTGTTCACATGGAACATCTCATCAACCCCACAATCTTCAGTTTCAAAGCTCAGTGTCTGTATCCATGTTTCTTATCACACATGATGAATTCAGCCTAACTCCTCAAGTCAAAATGCTATTTAAAAATATAACCTTTTTTTTTTGTGTGGAAAGTTCGGGATTTTCCAAGACATTATTATCTAATTTTACATTTAACTTCAACTTTAGAGGAGTTACAATGGATGCTGCTGTGCAGACTCCATTTGTTTCTGATAAGAATTGCAGTACTAAGGAGGTTACTGTTAATTCATTATCTACAGACTATTCATGCTTAACAGTCACACAAACAATACGCCCTTCTAGTCTTGTTAAAACCTTACTTCATTAAACCAATAAGAGAAATGCTGTTCAAAACTACTCATGATGTCACCTCATCCTTTTACAATGACAAATTCATACAGGCCTAAAAAATCATTCCACATATTCCCCAGTCACAATAACACACTCTGAAAGAAGTAAACAATACATAAATGGAGGTAAATGTGTTAACATAGTGTAATAATTGAATAAATGTGGGTAACTACACCTTAAGTAAATATAAGTAAGTGTGGTAACATAATATGTTGAATAAATGTGAGTAAATATGAGAATAATACAGGTGAGCAAATATAATAGCAATACATCTTGGATGAATGTGGTTAAATATGAGGGCTCTCCTTTTCCCCCAAATGCTTTGAATTCTATGCAGGTGACTCAGAGTTACAAATTGAAGCTTAAGTCTTTTGCTTACTCAGGATTTGGACCCAACATCTTTATTCAGATCATTGGGTTTACAGGTGTTAATTTTCATACTTACCTGAACCCTCAGCATCCAGCTACATGCTCCATCCATTAGTTGCTTGTTGTTTTTTTTGTTTATTTTGTTTTGTGTTAAAACAAACATTTAGAAGAAAATGAAACAGCTTTTGTTCCCTTATATGGTGACTAGTAGCATGATCTGCCTGCCTTAGGTTTTCCCACCTCATGGGTGGCCTTCTTCTCTGGCCACCTACTGCACCTATTCCAGGCTGCAATCTCTGTCCACCATCCATCCCTGGTTTCTGGAGCTTCAGTGGGGTCATTTTTCTACTTCCTTTTGATAAGTACTGAATTACCACAGCTTTTGTGACCTTGAGCACCTCAGTTCTTCTTTTAGGTTAATTCACCTAATCAAGTCATTGTTTTACTAACATGCATAGAGTTTGAAAGACAATAGTAAACAAGTTAGATAGAAAACTTTAAAATTACAAACAATAAACCAAACCTACAGTTACCATCAAACCTAATTCTGAAATGTTAACTAATTCAGTGATGTCAATATCATTAATCCTGTCATTAAAACTAGTCCCTAGCTCAATGTCCCTTGTCATTTATACATATTGACCAAACATTGATTGGGTCATATGGTGAATCTATGACGAATCAATGGCATTACACAGCATGACAAGAACATGAGTGTTACCACCAAATAAAAATAATAAAGAAAACCATCCATCCATCCATTGTCTATACCCATTTTTTTTCCTAATTAGGGTCAAGGGGATTTGCTGGAGGCAATCCCAGAACACATTGGGTGAAAGGCAGGGGTACACCCTGGACAGGTGGCCAGTCCATCACAGGGCCACATATAGACAGACAACCACATACACTCACTCCTATGGGCAATTTAGAATTACCAATCAACCTTATGTACAGGTTTTTTGGACTGTGGGAGGAAACCAGAGTACCCAGAGTAAATCCACACAAGCACGGGGAGAACATGCAAACTCCACACAGCAAGGCCCCTGCCTATTCAAACCCGGGATTCAAACCCAGGACCTTCTTGCTGTGAGGCAACAGTGCTTCTTTATGATGCTGAAGAAAGAAGACTGTTGTGTGAAATTCAGAGAGGAGATGGGACAGGTGCTGGGAAGTGATGAAGGGGTACTGGACAGTTGGGCAACTACTGCAGAAGCGGTGAGGGAGACAGCTAGGAAGGTACTAGGTGTGACATCTAGACAGGGGAAAGAAGACAAAGAGACTTGGTGGTGGAATGAGGAAGTCCAGGAAAGTAGAAAGAGAAAGAAGCTGGCGAAAAAGAACTGGGATAGGCAGAAAGATCAAGAAAGTAGAGAGGAGCACAAGGAGATGCAGTGTTAGGTGAAGAGAGATGTTGCAAAGGCTAAGGAAAAGATGCATGGAGAGCTGTGTGAGAAATTGGATACTAAACGAAGAAGAAAAGGACTTGTATCGATTGGCTAGACAGAGGGACCGAGCTGGGAAGTATGTCTTGCAGGTCAGGGTGATAAAGGATGCTAACAAAAATGTGATGACAAGCAAGGAGAGTGTGTTGAGAAGGTGGATGGAGTATTTCGAGGAGCTGTTGAATGAAGAAAATGAGACAGAGAGAAGGCTGGATGATGTGGAAATAGTACATCAGGAAGTTAAAGGGATTAGTAAGGATGACATGAGGATGGCTATTAGAAGGATGAAGAGTTGAATGGCAGTTGGCCCAGCTGACATACCAGTGGAGACATGGAGATGTTTAGGAGAGATGACAGTGGAATATTTAACCAAGTTGTTTAATAAAATCTTGGAAAGTGAGAGGATGCCAGAGGAGTGGAGAAGCTGACTAGGTTGAAAATGTCATTAGCTGATGTTTTTCCTGAACTACTCCCTTACATACTACATGCTCTTAAACATTCTCACCTCGAACTTGTGCTTGCTCAAAAATCCCTATTATCTAACTACTCTCTCTCTCTCTCTCTCTCCTCACTCACACAGAGCTCACATGCAATAGCTTCACACACACACACACACACACACACACTTGCAGTTGGGTCCTCACACACACACACACACACACACACATACACACACAAACACACACACACAAAACAAAACCTCATACACACACACACAGCTGGTAACTGAGGAGATGTGCTGTCTTCTGTGTTTTAGGAATTTTCTTTAGTTACAAGCTTTGGTTGCTTTAGAGGTGCCAGCCTTTTATTTATTTATTTTTTTATAGCAGGGCTTTATTTTAATAAAACATTTTTAACACCTTATTATTTTGTCACTATTTTGCATATGGACCCCAAGGGATGCCAGACCACACACTACAGCAAGAAGTACTGATATTAAACTAGCATATATGTATGGGACAGATGCACGTAGACTTTTGTAGTGTACAGCGTAAAAAGTGTATACCAAAGGTTTGTGTGCACTCTCGTCAGGCACTGGCTCTTATCTTCTAGCACAGTACGGAATGGTATTTGAAAATGGTATTTGAAAATGTTTCAACACAATATTCACTTTTACTTTAAATCTGTACCATTTAAATTACACTTTTATATTCTTTGTATCTCTAGAACATATTGTGATGACGGCGCACACACCGCCGCACGCATGCAAAAGAAAACCGCTCTTCACCCCCTTTCTTTCCCTCCAAAACACAAGCAGCAGCGGTTCAGCACCCTGTCATAGAGCAGCGGAGGATCAGCACCATGGCCAGCGTTGCTAAATTAGGGTGCAAGGCGGAGTGGGAGAAAGCGTGCCAAAACACAGCGGACCAATCAGGAGCCCTCCGGCAGCAGAACACAGCAGATAGGCAGGCTCCGCCGGCCACACAGGGTAAGGTGTCTCCTGCAAGATGTGGGTTGTATGTTTTGTCCACAGATTCCTCCGGATAGAATCTGCTGGGACCGGCGAAGCTCTGCCATGCTCCTGGGCCAAGCCCACCAGAACATTACTGACTCCAGTCCCTTCCGCCTTCAGCTCCATCTCCAACCAGGACCACGAACACTGCCTTCCAGGTGCCATTTAAGGAAAGCCATTCCTAATGCAGAGTTCACACTGCATGATTTTCAAACTCATCGGATCATGATTGTTTTCACACTGCACGACTATCTAGGGTAGCATTCTGCAAAGCAAGCAAAGTCGCTGCTTTTTTCACATTGCACGATGGATCAGCGATAGGAAGTTTCACACTGCATGACTTCACAATAAGAAGAATTGCCAACAACTCTGTCTGGTTAGCAAACTGCATTTCACAACCAAAAGCATGCGAGAAATAATAAGGAAATAATGCAAGATCACACATGAGATCAGAGTTCTCACGCGAGACTGGAAATGGTACCCTGCAAGATCTGTGCAGGAAACAAAGGATTGTAAGTTCTGCATAATTGAGCAAATGAATAATTTTGCAATGTGCTGCTGTTCAAGCAAATGTTTCTGCTTTATTTCTGTTCGATGCTATTGAAAAGCTTATTTATTCTGATATAACTATATTTAAGACATTTTTTCTCCTAAAAACTTTTAAACTCTATTAAATATAATATTGTGCTCCAACTGAAGACATGCTTGCTGATATTGTGGTCTATAACTCCTCCCTGTACTTCCCGCTGCCCTGTATCTTGCTCTCTCATTGGCTGTCATCACTGATGTATTTTTCAACTTTTTCACACTGCACAATTTTGAGTCACCAACAGGTCCAGATATTTAGCATGCCAAATTTAGCATGTGACTCGCTCAGATCGTGTCTTTGGTAATTCACACTGCACGATTATCACTTGCATGCACAAGCTCTGATTTGCCTTCAATTTTGGGCATTTGTCGGCGACTGAAAATCAGGGCTAAAATCGTGCAGTTTGAACTCAGCACTAGTTTGTTTTGTTTGAGACTGCCTGATTTCCCTTTGCTACAATATGTTTACAGCTCAATTTGTATATATCACAATAGCAAGAATAATATCACTCAGACTCAAATCACATCTGAAAGCCACACACCACCATAACACAATGTTTTCAAATATGCCACAACAACAAACACCTGGATCCAGGACATTGCACTATGCTTTTTTCTTCTTATCTCTTCATCTCTTTCTTTTTTGTCATTATCACCTGGACCTGGGAATTTTACTTTTCTTTTCTCTTGTTTATGTTTGCTTTTCTTATCTCGTCTTCTTATTTTTCTCTATTTTTCTTGTCTCTTATTCTCTTTTATTTCTTTTTATTCTCTCTGTTTCTCTTGTCTCTTATTCTCTTTATTTCTCTTCTCTTATTTTCTCTATTTTTCTCTTAATAAATTCCTTTCACTTATCACCTGGATCCAGGATTTTTTCTAGATTACCTTTCAATCACATGCAAACCCTGCAGGGGCTGTTTTTTTGTCACACACACATACACATCTGACATCATCTAGTGTTTATTATGCAAACATTTAATCATGCACTTTTATCATACAATTTAATATTGCTTTTAGTTACTATCACTCTATCAATGCGATACAGAGCTGATCCGTCCTCAGCCTGGGGCATCTCCACCTCCCCAGACCACACAAAAATAAAGCAGAATTACGGTTAAACAGGCTTCTGCCTTACCTTTGTTCTAGATGGCCAGGTGTCTAGTCTATGGACGGCAGCCGAGACCACAGGTTCCAGGTCCAGGGCTCCATTGTATTAAAATACAACTGAGCCACGGACCTGGGACCTGTGGTGTGGTAAAATAATAATAATAATAATAATAATAATAATAATAATAATAATAATAATAATAATAATAATAATAATAATAATTCAGTTTAAAGTGAGACTCTCCTGAAGCTAATCTATCAGATTACCACATCGACCCGACTAGCTCAGTCTAATGTGGAGACTAACACTAAGAAAAACCCAAATACTTCAGACTGGATGATTGCAGAGATGAGGTTTATTGTAGTCAGCACTGAGTACTGTCGGAACTCAGAGCCCCCTCCAAGTGGACATATCACAGGGTGGAATTTTAGATTGTGTCTATTTCTCTTAGCTTTCCATAATCTTACACAATGAACTCAATAAACTATAAAAACTTAGCCAAAATAAAGGAGATCTCAGTCAGCAGATGAGAAGAAGCAGGTTTCTTTATTCAGCCATGCAGTCAACAACATGCATTTCTGAAGAGAGCAGCTGGTCTGAAAACCCCTAAAAGTTCCCCTCTACTTATACCCCAGGCGCCCCATGGCGCCTCCTTTTCTCTAATTTAAATATTTCCAGCAATTTCCCATTATATTCAGTGTATGGCTACTTTAATCCCTCCTTCCTTAATCTACATACAAGTTCCCATTATTTTCGTATTTGTCCCGATACCGCCCCTAAATTAATACCATCCTCCCCTTGATGATGTCAATTTTCCTCCTCTCCAGTTCCCCTTATTTTTAGGATAAGTCAGCAGTTTTTAGAAAAAATAGCGCTTACTTATAAGCGCCACTTCCTCATCGACTTCATTTGACTGCCACCGCCCAAGCTGCTTCCTCGGATCATCCTGACCTCGCACGTTGCCCTCCACAACAATGTGTAAGTATTCTTACTTATTGAGGAAGATCCCTTCCTCTATGTCATTATGACTTTTCTCTACCTGCTTAATCTAAGTTTTCTTATTATTTTTTAAAATAAGCCTTGCCATTAAGCTGCCTCATATCCCTCCCTCTTTTTCATCGCTGTTGGTTACTGGTATTCCAATGCTATTGTCTCCCCTAGCCGCCTACCACTGTCATGTCACAGTAACCTGGCCTACTCCCCACACTGTTTTCCTCTTGCCTTAGTGCATGCTCTCTCTTGTTGCTTACATAGTCACGCAATATGCACTTCACTCATCTCTTCCCATTTCCCATTCTTCCTTCTAGCTCAGTCAGCCCGCAGCGCTATCTTCCGGAGAGGTCCCCGGAGTGCTCTGCAATGCTATCGCCAGTATCAGCTGTCCTGCCTGGCCATTGAACTTACTGGTTTCCTGGAACACCTATCTGAATCCTCTATTCCTGAGTCTCCTCACCTCGCTCACCACATCATGAGAGATACCGTCTGTCTTGATCAGAGCACCCAATTTCACCCCACAACCTGTGATCAGTCTACTCAGACCTTCTACTGGCATTGGACACGCACCACCTCTCAAGGCGTCCAGACTGAGGATGTCCCTGTTGAGATCTCCTCTGATGATTCTTCCTCTGACTCTTCTTCACCTCCTAGTTCCCCTGACGTTCCCCAACGTTCTCCTGGATTTGTGCCTTTGCCTTACAGTATTCATGATATTCCCCAATCTTCTCCCATCTATTCGCCTCCAGTTTCTCCCACTGATTACTCTACAACTTCTCCTCAGGAACCTGAGATCCCGTCTTCTACAACTGACCCTCCGGTCCCACTGATCCCACTGGATAGGCTGACTGACTGAGCTGTAACTCCTAATGTTCCAGTAAATTTCTCTTTTCTATTTCCAGTCTCAGTGTGGTTATTACACTAGCATGCTACTATTAATAATTCTGCATGATTATTATAGAGGTTATACCTGATTATTATAGACTAGTATTAATCAAAGCCAACTACTTAATCAATGGCTAAATAATTCTTGATAGATACACACTACTTTTAGGCAGAATATTGCTAAGTCAGAGCTTAGAGCATTGAGTACAGTATTTCTTAAGCTACTTTTAAAGCTAGGTATATAATTCAAAGCTGGGTATGTTATTTTTCTCCGACAGTACAAATTATAAGGTGCTCACATGGAACATCTTATCAACCCCACAAACTTTTAAAGCCACAGTTTTAAAGCTCAGTGTCTATATCCATGTTTCTCATCACACATGATGGCATCAGCCTAACTCCTGAAGTCGAAACACTCCAACTATTTTTCTTTTTTCTGGAAAGTTCGGGGCTTTCCAAGGCATTATTATAGTCTAATTTTACATTTCCCATTCAGGTGTAATATGAATCATATATAAAAATGGGTGTCTTATCCCTATCATTATGTTTTGGTCTTTGTAACATTTTGCAGTGTGAAACATTTTCATGTTGAGATTTACCATCCCTTTTCCATACTAATTATTGTAAGTTTACAGCTAATTTATAAAATTTATATGTTTTAGCTTTGACTTGGGGTGAATTAGATTTTCCTCAAACCTTTATCAGTGTGTCGGAGAAATTAGATTATCTATCAAATATCAAATATCCATTAAAAAAATATTTAGCTCCTGAATAGTAGTAAGCTTTTGAGTAATGCAAATATATCAAATATATGTCCTTTATAATATTAGGCTTTGGAGCTTTTGAGCTTTTGATTAATGCACATGTGTAACTTTTATAATCATCAAGCAGATGTTTTTGTAAATTTCATAATCATCAGGCAGAAATAGTGCTGAGATGGGTGAAATAGAGGAGATGTTTTTGTGCTGAAAAGTGCAAACGTAAGGGGAATTTCACCAAGAATAGTCACCCAGACATAACCTAGGCATCTTATGAACTTTAGCATTGCTTAATAAGCAACAGAGGAGCACATTTATTTCCAGACACAAAGAGTTAAACTTTACTTTAAAGGAACTATGTTCCTTTAAAACATAGAGGTTGGTACGTGCGTACGTGCACATTGTTGTTGTATACATCATGTACCCAAAAGGTTGTGTTATGTCGTCAAAGGGAGGATGTTTTAATTTAGGGGCGGTATCAGGACAAATAAGAAAATATAGTATGTTAATTAAGGAAGGAGGGATTAAAAGTATAAAAAAGCTGCTCTCTTCAGAAATGCATGTGATTGACTGCATCTCTGAATAAAGAAGCCTGCTTCTTCTCATCTGCTGACTGAGATCTCCTTCATTTCGGCTGAGTATTTGATTATTTGATAGTTTATTGAGTTCATTTGGTACGATTGTTGAAAATAATAGAAAATTGGTACTGTTAAAGAATCCACCCTGTGATATGTCCACTCGGAGGGGACTCTAAGCTCCAAAAAGTGTGCTTTAACAATGCATCGATTCTCCCATACTTCAGCTGCAGGTATCCCACGGAACTAACACTGCTCTGAGCAGTCTATCTGACCTTGACTCTAACTTCAACTTTAGAGGAGTTACAATGGATGATGCTGTGCAGACTCCATCTGTTTCTGATAAGACTTGCAATACTAAGGATGTTACTGTTAATTCATTAGCTACACAAGACTAACAGACAGGTAAACAATGCATCCTTCTTCTCTTGTTAAAACCTTACTTCTTTAAACTGATAATGGAAATGTTGTTCAGAAATACTCACAATGTCACCTCATCCTTCGCAATGAAAAAATTTTTATAGGCCTAAAAAATTATCCCACAGGGGCAATGCAAGGTTTTTGGGCAAAGGAGTAGTTAGTGTCAGTGTGGTTGCTTCTGCTTAGCCTGGGGCAGGGCTAGGCAGTGGCAAAGGAGGTGGAAGAAGACAAGATGACTGAGAACCTTCACAGACACAGACTTTGGGCAGAGACCCTAAAGTTGGTACAGGAGTATGAAAGAACAGCAAAGAACAGTGGCCGACTACAAGAAGCGCCTATGCTTTCATCTAAGATGCAGACAACAGAGTCTAGTCCCTAAAAGCCTATGCCTATGATCCATGGTCAAGGGTCACAGAGCTGATATGATCCTCCAGTATGCACAGGAAAACTTGCTTAATGAAAGGATAAGACAGGTCCACTTCACCAGAGTCTACACAACTCAGTTTCAGACAGGATTACACTTTTTGTCCTGACTGCCCAACTGACCCAACACCACAAAGAGAAAGAGAGACAGACCAAGCAAATGGATCTCATTCTCTCCGACAAACAGAACACCGCAAAACTCAGCTGGAGGAAAAAGGATGACAGCACAACATGAAGGTCAAGTTGGTCAAGAACCTTTCAGACAGGGAACATATGCAGCCAGAGAGAGAGGTCTTAGACAAAGGCCTAAACAACATGTTCATATTGTGGAGTTCATTACAGCAACCATCCGAAACAGCAATCTTCCAGTTGAGGGAGCTGAACAAAGTACATGCAGCTCTGGCCATTGCTCAACCATCCAACATTACCTCCCAGAAAAGACTTGCTCTGAAAGCCTCAGCAGCGATGAAAGTATCACCATCTTATGAGCAGATAAAGAAAGATGCAATGTTGTACTGAACATTGTAGATTATCACAACAAAGTCACCACACTTCACACCTACAAGAAGATGAAAAGAGACCCCATCAGAAACTATAGAAAAAAGGTGTTAGATTACCTAAAACGCCTGGAAAGGGATGGCACCATTGACAGGGGTACCTACCACTGTCTATACCCTGGTGAAGCCACTTTTTAGACTTCCCAAAATACACAAGGAAGGAACCCCCCTCAGACTTATAGTAGGCAACATTAACTCAGTGACTTATAACATCACCAAATATCTTGCTTCTATTCTAGCACCGCTGATTGGACACAGTGACCACCATATCCAGAATTCAGAAGATTTTGTCTTCAAAAGACAGAGAACTGAAACTGGACACTGATAAAAAAAAAAAAAGGTTTCTTTTAATGTTACATCACTCTTTACTAGTATCCCCACCACTAACGCTGTTACAACAGTTAGAAAAAGACTGAAGGAGGACAGCAGCCTCAGCACTAGAAGCAGCCTAAACACAAACCAGATCTGTTCTCTCCTAGACCTGTGTCTTAACAGCACCTATTTCACTTTCAGAAATGACTTTATATAGACAGAAACACGGCTGTGCCATGGGTTTCCTGGTTCCCTGGATTCCCACCTCCCATTGCAAAACAAATTAGGATTCAAGATTCAAGAAGCTTTATTGTCATTTCAACCACATATAGCTGACGCAGTACATAGTGAAATGAAACAACGTTTCTCCAGGACCTGGTGCTACATAAACACACAACAACAAAGAGTTCAACACAAAACAACACCACAGAGCTAGGACAGAAGTTTGTCTTAGCCACGTAAAGTGCACAGTGTGCAGCTAGGTGCAAACAGAGCATAGACAAGACAGTGCAAAAGACAATAAATACAAGAAAGACAACACAAAAAGAACACAGGACACTTAGCGCCGAAAAAGAAAGAAAAGAACATGTGTAATGGAATGTAAGTGAAATAAAATAAGATAAAAAGAAATGATGTAAAAAAAATATTGTGCAAAAGTACAACAGCAGCGGTTGAGGTAGTCATCAGTACATTACATCATAGGGCAGAAAGCACCTCTACTGAAGCCAAAAAGAAATAATGCAGTCAACTGAAGGAACCCCTTAGTGGATATCATGTGGATATCCTAAGTGGGCTTTCAATGAGACAGCTTCTATCAGAAGGAAAACAAACTGAGACCCAGAACCAACAGAAAAAACTTGTCATGCCTTACATTGCTGGAGTATCTGAGAAAGAAACCTCTGAGAAAGGGTTTTTGAAAAACACCACATACAAGTTCACTTTAAACTCAGACAGAGACTTGTCCACCCCAAAGACTGGACACCAAAACAGAAGAGCAGTAATATAATTTACGCAGTCTAGTATAGTGAAGAGTGTTCAGCACTCTGTATTCAAGAGACTAAACAACAACTACTTGCTTTTAATAAGGGGAGGCTACAGCTGCCAAGCTAATAAAGAACAATTCTCATTTTTACAGATGGAAAATTGGGAAAATTTTATTCCTACTGATAATGCACGTTATTATAAATATGGAATGTAATGATAATATTGTAACCAAGCATTCATGTAGGTTTTGCCTAAACACTTAGCATTAAGAAAATAATAAACAATAGCTGTTTGAAATCATTCTCAAGTACATGATTTTTTTCCCCTACTGATAATACGTTATTATAAATATGAAATGAAATGATAATATTGTAAAGAAAATAATTAATGTACGGTTCGCCTAAACACTTAGCATTAAGAAAATAATAAACAATAGCTGTTTGAACTCAAACTCTCAACTTAATTAAATGCAACACATAGGAGAAAACTTCGTAAGCAGCCTGTACTATACACTCAACTAATTATAGCAAGCCCCAAAGGGGAAAATGCATTCACACACAATGAGGACAATGAGGGTTACCACAAATGAAGTGATTCAACAATTAAGTCTGTTACAATTAAGTCTGCCTTCCTTCAGGTCCATTATAAGCTCCTGCCAAATGCCCCTGTACAGATGCCACACTTCATAAAACCACTTATTAGCCACACTTACTAATATGGAAACAAATCAAATAATGTATATATTAAAAAATCAATATAAAATTGGCATGGTAATTAACTAGATTATTTAACTAGATTTCTTCCTCAATGGCTTGCTCATTAGGGGTAATTAAAAATTTAAATCAACATTTATTCAACTAAAAATTTATATTTATACAAATAAAATTTAATTGAATTGAATTAAATCAACACTAATATCATAGTTAGCTATATTTTAGATGACTGCAATAAGGACATACCATAACTAAACCACAGTGGCAGGCCGTGCATTTCACACCTAGGCCTTCACCAGTGTCCTTCCTGAATTAATTCCTTCCACCTCTATGCCATCATTATGACGCCACACATGATGTCAGCCACTGGCTGAAATATGATTGGATAAATACTCTTATCATAAATATACACTACTGGAAGCACATGACATGACCACCTGCCTAATATTGTGTTGGTCCCCTTTTTGCTGCCAAAACAGCCCTGACCTGTCGAGGCATGGAGTCCTCTAGTTCTCTGAAAGTGTGCTGTGGTATCTGACACCAAAATGTTAGCAGCAGATCCTTAAAGTCCTTTAAGTTGTGAGGTGGGGCCTCCATGGATCGGACTTGTTTGTCCAGCACATCCCACAGATGCTCGATTGGACTGAGACCTGGGAAATTCAGAGACCAAGCCAACACCTCAAACTCATTGTTGTGCTCATCAAACCATTCCTGAACCATTTTGCTTTGTAGCACGGTGCATTATCCTGCTAAAATCATCAGGAAATACCGTTTCCATGAAAGGGTATGTGGTAATGCTTAGGTACAGTAAGGGAAAAAATTATTTGATCCCCTGCTGATTTTGTACGTTTGCCCACTGACAAAGAAATGATCAGTCTGTAATTTTAATGGTAGGTGTATTTGAACAGTGAGAGGCAGAATAACAACAAAAAAATCCAGAAAAATGCATTTCAGAAAAGTTATACATTGATTTGCATTTTAATGAGTGAAATAAGTATTTGATCCTCTATCAGTCAGAAAGATTTCTGGCTCCCAGGTGTCTTTTATACAGGTAAGGAGCTGAGATTACAGTAGGAGCACTCTCGGGGAGTGCTCTTAATCTCAGCTCCTTAACTGTGTGAAAGACACCTGTCCACAGAAGGAAGCAATCAATCAGATTCCAAACTCTCCATCATGGCTAAGACCAAAGAGCTGTCCACGGATGTCAGGGACAAAATTGTAGACCTACACAAAGCTGGAATAAGCTACAAGACCATCATCAAGCCGGTGAGGAGGTGACAACAGTTGGTGCGATTATTCCCAAATGGAAGAAACACAAAAGGACTGTCAATCTTCCTCGGTCTGGGGCTCCATGCAAGATCTCACCTCATGAAGTTTCAATGATCATGAGAACGGCGAGGAATCAGCCCAGAATTACACTGGAGGATTTTGTCAATGATCTCAAGGCAGCTGGGACCACAGTCACCAAGAAAACAATTGGTAACACACTACGCTGTGAAAGAGTGAAATCCAGTAGCGCCCGCAAGGTCTCCCTGCTAAAGAAAGCACATGTACAGGCTCATCTGAAGTTTGCCAGTGAACATCTGAATGATTCAGAGGTCATGTGGTCAAATGAGACCAAAATCCACCTCTTTGGCATCAACTCAACTCGCTGTGTTTGGAGGAGGAGGAATGCTGCCTATGACTCCAAGAAGACCATCCCCACCGTCATACATGGAGGTGGAAACATTATGCTTTGGGGGTGTTTTTCTGCTAAGGGGACAGGACAACCGCACCGCATCAAAGGGATGATGGACGGAGCCATGTACCGTCAAATCTTGAGTGAGAACCTCCTTCCCTCAGCCAGGGCATTGAAAATGGGTAGTGGATGCAAAGAGAAGTGGGCCCAAATTCCTTGAGATGTGAGATGTGTGCAAACCTGGTGGCCAACTACAAGAAATGTCTGACGTCTGTGATTGCCAACAAGGGTTTGCCACCAAGTACTATGTCATGTTTTGCAAAGGGGTCAAATACTTATTTCACTCAATAAAATGCAAATCAATGTATAACTTTTTTGGAATGTGTTTATTCTGGATTTTTTTGTTGTTATTCTGTCTCTCACTGTTCAGATAAACCTACCATTAAATTACAGACTGATCATTTCTTTGTCAGTGGGCAAACGTACAAAATCAGCAGGGGATCAAATAATTTTTTCCCTCACTGTAGGTGGTGTCAAGTAACATCCACATGGATGACAGGACCCAAGGTTTCTCAGCAGAACATTGCCGAAAGCTTGACCTCCACCGGCTTGCCTTCTTCCCATAGTGCATCCTGGTGTCATGTGTTCCCCCGGTAAGGGCCACACACGCACCCGGCCATCCATGTCATGTGTATGAAAACGTGATTCATCATACCAGGCCACTTTCTTCCATTGCTCCATGGTCAAGTTCTAATGCATGTTTTCACTTTCGGCAGGGCACAGGGGTCAGCATGCGCACCCTGACTGGTCTGCAGCTATGCAGCCCCATACACAACAAACTGCAATGCACTGTGTATTCTGACACCTTTTTTATCATAACCAGCATTAACTTTTTTTAGCAATTTGAGCAACAGTAGCTCGTTTGTTGGACCGGACCACATGGGCCAGCCTTCACTACCCACATGCATCAATGAGCCTTGGTCACCCATGACCCTGTCACCGGTTCACTACCTTGGACCACTTTTGAAAGATACTGAACACCCCACAAGAGCTGCAGTTTTGGAGATGCTCTGATCCAGCTGTCTAGACATCATCATTTGGCCCCTGTCAAACTTTCTCAAATCCTAACGCTTGCCCATTTTTCCTGCTTCTAACACATCAACTTTGAGGACAAAATGTTCAGTTGCTGCCCAGTATATCCCACCCACTAACAGATGCCATGATGAGAAGATAATCAGTGTTATTCACTTCACCTGTCAGTGGTTATAATGTTATGGCTGATCGGTGTATGCATAATGAATAAATTATAGGCCATGCCAGAGAGTATGTACAGAAGCTGCTGAGCAGGTAGCAGTAAGAAATATATACATACATGGGTGGACTGGTTATCGGGAGCACCAGGACATTTCCCAGTTGCCTGACGATCGTTCTGGCCTGCTGCCATCCAGTCACCTAGATGTGCAACCGGTATGTAGCCACGAATGAATTGACGGATCTCTCAATCTACGAATCAGGAAATCGCGGAGTGAAAATGACCACATCACCACATTGGCTATTTCCAGAGGCAGGCAATAGGTTTGTGAGAGCGCTAGTGTTGGAGGGTCAAGAGTTTTTTTAATAAATAAAAATTAATTACCTACACAGAAATTTCTTCTAAATGACATTGACCTACTGGTGCACTAGTGCTAATTACTTACTGTTTACTGTTACTGGTCTGTTCTTATGCCATTGAGTGAACATTGTTATCTGTTACTTACACTGTCGTAGCTTTTATTAAGTTTGTTTGTTTTTGTTTCTGATACTTTTGATATACTGTACTTGAATATTGGAAATACAGAAAATATATATATTCCAACATTTGAATGTGTATCTCTTATTATCCCTTTTTTGTAAGTGTAAGCCAATTTTATATTTGTCTGTGGTGTGGTAGTGTAGCTGGTGTATTTCTAGTGAGTTTTTGAGGGTTCATTTAGGCCTATTTATTCATTTATAATTCGTCTGGTTTACCTGTTTCATAAACTAATGGGGTAGCCTACAAGATTAGCAGTCTGGTGGATTACAGTAGGGTGGCAGTGACAGCAGCAGCAAAGGTGGCCTAGGATGGAGTCAAATTTCCGGCCTGAATATTTGTCCCAGTCCGCCACTGTATGCATATACACTACTCACAAAAAGTTAAGGATATTTGGGTGAAATTTATGTAAAAAGTTCACATATTATATCATGAAAGATATAATCATCTCAAACAATTTATTGAAACAAAGCCAACAACATTTTGTTGTGGGTATACCACAACAAAAAATGTCAATGTCTCAATAATTTGTCATGTGCCCTTGACCATCAATTACAGCTTGACAACAATGTCTCATGCTGTTCACGAGTGTTGTCTGCTGAGGCATGGCATTCCACTCTTCTTGAAGGGTGGCCCTCAGGTCATTGAGGTTCTGGGGTGCAGGGTTACGATGAAATTAGGCCTGTGTTGTTCATGCAGGGGCACAAAGACTGAATTAATGATGTTATTCAGATAGTATTGGTTTGTCACTGTACCATTCACAAGGTAATGGGCAGTTTTGTATTGAGTAGACACACCTGCCCAGACTGTAACACCATCACAACAGTGGCTGATGCATAGCGCTCTCCTTGACGTCTCCAACATCGTTGGCGGCCATCATTTCTGCTCAACATGAATCGACTTTCATCAGAGAACAGCACGAAGGCCCACTGGTCCCTTGTCCAGCGTAAATGCTCCCTGGCCCAACGCCTGTGCCTGGTGGTGTGGTCAGATACCCTTTCAGATCGTCTAGCACACAGACCAGGCTGATGTAATTGGTTTCGAATGGTCTGACGTGACACTTGGGTGCCTCTCACCTCCCTTAAATGTGCCTGGAGCTGAGTGGCATTCATCATCTGGTTCCGCAGGGCACTATTCACAATGAAGCAGTCATCAACATGGGATCGCAACCTGCTGATGACACTCTGTGACACTCTAAGCTCAGTGGCCACTTCCTTCTGAGAACATCCTGTTTGAAGCGTCGCAATGGCAAGGTACTGTTGATCAATTGTTAGGTGTGGTCTTGGTCTCATGATGTAAAAATGTGAACAGCATGATGAAGAGGGCTGTTTAAATACCAATTCTAACTGAACCAGAAAATGTATTGGTCGATTCATGGAGCAAACACCAGTTGTGAATTTTGCCGTTAAGCACCTTGTTAGAGAACAGCAAGTTAAGCAAAAAGTACTGAAACACTGAACAGTTGGACATGTGCATTCAAAAGTGTAGAGAAGGTCAAATTAAGTTCACCTGTAAAGGTTATAGTACATTTTAGGTGCATCCTGAAATTTCGCCTGAAAGCCGAATATCCGTAACTTTTTGTGAGTAGTGTATATCTGTACATGAGAATGCAAATATAGAAAGTGTGCAACACGTATGTAAGACACAGTGTGTGTGTCTGTGTGTACAATAAATGTGCAATATGTATGGAATAAAATGGCTGTCAAAAATAAACGTACATAATTCAAAACATTTGTGTGTAATTTTAATTTACTCGTGCATAATTTAAAACTATTGTATGTAATTCTGCGTCTAAAATGTACGACTATGAGAGTTTACAGACACAACGCTAGTTTTCACAACACCTCTGTTACACACGACATGCGAAATTACACCCACGAATGTGGTGTGTGAAACCACTGTCAAAAATACGTCATCATGGTCACAGGCACAGTCATTACTATCTGAGGGAATATGAAGCGATTCCACAAAGTGTGCATGCACACTGTCACCGTTTTAAACCACTGGCGCCATGAGAGCTAATATTTTTTTTCTTTTTTTTTTCAAATTCAGACATGTTTAAGGGTTAATTATCACTAATAACAGAGAGCAGTAATATTACAGAGATAGTTTAACGATAGTAGGTGAGATTAGCCCTCAGGGATCAAGGTACTTTTTGTGGAAAATATAATATTCGTTGTGATTACAAGCAATATAATAGGGTATTGAACTGTATTCCAAAGGCCTTCGTACTGTTGGTTAGCAGTGGCGGGCCGTGCATTTGATGACGCATGCAGCAAACTGGAGGACGCAGCATCCGAAATGAGACGCAGTGAATATAGAAACAATGTATAACAGTGCATTGTGTCACAGGCTCTTGTAGCGAACATGAATAAAATTACATTATATATAGCAAAAAAACAAATTAACACAATTCAGTCTCACAAGTCTCCTTTCACTGGAGAAAAAAGAAAAAAGAAAAAAAAAAACACAGTCCACCCCAGGGATCTGGAATGAAGGCAAACGAAAAAGAAAACCCCAAAGCATAAATGGTTCTTGAAAAAGCTTACCAACTATTTTGAAGAATCAAAAGGATTTTCTTGAAAAGTCCGCGTTAAAAATGCATTTGTAAGGATGTCCACGACCAAATCGATTTCTCCTCTGTCAGCCATTGAGATATATTTTATTTAGTTTGTGCGGTTCACTGCCTCTAACTACTCCAATCATCTAATCAAAGGACAAGAAATTGCTGACGTAATTGTATGCCTGCTAGATGGCACCAGTGACGCTAACTCGAAATCTGATTGGTTAATGGAACAATTTCATTGCCACTTATTTTAAGCTACGGGCGCCTGCGCTATTGTTTTTTAAAGGCCTTAAGGCAGATTTCTTTCACCCTGGCAACACATGATGTCAGCCACTGATTGGAATATGATTGGATAAATATTCATCATAAATATACACTACTGGAAGCAGCACAATCAAGAGAAAAGCTATGAAATGTAGAGAATAGACTATTGGGAATAATATAATACACATTCATGGAAAAATATATTAAATATATTAAAATGCAAGTCAGTGATTCAGATCACTGCTGTTTAGGCCAGCAGAGAAGGCCTTGCTGGCCCTGACGGTCCACCACTGTTGGTTAGTAATACAATGCCCAATGTAACGGAAGTTCTTAATTTACCTTCTTTAATAACAAATGGGCAAGATTTTATTAGGTGTAGCCTGCCAAATCAATTAATCAGAACTTCATTGTCCTAAGATAAATTTCCAAATGAAGCTAGTTGAAATAACGTGACTCAACATTTTCCCAAGAGCTCTATTTTTAAATTAAGAACCATGTATCTCTCCTTTCCCACACCCCCCAAAACCAAGGTAGTACACTTTAAAAATTTTAATGATATATATCCATCTTTAGAGATTCTTAGATATAGATTTCATATTGATCACAATAATTGTACCTTTTGTGATGTTGATAATGAAACAACTGTACATTTATTTTTTGACTGTTCATTCAGTAGAGCCTTTTGGTCTGATACATTCGAGTGGCTTAAAGTTTCAAAGTTGCCTTAAAACAAAGCCATGTGTTTGTTTCAAGAGGAATTTTAGATGTACTGTAAATCTGTAAGATTGTTCAAATGTAAAACTGGAAGAAGATTGTCTAGTTTATTGCAGAAATTTAAACTATTAGAAGACACTACTGTCATTCTTTTTCTTAGTTTATTTTCATTTTGATTGGTGCTCTGTTTTTAAGGATCATCTTATGATCTGGTATTGCCTTATTGTATTTGTGTTTTTTGCAATAAAAAAAAATCGATCCATATTCCCTCAGATAGTAGTGCCTGTGCCCTTGATGACATTTTTGACAGTGGTTTCACACACTGCTCTTCGTGAGTGTAATTTTGCATGTCGTGCGTGTAACAAAGGTGTTGTGAAAACTATCATTGTGTCTGTAAACTCACATAGTCGTACATTTTGGTGTTGTACTCAAACACACAAAATCTCGTATCCATAAACTGTCGTGGCTGTAGACTTTCGAATCCAACTCAGACAAAACACGAAATTACATACAATAGCTGTATGTAATAACAACAAATTACACACGAGTAAATTAAAATTACACACAAATGTTTTGATTGTGGTTCAACAGAAGCATTTAAAAAAAAACTAAAGAAACTGGCCTGGACAAAAAAGAAAATACTCTGACCATAAAGTGTCCTGTAATTAGCATCATGTGTGTCTTCAAACATCAATCTGCCTATTTAAAGTGTGAAAAGTAGTCACTATTCTGTTTGGTATCATGATGTGCACACTGAATATGAACCACAGAAGGAGAGAGTTGTCTCAGGATATTAAAAGGAAAATTACAAGCATGTTAAAGTTAAAAACCATCTCCAAGCATCTTGATGTTCCTGTGATGTTCTGAAGCAGTACTGGCATCTCAGGGTTGTCAAAAACAGTATCTTCTTAATTTTTAATAAATCTTCATAGGTATATTAGACATTTATTCAAGCATTTTCCAAAGCTTGAGCCAGTATTCAATCCTTGTGGCTCTCTGGTATTTATACTCATAAAACTCTAGCGACTATGACAGACTAACTCCACTAGTCTCCTAAATACTGCTCACTTTTAATGGCACAAACCAAACATATTTTTCATATGTTTCCCAAAAACATAAAATTAGTGTGTCGTGTGTGTGTGTGTGTGCAACCATGCAAAGTACTGGCATTCTTTGGATGTATTCCTGCCTCTAGCCAGAGTTACCAGGAAAAAATGACCAGGATAAAGTGATTACAAAAATGAGTGGATTTTAAAGAAATGTGATTGGAATGAATATCAGAGATTCTAAAAGATAGGGATTGGGACAGTTGTTAACCAAGAACTGTTACAATAAAATCTGTGAAATAAATCCTAATTCTGGTTTGTTCTGTGACTTAAATGTCATTACTATTATATTTGTATAATAAAATTAAGTCAACATAATCATTATTTATTTATATAACAAAAACAAAAATCCAAATATTGCACTGAAATAATTCAATGAAAATAAAGGCCTGTACATGAAACAATTACATATGGACAATACACAAGTTTCTGAATATGCAGTATATTGCATTCAATAAAAGAAATAGATTCTGAGCACCAGAAAAAATATACAATCAAACATGCTAAATGAAACCAGTTAATTGTGGGACAAAGCACAGTACATTGTTTGCATTATACGTAAATTTTAGCAAGGTATTAGTCATTGTTATTAGAAATATGGAACAGTGATGTGATGTAGCACAGTCATTGTCTTATACGCAATACTCTATTACAGCAAAAACTGAAATTACATGTACACTCTGGTTCCTATATCTATCTATCTATCTATCTATCTATCTATCTATCTATCTATATCTATATATATATATATATATATATATATATCTATATATATATATATATATATCTATCTATCTATCTATCTATCTATCTATCTATATATATATATATATGTATGTATGTATGTATGTATGTATGTAAAGTACACCTCAAAGTATCTTACAGATCTCAAGAAGAAATTGTAAAAAACAAATATATTCTAATTCTAAATGTTATGGATAGTTGGATTGCATTACTCATAGCCTTCACCCTTAATTACTCAGACTATATTATAAATAGATAATACACATATATAATATCTGTGGATAAAAGTGGACAGTGCAAATAAGCTGATGTGCTCATAAAAATACTGAGAACAGTGCAATAATAGGCAATATAACAGTAGTATCTACTGAAGAGCAGTGATGAGTTTGACCCCAAACATGGCTTCCCACTGGCCCTTGATCCAGTCCACTAAACCTTGGATATCCTTCACAGACTTTGCCCTTAAAAGCCATGTCTTCTCCTCATTGGCCAGCTGCCACGTACACACACACACACACACACATACACACACACACAGTGAGGTGAGCAAGTAAATAAATTATCGTGTCAGACATAACTGTATGACAAAATGGGAAAGGCAGAACACTAGTTTTCTGAGTCTACAGACGTTTCCCAACCAGATTTTATTTCACATACCTCATCATAAAGCTGAATGTTGACCTGGCATGGATCAGATGAAAACAGAAGGATAGAACTGACATAGCTGATAGGCTGCATTTCACGAATTGTGACCTGCCTGCTGGTGTTTTGTGCCTCCTCATTGGCAAGCTTAGAGTAGCTCTTACTCCATTGGTGATCTTCATCTAGGAGAAAAAGTGATTCTTGTGTGGCCAAAACAGTCACTGAGCTTAAAGAGTCACCTGGGAAAAAAGACAAAAGCAGTCTTTAACAATATAACATACAATTCTTTATATATGAGGATATTGGTATATTCAGTCAACAGATGCAACCATTCCTATGTCGATACTGGTGCAATATTCAGTCCCTGCTAAAAATACAATGGATAAATAGCATACATACTCCTTTTAAAATTTTAGGTTTTTATGATGTAAAAGATTGAACCAAGATAAATCATGCCAAATACTTTCCTGCATTGTAAAGAAAAAGAAAAAGACAATAACTTGATTGCACTACTTGATTGCTAAATCACATTTAGCATATAACTAAGCATTCAGTGAATTGGGGAAAGAATCTACAAACACTATATTGATTTGTCAATTTTACTCCATTGCTCCTGGATGTCTAACTGTTTTTTGTACTGTTCTCTCCCACACACAAGAGAGGAAATGACTTGGAACTCAGAAACCTCCACTATATCTCCCTTCCTCTGTAGCTTCCTGCATCCTATCTTTCTTTCCTGACCCTAAAACTTTTTCTTCCCTACCACTGGACAGTACCACAGACACTTTCTGCTCCTCTCTCTCCTCATCTATGGACATTTTCTGCTTTCTTCCTTCTAAACCCACAGAGATTTCTTGCCCTGTTCCTTGGCTGTTGGATGTGGCAGATGGATTGCTTCATATCAGTTAAAACTTAATCCCAGCAAAACTGAATTCTAAGGTGATTTATGTTCATGTCAGGATCTTCCACACTTCCTGGAGAGCTTGCTGATCTCACCTTCGGTTACTGCATGCAACCTTTGGGTAACCATGTATCAGAAGGATTCGTCCTTTTCAGAAGGATTTCTATTCACACAGGCCACACAAGAGCTTGTTCAATCCCTTGTCATTTAGAGACTGGACTACTACAACTTTTTCCTAGGAAATCTACCTCTGCGCATAAATTGACCTCTGCAAATAATACAGAATGCAGGTGCGTGACTTGTTTTCAACCTCCCTAAGTTCTCCCACTCCACTGGCTTCCAACAGCTACCTGCATCACATTTAAAATACTGATACTTGCCTACAAAGCCAAAAAAGGACCAGCACCCACTTAACTTAAAGCACTTATAAGACGCTACACTGCAGGGTATTCAACAAGGAAGGAATTCATTAAGATTCATATTTGTTCTGGCACCAATGCAATGGAATGAACTCCGCCAGATGTCCAACAGCTAAGACACTGGCACGCTTCCAGGAGTACTTCATTTTACGAATTTCTGGTTGAATATCCCAATTCTTGCTTGCAATAAATTCATCAAGCTAGCAACGCACTGACATCAACAAAATTGTGCTATTCTTTATTTGAGATGCTTATCCTGGCATACACCACAGCTATTTTCAGTTTTCTCCGTTTAGTTTCCTCTCTTCATGAAATGAAATGCATGCAAACCTGCTGATTGACTTAGCTAAGCTAATATCTTTCACCTTTTCCTCCTGATAAAATCCTTTGTTGTGTTGGCAGTGTGTTCAAGGTCATTGAATCAACTACCAATTAAAACATTGATAAATTGTTCTGATCAAAATTCTGATTAAATTTCTATCTCTCAACTTTAAAATGACTTGCTTTTCTTCTATAGACAGATATCTGGACATGATGGTTTTTCCATTTTAACAAATGCAGTCTTTACAGGCTAAACAGGCTAGAGTACACAATTCAGACCTATTACCTGTGTAAATAATCAACATTGCAAGTCATGTTTTAGTATTTCTGATTACTTTAAAAAGGGTGGATTTAAACAAAAAGTGCCATGTTCAAAGTTGTTTAAATATATAAATAAAATAGAAACAAAAGCTGAAATTTTGGTCTATCATGTCATATTATTATACAGAAAAAAATAAATAAAGTAGTGTAGGTCATTTTAGGTAAATAGTTAATTACAGTTGAAAGCTACTTGCGCTTAACAGCCAAAGACCCAATCCTTATAACTTATAGCACTTATAACTTTGGGGGAAGAGTAGTTGTCAGTATATTGCCCTTGGAATCACACTAATCCATTTGTGACTGGACGTGTAATATTGTACAATTTGCATGAGTAACACAAACAAAATATGTCTATTAATCATGAAAAATTGCTATTATGAAGAAACAAAGGCTTAATTAATCTGAAGATTTTGAAGGGAGAGAGAGAAAAAGAAAAAAACTTATTAGAGACTAACTAAGAACCAAAATAAATAAATAATATAAATAAATTAGAGGTAAAGTTGTCAAAAAGAACTTTCAAACTCTTAAGTATCAATTTGCTCCTGAAAGGTCTGCAACTCAATGCAGTCAGTGCATGTTGCAATTATGACAGACTAAATTATAACATACTGTCTATCTAGGTTCATAAAAACTCACCAAGCAGGAGGAAGGCCAGCAGGTAAAAGAATGGAGGATGACTCTCTACTTCATTGCCTATCTTTCTGCCCTCGTAAACCAAGGGCCTGTCAGACACACAGAACTAGATTAGAAACACATAAATGTGAAGTATTTTTGCAGAAGCAAGACATGGGGGAAAACACAAGCATAGGTAAAAATCTAAATGACTATTACACAAAATCATTAATATGTAAAGGTTAGCCTTTATAGTATAATTAATTACAAGAAATGCAGCACTGTTCTATACAGGTCAGGCTAGATATGATAAATTATTGTCACACAGCATCTAACAAATGAATTTAGAAATGCTAAATTTGATAAGTTGTTTTGGTTAAAGAAATAAAAAATGTGATGGGATTTATTTTTACATACCACAGATGGTGTTTGGGATTCAGTTGTGTGCATGAGATGGTCTTAAGTTTGCTGTCAGGCTTGGGGGCAAGTTCTCTTGCTTTTGCTTTTATGGGGAAAAAAAAGATATTATTGATTACCTGCTCAATACTTTTTTTCACTATGTATAGATCAATTATTAATAATTTAGCTCTTTGGGAAACTTATATATATATATATATATGCGCTGTGTAACGACACTTCCTCACTCATTTTCCAAACATATTGAAAGGAAGGAGGAAACAAACCTCCTTGGACAGGTTTTTATTGAAACGCCCTGCAAGTGAAAGCGAGGAAAGTGTGGCGAAAAAGGCAAAAGTCAGTGAAGAAGATTAAGTGAAGTGAAAAAAAATTTTTTTTTTAAATAAAAAAAAGTAGCAATTAAGTTTAGCGATAAAATGTAGCATAGTGTGTAAGTTAAATTTAGCAATTAATTGTAGCATTAAGTGTGTACGTTAAGTTAAGCGATAGAGCACAAAATGAAAAACTCCGCCTATCTCCTCCGCCTATCCCCTCCACCTCCGCTAGCATCTTCGTCTGATCTTCAAGGTAAAAACACTTAATAAAACCAGTTTATTTCTTTACATTCTTTTTTATTATGTATATTTTTTTATACATTATTTGTTATTTATAAAGTACATTTTTCTTATTTAAAAACACGTAACAAAAAAAATGGGCGTGGTTTTTGGGGAGCTGGAACGGATTAATAGCATTTAAATTCATTTTAATGGAGAAATTTAATTTGATATACGAACAAATTGAGTTACGAGCTTGGTCACAGAACGTATTAAACTCGTTAGTCAATATATATATATATATATATATATATATATATATATATATATATATATATATATACACACTGATCATCCATAACATTATGGCGACTGAGAGGTGAAGTGAATAGCACTCATTATCTCCTCATCATGGCACCTGTTAATGGGTGGGCTATATTAGGCAGCAAATAACAATGTTATGACTGATTGATGTACACTCTAAATGCCTCTAAACACTGGATTTTACTCCTCATCCTATTACCACTGGTGGGCTGAAAGCATGGAGGCATTTTAACACCTCCACAATGGATAGTGGCACAAGAGGCAGTGGCCAGATGTTTGTCACCACAATTTCTTTTTATTCCTATGTGTAAGTGCTCCAGCTCTCTCAGCCCTGGATGCTACATTTTGGGCATGAGAATTTGGGCATGAGCACGACCACAGCACCGCAGACTATAATGAAGCAAATTCTAAAACAACTGTTGGAAACGAATGCCAGGTGATCACCCACGGGCTCACCGAAAGCCTGCAGATCATTGCAAAGGAGATTGCCACCCTCAAAAGGCACCCACCCACCACAGCTATCCCTCTCCCCGACCCCTACAGCAATGCGCAAAGTTCTTTAAGCTCACAAGGGATGATGACATTGAGGAGTTCAACATCATATGTTCAAAAGCATGGCACTATGCGAATGATGGAATAAGATAAGACAAGGTGAGACAAGATAGAACTCTATTAATCCAAAAGGAAATTCTTTTGCCAGAGACTGCTTCACGTAAGAAAAATGAATAAAAATAAAAATAATCTATACATGCCTCTATACAATATACACTATAAAATCTATAGTGCCAGATCTGGCTGCAATTTCACCCTAAAAATCTCTGAAAGCACATTAAAAAATCCAATCCAATAACTAGCAAAACTATTGCACAAATCAGCATCTACTGAATTACGTTTGTCAAAAAGAGGTGAGACATTTTGGAAAATTCTATGTAATTTATTTTTAAATAATATAGTCTGTGAATGACTTTAAACTGAATAAAGCAGTGTCTAGAATTGATAGAATGTTCGTTAATATCCTTTAAACCCATCTGCCACATCTCCTGAGAAATTTCCACTCGTAGTTCTTTCTCTCAATCTTCCTTAAGAAAACTTGTAGGAGGAGAAGGATTGTAACAGTTCAAAAATTATTGGTTATGCCTTTTTACTTCCTTTACACCAATCAAGACACTTATCAATAACTGAGGGTGATTTATTATCCAAAGGTGTATGAGCATGTATATAATTCCTAATCTGAAGAAATCTAAAAAAAAAAACATGACTCTGGGGGAATTAAATTTCTGTTGCAGCTGACTAAAAGTTATCAGAGCCCCATCAATGAAAAGGTCCCCTATTGTACATACTGTACACCCATTTCTTCTCATTGCACAAAGGTCCCATTCAATCTTGATGGGGTAAATGATGGATTCTTAGCAATAGGAGTTAGAAATGAAAGGGACTTTATCTTGAAGTGTTCTTTTATCTGTTTCCAGATTTTGAATTATGATACTACTACTGAAAGTAGAATGATCCAAAGTTACAGAGGAGACAATCACCACTCCTGGATTGTATGGAGAACACTGATCACTGACCTTTTGGAGCCAAATTGGTGGAGGATCATCCAGCCACACTGAAATTAGACTTATGTAAGATGCCCAGTAATAAAGACGAAAGTTTGGAAGTGCCAGACCTCCCTCCTGTTTAGATTTACAGAAATGTGCCTTTTTAACTCTGTGATTTTTATATCCCCACAAGAATGGGAGAATGATAGAATCTAATTGCTTAAAAAAGGATTTAGGAAGAAAGATTGGAATATTCTGGAATAGGCACAATATCTGTGGTGAGAATATCATTTTAATTGCATTTATCCTACCAAGCAGAGAAATCGGGAGTGTTCTCCAAAATTGTATATTAGCTTGCAGTTTGGAAATTAGAAGGGTAAAGTTGGCCTTTAAGAGCAAAGAAGATACACTATATTGCCAAAAGTATTCACTCACCCATCCAAATAATCAGAATCAGGTGTTCCAATCACTTCCATGGCCACAGGTGTATAAAATCAAGCGCCTAGGCATGCAGACTGTTTTTACAAACATTTGTGAAAGAATGGGTCGCTCTCAGGAGCTCAGTGAATTCCAGCGTGGAACTGTGATAGGATGCCACCTGTGCAACAAATCCAGTCGTGAAATTTCCTCGCTCCTAAATATTCCACAGTCAACTGTCAGCTGTATTATAAGAACGTGGAAGTGTTTGGGAACGACAGCAACTCAGCCACGAAGTGGTAGGCCACGTAAACTGACGGAGCGGGGTCAGCGGATGCTGAGGCGCATAGTGCGAAGAGGTCGCCAACTTTCTGCAGAGTCAATCGCTACAGACCTCCAAACTTCATGTGGCCTTCAGATTAGCTCAAGAACAGTGCGCAGAGAGCTTCATGGAATGGGTTTCCATGGCCGAGCAGCTGCATCCAAGCCATACATCACCAAGTGCAATGCAAAGCGTCGGATGCAGTGGTGTAAAGCACGCCGCCACTGGACTCTAGAGCAGTGGAGACGCGTTCTCTGGAGTGACGAATCGCGCTTCTCCATCTGGCAATCTGATGGACGAGTCTGGGTTTGGCAGTTGCCAGGAGAACGGTACTTGTCTGACTGCATTGTGCCAAGTGTAAAGTTTGGTGGAGGGGGGATTATGGTGTGGGGTTGTTTTTCAGGAGCTGGGCTTGGCCCCTTAGTTCCAGTGAAAGGAACTCTGAATGCTTCAGCATACCAAAACATTTTGGACAATTCCATGCTCCCAACTTTGTGGGAACAGTTTGGAGCTGGCCCCTTCCTCTTCCAACATGACTGTGCACCAGTGCACAAAGCAAGGTCCATAAAGACATGGATGACAGAGTCTGGTGTGGATGAACTTGACTGGCCTGCACAGAGTCCTGACCTCAACCCGATAGAACACCTTTGGGATGAATTAGAGCGGAGACTGAGAGCCAGGCCTTCTTGTCCAACATCAGTGTGTGACCTCACAAATGCGCTTCTGGAAGAATGGTCAAAAATTCCCATAAACACACTCCTAAACCTTGTGGACAGCCTTCCCAGAAGAGTTGAAGCTGTTATAGCTGCAAAGGGTGGACCGACGTCATATTGAACCCTATGGATTAGGAATGGGATGTCACTTAAGTTCATATGCGAGTCAAGGCAGGTGAGCGAATACTTTTGGCAATATAGTGTATATGTGTAACAACAATTCCGAGATAAGTAACATTTTTTCATTTTAACTTTAAATGGAGAAGACTGTATCGAAGAAAAGTCTTTTAATCCAATGGGCATTAGCTAACTTATTTAAATTAACTTTAAAACCTGAAAACATACCAAAGGCATTTATAGTATCCAGAATAACTGGCAGACTCATATGGGGTTTAGTAATATATAGCAGAATATCATCTGCATATAAAGATATTTTATTGACTATATTTAAAGTTCTGAAGCCATGAACAGAAGGATCAGAACGAATTTATTTAGTCCTTTTAACAGGGTGATCTATTCCTTTCACATTCCACAAGGCAAAAACAAGCCCTTTTCTGTTACCTGATGCTACAACATTATTCTGAACAGTCACTCTAATCCAAAGCAGTTTTCCACAAACTCAACGGCCTTGTCTGAGTCTGTGAAGTAATGTTCCTTGCCGTTGTACATGACCTTTAATTCTGCTGGATACTGTAGACCATACTTGACACCAGGTTTGCCCTTTAGCAATTCCCTTGCTTGTTTGAAAAGCGTGCAGAGTTTTACCACTTTTACCATCCTGATGTAGGTGTCCTTATCTTCCAGACGAGAAAGGGAAATATGGAGAGCAGTGGCAATGGTGTCTGAGGTAGATCTTTTGGGCTGGTATGTGTACTGCAGGGGATCCAATGTTTACGGTATGCTGCTCTGAATGTGGGCCAGCACCACTCTCTCAAAACACTCCAAGATGATTGGAGTGAATGCTACTGGTATGTAATCGTTCAAACAGGTCAGGGGGGCTCTTCTTGGGAAGAAGGACAATAGTTGTTGTCTTCAAGCAGGTGGGTACGTGCTCTGACTGAGGGAGAGATTAAAGATGGAAGTGAGTACATCAGCCAGCTCTGTAGTACAAGCTCTGAGGGCCCAACCTAGGGATGTTGTCTGGCCCTGCTGCCTTGTGGGGGTTGATCTTCCTCAGTGCTTTGTGTACCACAGCTGATGATACAGTAGGAGGGAAGAAGGGGTTGGGTGGTCCCAGTGTGTGTTTGTCTCCTTTTTGTTTTGTCGCTGGAGGTCTCGAAGCAGGTGTAGAAGGTGTTGAGGTCATATGGCAGGCTGTCTGAGAGGCTGATAGTAGTGCTCGTAGTGGTCCTGTAGTCTGTGATGTGCTGCAGGCCGTGCCACATCCGCAGTAGAGTAGAAACTATGCAGCTTCTTTCTATACTGTATCTTGGCCACTGTAATGGCTCTTCTCAGGGCTTACTTTGCAGCTATGTACTCTGTCTCATTGCCTGAAGTAAATGCAAATGATCGAGCACACAGCATGTGGCGTACCTGACTGTTAATCCAGGGCTTCAGATTGGGGAACTTCCTGACTTATATGGTGGGTACAATGTTATCAACACAAGTGCTAATGTACCCAGTCACATACTCAGCATAATCCTGTATGCTGACAAAAGATTCCTCCAGAGTTGCTGCAGCTTTAAACATCCCAGTCTGTCAGAGCAAAACAGTCTGGTAAGATGCCCTCAGTCTGTGGGGTCCAGAGCTTAACCTGTTTGGTGACAGGGTTTGTTTGTTTGAGTCTTTGTCTGTAAGCTGGATACAGTAACAAAGAGATGTGGTCTGATTGCCCAAAGTGGGGACAAGGTACACCCCTGTATGCACTGTATGTTGCTGTACACATTATCCAGTGTGTCATTATCGCAGGTCAGAATGTCCACATTGTGATATTTGGTAAGCACAGTCCATAAACTGCACTGATTAAAGTCGCTAAAAACAGCATCAGGGTGAGTCGTCAGTAATGTGCTGAAACCTCATGGAGCTTGCCAAGTGCGGCTGTGGAGTTGGCTCACAGAGGGATGTAAAACAGCGGCCATGAACACAGCAGTAAATTTCCTTGGTAGATAGTAGGGATGGCATTTCAGCAATAAAAACTCCATATCTGGTGAGCAGTGCTTATAAACAGTCTGTATGCCTCCAAACCATGAGTTGTTGATAAACGCACACACCTCCCCCATTAGCCTTACCGGAGGCTGCAGTCCAGTCTCCTCTGTGTATGGAGTGAGTCTGTAGCTGAACAGAGAATTCCGAGACTTTGTCTGAAATCCAGGTCTCGGAAAAGATCAGAGCGCATCAGAGAGCAATCCTTACTGTTTCCAGAGCACTCTCCTTGGGTCAGCTTCCTTACTCGCGCTCGGTGCTTTGGGGCCTTCCTGAGAGTAGTGGCGGTGGCTGCGGGAGTGGGTAATGATTTGTAGTTCCAGTGGTATAAAATTCGATAAATACAAAATGGTTGGCTGAATTGGCAATGTCCAGAAATGCCTGTCTATTGTATGTTAGCAGTGCATAGTATTTGTGCACTACAGAAGAAACAAGGAAAACAAAAAAGAAAAAAAGGGCATTCAAGAGCAGAGTGAGCAAACACGTCTGCCTCAGGGGGCCCCATGTTGCATTTTTGGCAAGGTTGATTCCAGGGTGACATGATTGAAATCCCCAGAGATAGCTATGAAGGCACTAGGGTGCAGGGTCTGAAACCTTGCTGTCGCGGAGTTGATGTCAGCAGCCAGAGTCATAACGGCAGTAGGAGGAACGTAAAACAGTGATGATAATGACATGGGAAAACTTGCCATTCAGTATCAGCATCGGGCATATCAGACTAGACAGGACCCCCATGCCCAAATGGACCAGCTGCTTTGACCAACCAAAATATGTTGAATATGCCCTTGCAACGTTGGAGATAAGCAGATGCGTGACACAAGACCCCTTCGGTTTGGGCCTAGGATCAAACGCCCCAGTTGCAGGACAACACTACAAATAATATAGGCGGAGACTTACTGCTAATAGTTCGATGTCAGGGCTGATCACTGCAGACTGGGAAAACCACACAAGAGCTGCAGTTTTGGAGATGTTGTGATCCAGTCGCCTAGCCACCACAATTTGGCCCTTGTCAAACTCGCTCAAATCCTTGGCTAGTTTTTCCTGCTTCTAACACATTGACTTTGAGGATAAAATGTTCACTTACTGCCACCAACTAACAGGTGAGGAGATAATCAGTGTTACACTTCACCTGTCCATGGTCATAATGCAGTGGACAGTATCTATCAAATGTGGTCCAAGAAAGGAACAGTGGTGAACTGGTGACAAGGTCATGGTCAGCAAAGGCTCATGGATGCACGTGAAGAGCAAAGGCTAGCCTGTGTGGTCTGATCCAGCAGAGAAGCTACTGTGGCTCAAATTGCTGTAGAAGTTAATGCTGGTTCTGATAGAAAGGTGTCAGAATACACATTGCATCGCAGTTTGTTGTGTATGGGGTTGCATAGTCGCAGACCAGTCCGGGTGCCCATGCTGACCCCCTGTGCACCACCAAAAGCGCAAACAATGGGCATGTGAGCATCAGAACTGGACCACGGATCTGTTCAAGATGGCGGCACGGCAGTAGCACGCAGCACGCAGCCACTCCAGACCAAAAAAGGTGCTATTGTCCCGAAATAGCCCGACATATGGACACCAGATACAACGGTGTTCATGTGTACGACCGCCAGACACTACTGGATTATGGGAATCGTGCACCAGACAACGTGCACGATGACATACGGGAAAAGCTTCGTAATCTCGGCTTGCTATGGAGACCAGGCCCCAAGCCCTCGGCGTCGCCTGATGCCGGTGGCCGGGAGAAAAGTCGACAGAAGCAGTGCGCGAGAAAGCGGAAGCACAGAAATAGGGCGGGTGTCCGTGCTAGGCTAAAAACAAACCTTAGCCGGCCGGCACTCCCCTCCATACTTCTGTCTAATGTCTGCTCCCTGGACAATAAACTGGACTACATCCGACTCCAGCGAACTGCACGGCGTGAGTACAGAGACTGCTGCGTCTTTGTTTTTACGGAGACATGGCTCAGCGACAGAGTTCTGGATGCCACCATTCAGCTAGCCGGGCTAACTGTTTCATGCCGACAGAAATGCAGCTCTGTGCGGTAAGACTCGCGTGGTGGTGTGTGTGTTTACATCAACACAGAATGGTATAAGGACTCTGTGCTTGTTTCTAGTTACTGTTCATCGCTAGTGGAGTTTGTGGCTGTTAGATGCAGACCTTTTTATTTACCCCGTGAATTCACCACCACTTTCATTATCGGAGTGTACATTCCTACCAGCACTAATGCTAAAGAGGCTCTGTGTGAACTCTACGGAGCTATTAGCGAGCTGCAGAATGCTCACCCCGACGGACTGTTTATCATCACTGGAGATTTCAATCATGCAAATCTCAGAACAGTGCTCCCTAAATTCCATCAACAAGTGGACTTTGCTACAAGAGGGACGAACACGCTGGATGTTGTTTACACAAACATTCCTGGCGCCTATCGTGCAGAGCCCTGCCCCCACCTCGGCTACTCAGATCACATCTCCGTTATGTTGATTCCAGCATACAGACCACTCGTCAGACGCTCAAAACCGGTTCTGAAACAGGTTAAAACCTGGCCAGCAGGCGCCATCTCTGCTCTTCAGGACTGTTTTGAGTGCACTGACTGGGACATGTTTAGGGAGGCTGCAACCAACAGCGACTCTATTGACTTGTAGGGATACACGGCATCAGTGTCCGGCTACATCGGGAAGAGCAGTGATGACGTGACCGTCTCCAAGTCCATCACCATACACTCCAACCAGAAGCCGTGGATAACCACAAAGGTGTGTGCGCTGCTAAGATACAGAGACTCTGCCTTCAGAGCTGGAGACAAGGATGCCCTAAGAACAGCATGGGCTAAACTGTCTCGAGCCATTAGAGAGGGAAAGCACGCACACTCCCAGAGAATTCATGGCCACTTCCAGAGCAGCGGCGACACTCAGCGCATGTAGCAAGGCATCCAGTCCATCACCAACTACAGGCCAGCTCCACCTGCCTGTGACGGTGATGCCTCCCTTCCAGATGTGCTGAACAGCTTCTATGCTTGGTTTGAGGCACGTAACGACGTGACAGCGAGGAAGACCATCCCTTCTTCAGAGGACGAGGTGCTCTGTCTCACGACGGCTGATGTGAGGAAAACTCTATGCAGAGTTAACCCACGGAAAACTGCTGGACCAGAGAACATTCCTGGCAGAGTGCTCAGGGAGTGTGCAGAATAGCTAGCGGATGTCTTCACAGACATCTTCAACATCTCCCTGAGCAGCACCGTCATCCCAACGTGCCTAAAGTCTACCACCATCATCCCCATGCCCGAAAAAGTCTCCAGTGTCCTGTCTCAATGACTACTGTCCCGTTGCACTCACACTCATCATCATGAAGTGCTTCGAGAGGCTCGTCATGAGGCACATCAAGAACCTGCTGCCACCTTCACTTGACCCCATGCAGTTTGCGTATCGTCCAAATTGCTCCACAGACGATGCCATCAGCACAACCCTCTATCTGGCCCTCACACACCTGGACAATAAAGACACTTACCTACGAATGCTGTTCATTGACTTCAGTTCAGCATTCAACACGATCATTCCTCAGCACCTGATCGAGAAGCTGAGTCTGCTAGACATCAACACCTCACTCTGCAATTGGATCCTGGATTTCCTGACTGGGAGACCTCAGTCAGTCCAGATCAGGAACAGCATCTCCAGCACCACCACTCTGAACACTGGAGCTGCTGAGGGCTGTGTGCTCAGTCCACTGCTGTTCACTCTGCTGACTCATGACTGTGTAGCAATGCACAGCTCTAACCATATCAAGTTCACCGATTACACGACCGTGGTGGGTCTCATCAGCAAGAACGACGAGTCAGCATATAGAGAGGAGGTGCAACAACTAGCAGCCTGGTGTAAAATCAATAACCTGTCTCTGAACATTGACAAGACTAAAGAGATGGTTGTTGACTTCAGGAGAGCAAAGAGTGACCATTCTCCACTGAACATCGATGGGTCCATCGTGGAGATCATCAAGAGCACCAAATTCCTTGGTGTTCACCTGGCGTAGGACCTCATCTGGTCACTCAACACCAGCTCCATCACCAGGAAAGCCCAGCAGCATCTCTACTTCCTGCGAAGGCTGAGGAAGGCTCATCTTCTACCTCCCATCCTGACCACCTTCTACAGAGGGACCATCGAGAGCATCCTGAGCAGCTGCATCACTGCCTGGTTTGGGAATTGCACTGTCTCAGATCGCAAGACCCTTCAGCGTATAGTGAGGACAGCTGAGAAGATCATTGGAGTCTCTCTTCCCTCTATCACAGACATTTACTCCACACGCTGCATCCACAAAGCTAACAGCATTGTTGATGATCCCACACACCCCTCACACACACTCTTCACCCTTCTGCCATCCGGTAAGAGGTACCGAAGCATTCGGACCCACACAACCAAACTGTTAAACAGTTTCTTCCCTCAGGCAAACAGGCATCTCAACAGAGAACTGAGCTGAACTGGACACACGCATACGCACACGCACACACACACACACAACCAAGATCTGATCTCAGAGGAGAACTGAACTGTGCTGGACACGGACACACATACATAACACACACACACACACAAAAAAAGAACTGAACTGTGCTGGACGTAGTCAGACACACACACACACTAAATTGTCCTGTTTGCATGCACATGCCACTTTACATTTATATATATTTATATTAATCCTGTTTACATGTGTCGCTTTAATATCTGCAATCACTGTATACACTGTTCTTTGCACATTGTCTTGTTCATTGCAGAAAGTTGGCCTATATGTTGTTTGTCTGCACTGTCTGCACTTCCTGTGCACTTCTGTTGTATGTCTAGTTCTTAAAGACTGCACCTTAAGTATAGTTTAATTTTTTAGTTTAATTTTAATTTTTTATCTCTATGTCATAGCTCTATGTTTGTCTAGCATGTGTAGCCCCTCTGGTCTAGGAGGAACGTTGTTTCACTTCACTGTGTACTGCATCAGCTATATATGGTTGAAATTACAATAAAGCTTCTTTGACTTGACGGAGCAATGGAAGAAGGTGGCCTGGTCTGTCTTTCACATCTTGTGGATGGCCGGCTGCATGTGCTTACCAGGGAAACACATGGCACCAGGATGCACTATAGTGCACACTACAGTGTCATGCTTTGGGCAACACTCTGCTGGGAAACCTTGGGCTCCGACATCCATGTGGATGTTACTCGCATGCTGTATGAGGATGGCTTCCCTTTTGAGTCTGGTTCCTCTCAAGGTTTCTTCCTCATGCCATCTAAGGGAGTTTTTCCTTGCCACAGACGCCTCAGTCACCTCAGGCTTGCTCACTTGGGATAACATCTAGGACTGTTTGTCTGTTTATGTGTTTGTTGTTTTCTTATGTTGTTTCTCATGTAAAGCTGCTTTGAGACAATGCTCTTTGTTAAAAGAGCTATACAAATAAAATTGAATTGAATTGAATTGAACTTTGACACGTACCACCCACCGAGGGATTGTTGCAGTCCATGTACACCCTTTCATGGAAACAGTATTCCCTGATGGCTGTGGCCTTTTTCAGCAATATAATGTACCATGCCACAAAGCAAAAATGGTTATGGTTTGATGAGCACAACGAATTTGACGTGTTGACTTGGCCTCCAAATTCTCCAGATCTCAATCCAATCAAGCATATGTGGGATAAGGTAGACAAACAAGTCTGATCCATGGAGGCCTCTCCTTCCAACTTACAGGACTTAAAGGATCTGCTGCTAACATCTTGGTGCGAGATATCACAGCACACCTTCAGGGATCCAGTGGAGTCCATGTCTTGATGAGTCAGGGCTGTTTTGGCTGCCAAAGGGTGGTCATAATGTTGTGCCTGACCGGTGTATACACACACCCCTCTATATAGGTTTTGTACCCTTCAATAAGAGATTCAAAACTGCATTAAATTTATACTTATTATTATATATTATATTATTATATCATTATAGTAATACTAAATTGTATTATTTAACAAGTTTCATTCTTAGGCATTAGTTCTGTTTTCTAGAGCGGACCTAGGGAATCCTTCTAGATGTTCAAACTTCCTCACACTCCTACACAAATTAATCCCCATACTAACTTCTTTACTAATTGGACGAATGTCTGAAGAATATAAAGTATGAAATCACATCAGTTTTGTTAAAAGTAATGAGTGGTTCCATAAAGCTCCATCCACAGTCCTGCTCTTTAATTGTCTATAGTGTTTAGTCATTTAAGTCATTGTAAATGTATAGAAGTGTAAAGTTCTAATGATTGGAATATCATTAAACATGCTTTACCACTGATTAGAAGAGCTAGAGGACCACTAATTTTCTGTCCGTTTTTTGTCCCACACCAACTTTTTGCCCAACATTCTCCCCATATTATGTGACAATATGTCAATGACATTTATCCATTTATCCAGGAGAGTAAAACAAGCTAATGAAAGCCCATCATGTAAGGGGCAAATCATTTTTTTAAAAATAATATTTTTGATGATATCCTATTAGACATTATTCTATCCAGGCTTACCTGAAGGATAAGGCTTTCTTAAAGCTGACCAGGCTGTCTGAACAATTGTAGGTGCACATCAGAAAAAGGTTTTCATTACATTCTGCATGGCTTACTCACACTTTCTGAATAATTTGATGCACTTCCAAATTAACATCCAGATTTAAAGGAGTTAGCACAGGAAGTAAGTAATCTAGCCATGGGGTCACAGTCCAGTGACTTCTGTGCTGGTCCCAAGCCCAGATAAATAGAGAGGGTTGCGTCAGGAAGGGCATCCGGCGTAAAATATTGCCAAATTTAACTATGCAAATCGTCAGTACTCTAAATTTCATACCGGATCGGTCGAGGCCCGGGTTAACAACGACTGCCATCGGCGCCGTTGACCTACAGGGCGCTGGTGGAAATTGGGCTACTGTTGGTCGAAGAAGTAGAGGAGGAAGGAGAGTGCGTAGACAGAGAGAGAAGAGGAAAGGTAAGAGTGAAGGACTGAGAATAGGAACTCTGAATGTTGGTACTATGACAGGGAAAGGTAGAGAGCTGGCTGATATGATGGAGAGAAGGAAGGTGGATATACTGTGTGTACAGGAGACCAGGTGGAAGGGTAGCAAGGCTCGTAGTATAGGAGCAGGATTCAAGCTGTTTTATTATGGTGTGGATAGTAAGAGAAATGGGGTAGGTGTGGTCCTGAAGGAGGAGTTTGTGAGGAATGTTCTGGAGGTGATGAGAGTGTCAGACAGGGTGATGAGTCTGAAGTTGGAGACTGAAGGGGTGATGTTGAATGTTGTTAGTGGTTATGCCCCACAGTAGGTTGTGAGTTAGAGGAGAAAAATAGATTCTGGAGTGAATTAGATGAGGTGATAGAGAGTATTCCCACGGGTGAGAGAGTGGTGATAGGAGCAGATTTTAATGGACATGTTCGTGAGGGGAACACAGGTGATGAAGAGGTGATGGGCAAGTTTGGAGTTAAGGAAAGGAACCTTGAAGGACAGATGGTAGTGGACTTTGCTAAGAGGATGGACATGGCTGTGGTTAACACTTATTTTCAGAAGAGGGAGGAGCATAGAGTGACTTGTAGAAGAGGCAATCTGAAAGAGATTAGTGACTGTAAAGTGGTAGTGGGAGAGAGTGTAGCCAGACAGCATAGGATGGTGGTGTATAGGATGAATTTGATGGTCTGTAAGCAGAGGTCAAAGATAGAGATGGAGAAGAAAACCAAGTGGTAGAAGCTGAAAAAGGTGGGTCAGGTAGTGCTGCCAGATGACTGGGAAACTACAGCAGAAGTGATCAGGGAGTCAGGAGGAAAGGTGCTGGGTGTGTCATCTGGAAGTAGGAAAGAAGATAAGGAGACTTGGGGGTGGAATGAGGAAGTTCAGGATAGTATTCAAAGGAAGAGGTTAGCCAAGAAGAAGTGGGACATGGACAGGACTGAAGAGAATAGACAGGAATACACGGAGTTACAGCACAGAGTGAAGAGGGAGGTGTCTAAGGACAAGCAGAAGGCATATGATGAGTTGTACACTAGGTTAGACACTAGAAATGGAGAGAAGGACTTGTACAGGTTAGCTAGGCAGAGGGATCAAGATGGGAAGGATGTGCAGCAAGTTAGAGTTATTAAGGATAGAGATGGAAAGGTGCTCACAAGTGAGGAGAGTGTACAGAGGAGATGGAAGGAGTACTTTGAAGAGCTGATGAATGAGGAAAATGAGAGGGAAAAAAGAGTAGAAGGGGTGAACTCTGTGGAACAGAAAGTAGAGAAGATTAGAAAGGATGAAGTCAGGAAGGCTTTGAAGAGGATGAAAAGTGGAAATACAGTTGGTCCTGATGACATTCCGGTGGACTGGAAGTGTCTAGGAGAGGCGGAAGTGGAGTTTTTAACTAGTCTGTTTAACAGGGTTTTAGAGAGTGAGAAGATGCCTGAGGAATGGAGAAGTAGTGTATTAGTGCCAATCTTTAAGAATAAGGGTGATGTGCAGAGTTGCAGCAACTATAGGGGGATAAAGTTGATGAGCCATACAATTAAGCTATGGGAAAGAGTAATGGAAGTTAGGTTAAGGAAGGTAGTGGAAATTTGTGAGCAGCAGTATGGCTTCATGCCCAGAAAGAGCACAACGGATGCAATTTTTGCTCTGAGAATGTTGATGGAGAAGTATAGGGATGGTCAGAGAGAGTTGCACTGTGTGTTTGTAGACTTGGAGAAAGCGTATGACAGGGTGCCAAGAGAAGAACTGTGGTACTGTATGAGGAAGTCAGGAGTAGCAGGGAAGTATGTCAGAGTGGTGCAGGACATGTATGAGAGGAGCAGGACAGTGGTGAGGTGTGCTGTAGGGCAGACAGAGGAATTCAGAGTGGAGGTGGGACTGCATCGGGAATCAGCTCTGAGCCCCTTCCTGTTTGCTATGGTGATGGACCAGTTGTCAGAGGAGGTCAGATAGGAGTCTCCTTGGACAATGATGTTTGCAGATGACATTGTGATGTGTAGTGAGAGCAGGGAGCAGGTGAAGGAAAACCTGGAGAGGTGGAGGTTTGCGCTGGAGAGAAGAAGAGGAATGAAAGTCAGTCGTAGTAAGACTGTACATGTGTGTGAATGACAGGGAGGGAAGTGGAACAGTAAGATTACAGGGTGAAGAGGTGAAGAAGGCACAGGAGTTTAAGTACTTGGGGTCAACAGTCCAGAGTAATGGAGAGTGTGGAAAAGAGGTAAAGAAGCGAGTGCAGGCAGGTTGGAATGGTTGGAGAAAGGTGTCGGGAGTTTTGTGTGATAGAAAAATTTCAGTGAGAATCAAGGGGAAGGTGTACAGGACAGTGGTGAGACCGGCCATGCTCTATGGTTTAGAGACAGTATCACTAAGACAGAGACAGGAGTCAGAGCTGGAGGTAGCAGAGCTGAAGATGTTGAGGTTCTCTTTGGGAGTGACACGGTTGGACAGGATTAGGAAGGAGTACATCAGAGGGACAGCTCATGTTGGACGTTTGGGGGACAAAGTTAGAGAGGTTAAGATTTCCAGGTTAAGATGGTTTGGACATGTCCAGAGGAGCGAGAGTGAGGATACTGGTAGGAGAATGTTGGACATGGAGCTGGGGCAGGAGGAAAAAAGGAAGGCCAAAGAGGAGGTATATGGATGTAATAAATGAGGATATGAAGCTAGTGGGTGTAAGTGTTGAGAATGCAGAAAATAGGGATAGTTGGAGAGAGATGATTCGCTGTGGCAACCCCTGAAGGGAAAAGCCGAAAGAAGAAGAGCACAGGAAGGACAAAAAAAAATCTAACTAATGGATAAACCAGTGACAAAATGTAAAATATTATCTACTAAAACATCTCATCTGGCTTTACAGCCATTGTCTTATTTGCCAAGTCATAAAAAGGTTAGCCACCCTCTCTACAGAGTAGAATTTGTCATTTTCAATATGACAATTGGGTAATATCTCATCCAGACATTCCACTTCATACATTAATCTATATTTTATGAAAACAATACCATTCTGTGTACTTATCTGTGTAAGACATGGTATTTTAACTAGAGTAAAGGACTTTTACTTCACTAAGCTTTTAAACTGTTTGGCTTACTGATGCATAGGAGTCATAGAAGTCATTCACCATTTAGTTTGGTATAGTCATGACCCTAAACAACTTACACAGAACAATAAAAGGATTGAGCTGAAATAGCTCCTCCTTTTACAGAGTCTAAACATTATACAGTACTGAATAACCACATCTGACAGTGAATTGAATTAAATGTTTTCTTTCTCTAAGGTACAATATAACATATCCCAGTGCAAACAATGTATGCAATAATGAGATTGATCTATGCTGCTTTAAGATTTGGGGAAATTTTTACATAGAGATTGGAACTGTAATAGCATCTAAACTGCAACATGACTTAAAAATTCAAGTTGAAAATATGAACATACAAAAAGCTGATCTGAGACTTTGTAGCAAACTGAAAACTATTTACCTATCCTGGCTATACAAAAAAATGTATATTCAATAAAATAAGACTAGCATGAAAAATGATTCAAAAAAACAAAAAGAACAACAGAGCATATAAGGATTAAAATTCACTTTCAAGCATTTGAAAGAATGTGCATGGAGATGGATATGTAAATGAGAAGGAGGGCACTTGCCTTCCAGTTGGTTGTAGAAGTGTTTGCACTGAGCACTGTCACGAACCAAAAGTGTGTATGCAGCAGCGCTCACATCAAACTCCATATGGATGATTTGTGAACCAAGACCCACCTCCAGGTAGCTTAGCTCACATAGTCGATGGCTGTCCCTCTTCTGCAGCCATTCTGAGGGATGCCCTCTATAAATAAAGAGGTAAACAAAAGTAGTAGGCAAAGTAAACAAAACAATGCATAATAACAAATTATATTATTTTAAAAATCTTAGACTGTGGCCCCTGACAGTGCACAACTTTGAGTCATCTAAACCAAGAAAGCATTGCCAAGAATTCAATACATTAAAATTACATTAAGAATACATGCACTGTCAAATTTAATAAAATCAGCAAAAAACCCAACAAAACAATCCTCTTCTGTATGACAGCATAGAGCAATAGTGAATTATTACACTTTTACATCTGTATACTACAAATTCAAACAGTATTAGGTATATTGAAAGAATCCCCATTACAACCATCAGTCACTACTGATTTCATTAGAGCTCTGAGCTTTAAGTCTATAGAATTCAAGATCCACTGAATAATGAATAAGACTTGAGCAGTTTTTTATGCAACATAAAATAAAGAGCCTTAGTGACCCAATTTGACAGTGGATATAAGACAAGGGCAGAGCAAATTTGAACACTTCACTTGGCCTGGGGATGTCTTGATCAATAACAAAGTGTGTGAATTTAAATGTCCTAAATTACAGAAGGGATATTTTTGTTGATGTTATGAGTTTTTTTCATGTTAAAAGAAGATTTACTGGAGCAAAAATTTCAGTACATTAGCATGCATTCTGATTCTGAGATTAATGACAGTGTTCTCCATGAAACTTCATATATTGTGCTATGTGACCAAATAGCTTACTCTGACTGAGAGGTCATTTCTAGGATGTAGATGCGTTGATTGGACACAACCACAAGAGATGGGAATTCTACTGGATCTCCAAATTTCACAACAGACATCTGAAATGAAGGGAACCATGAAAAGTCTGTAAATTTATCTACAGACATACATACACATATGAAAGTGTTGCACAAACTCAAACACTGGCCAATATAATGATGGAGGTTGCACATATATGTCAAAACAGAGTGTTACTGTTGAATTAGCAGAACAATAGCACAGTTGTACATCAACACAGCACAATGGGGACATGAATAAAAATGGCGTTTAAAAGGAATAAATTGCTGGCATGTGTCAAACTGGTGCATCTGTGACCAGGACAGCAAATGGCCATGGTTTTCAGGGTATTCTCAGCATACCACCAAGAATGACAAACCACATCCAATGAAAGTAACCGTTGGTGCAAGAGGAAGCAGTCTGATAGGGATGTCTGGGTAATAATCAAGACTGTATACAAAATAAAAAAACAGCTGCCCAACTCGCTGCATAACTGAATGTGCACCACAACTTAACTGTTCCCACCAAAAACTGTTCGAGCCCCACAGGGTCATTCATGGTCAAGCTGCAATACCCAAACCTTTGGTCACTCATGGCAATGCCAAATTTCAGTTTCAATGGTGCCAGCAATGTGGACAATGTGAAACATACTGTTTTCTGTTGCATCCACCTCACCTGTTCTGTGCCCAGAGTGAAGCACGAGGGTGGATCAGTGATGGTTTGGGCAAAAATATGACAAAGGACCTCTACTTTTGCTAGATGGGCATGTCACTGCCAAGGACTGCCAAACCATTCTGGAGGGACCATGTGCATCCAATGGTTCAAACATAGTTACCATTCTAGCTGTTTGTATAGTATCATCCTGATGCATGGCACTACTTCAGTGTACAGAGTAGTTTGATGAACATGAAAGTGAAGCTGAACATCTCTTATGGCCTGCACAGTCACCAGATCTGAATATTATTCAGCCACTATGGGTTTTTCAGAGGAGAAAGTAAGTGAATGTTTTCCACCACCAGGATCACATAGTGACCTGGCCACTGCAAGAGGAATGGCTCAAGGTCACAGGTCATAACCCATAGCAAAACTGAACACAGCAACAAGATACAAGGAGTTATACTACATCAGCAAGGTCTCTCCCAGGCAAAGAGTAGAAAGAAGACTGGGTTTTCAAGATGCTGTTCAAGCAAGTTTGGGGCTGCATTTTGGGAAATGGAGTTGGAGATTTGGTAAGGATTAATGGGGCCCTCAATGCTAAGAGATACAGGCAGATACTTATCCATCATGCAATATCATCTGGAAGGCGTCTGATTGGCTCCAAATATACAGCCAATGCCATAAAGAACTATCTTCAGCACAGAGAAGAACAAGGAGTCCTGGAAGTGATGGTTTGGCCCCCACTGAGCCCTGATCTCAGCATCATTGAGTCTGTCTGGTATTACATGATGAGACAGAAGGATTTAAGGCAGCCTACATCCACAGGATATCTGTGGTAAGTTCCCAAGATGGTCGGAACAACCTACCTGCCAAGTTCCTTCAAAAACTGTGTACCAAGTGCAAGTGTACCTTGATACTGTTTTGCAAGCAAAGGATGGTCACACAAAATTTCATTTGGATTTATCTTCTGTTTATTTAATTTCAATTTTGATAATTGATAAAAAAAAAAAATTAACAATTACCACATTTATTATTGAAAGCATTCTAACTTTTGCATAGTACTATATAAGAGTTAAAAAAAAAAAAAAAGAGGACAAAGCGTTGGGTTGGTGTGCATCTCACTGGCACGTCTGTGTGGTTCTTTTTTATCTTTTACATTTACATTGCAGTAAAATGCTCGATCCTCATTGGTCAGCAAATGCTGAAGACATCTCTGTTACAACATTCCTCAGAAAATATCTCAGGCTGTTAGATTTACACTTATGCACTAATTTTCTATACAAACAGGACCGATTAAAAACACTGGGTGGATTAAAAATACTGTTTTTATAAAGACAAATATATGCATATTACATGTAATTAGTCAGTGACAAAAGGTGGGAAATGTTTGCAGATGTAAAGAAGAAAAAAAAAAACAACTCACTTTCAGGAAGCAATGAATCTCTTCTTCTCCCTCGAAAACTTCCACATCCAGGAAGAGCTGCAACCGGTGGTCGACAGTTTCAACATCTTTGAACAACCGAAACACATTTTTTTTGTAGACTGCCCATTGCATTTTTGTTTCTAATCTCTTTTCTACCACAGCATTCTAACTTAGGAAATCAATGAGTATTACGTTTTTTTAATGAGAGTAGCATTTTCTTTTTGAGGAAACACTTATTATGATCAGTTATAACTACCGCATATATCATTTTCCTTGACACCCACCATGACCATATCCTTGTGGGTCTTGAAGAGACTGATGGTTCAGAAGCCTCTGAGAGCTACTACAGCCTTGAGCAAGCCCATTTTCTGACCCTTCCTGGTCCCTGAGCACTTGGCTGTCAGAAGAGTGGAAGCTAATCAGATGGTTGGGGCTGTCCTCAATGTTACTGGATACACTTTTAAATAAGCCACACTGGGCAGTGAGGAAGATGCCTGTGGTCACCTCAGGCAGTGTAGAGGCTTCAGAAGAATTTCTTACATAGATTGGGCTACGAAGAGATTCACCCTTTATCAAAAACAGACAATGGAGGGTAAGTGGGGTCATGATACAAGTACATTTCCTAATTGTATTACGAACAAACGAAAAGAGATGGACAGGATTAAATGAACATTTACTGCTAAGCTACCGGAATAGGAGGGTGAGAAATAATACATGATAAAAATAACAAAAAGCATTTAATAAAATAAAGATGAAAGGAATCAATTAATTATGAAATATGTTACAATGGCAACATGTACCTTTTGAGTGTCAATATAATCAAACCCAAAGCATGTGTCATGTGTCTGATTAAAGCCATAGTGGATTGGTGTACTGGCAGATGGAGAGGCTTGGCCAGCTAGCTGGATCACATGGTCACTGGTGCATTCTGGGCAAAACACAGCATCACCTAAAAATACCACATCATGTAGTCAAGAAAACTTCACTTTATCTAAAAACTTTTTTGATAATGTTTTCCATGTCCATTTAATATCTGTCCCAAGTTTACACAGTGAACAATCAGACAATTAAAAAAAAATTAAATACTAGTATATAAACATAATTCACTGCAGAGTGGGGTGATAATTTAGCCATGGGGGTCACAGTCCAGTGACTTCTGTGCCGGTCCCAAGCTCGGATAAATAGAGAGGGTTTGCATCAGGAAGGGCATATGGCATAAAACATTGCCAAATTTTAATCATGCGAATCGCAAGTACTCCGAATTTCATACCGGATCAGTCGAGGCCCGGGTTAACAATGACTGCCATCAGTGTCGTAGACAGAGAGAGAAGAGGACAGGTAAGAGTGACTGAGAATAGGAACTCTGAAGGTAAGAGTGACTGAGATTAAAAACTCTGAATGTCAGTACTATAACATGGAAAGGTAAAGAGCTGGTGATGAGGAGGTGATGGGCAAGTTTGGAGTTAAGGAAAGGAACCTTGAAGGACAGATGGTAGTGGACTTTGCTAAGAGGATGGACATGGCTGTGGTTAACACTTATTTTCAGAAGAGGGAGGAGCATAGAGTGACTTACAAGAGTGGAAGTAGGAGCACACAGGTAGACTACATCCTATGTAGAAGAGGCAATCTGAAAGAGATTAGTGACTGTAAAGTGGTAGTGGGAGAGAGTGTAACCAGCATAGGATGGTGATGTGTAGGATAACTTTGATGGTCTGTAAGAAGAAGAGGTCAAAGATAGAGATACGGAAGAAAACCAAGTGGTGGAAGCTGACAAAGGAGGAATGTTGTGAGGAATTTAGACAGAAGTTGAAGCAGGCTCTGGGTGGTCAGGTAGTGCTGCCAGATGACTGGGAAATTACAGCAGAAGTGATCAGGCAGACAGGAAGAAAGCTGCTGGGTGTGTCATCTGGAAGGAGGAAAGATAAGGAGACTTGGTGGTGGAATGAGGAAGTTCAGGATAGTATTCAGAGGAAGAGGTTAGCCAATGAGGAAGTTCAGGATAGTATTCAGAGGAAGAGGTTAGCCAAGAAGAAGTGGGACATGGACAGGACTGAAGAGAATAGACAGGAATATAAGGAGTTACAGCACAGAGTGAAGAGGCAGGCATCTAAGGCCAAGTAGAAGGCATATGATGAGTTGTATAATAGGTTAGACACTACAAAAGGCGAGAAAGACTTGTACAAGTTAGCTAGACAGGGGGAACGAGTTGGGAAGGATGTGCAGCAAGTTAGAGTTATTAAGGATAGAGATGGAAAGGTGCTCACAAGGAAAGTGTACAGAGGAGATGGAAGGAGTACTTTGAAGAGCTGATGAATGAGGAAAATGAGAAGGGGGAAAAAGAGTAGAAGGGGGGAACTCTGTGGAACAGAAACTAAATAAGGTTAAAAAATTATTAAGTCAGGAAGGCTTTGAAGAGGATGAAACATGGAAAGGCAGTTGGTCCTGATGACCAACTGTCCCACTGTACAGAGTTTTCTGTCTGTTTTAGTTTGAAATGATCCCAAACTTTCAGCCCTAATTTATACATTTTTATGCTTTTTAAATTATTAAGATAGATTTAGTTTATTAATTTAGTAATATAAATATAAAAGTAAAATCAACAAAATATCAATATAAATAAAATATAAATGTTATCAGGTACGTATAGTACAGCCAATACAACACGCGCTTGGCTGGAAGGATTGGAAGTAGCCAATCACAAAGCATTAACAGTTTTACCTAGCTGCTGATTGGCTGGTAGCTACGATGTGTTGTATGCGTGATGTTCATCTCCCCGCACCTTGTATTTGGTTCAACACGCGTGTATATTCCGTAAGTGTGAATAAGTGATCTCAGTGATTTTTTTCCTTGGTTTTTATAAAAACCCTCAAGATGCCCAAACATCCCACAACTTCTAAGGCTCCTAGGGAGTCTTGTTTTCTTTATTTTAATGAATGCCAAAGAAAACGCCAGCCAGTGTAGCTTACCATAGCTCTGTGAATTATAGGGGTAACAGTAGTATATATGTGCATGTGTAACAAATACCCAGTAAGCAATACTGTATTTTATTTTTACGTCAAACATATATTTCTTTTTTTTTAAGGGTAATGTATTAAGCTAACTTTTAAATGAAATTAAAGTGTTTTGGGAGCATGATAAAGGGTTTACACTCTAAAAATAAGCATTTAGAGTACAGTATTAGTATTTTTAGTGACTCCAGCACACATCCACAAAAGCTTCATTCGCGATGGGTCCTGGAACGTAACCTCGCAGATGTGTGAGGTATTACTATACAGTATCTGCAACAATCCTTAGGTAGGTGGTGTGGGAGTAATTTTTGGATGGTTCAGAGTGTTTAAAGTGTGTTTGAATGTTTTGAAGTGTTTAAGGTGTATATGAATGCATTCTTGTTTGGGCATGTATAAAACAATTGGAATCTGGGGACAGCATGATTGGGTTGTCAGGTATCACCTCAATTTATAGGTTTAATAATGTAGAGTTTAACACAATGTGTGGGATGAGAGGTTTGGGTATGGTCACTAACTCTGGACTGAGATTGCATGGCCTGTGTAGAGTGATTAATGATGGGGGTAACATCAGTCTGGCAGGCCTTTTTTTTTTTTTAGTGGTGGACGAAACTTGGAGCTGTATTAAGGGTCGTTGAAACCAACCATAGGTGTATGGGTACCTCAAGGAGGGGAGAGTTGGCCCCTCAGTCAGAGGTCAGAGGAGATAGAGCTGTGAGTATGTGAGAGAATGCAATTAAAACTGCAGGCTAGTGCAAATGTAAAGAAAAATTTGAATATGAATTACTCTATGGGCATAGACCTCATGGGGTACTAGATGTCATTAGTGAAAATTGGGAGGATGGGCCTTCTTGAAAAATTCAGTAATTTCTTGACTGGCAGGCACAACTCATGACACTGAAAAGCACAAGGACAAGTTAAAGTTGTTTTTGAGTTCGATCTCTTCTGCATCCTGCATCCTCATTTCCCTCCCTCATCCACTCACAAAATTTACACAAAGTAAAAACAGTCCACTCCCTACACATCAGAGCATGAAAATAAGCAAGTGTGCAGTCCAGTAAATCAAGAAAAATATCTTGTGATACCATTTCAGAATTGCCATTAGTCTAATTTATTCAGAATACCATTAATCTAATATTCAAGATTATATGACATACAGATTCACTGCTCAAAATGACCTAGCTATAAAAACACCTCAAAAACTATTTCGCTCTTCTTCTTACCAACAGCATGCTCTTTCTTTGTCCTGTCTTGATATTCATGATAGACGTCTGGTTCAGACAGGGCCCTCATCAGCTTTTTAGACTGAGGCTGGGAAAATTCAGCTTGGCACTTCAGACACTGTAGTTGAACAATTGCTGTTTTTTCCTTTTCTGCCTGATGCTCATTCTCCACTGCTATTCTAGAGAGCAACTCCAGCAGAACCTGAAAAGAGCAACCCATCAATAACAATAGCAAATTCTTCTGTCTTTACTAAAATGCACTACCTTTTTTCTTTCTTTTTTCTTTTCTTGTTGATAATGGATCTACTGTCATTGAGTAAATTAGGCAATTTAAGTTGCAGAATTTTTTAATTCTATCATAAACCACAGGTAAACCTATGAAAACATGGGTGCTATTTGAATACCCCATTCTCTACAAAATATAGGATTGGACATGGCTGCCAGATCATGTCTCACAATTTGAGTTATACTTACTCCCATTGTTTGAAAGGTTTGTGACAATATTAGGTTACATGTAATTTAGGATGGCTTAACGTAACTTAGGAAAAGGTTAAAACAGTTACTGAACTGGACACTGGTAACATAATCTGGCACATATTATTATATAACCAGCATCCCTGTAGATTAATTACACCTGTACAAACACTGACTTGATATGGAGAACTCCTGGATCTCAGATTCCATAGACCTGGTGTGTAAATCTCATTTACAGATAGAGATTATAATGAAATTGCATAACACTAATAAAATTGGATGGACCAAGAGCATGGGACTTTGTCAAGGGTTTATTTATTAATTTTTATATTTATTTATTTTATTTAAAATAAAAATGTTAAATAAAAACTAAATGAAATAACCTGCAAAGCTTCCTGAGGATCATCCAGCATGAGGTAGAGTCGTTTTTGTCTTTCGTGACTAATGTAGTTAAAGCGCAATTCTAGAACCGAGTGGCATCTCTCCTTGCCCTAGTCAGAGAAAGAGAGGAAAGGTGTGTTAAAGGTGTCATGATAATATTTCAACCTGGATATGATACCATATTATTGGTACTGAAATAATACTAAGTTTGAGCTTGGGAGGAGTTTGAAAACTTTGAAAAAGCTCTGCAAATGGAAATTGTTTTGGGTTAAGTTTACAAGCTTTACAGACAAACTGACAATCGGAATAAGAACAGTCCTTGGGCCTCTGCCTGACCCAAACCTGACTGAAAGCAGTGATGTTTTTTAATAGATGTGTTGGTTGATTGTTGCTTCTATGTGCAGCAGCTTTTCTGATATGGTAACCATAACACTGATTTCGCTCTTACCTTTGCTGATTTGCCATCATAAATCATATTCCAGAACAAAACTCCACTCATTTTCTGGAATTCCATGTCTGTGTTGCTAGATAAAACAATTTTCTTGGCCTCAGCTCATTTCCGTTTCTGGGAAAGGCTTACAAAACAAAAGTTGCATTTGGCCGGTACCTTAGACACACAAACTTTGATGCCTTACTATTGGATAATGATAACACGGCATTAAAGGGGATCTAGTACACAAATGGATAATTTTGAAAAAAAGATATTAACAAAACCTCAGCTTGTTAGATGCATTTGATGATGTTTTTTTTTTTTTTGCTGCTAACCAGTGCTTGCTTACTTCAAATGATGTCAGCAACTCGTCCATTCATAGGTCAGCTACGTATCTACAGAATTTACACTGAACTGCATCACAATCACAAATCTGTTAAACAAAGCTTTGCACCTTCAAGGGAATTAAGACAAAGAAGTTTTGATGCTGAGCATTTTTAAAATGAACAGTTTTATGAATTATAGCACCATCACAGACAAATTTGGACAAAACTACTTGGAAGATGACATCTTTAAGCCCCATAGCTTGTTTAGAAAACATCACACTGCTGGTGAAATATGCCCTTCCTATTTTATAGCTTTGCCATCAAATTTGTTTGAGTGAATTTGTAAGTAACTAGATTTAATTTTTTTCTCTTGATGCTTGCTACCAACATTTACATAAATTGGACAAAATTTTCTGCATCATGTGAAAGAAGAATCTTGATTTAAATGAAAGGTTAAAAGCTAATCTGAATTATAGGGCAACCTATACATGAAATTAGATAAAACATCTTAGACCATTAGGATGAGGTCCTTTATCTTTACCATTAAAATGTTTTGCCTTTTATGGATGAACTATACTATAAATACAGTAATACCTCGCAGATCGACGTCTCACGATTCGCGACTTCACTGATTTACAAAATTTTCATTGGAACCTAACTAATTTGCATCTGCCAATTTTTCTAAATAAAACCTTTTTTTATATATATATATATATATTCAGAAAGAAGATTGTTGATCCTTAGGAGTCTGGAAAGGGATATGAAAAGAGCTCAAAAGAATTTGTAATCAGCCAAGCCATTCTATTGTCCAGAAATTCATTTACAAGTGGAGAATTTAAAACAACTGCCAACATGGCCAGGTCAAGCCATCCAAGCAAATTCACCCCAAGAGCATTCTTTTGCTACAGTTTATACCAAAGTGCATGAATCTACAATCAGAAAGAGATACACAATTTTAATTATTATGGGAGGTATGCAAGAAGGAAACCTTTGCTGTTTATAATAACATGAGGGCAAGACTGAAGTTTCCCAAAGAACACAAAGACAAAGGCCAAGACTTGTGCTTCGGACAGATGAGTCTAAAACTGAATTATATGGACACCATAACAGGGCATATTTGGCATAAAACAGATACAGCATTTCAGCAAATAAACCTCATACCAGCTATGAAACATGGAGGGGGAAGGGTTATGGTTTGGGGATGCTTTGCAGCAGCAGGACCTGGCCAGCTCACCATCATAGAATCCATTATGAATTTTACATTGTGTCAGAAGTTGCTTGAGGAACATGTAAGACCTTCTGTCAAAAAGTTGAAGCTAAAGTGGAACTGAACCTTGCACCATAACAATGACCCAAAACATACAAGTAAATCTACCAATGACCGGCTGAAAAGTAAAAGTCAAAGCCCAGATCTAAATCCTATTGAGATCCTGTGGGGTGATTTGACATGGACTGTGCATGCACATGGACTGTGCAAACCCCCCAAACATCACACAGCTAAAAGATGTTTGGGTCTTTGTCACTTTGCAAGGTTCAGTTCCGCCGAATATATCTGTAGGACAAACTGTCAACAAACAAACTGTTGTTGACGTATGCCCTCACTCCCTTTTCAGTGATTTCACCACGAAAGAACAAATTAACTTTATCATTATTGTGCATATACAGTGGTACAAAACAACAAAACTGGGTTAGCAGCAAGATGACATAATTAATGGGTGCCAATATAAAGCGGGTATGAAAGCCAGTGAAAGTAGCCTAGATACTTACTTGGTTGTGTTATGATTGTAAACGCTTATATTGTCATATTGCTTATGACAATTCTGGTTTCAATCTTTGCTTCTACTGGCTACAAGTTTAATCTGTCCCTTGCGTTTGCTTTGGCTGCCTGAATTGTAAAGAATCCTTGTATGAGTTGTATATATATATTCACTAATAGTTGGGGTGTGACTGCCATTTTTGTTGAGAGTAAGTTTTGTCTCTGTTTTTGTGTAAAGGGAGGTTAGGAAAGATACTTAAGTTTTGTTTGTTCCTTTTTTTGGGGTAGGTTGTTTTTGGTTGTTATTTTGGCCTTGGTCCACCCTGAAGTTTTCTCTGGTTTCACTGTGCTTTACACATCTCAATAAATTACAATATGTCACCTTAATTCACACCTGTATGAATGAATTGTATGACTCATTCATGTTAACTCTGGGGCATCACATACATATTCTGTTCCACCTTGCACTTAATCATGTGTCTTTCTCATGCTGTGCACCCCAACCCTTGTCTGGGTCATAACAACAATTAAATGATAATGTCTGCTCTTAGTTTCTAATTGTGTCAATTTGGCTGAGCATCTCCTGTGCACAGTCGTCTTCAGGACAATTCATAGATTTCCAATTTGGGCTCAGGCTGGGTAATTTTTTTTGGTGAAGCCATTCCTTTGTTCATTGGGAGCTGGGCTTGGCGTGCTAGATGGTGCAATTCATTTTCTTCATCAAGTATTTTAGCAGAAGCCATAAGGTTTTGCGATACATTGACTGGTATTTGGAGATGTTAATTATTTCCTCCACCCTGATTCAAGCCCTAGTTCCACCCAAATGACTATTTATTATCCACAATGTACATATACATAGTCCCTTAAAAAATGATTGGAATGGTAAAGCCAGTTCCCTTGTTTTTGCAAAACAGATCGTAACTACAGTATTCATTCTGCCGATTTTTACATCTATGTGTTAAACCATGTGAAGATCTGATGGTCCAAATGTGCCATGTTCTAAGTATGCACAGTACTGGAACAGTCTGTAATGAATTAATATAACAGTTAACATTTATCTGCATGTCAGTTGCTCCTCATTAAACTGTTACCTTCTTATAGTGTGATGCTTTTGCAGAATTGCATTATAGATTCTTACATTATTTATTTTGAATGGTTGGGAGATGAAGTCCTTTTCTTGTCTTGGTAGTGTCCCTTGGGTGACTGACATGCTGCATGATTAAACCAGCATCCCCAGGGAAGAATTCTAGCATTTGATGGTGTCTATTGGTTCCAGACTTCGGGCAATAATTGCAAAATTGGGTAGGTCTTAAATATAGATTTCTATGTATTATTAATTATTTTCTTATGTCAAACATGAGTATTATTCAACCATGTTAATAAGCCATGGGAAAAAAGGACTGCAACAGATATGCAACAAAGTATCACACATGACAGTTTAACGATTAAGGGGGCATGTGTAAATTGCTGTAATTCCTACACTGCTCATTGAGTTCCGATGCAAGTACAGTCAAAATTAAAACGAAGTTATTCATTCATTATTTATTCATAAAAGTTATTCTAATTCATTATCTAATTCATTATATTTCAACTCCAATATATTGTTTTATACAGTCTTGTTGAGAGGAAATGAACTGTAGAAGATAAAACATTTCTGACCTCCTCAGTGCAGGTGAATTGCGAGGTGGTGACCTGACGCAAACTGTCAAGCTCAAATCGATTCCTGACACAGCCCTGGTGCATGTCCACCTCCAAAATATAAGCCTGATGCACTCTCAGGAACAATGGCTCTGACTCCTTCCTCTTGTTAAAATCTTCAGTCTCAGTAAGCACCCTGACCAGCATAGGCCTACACACATCCACTGTGGAAAACGATAAAGGGATAAATATTTTAGTATCTAATATCTTTTAATATCTAAAGTGATATTTAATATTTTTTGTAAACAAAAAAGAATTTTTTTTATGTATCTCAACCACAAGTTTTCATTTTAATTTAGGGTTGCCTCTAAAAGTAAAAAGAAAAGATTTCATTTAAATTCCACTGTACTACAAATAAATCACATGTATTCTAAAAGTCGAAATCTGACATTACAAACTAAATTGATAAGGTTTATAGCTGTTTCACTATGTCATATATACAAAATTTATGAGTTTATGAGTCTAAACAGTGCTATATGTAGTGCTATACATATGAACTAAAATTACAATGTAAAGGTACAACAAGACCAGGATCAAGATTATTAAGCTTTTACAAAGCCCATTTTATGTTTTTATACAGTCATCAGCAAAAGTGTGTGAGAGGGAATAAGAAAAGCATGAGTATGAGAATAAGAATGAGTGCTCCTGGGCCAGGATTAGCAAATAATGCATAAGGTACAGTTGTGCTCAAAAGTTTGCATACCCTGAAAGAAATTGTTAAACATTGACATTTATTTGAAAAATATGACTGATATTGCAAAAGATTTTTACTTATTTAAGGATAATGGTCAAGTGAAGTAATTAATTATCATTTAGTTATTTGACTCCTTTAAAAAAACCTAATGACAACTAAAATCACCATAACAACCCTGATCAAAGATATGTTTATATATCCTTGAATGTTTGGCCTCATTATAACCACACAGGTTGAAACACAGAGGTTTAAATGGCTATAAAAGGGAATTTTCCACACCTGTGACTCATTGTAATTTTAATTAGTGTCTGTGCATAAATAGTCAGTGAGTTTCTCAGCCCATGAGGTGATGCACTGACTTGGCTGGATACTGCACCATGCGGAAGACAAAAGAACTGCCAACAGACCTGCGTAATAAGGTAGTTTAACTTTATAAAGCAGGAAAAGGATATAAAAAATCTCTCAACACTTCAAAATGCCAGTCAGTACTATTCAAACTGATAAAGATGTGGAAAAGAAGAGTTTCTGTTGATACTAAGCCATGGTCAGGTAGATCAAGAAAGATTTCACCCACAACTGCCAGAAAAATTGTTTGGAATGCAAAGAAAAACCCACAAACAACTTTGAGAGAATACAGGCTGCTCTGGAAAAAAAGTGTTGTTGTTGTTGTTTCAAGGACCACAATAAGGAGGTACTTGAACACAAATGACCTGCATGGTCGAGTTGCCAGAAGAAAGCAGTTACTGCGCCTATGCCACAAAAAGGCCCACTTTTAGTATGCCAGACAGCATTTGGGGCTGTGAGCTCCAGTGGCACAGTTAAGTTAGTCAAATTTGATGGCAAGTTGAATGCAGCACGTTATCAGAAAATACTGGCAGACAATTTGCATTCTACAGCAAAGCTGCGCAAGGGACGCTCTTAGATGTTCCAACATGATCGAAAGCTTGTGGCCAAGTTGACCTTCCAATGGCAACAACAAAAAAAAAAAAAAGGTGAAGGTTCTGTAGTGGCCATCACAGTCTTCTGACCTCAATATCATTGAGCCACTTTGGGGAGATCTCAAACATGCAGCTTGTGCAAGACAACCAAAACATTTACAGGAACTGGAGGCATTTTGCCAAGAGGATTGGGCAGCTATACCACCTGAGAGAATTAAGGACCTCATGCACAATTATTACAAAAGACTGAATGCCATCACTTAAGTTAAAGGGGGCAATATATGATATTAAGAACTAAAGGTATGCAAACTTTTAAACAGGGATTATTTCCTCATTTTCTTTATTGTCGTGTTTTGTTCGATGATTGTGCCATTCTGTTATGCCTTAAATATGAACTTGAGTATTATAATAAATAAAATAAATTTGTTTTGCCTTCTCACTCATGTTTATTTTAAAAAATTTTTTACAGATTTTGCAAATTCTCCAAGGTATGCAAACTTTTGAGCACAACTGTATATAGAATTAAACAAACTTTACTCTAAAACTTTGACAGATCCAATAACAAATTATTGAAAATCAACTGCCATACAGACCTCCAAGGTCCTCTTCTTCTTCTCCAAATGCTGGATCAGTATAGCCCTTCTCTGGAGGACTTTTCTCTAGGGTAGACTCTATATCTACAAAGCTGTGGTCTGTCCACTGCAGGGTGGATTCAGTCTCAGGTTGTAATTCCATGATCCCTTCCTGTTCCCTTTTCAGCTCAGAGGATAGCAGTGGGATATGGAGAGAGTCTAATTTGGGCATGGTGCAATCAGTCCTGGTTAATGTAGGTGAAGGAGTGCAGTGCTTATCAGCAATCGATTGTGCTACAAATCTGTCCACACTGGGACCAGACAGAATGGCTGATGTGCCATGAAGGTGATGCTGATAGCGAAGCCAGTCCGTGCCCATCTTCTCTCGGAAGCTGTCCAACTTCTCAATGTCCATCTGGTGGCACAGGATGATGTCTTTGGAAAAGGAAATGGGGATGAATAGCTCACATGAAATGGAGTTTATAAAATCAAAAGTTTCACAATGTGTCCAATGTTGCCAGGAATCCCTTTTATGTATGAGAAGCCTGAAGGGCTAAAGTCCTTAGAGCTGGTCTTACCTTAAACACCATACTATTAACTGGCACAAATACACAACAACTCACCTTGCAAAGATGATGAACTGGGCTCTGTATCACTGGGTTCTGAGATGCTAGCTGTCCTCACCTTCACCTTCTGCTACAAAAGATAACCAAGAAAAAAAGCCTACGTAAACACACACATTACCTTGATTGATTACCTTGTTGCAATGCCTCCTGTCATTGGGTGAGATACATTAGGCAGAAAGTGAATAGTTAGTTCTCAAGGTTGATGTGTTGGAAGCAGGAGTGTAAGGAAATTAGAGACTTGAACAATGGCCAAATTGGGTTGTGTAGATGAATGTGTCGGAGCATCTGCAAAACATAAGGCTTCCTGACTCAGGCTACTGATGTTTGCAGATAACATTGTGATCTGTGGTGAGAGTAGAGAAGAGGTTGAGATGAGCCTGGAGAGGTGAAGGTCTGCATTAGAGAGGAGGGGAATGAAAGTCAATAAGGACGAGACAGAGTAAATGAACGTAAATGACAGGGGGAGCAGCAGATTGGTGCAGTTGCAAGGAGTAGAGGTGAAGAAGGTGGATGAGTTTAAATACTTGGGGTCAACTGTCCAGGGTAATGGAGTGTGTGGTCGAGAAGTGAAGAAGAGAGTACAGGCAGGATGGAATGGGTAGAGAAGTGTGGCAGGAGTGATTTGTGATAGGAAGGTGTCTGCAAGAGTGAAAGGGAAAATTTACAGGACTGTGGTGAGACCAGCTATGTTGTATGGTTTGAGGACGATGCCACTGACAAAAAGACAGGAGGCAGAGCTTCAAAAGTTGTCCTCCCTTGAACTACTTTTGCAAGGTACTAACTGCTACATATCAGGAACAGCCCATAAGACCAGTCTATTAAAACTGTACGAGTTGAGCCGTGAGCATTATAGCAAGTAGATAAGAAGGGTTTTGGCTTTTACACCCTCACCTTGGATTTCCTTTTATAAACTCGACTTGCTCCAAATTCACCGGTAGGCAAGCTGTCACTTAATTCTCCTCCACAACTTGACATGTCCTGTACAATATGCTCAGGTGCTATTGCAACTTGGTGAATTTGGGATGTCTGGTGTATAAGTTGTATAGGTTTCGACAAGACCTGCAAAGATGTGAACTTCATTTCACCCACTACACAAAATGGAATGGAGAAATTGATATGATAAGTAATCTATTAATCTGTTATGAAAAGCTCCGTAAAACTATTAACCCACCTACTATAAAACACTTCAAGTGTCATCAAATAATGTAAAATACTGTTACCTCCAAATAATCTCTGAAAAAACTAACTGCTTACTGCAAGCTCAGTGGAAGACAATGTGGAACCATCCAGTTGAAGCTAAGAAAAAGACACATAAGTAAGAAATCTATACTAATTAATTAACTGAAATGAAAAACAGAGCACACAAAACAGTAGCACATGCATGTACATACTCCTCTGAAAGCTGCTTGTGGAGAAAGGTGATATATGGTTGCGTTTCTGTGTGTTTTCTGGAAGTAGAGAGGGTTGCCTTCTAGAGTTAACTAAAAGAAGATTTTAAAAAAATGTTAAAACAACAATTACAACAAAACAGTAATAACATACACTGTTTGAGATCAAAAGATGAACATAAGACAATATTGTAGTTTTAGCTTTTATTTCCTAATATTTATGTCAAATGCAACTTTTTAAATTATTGATTAATTTTTAAAGGTAAAAATCTATCCAACACATACTGGCCACTGTGAAAAAGTAAGCACTTCTTAGTTTCTTCAATTTGAACCAAATTTAATTGATAACCGAGTAGACAAACTGAGACTTGGTTATTGCCACCTCTGTTGGTTCAGTTATTGAAATCAAAAATATAATTCTGGAATAGGTTACAAAGCCATTTCTAAGGCTCTGGGATTGCAGCAAACCACAATGAGAACAATTATAGCGATATACAAATAAATTGAATTATATCCAAAAGGAGAAAACCTAGAACAGTGATTCATCCCCAGGCCAGGATCTTATGATATCCCTGCACAACTCTCTGATCTCCCCTTCAGCCACTTGGTGTAACCATGGGCAATCGACTGTCCTTTTCCTCCCATATTGCTAATGTGACACACTCAGGTTATTTGCTTGCGTACAACATCAGAAGGATTCTGCCATCATCATGCTGATCAGGTGCTTGTTGAATCTCTGGTCATTTCGAGACTGGACTACTGCAACTTTCTACTTGCAGGTCTACCTTTGAATGCAATTTGTCCTCTGCAAATGACCACAAAGCTCTTATTACTCCTTGTACTGCGCCATGCTCCCTCTGATCTTCTAGCACTGCTTGACTGGTCCCACCAACTCTTAGGGTAAGAGGTAGGTATATGTCAAGACTCTTTTCTGTTTTGGCACTGAGGTGGTGGAATGAGCTTCCCCTAGATGTCCAAACAACTGAGTCACTGGCTGTCTTCAAATGATGGATGAAGACCTACCTCTAGGTCTGGTTTTCCCTGTTTGTTGTATGCATTTTAAAAAAAAAATTCTCCCAACACAGTTTTCAGGCTAATGGCATCCTAAGTCTGTGACCTATTGGACTAGCGTTAATGTATTCATTGATAGAGACTTCAAAGCACTTTTGTATGTAGCTCTGGATAAGGGCATCTGCTAAATGCCAGAAATGAAATTGTAAATGTGATGAATCTTCCCACAAGTTGCCAGCCTGGGACTGGGAAAGAATAGTATCAATGGGAGAAGGGTGAATACTACTAACCAAGTAGCTCATCTCACATTTCAAAACACATTTATGATAATGTTCTAAATACTGATGAGCCAAAAGTGAAATGAAGACCTGAGTGCTATTACATCATAAAGCTAAAACAGCATTCCACAATTAGAAACACTCCAACAGGGTTGTGGTAGTGTGATGGTGCGGGGGTATTTTGCTGCTTTAGGGCCTTGCCAACTTGCCATAATTGAAAGAATCATGAATTCTGCTGATATAAAACATCTGCTCAACAGTATATGAACCAATGTTCAAGAGAATTTGGTTTAGGTAGCAAGACAACAATCCAAAGCACAAAAGCCAGTCCACCTATAAATGGTTAAAAATAAATAAAATTAAGGTTTTGAAGTGGCCTAGTCAGACCTCAAAGTACCAAGTCCAACCCAAGAGAGCTTCTGTAGCATGTGGCTAAATTAAAGCAATTCTGCAAAGAAAAGTGTGCCAAAATTTCTCCATGGCAATATAAAAGACTGATGACAGTTATCAGAAACATTTGATTGAATTTTTTGCTGCTAAATGTGGCATAAACAGTTATTCAGTTTAAGGGGCAAATGAAATTCATTTTTCATATGGCTGAAATAGGCTGCATAAACTCTTTCCTTCACCAAATAAAGTGATAATTAAATATATACATATAAATATATGCACTGCTCAAAATATTAAAGGAACACTTTTTAATCAGAGTATAGCATCAAGTCCATTAAACTCCTGGGATATTGATCTGGTTAGTTAAGTAGCAGAGGGGGTTGTTAATCAGTTTCAGCTGCTTTGGTGTTAATGAAATTAACAACAGGGGCACTAGATGGGCAACAATGAGACAACCCCCAAAACAGGAATGGTTTTACAGGTGGAGACCAATAACATTTTTTTTCCCTAATCATCTTTTCTCTGTTTGTCACTAGTTTTGCATTTGGCTAGGATCAGTGTCACTATTGGTAGCATGAGGCGATACCTGAACCCTACAGAGGTTGCACAGGCAGTCCAACTCCTCCAGGATGGCACTGGTCCTGCTGATGGGTTAAGGACCTTCTATGGCCCTGTCCAGCTGTCATGGTCTTGTACATGTACATGTACATGTTCAGTGTACATGGCCGGGCTGCTATAGCCAAACCTTTGGTCACTCGTGCCAATGCCAAACGTCGGTTTCAATGGTGCCAGCAGCGAAAATCTTGGGCTGTGGACAATGTGAAACATGTATTGTTCTCTGATGAGTCCACCTTCCTGTCTCCTGGAATCTCCTCCTTGAGACTGGTGATTTTGATGTGCCATCTTGGAAGAGTTGGACTTGTTTAACTGACATGCTATATTCTGATTAAAAAGTGTTCTTTTAATTTTTTGAACAATATACATACATACACATACATACATACATATACATATATATATACATACACATATATATATATATATATATATATACACATACATACACACACACATACACACACATACATACATACACATACATATACATATATATACATATATACATACAAGGGTTGGACAATGAAACTGAAACACTGGCCAATTTAGTGTTGGAGGATTCATGGCTAAATTTGACCAGCCTGGTGGCCAATCTTCATTGATTGCACATTCCACCTGTAAGAGCAGAGTGTGAAGGTTTAATTAGCAGAGTAATAGCACAGTTTTGCTTAAAATATTGCAATGCACACAACATTATGGGTGACATATCAGAGTTCAAAAGAGGACAAATTGTTGGTGCACGTCTCGCTGGCGCATCTGTGACTAAGACAGCAAGTCTTTGTGATGCATCAAGAGCCACGGTATCCAGGGTAATGTCAGCATACCACCAAGAAGGACGAACCACATCCAACAGGAGTAACTGTGGACGCAAGAGGAAGCTGTCTGAAAGGGATGTCTGAGTGCTAACCCGGATTGTATCCAAAAAACATAAAACCACAGATGCCCAACTCACTGCAGAATTAAATGTGCACCTCAACTCTCCTGTTTCCACCAAAATTGTCAATGTACATGGTCAATGTACATGGCCGGGCTTCTATAGCCAAACCTTTAGTCACTTGTGCCAATGCCAAACGTCGGTTTCAATGGTGCCAGCAGCGAAAATCTTGGGCTGTGGACAATGTGAAACATGTATTGTTCTCTGATGAGTCCACCTTCACTGTCTTTCCCACATCCGGGAGAGTTACGGTGTGGAGAAGCCCCAAAGAAGCGTACCACTCAGACTGTTGCATGCCCAGAGTGAAGCATGGGGGTGGATAAGTGATGGTTTGGGCTGCAATATCATGGCATTCCCTAGGCCCAATATTTGTGCTAGATGGGCGCGTCACTGCCAAGGACTACCGAACCATTCTGGAGGACCATGTGCACCCAATGGTTCAAACATTGTATCCTGAAGGTGGTGCCATGTATCAGGATGATAATGCACCAATAAACACAGCAAGACTGGTGACAGAATGGTTTGATGAACATGAAAGTGAAGTTGAACATCTCCCATGGCCTGAAGAGTCACCAGATCTAAATATTATTGAGCCACTTTGGGGTGTTTTGGAGGAGCGAGTCAGGAAACGTTTTCTTCCACCAGCATCACGTAGTGACCTGGCCACTATTCTGCAAGAAGAATGGCTCAAAATCCCTCTGGCCACTATGCAGGACTTGTATCTGTCATTCCCAAGACAAATTGATGCTGTATTGGCCGCAAAAGGAGGCTCTACACCATACTAATGAATTATTGTGGTCTAAAACCAGGCATTTCAGTTTCATTGTCCAACCCCTATATATGTATGTATGTATATATATATATATATATATATATATATATATATATATATATATATATATATATATATATATATATATATATATATATATATATATATATATATATATATATATATATATGTGTATATATATATATATATATATATATATATATATATATATATATATATATATATAAATAAGGATATTTGGCTTTTGGGTAAAATTTATAGAAAATGTAAAAAGTTCACGCTACAGTGATATCATGAAAGTAGGGCATTTAAGTAGAAGCATGCAATGGTGATTTCCTCATCTCAAACAATTTATTGAAACAAAAGCCAACAACAGTGGTGGGTATACCACAACAAAAAATGTCAATGTCTCAATAATTTGTCATGTGCCCTTGACCATCAATTACAGCTTGACAACAATGTCTCATGCTGTTCACAAGTCGACTTATTGTCTGCTGAGGCATGGCATTCCACTCTTCTTGAAGGGCTGCCCTCAGGTCATTGAGGTTCTGGGGTGCAGGGTTACGAGCCTCTACACGACTGTGACTCTTCCAATCTCTTTGTATAGAGATACAAAGAGTCGCAACCTGCTGATGACACAATGACACTCTGACACTCTAAGCTCAGTCGCCACTTCCGTCTGAGAACATCCTGTTTGAAGCCTCGCAATGGCAAGGTACTGTTGATCAATTGTTAGGTGTCGTCTTGGTCTCATGATTTCAAAATGTGAACAGCATGATGAAGAGGACTGTTTAAATACCAATTCTAATTGAACCAGAAAATTTATTGGTCGATTCATGGATCAAACCCCAGTTGTGAATTTTGCTGTAAAGCACCTTGTTAGAGAACAGCAAGTTATGCAAAAAGTACTGAAACACTGAACAGTTGGACATGTGCATTCAAAAGTGTAGAGAAGGTCAAATTAATTCACCTGTAAAGGTACATTTTAGGTGCATCCTGAAATTTCACCCGAAAGCCGAATATCCTTAACTTTTTGTGAGTAATACATACATATATATATATATATACACATTATATATATATATATATATATATATATAAAAGTCTGAAAAAATATACAATAGCAGAGTGCACAGCTTTTTAAATATACTCTTTCACAACACTGTGCAGTATGTATACACAGACAGTCTCCACTGTATGTACACCTAGGTAATCCCTACATTTAATACCTTTTCACCAGGTACACCTAGAATAGCAACATTAAGAAAGTAAACATCCCATTCAATCTTAGTATTCTAACAATACAAATCAACATGAGCATTTTCCCACCATATTCAGATTATGCAGAAAGGCAAGTGGGGCTAGCTGCGTGTGCTCCATTAGCATGTTGAAGGTCAGGTCAAGACACTGGAGAGAAGATAAGTGCTCAACTCCTGCAGTCAAAATAAAAAAAAAAAAATCAGATATGTTCATGTGAGGGTTGCGTGTTGACAAAACCATTATACTGTTCTTCCCATCATCTTATAACTTAAGAAGAAGAATAACAACAGCTAATAATCATACAATTAAGTACAATAATAATAATAATAATAATAATAATAATAATAATAATAATAATAATAAAAATACCACTAATAATACTAATTTTAACTATTATTATTATTACTATTATTAGCAATAGTTATTATTTTAGCTCTCTCTTTTCTTATCATTTTGCTGCCTTGAGATAGCCAATCTTCTGTTCTTCTTTATTCAGAATCAAGCACTGAAGACCCTTGGTTTTTGTTTGTATTCTTATTAGGGCCCAAGCACTAAAGGTGAGTGCACCTATAGTATCTGTTACTTTTCTTCAACTTCTTGTTATTATTCTATACTGGAAGTCTATTGCAGCCCAGACAACCATATGGTAAAAAGTTGTGAAATTTCACACTCTGATTGGACATAGTGGCCATAGTCATTTCATCAATTTTGCCTCAATGTCTCTAGGGCCATCAATGGGTCAAATTTTAAAGTAATTTGGGGTTGTAAGGAAATTCTTTCTTCTCATTAGTCCTTGGGTCATGCTGATTTAACCATAATCATTGATGTCATTTTCAATCTTATTGGATTTTGATCTTGAGACTAAAGTGATCAGATCTTTTGCTATTCAATAGTGTTTACACGTAACGCACAAACTAATCTAATGTTGAAGCTGCCAAACAGGAAATGTGTCAGCAGAACTTTGACACCAAACAATACTTTCACATCAAACTCTACAAACATCATTAGAATGAGGTCTTAAGAGAGCCTAGACAGCACTTTAATAAAGAAAAAGAAAAACGTTAAAAATGTTTTTTTTCCCAATTATTCATTACCAAGTGTTTGGTTTAGCAAATTTTGGTACAGCAAAGAAGATACACAACAATGGCAATTTTTTCCATTGTTTGGTTTTGATTATTAATAGGTGACTGTAATAACTCTTGTTGCAATTGTATTTATTTGAAAGCTATGCTGACAACCATTTTCTGAGGGACAGTGTTATTTGGTCCCAATTTGGTATAATAAACTTCTTGACCTCTCAGTAGCTGCCAGCACCTTTATTCACTTAGGAACCTTTTCAGTACTCTCACCATTAATGTTTTCCAGTTGATTATGTCTGAGCACCAAAGTGACCAGTCTTGCTCTAGTGTTCGGGCCGAGCTCTGGTACCCTCTGCAGGTTGTTATAGGCAAGATTAAGATGTTTGAGCTCACAGAGTGGCTGAAGACAAAAATATATATTAGAGTGTTACCACACTTCACAGACAATACAAATTATATAATACAGATTAAAATCTACACCAAAAACTGAAGCCTGCCTTCAGAAATTCAGCACATTCCTGGATCTTGTTATGGCTTAAATCCAATGACTTCAGAATATTCAACAAACTCTGAAAAAAATTCAATGTCATTATCATAGGGCAATACAAAAATATAAAGGAACATTCAATAATAAATCAAATAGCTAAATACGTTTAACTCATACCAACAATGACAATGAAGCAGAGAAGCACAGTGTCTTACCAGGGATTCATCAAGACAGGAAATATAGTTGTAGCTGAAGTTCAGAGTGTGAAGTTCTAACCAAGGCAGGGCAGTGCTGAGATCTCCTCCACAAAGTAACAGTAGCTCCTGTAACACACAGAAGGTAAACTTCAGAAATCTAGACTATAAAAGTAATCATTTGTATGCTAATATCAGAAACTAATACCTCCAAAGTGTTTAGGCTTTTAGAGCAAATGAAGACCTCCAACTGAGAGTAGACACCACGCAGCCCTTCCAGACAATGAGAAGGTATTCTTTTCAGCTGGATCCACAGACAGCAATTAATCCAGTTAGTGGTGCATGGGAGTGTGTGTGTGTGTGTATGTATATTTAAAATAAAAATTTACATTGAAAAAATATAATGGCTTTGGAGTTACTGCTCTAATTTTACATTTATGAAAGCTATATAAAGAAAAAGTACAAGCATTCACTACTTAAAATGCTTTCAAAATACAGAACATTGCATGCAATATTCATAACATATTACAGTTAATACATTTACATTCATGGTATTTGGAAGATGCCCTTATCCAGAGCAACATTTATCTCATTTATACAACTGAGCAACTGAGGGGTAAGGGCCTTGCTCAAGGGCCCAGCAGTAGCAACTTGTTTTAATAGAAGATCCCAACTTTGGTTGGAGGTTGGTGTCAGAGTGCAGGGTCAGCCATGATACAGTGCCCCTGGAGCAGTGAGGGTTAACCACTGAGCTAACAATAAAATGAATAAATTTAAGTATTTAAATGAAAAATACCAAAGTATAATGTTAACTTACCTCTAAGTGCTTGAGGAACTTAAAAGGGAAGATTTTCACAGTGGACTGCAGCCTTACCCCAGGTGGATGGACAAGCTGTGTTTTAGCACAGAACATTAATAAGACACTGACAATAATTCTATGTAAATATTCTTTTAAAATTTCAGCACAATGTAGTCTATATTCTTAAAGATAACTGGAATTATGAAGTTCAAATGTCATAAAAAGCAGGTGAAACAGAAGCAAAACACACTATATTGCAAAAGGTTTGTAGACACCCAACCATTACAACAATGTGAATCCTAAACTGTTGCCACAAATTTGGAAGCACATGTATACAATGTTTTTATTTGCTATAACATTACATTTTCTATTCACTCAAACTAGCCCAACATTTTCCAGCATGACAAGTCCCTAGTGCCAAAGCAAGGTCCATGAAGACATGATTTGCTGAGGTTGGACTCATGTGGCCTGCATAAAGCCTTGACCTCACCTCCATTAAGCACCTATTGGATGAACTAGAATGGCAATTGCACTTCAGACGTCCTTGCACAACATCAGTGCCTGACCTAACAAATGGTCTTGTGGCTGAAAGGACAAATTCCTTCAGCCAAGCAAAGATGTATGTGACCACATTGACTGTTTAAACACTACTTGAATTTCCTTTTGGGATGAATGAAGTATGTATCTGTCTATCTGTCTATCTGTCTATCTATCTAACATTATGCGACCATTTGAGGTGACGATGCCGGCAACAATACTAAGCAAAGGTGGATGTGACTGTTATTTGCAGACCTCTGGCTAAATATCAGTATCACCAGCCATTTGGGTGATACTCAATTCTTTCACTCAATATGCATTTAAAGCAAAACGTAGTACTTAATTGAAATTACAAACGAAAAGAACAGTATAAAAAATGTTCTTGACTCCAATCAACCCAACATACTTCATGGATTTTTTCACTGCTGCGCTGTATAAAAATTCTTAATTAAGATCTTGATTAACATCTCCATTTATTTTCTTACACTGGCGAGCCACTCAGTGAGGGATTGCCAAAAAAGCAGGGACAGGTAATAAAAACTGATTTTTTTTTCTTCTTTTATGCTGTTTTTGATTTTGGAAACCCCCTCATTTTACATATATAGAAAAGAACATTTTAAGGGCAGAATAGGATTTGAGTGAAAGAATTGTATTTGAATCATTGTTTCTGAGGTACCATGCAAAGAGCTTAAGTTTCTAAAGTAATTAAAACATTGTGGGATTGTTATAATTCCGTTAAGTTTCTAAAGTAACAGACCGTCAGCAATGTGGCAGAAATTATAAATAAATAGTTTCTAAAGTAAATGAAACTGGTGATGTACACTACCAGTCAAAAGTTTGGACACACCTTTTAATTCAATGTTTTTTGTTTAGGGATTTATTTTCTACATTCTAGAACAATACTGGAGATTTCAAAACTATGAAATAACACACATGGACTTAAGTAATCCATATGTAATGACAACAAAAAACAGTCAGTTGTTATTTTAAGACACAAAGGTCAGGTGTTCTGGAATAGTTCTTGCAAGAACAGTATTGTCAAGTGCATTCGCAAAACCCATCAAGCACCATGATGAAACTGGCTCACATAAAGACCATCCCAGTAAAGCAAGACCAAAACTTACCTCTGCTGCAGAGAAGTTCATTTAGAGTTGCCAGCCTCAGAAATCACCAATTAACAGCACCTCAGATTAGCGCCGTTATGAAGGCTTTACAGAGCATCAGTAGCAGACATATCTCAGTATCAACTGTTCAAACGAGATTATTGTGTATTTCGGCCGCCTTCAGCATTATTTTACAATGTAGAAAGAAATAAACATCAGGAAAGACCATAGAATTAGAAGATGTATCCAAACTTTTGATTGGTAGTGTAGTTGATGGCCCAAAACTCTGATAAGTTTAAAACAATAACACAATGCAGTGTGATTTTCTCCGACAAACTGTGACCATGTTAAAATTTTGTGAGTGTTAGTGTAGCTGAACTTGAGGCCTGACCGTGGCTGTGTCTGAAGTAGTGAGACATTCAAGTTCAGAAACCTTGATTGTTAAATACCTCATTGCGAAATACAGGTCACATGGAATGTTCGATGGGATAGAGAATGTTGCTGCTAAGCCATAAGAATCTCCTGGTTTGAAAATTATTACAGCCTCCACTTATTGAAGTGGAGGCTGGAAATGAACGGCTTCACTCTACTATGACTATGAACACAAGTGAAGGAGGAGCCACTGACCTCTATTATGGTCAGAGGGTTTAGTCCCAGTTTTTTCACTGGGACTAAACCCTCTGACCATAATAGAGGTCAGTTCCAAAGCTGTGTTCCAGAATATTTGGAAATTTAATCCTGCCAAACAAGATCCATTAGATCCATTCTTAAAAACTTGAAACAATATTCAGACCTATACAAATTTACAGATGGTGATGCATGTATTGTCCTAAGTAGGTGTCTGCCTGATACTCTGTCTGGAGCCTTAACTAAAAAAAGTGAAAAACAAAACTGGAGAGGGGAAAAAAAAAAATCAGGCGTTGCTTAACTGGGATAAAACAGCTGAAAAGGTTGAACACCTAATGGTCTTTTCAGAACAATTATTGAGGGCATTTAAAACATTCAGTGGAAACTCCAATATTACTCAGGATGATGTCAGCTTTAAATCCTCGTTAATTAACAAGTGCGACCCACTCACCTGTCCTGTTGTGGCAGTGCACATTACACATTTCTCTGAAGACAATTACATTATTGCAAAAATTACAGTTTTACAACAGCAATGCAAACTCAAAGAAATCACATCCTGTGTCAGCAGCAGGTGTTAAAAAGCACTACAGGAATTGATACTGCAAAGTATCCTGGAAATATGAGGGCCATGCTAGTGGGGAAAGAGAAGAAGGTCTGCCTTCTTTTAACTCTGATAACCTTAGAATTTAGTGATAAAGTCATGGTAAAGAATTACCAACATAAGGTCCATGGTCCACTAACTGGGTGAGACCATACACAGTGTTTGACAAATGTGGAGATTCAATTTATAAGCACTGCCACAAAACCAGCACATAATCTGTTAAGAAACGGTTCCACACTGATCAATTAATACCATAAAAAATTCTGATGGCAACCTTATGGAGCCAAGTATGTGTTTGTAATGTTTTTTTTTTTTAGAGGTTATTGATGTTTGTGGACAGTGTACTTTGAGCTACTTGGACTAGGAATATCTATTTGGATTAGAGTTATTGCCTATTCTGGTTGGATTTGAGATGTAATATTTAAAATTCTGTTTGTGTAGGGATTTTCTTCTTTTGTCATTACACTATGCTATGGTGTATGTATGTTGAGATGTCAAATTGCAGATAATTTGATGATCAATGTAGGACATTCATGCTGGCACTGACAGTTCCCGAATGTCTTCTGAATATTTCTGAGTGATAACTCAAGTGTACACACCTGACATGTCTGTGATTGTCTGGCTGCCCGAATCTACAATCTGGGCTAGCCACAGCCCAGGTCAGCTCCTTCGTACCATATTGTGTATTTTCTTACAATTGCTGATGGTGGTGTAGCAAATGGATCCACAAAAGTCCAAACTAATCTGACTTAAGACATTTGCCAAAAATTAAACCTCATATTGATGACTTTATTTATTTATGAAAGCTGGGGCCACTGCTAGCAAATGTTTACCACTGACACACAGCCAATATGATTTTCACTTACTGAGGTTAAACCCATTCAGTTCAATGGACTATTCAAAAAAAAAATTCAATTCAATTAACCAGGTAAAAGTTTTTATTAAAAATCATTTACTACTGTAACAAAATTTAAAAAGTAATAGGCCAACTGACTATGCTGCATGACAGATTGAATGTTAAAAATATATTTTTAAAATACCACACGCTTTTCTATATTAAATAATGTAATTAATAATAGTCTATATTAAAAAAGAAAATCAGTAAATAAAATCTCTCAACTACACATCACTTTTATAGATCATATAAAAAGAATTATTCTATGGCAAAAAATGTCCTTGCAAGCTTACTAATCCCATACCTTGAGCGAGATGGTCTTCTGTAGCATGTCAAAGAGGAACTGCACCTGGAGCAGTGTGGTGGTATCAGCTGGGTGTGATGGTAGAGCCAGGAAGCTGTGCTGATGTGTGCACGAAAGCAGGTACTGTTCAAAGAGTTGTGTCAAATGCTGTACGCAAGTCACCTGCAAAGTCAGAGTGCTTGAGCCATCCAACACAGATTCGCCTAAGATAAAAATAATAATAATAATAATAAGACAGAAAAAAAGGTGTAAAACACGTAGTGGACAAAATATACATTATCTTCAGTGGAAGTGCTCAAAGAGGACAGTACCATTATTCCGCAACAGTGTGGCAAGGCTCTGCACAAGAGTGGACTGGCAGTCCTGGGTAGCAGACATCCTGAAGGAACTGAACATTAAAATCAATTGTGTAGAAAATACACATCGCAATTATTCGGAGATATGATAGATGGAGTGCAATTCCACTAGGTTGGTGGTTAGTTTTTGCTCAGTACTAGAAGAATTTAATAAATAATTTATTTATTATTATTAATTATTAATTGTATTAATTTAAATTTAGTAATTAATAATTTAAAATTTTGATTTGAGAAAGCAATTGCTTCTTCACTGTTTCATATAGATTGTTTGGATTAAAATAATTTTACAATTAAAATTTAGCGCTACGTATAAACAACAAATAAATATGTAGCCTAAATAAATACGCCTATCTAGACTACACATCACCTAGCTTACTGCTTAGCAATTTACACGTAAATCAAACTTTCTCTCGCACATGTTCCTTTTCTGAAATGAAAACGCTGGTTACCTTCAATGTCAACAAAGGTCTGCTGATACAACGAAATCAAATACGAGACGAGACACACTACAGTGTAAGAAACGTTGCTCTTGTTACGCTACTTTCGGCAACCTTTAACATTATTGACACATTATTTGACGCTTACTTGCTTCCCATCACGTGAGCAGCACGCTAAGTACGGTGGCCTGGACATCCCAAACTGACTTGATGTGTCGAATTTATGGGCTGCGACAGCAGAGACGCGACAGTGTAGGCGCTGCGCGTAAGAAGAACGGAGACCATTGTGCTTTCACACCGGCAGCGACTACATCGTGCATCTTTAAATGCGCATAATTTTAAATGCAAACAGTGTTAAAGTTGATGCAGCTTGTAGGAAAAAACTCTTTAAGACGTTTAACTATTGATGTAATTTATATAGACTATATTGCCAAAAGTTTTGGGACGTCTGCCTTTACATGCACATGAATTTTAATGATTCTTAATCCATAAGGTTTAACATGGATTTGGCGTGCCCTTTGCAACTATAACAGCTTCAACTCTTCTGGGAAGGCTTTCCACAAGGTATAGGAGTGTGTTTATGGGAATTTTTGACTATTCCTCTAGAAGCGCATTTGTGAGGTCAGGCATGGATGTTGGACGTGAAGGCCTGGCTCGCAGTCTCTACTCTATTTCATTCCAAAGCATTCTATCGGGTTGAGGTGCAGGCCTGTAAAGTTCCTCCAAACCAAACTCACTCATCCATGTCTTTATGGACCTTGCATTGTGCACTGGTGTGCAGTCATGATGCAAAAGGAAGGGGCCATCCCCAAACTGTTCCCACAAAGTCTAAACCTTGAAAAACAACTCCACACCATAATTCCTTCTCCACCAAACTTTACACTTGGCAAAATGCAGTCAGGCAAGTACCGTTCTCTTAGCAACTGCCAAACCAAGACTTGTCTATCAGATTGCCAGGCAGAGGAGCGTGATTTGTCACTCCAGAGAACACGTCTCCACTGCTCTAGATTCCAGTGGTAGACTTATTGCACAGGTGGCAACCTATCACGGTACCACACTTGAATTCACTGTGCTCCTGAAAGCGTCCCATTCTTTTACAAATGTATGCAGAAACAGTGCACGCCTAGGTGCCTTTAGTTTAAACACCTGTGGACATGGAAATGATTGGAACACCTAAATTCAATGACTTGGAGGTGTGTCCCAAAGTTTTTGGCAATATTGTGTGACTATGATTTTATCCACATTGTTTTTTCTAAGTGCTAGTAGTTAACAGAAAAGAAGACCATCTCACTTTATCTGTTGCTAAGGTATAGAAGAAGGTTTCTTATGTTTTTTTCTTACAGGTGCATGTTTTGGTGAGATGAAGAGTTTTGTTTCATTTTTGTGAACTGCTGATAATATTTCTCCTAAATTCAAAATATAACTATTGTTATTTAGAGTGTATATTTAAAGGAAAGGACAACACATAAAAATAACCCAAGATCATGCAGTATTTGCAGAGCTTTAATAACTCAAAACAAAATGCAAATAATTTGTAAACAAATTGTGTTAATGCTTTGGCTAAATAACATTAACTTTATACCACTCTTTTTGCAAAAAAGCAAACAGCTCAGCTTTGCTTGATGGTTTGTGACCATCCATCTTCCTCTTGATGACATTCCAGAGGTTTTCAATAGGGTTCAAATCTGGAGATTGGGCAGTGGTCTCTTATTTTTTTCCAGAGCTATATAAAAAAACTGAATTTCTTCATACATTTCCTTGTTCAAATGAGGTCTGGACAATTTTTTTTTCTCCCAAATATTTTTTCTGTTAATTTGGCCTTGTTTGTTTGTTTGTTTGTTTAAACCTTTTGTAATTAGAAATTATATTATTATATAAAGAAGATTTTCATTTATTCCTTTCATTTGTTCCATTCTATGGTATTCTAAGTCCATGTAGGGTGCAACATTTTGTGCTTAACTAGAAGTACTGTTTGTATGTGGTGTGTGATCTGCATAATACGGTAGTGTGCTTATAATGAAGAGGTGACATGGTTTGGTGACAAGGGGAGGAAATTAAAACTCCTGCTTTACTTTGTTAAAGTAAATTGTGTTATTAGAGACAAAGGTGAAATGAAGGGTTTGGGGTAGAATTGAAGGTTTAGGACTTTAAAATGGAAATTACGTCTTTCATCCAGTTGTCAGTTGTTGTTTTTTTCTTAAAGGGTGAATATGAAAGAACCCAATGCACATGGGCAGCACGTTGGATAAAATATGAAAACTTAAACCATAGAGGTTATCAAACCTTAATCCACTAAGCAATTTATACTAGGTTCTCACCTTTTATGCCTTTGCTTAATCCATTTAAAAAGTATTAGAATACACAATGTATTTAAAATAATTTTATGCTTTGGGCAGCATAAAATGATGTCACTTCTCTCCAGGTGCATATCTTGGAATGTGTTTTTCCAAGAACCTAAAAGAGCAAGTTTACTAGTCAAAAATGAAAAAAACATAAGTAATATAAATTAATCAATAAAGCTATGATCATAAAGTCAGGGTTGAAAAATTATTGTCGCATGATGTTTCTGAGCTGCTTTGAGTCACTTTGACACTTTGCTTTGATTTCTTTTTTTTACTTTCCTTTTTTAGAATAATTTACCATCGAAGTATGAGCATAAACAGGTCCCTGTCATGAGTTTGACTATGTTGGGTGCAGGTGAGTGTTCATGTGAACTGTTAGCCGACAGACAGAGCTTTTGTGGGTTTAGTTGAGTCGTCTCGTTGTGATTTGTAATCTCTATATAATCGCTTGCTGTTAACTTATAATCCTATATAAATGTAGCGTAGAACCCACAATGTTCATATGCAAGCAATGTGGCATCTCTGTGGAGACATTATATGCCTTTGTTAATCATGCAAAAGGGCACATAAACATGGCGTACTTCAGGCTTTTGTGTACAGTTTCTGAATGTCCATGCACATTTCAAAGCCTCTCTGCAAGATTTAATTCGGACCACTGATTAGACTATGGAGTTTACGATTTAAAAGTAAGCATACCTATTTTAAACAGTGCGCAAGAATATTGCGAAATTTCAAAATCCTAGGGAGTATGCTAGCTGAAAACCATCAAGTAATGCAAGCCTATTTGAGTGCTGGCTCCATCTTTCCCCCAAATGTGCAAGTAGGTGAAGCAGATAAGTTTCACAGTATATAACATAGTGTATACAACACCTGCATTCAAGCAGCTGTAAGGATGTAAGGCCTTCTTGACACCACATTTGCAACACTAACTGCTACATACAAAAGAACCACATCAATGTCAATGGTTGTTGTGGTAGATCACACTAATGAGTATTGGGTCTGCGCTGTCTGCAACAAGAGTCAAATCCTGAATATTTGTGTGTAAACGCAGAGAATCTAGCTGACTATTACCCTCTGCCAGTGTACAAATGCTTTAATGCTAATTTTGTTGCACTTCACCACTTTGTCTTAGGTAAAAAGGTAAAAGATGGAAGTAACATGAAGAAATCACATTGCTGTTTATACCACTCTTTTTTTGCTAAAAAGCAAACAGTTCAGCTTTGCGTGATGGTTTGTGACCATCCATCTTCCTCTTTTCAATTTTCTGTAGGGTTCAAATCTGGAGATTGGGCAGTGGTCTATTATTTTTTTCCAGAGCTATATATATATTAAATTTCATATAAAAACGGCGGCAAACTTCGGCTCTTCCTCGTCTTCAATCCGCAGACCGCAGCGTCGAAGAGTGAGGATCAGAGGACAAGTGAGTGTGTGTGTGTGTTATCAGGAAGACTCATATTTGGCTTGTTCAGTACTCAATTGTTATACACGTCTATGCAATACAGTGGAATGCTGCAATAAGTTTACCATCCTACCCTGTTAGTCAAACCTTTATTTTATTTATTTATTTTTTACTATTATACCCTCATTGGGGGCTGAGCCCCACTTAAATGAAAATTCTAGAATCGCCCCTGGACGCCACGGCAATTGATACTAATCAACCGTTAAATAACAAAGTAAAAAAGAAATTAGGCTACAGTATTTCACACCTCACAAGGAATAGTCCATTTTATTACGGTTACTTTTCTCAAAAAAGACATTCTTGTTGAAGTATGCAGCAAAACCGCAATCTCCGGAGGACGCAGCATCCGAAATGAGACAATGCGAATATAGAAACAATGTATATGGGCGGGTCACTGCCTCTGACTACTCCAATTATCCAATCAAAGGACGGGAAATTGCTTACATGTCATATGCCTGCTAGATGGCCCCAGTGATGCCAACTCGAAATCTGACTGGTTAATGGAACAGTTTCATTGCCACTTATTTTAAGCTACGGGCGCCTGCACTATTGATTACTATTGATACTGAAGGCCTTACGGCCGGGCAACACATGATGTCAGCCACTAGCTGAAATATGATTGGATAAATACTCTTATCATAAATATACACTACTGGAAGCAGTGCAACCGAGAGAAAAGCTATGAAATGTAGATAATAGACTATTGGGAATAATTTAATATACATTCATGGAAAAATATATTAAATATATTAAAATGCAAGTCAGTGATTCAGATCACTGCTGTTTAGGCCAGCAGAGAAGGCCTTGCTGGCCCTGATGGTCCACCACTGCTGAAACGTCTATTTCCCGCATATATTTGAGCGCTGTTAAGCCGATTCTTAAACATTAAATTAAATTAAAATGCTAACATTGTCTTCTATGATGTGTAAAATAAACATCTCTGTTAAAATGTCAGAATATTTAGTTTATTGTTTCATGAGCTCTTAAGATGTTTACATTTTCATTTGTTAATACAGTTAAAGAAGTTCATCCAAAAATTTAACTTGTTTCATTTGCTTATCCTTATGCTGTTCCAAACACAAAAGACTTTTGTTCATCACAAATGAAAATATTTTTAATCTCCTCATTTTTGTTCATCCTCTGATAGTCCACTCAACCAAAATATTCCAGTTCAGAAAGTGTATAAAGACAAAGTAATCCATAAGATTTACCAGTTAGGTGTCTTAAACCTCTCAAATCATATGGATTACTTTTATGCACTTGACACTAAAGACTTTGGTTGACTGGATAGATAAAAATTCAAGAGAGAATATTCTTGAGAATCTTGAGAGTGAGTAAATGATGAAATTTTTTTATTTTTTGTCTTAACACATCAAATGATCTATATAATTCTATATCTATACTATGTGAAGGTTCATTGTGAGGATAAACCCAGACAACAGCAAGTGCTCCACAAAGTTCCAAGTCAGCAAAAGAAGTGGGAATATGATGCAAAGAAAGAACTCTGGCCTGTATCCTCATGTGTCCTCCTTCATTAATTGGATTTCAGCTGGCAAAACTATTAAGCTACTAAAAACAAATACTTTCTATTCAGGCAAGTTTTTTTTTATTGGGAATTTTTTAGGATTGTTCTTACGACTTAATTTGTTCTTTATCATTTTCAAAAGGCTGTTACTACAGGTTTCCACCTTTCATTGTCGTTATACACAACACTGTATAAAAGTTATTTAAGGTCTAGCATTAAAGTAGACGCTTGATAAGGGGATAATAATTAATCAGTAAATTCCAGTCCAGATGGTCCAGTCCATAATATGCACTTTTCTTGAAGGTGAATGAATTTAAACCCACCCCCATTTCTGCTACTTAGACCACATCTGTGTTATACTAATTCCAGCATACAGACCGCCCCTCAGACACTCTAAACTGGTTCTGAAACAGGTGAAAACTTGGCCAGCAAGAACCAGCTCTGGTCTTCAGGACTGTTTTGAGTGCACTGACTGGCACATGTTCAGAAAAGCCGATTTTATCCACATGGAGGAGTACATGGCATCAGTGGCCAGCTACACTGGCAAGTGCACTGATCGTCTTCAAGACCATCACCACATGCTCCAACCAGAAGCCGTGGATGACCGCAAAGGTGCATGCGCTGCTGAAGACTAAAGATTCCGTCTTCAGAGCAAGGGACAAGACGGCCTTAAGAACAGCAAGGGCCAAACTGTCCCAAGACATCAGAGATGCAAAGCTTGCACACATCCAGAGAACCCACGGCCACTTCCAGGACACCCAGAACATGTGGCCGGGCATACGGGCGATCACAAACTACAACTTCCCCTGCATGTGACTGTGACGCCTCCCTCCCAGATGCACTGAATGACTTCTACGCTAGGATTGAGCCACAGAACAACATAGCAACAAGGAAGACCATCCCTCCTCCCAACCACAAAGTGCTCTGTCTAATCAGGGCTAATGTGAGGAGAACTCTATGCAGTTAACCCATGGAAATCTGCTGGACCAGACAACATTCCTGGCACCGTGCTCAGGGAGCACATTTTTTATGAGACACTGGAAGACTGAGGGGGCACTAGAGAGCCCATATGGTATGACAAGGTACTCATAGTGGCTAGTGGTGGTACTGAAAGCCATCTTGTATCAGCAGCTGGTTTTATGCACTGCAGAGGTCCAGCTTTGTGAAGTACTGTGGTGTTCTTTGCTGCACAAGGGCTAAGGGGACTAGTTTAAGGGTATAGGGTTGCTTAACTGCCCTGGTTGAGACCCCAGTGAACAATACATAATCAATATTTGGCTTTTTCAGCAACAAAGAAAAAGCATTCTTATGCAAAGAATATGGAGTGCCAGACATAGATTTGTTGGATGGCCTTTTTAATATATTCCTGTATAGCTTTTTTGCATGACTAACAAGGGGTAAATCTGGCCATGGTGTGGCAGCACGCTGATGCAAGCATAGAGTTGATGTGGAGGCAGTCCACTGACCTTTGCCTTACTGAACACCTACATTACGTCCTTGTACTCAGGGAGGTATGTGAACGTTTGGCTGTGGCTCAGGTCTTCACTGGAGGTGTGTAGGGGACAATAGCCAATGTGGTGGACAGCTTGACTACAGTAGAAACAACGGTCCTCCCTCTGACACCTCTGTCTCTCAGCAGCATTTTGCAGCTATGCTGGTCTTTGGCGCCACCCTCTCAGCATGCGGATGCATTTGGCTCAACAGTAGGTGGTTGAGACAAATGATGAGGCCAATCAGTGTGTGCAGTGTGAGCCGCTCGTTGTGTCTTGCAAGCACTACGAGCACCTAGGACCACACACCATACAGCTGACTCAAGCGACGTCATTCCAGCTGCCCCCTGTGATTATGGTTTGGAATCCTAACAAATACTTTTCCGCTCTGTGTGTAACTTGGTACAGTGCGACAAGTAAGCCAAAAAATATTTTATCTAATGCTAATCTCCCAACACTTTGCTATATCTAACTCCAACTCCACATTGACCTGACTAGCTCAGTTAAGCAAGACTCAAACTAAAGAAGGCATATCTACAGACTGGATTAATGCAGATACAAGGTTTATTCCAAACAGCGCTGGATACAAGAATTGGGATGAACATCCCAACAATCTCTAAAATCTAGAAAATCTATCTATTGTCCTTTTATCCTTTTCTCATGATAACCTAAACCAAAACCCCTCTGCTGAAAGGCCCCACCTGTTTTTCTCTTTAGAAGTTTTCCAGACACCATTATATTTTACTCTTTTATTAGTGGGGTTTTTTCCAGTTTACTTTTGCCAAACAGGCTCATTCTAGCATGGAAGACATCATGGGTAAGTTATTCTGCTTAACTTATACTGCTCTTCCTTCTGCTTTTTAATTTTATATTTACAGCTATTTTATTAATCTTTAATTTACAGCTATTACATATATATATATATATGCACAAATATTCCCTAGCTTTAGACCACACTCAGTTGAATTACATTCAGTTCTCCCTTGAAGTGCTTCAATGCAACATAAATTTTCTTATGGCTCAGTATTAGTTTTCACAAGGTACCAGCATTTTTCAGATGGCCTTGACCTCAGCCTCAACTCCAAATGTGCTAAAGTTGATGCAGCTGTTCAAGTTCCATCTACTTGTAAAGAGGCTTGTCAGACTAAGGCTGCTAAAACTGTTACTACCAATACATAGGCCGCTCAAAGCTTGTACAAGGTTAATAAACACACCCAAACTTCATGTTCCACTTGTCCTGTTAAGCCTTATATTGTTAAAACATTAAACAGAGGTGGTCATGAAACAAAGGTGCTGTCACTCATGTTGTCTTATATTTTTATATTTATATTTATATTTTCACACAAACACAAGCAAAATACATTTCAGATCTTAAAAATACTCCCACAGAAGCCACTCACTACACTTTTCCATCTGGGGAATGGTCAAAATCCTGTTGAAACAGCGCTGTGAACTGCTTATAAAAGTCGCATACATAAGTGCACTTCTCCCAGATGAGCAAAGCCAAGTCCAATGTGAAATGTCTGCAGAGATACCTGAGGATGGCACAGCAACACCTGGCACAGGCCTACTAGAACTGATATGAAAGGTAAATAATATATAACACAAATTACAATTACTATTATGTTGGCTTGAAACCTTATCAGTTGCTCTAACATTTTCACAGGTCACAATTCTTGATGTAGAGCCACTAAATTATAGCAGGACTGTAGATCCACAGTGCTCTTAAAGGAGCTACATCTCTTCAAACTAAATGAATTACACAACAACCATTGTCTTTTTTTCTTATTGCATATTTAATATGGATGGTTTGATAAAGCAGAAGAAATATGAGAAGCAGGGAATGAATATTTGATTTATTATTATACATAGATATTATATACTACAGACATGGACATTTGATTGATTATTATACATGGATATTATTTAATAACTACTATACAATCATGTTATACTATATTTTCTACAGGAGAACAACTGACTAAAATTGACAAATTAATTTTGAACCCAGCAGGATGGGTATAAGTATTGTGCCATACTGCAGTAATTAAATAAAGTTTGCTAAGAAGTAGGTAGGATTGAAAGTACAATTTTTTTTTTTTCAAATCAGTAATTGAGGAATTGAGGAATTTTATATATAATAGCAACACCTTAGCAACCAACTGGAATGTCAGAACATCCACCTAGCAACACCCAACTGGGTTAGCCAAGCAACAACCTAACCAGTGTTATTAATTGATCTAACATTTGAATAAGGTGACTGTATGTTGCTGAATGATATTACTGTAATTGTTGAACTGGACTGTTATAAAGAAACCTGCCAGATGCTTGAATACGTACACATACTGTCTATGTTTGTGTTGTATATTGAAAACATTGAACCAGCTGTTACCTTTTAATAAATTTGTAGTATATTTTTTGGTAACATTTAGGTCTTTTGTTAAGATTTTTTAAGGAGTAGGATTCATAATTCAGTTAGTTGGAGAAAATTTATAATATTCAGCACAGAGCAAGCAAATCGTTTGTAAACTGAACCTGCAACCTTTTGTACATGATAAATTGGTATTTTGAAATGTGCCTCATTTATTAGGTACTAGACATGTCTTTAAGTGAAAGTTTTGTGGGGGGTCGTTTGTTTTTCCTTAGTTGTAATATGGTAAAATATCAGTTTCAGTAACATTTAGAAGCGTCCATCACATTGCTGCATTTTGTAGCCTTTGTTTATTCTTACTAAAATGTGTGCATTTGCATATTGTAATGAGTTTGATTTTGTCTCATAATAAATAATAGTTTAAATGATTGACTTAATCTAGTCATTGTAGCGAATAAAGGAACAACCCGATTTCCAAATCATTAAATGACAATCTAACAGCCATGACAATCTAACTCCTTTTTCAAGCAGGCTACAAACAAACAAAAACTGAAAGTAGGTAAACAGCAGCCTTAAATAGTATCTGAAGGCTAGATACTAATGCATCTATATTATCTATAAGCTTTTCAAAAGTTCAACTGCTTGAACCTGCACTAAATACATTAAACACAATTGCACTCCTCAGGTATGATATTGGGCAATGTCTCATATTTGAATGAGAATCCTCCGTCAGAGGTGGTGGTGAAGCGTAGTGATCTCATGCTCTCTGGCACAGGTGCGCAGCACTGAGGCATACCCAGAAGTGTGGTTGTGAACTCTGGGTTTGAGCAGTTTCCATGGCAATAATAAAAGTTAAAAGTCTTAGGGTAGATGATCCAGTTGTCCCAGCCCAACTGCTCAAAAGAGATCTCAATCTGCTCCCTCCTGCAATAATTGTCATCTTTTTCATGTGAGGGCCTCTGAAGCTTCCCAATAACAGCTGGTGACCAGGCAATGCTGGGTGCTCTTCGAGCACGCTCAGGCCTATGTGGCCTGACATGAACATGCAGGAAAGGGGTTTTGTCCTCCTCTGAGGCATAGCATCTGCATACTGGGCATCGCACCTGCAGCAGGAATGGTCCATTGGCTATGGCACTGTAGAAGTGGTGCTCAAGACTGTATGTGCTCCATCCATCTGAGCTGCATTTAGATGGTTTTTGAGCTAACTGCATTAGCTCCTGGTGAGTTGTGAGAATGTAAAGGGGCACAGAGGTATTTACTGCAATGGCCTTCCCTGCATAGAACCAGAAGTCCACAGAGGTAATAATGGAACCCAGAGATGGTTGGAAGTAGTAGGTGAAGTGGATGGGTGAGTCTTCATTAGAGACTGAGACTGTGTCCAGGCAGGTGTGTTCTAGTACAGGTGGGGGTTAGGGGATTAAGGTAAGGATAAAGCCCACAATTAATATCATTTTCTTTCTTCATCATATGATGATTTATTTATCAGTCCCTTATTCTTGTGTATATATGTATATACAGCTCTGGAAAAAAAATAAGAGACCACTGCAAAATAATCAGTTTCTTATGTTTTTTCTTACAGGTGCATGTATTGGTGAGATGAACAGTTTTGTTTCATTTTTTGTGAACTGCTGACGATATTTCTCCTAAATTCAAAATATAACTACAGTAATACCTTGACTTACGAGTTTAATTCGTTCTGTGACCGAGCTCGTAACTCAATTTGCTCGTATATCAAATTAAATTTCTCCATTAAAATGAATTGAAATGCTATTAATCCGTTCCAGCCCCCCAAAAACCACGTGTTACGTGTTTTTAAATAAGAAAAATGTACTTTATAAATAACAAATAATGTATAAAAAAAATAATACATAATAAAAAAGAATGTAAAGAAATAAACTGGTTTTATTAAATGTTTTTACCTTGAAGATCAGACGAAGATGCTAGCGGAGGTGGAGGAGATGGGCGGAGTTTTTCATTTCGTGCTCTATCGCTTAACTTAACTTACACACTTAATGCTACAGTTAATTGCTAAATTTAACTTAGATACTATGCTACACTTTATCGCTAAACTTAATTGCTACTTCTTCTTTTTTTTTCACTTCACTTAATCTTCTTCTTCACTGACTTTTGCCTTTTTCGCCACACTTTCCTCGCTTTCACTTGCAGGGCGTTTCAATAAAAACCTGTCCAGGGAGGTTTGTTTCTTCCTCCCTTTCAATACGTTTGGAAAATGAGTGAGGAAGTGTCGTTACACAGCGCCAACGCACGAAATGGAGAGATAACCACGTGAACTGACCGCTCGCTGGGCTACCAAGTGGCGGGTGGCGTAAGCTCGCTCGCTCGTAACTCAGATCTCGGCTCGTATCTTAAAGCAAAAAATCGACCGAGCGACGGCTCGTATCTCGGAAAACTCTTAAGTTGATTCACTCGTAAGTCAAGGTTACACTGTATTGTTATTTAGAGTGTATATTTAAAGGAAAGGACAACACATCAAAATAACCAAAGATCATACAGTATTTGCAGAGCTTTAATAACTCAAATAAAACAAAATGCAAATAATTTGTAAACAAATTGTGTTAATGCTTGGGCTAAATAACATTAAGAAATCAGTATTTGGTGGAATAACCACGATTTGCTTGCGTTTTGGCATGCTCTCCACCAGTCTTTTACATTGGTGTTCAGTAACTTTATACCAAATATACTTTATGCAAAAAAGCAAACAGCTCAGCTTTGCTTGATGGTTTGTGACCATCCATCTTCCTCTTGATGGCATTCCAGAGGTTTTCAATAGGGTTCAAATCTGGAGATTGGGCAGTGGTCTCTTATTTTTTTCCTGAGCTGTATATACTGGCAAGAAAAAGTTTGGAAAAACCAAGTAATTATTGTATGATTGCCCTGAAATGTAAAAAAAAAAAAAAAAAAAAGACTACCGAAACCTGTTTATCATTCACCATTAACAGTTTAGTCAACAAGTCAACCATCTAAACTTCAGAGATTACCTTTTAAAAAACAACTACCATTTGCTACTTACTTAGTGTTAAACTTCAAGGCTTTACAGCTATCTGTTTTTCCAGAAATTCAATTGTCTTAAAAATGTCTAAATTTTTTTATGTCCAGTGAGCCATCATCTGAGTTTTTTGGCTCTTCCTCCATAGTGAAAGTGACCCGTCATTTTCATTGTACATAAGAATTAAAAATGGCCAAACAAAAGCAGCTTTCCTTAGAAATTCAGCAATCTATACTTGTCTTGGGAAAGAAATGTTATTCTGTACAAGAGTTAGCCAATAAATTAAGGGTATTAATTATGGAAATTAAGATGTACACTACAGTCTTCAGACTCTGCTGCAAATGGATCCAATCCAGGAAAGAAGATGCAGTAGAAGTGCACATCTTCCCAAGAAGAAATAAATCAACGAGTCAGATGCTTTACTGCTCATTGAATAAAAAAAGAGAGAAACCAGAGTGCACAGACACTGTACATTGGAGACTCAGATTAGCTGGTCTCATTGGCTAGAGTTGCCAAGAAAAAACTCTACTAAGGTTGGCAAATCGAAAGATTTGCAGTGGGCCAAGATGCACAGTGGACTTTAGATGACTGAAACCCATCTTGGGAGTGGTGTGGGAGAAGCTGGACCAAAGAGTTCAAGAGCAATGCACAACCTGCACAGCAGACCTTTAGGAAGTACTGCAGAAGGCCTGGGAGTAAATCACAACTCAATCTCTACAAAAAAACTATTTTGTCAAATAGTCATTGCTTTAAATGTCTTTTTTTTAGCTTTCTGTGCTCAAATATAAAAATAAATTTTGGTCGTTTTGTGAGTCATTTACAACCATTTGACTGAATAAAAAAAAACGGTAATAAAAAAGTGTGTAGGGGTTTCCAAACTTTTTCTTGCCAGTGTGTATACACACACACTTCCCGACCTGAGAATTCCGACAATTTGAATTGAATAAATCTGGGGATTTGTCTTCAGTCGGGATTTAATTGAGGTAAATCAACTATATCTTAATAAAGCCAGAGACATAAAAGCTTACGATTAGCCTCTACAGAGACTCCAGACATCATACTGTAGTTTTTGGGCAACTGAAACATGTAATCCCTAAAAAATAGCCCTCGAACCCATGTTTTGGGTGTTATGGATTGGCACTCGTGAAACTGTCATTTTAATTATGCTGCGATTATTAAGACAGCATTATAGACTGTATAATTATAGATTGTAATCGAAAAATGGCCTTAATCAATTCCTAAACTTACTGCAAAATACTGCATTTTTAAATACAATTATTTCATGCACAGAGCGCTTCCGACAGCTTTGCATGAGCTAGCGGCTCCATTTAGTGGCTGTATGCGGGACACCCTTAGTATCTGAGGTATTTAAAATCCGGCTAAATAATCCTTTCCAGCTGTTATCTAAGGTACAGAAAACTATTAGGGGTGGGAGAATCAGGGTTGTTGTGAGATGTGTTTTTGTTTTGCTAAGATACGTTTTGTACAGAAGATTTTCTCTTTTTACTATTATTATTCCAAAAACGCGGAACCCCACGAATTAGGAAATCTGTTTAATATCCTGCGTGAAATACATGATGAAAGTATAGAGGTATACTTGACTGTGAATAACAATTCTAGTTTCCAGTAGTATACCATTAGTCTTAAGAGGATTATTTTGTGCATGGAAGCAGATTTGAAAAAAGGTGCATTTTTTCAAGCCTAAAGAGTAATATATTTAGATTAAGAATAAAGATATGGATTAACTGACCAGTGCTAGGGAAAAGAATGACTTGGGAAATCTCTTGATGCTGTTTCCTCTCCAGCCAAGCTTCCCTGCGTATTCGCCAAGCTCCATAATGGGCTGCCACATGCACCCTCTGACCAGTTGAACTCTGTAGAGTTGGCACAGGGGGCTTGTCAAGTCGTAGACCCTCCAGAATGCGTTTCTTTAACCAGTCCAGCACCACTTCTTGGGGCAGATCTCCCTGGAAGGCATGGCAGTGAAGGTCATTCCATGCTGTTGTAAAAACAATGGTGTAAAAAATGATAGAGGGTTTCATCATTCAAGACTCTAAATCCAAATTTTTCTGTATCTCTGAGTGAACAGTGAAGAATCTGTCAGTTTCTTCAAAGTGACAATGATACGCTTGTCCTCAGTCTGTTCCTTATTTTGCTGTCTATTCTTTTTCTCCCTAGCAATTCTACTACGAATGAACCATGTCTTTGATAAAACTATTTGGGTTTGTGATATCAGTCTGTATCCAGTAAAGAAGAAGCCAGTGTTTGTGGAATTGTTGAAATAACTTTCACTTGGCCTTGGAAAACTAGTATAACAAAAGTATCACAATATATAAACAGCTACCTGATTCAGACACAAAAACCTTATAACAACAGTTCACTGAAACCTAAAATTAAGGCTTTTGTACGTCTTAGATAGGGAATAATATTCAAAAGGGTCCAATATGTAAGTGGTTTTCATAATCAAAGACAGTGGGCCTCCTTTTTGACACAACATACATTTGTTAGCCTACTTTTATCAACTGTATTTACAATAAAAATTTAAAAGTTAGACTATTATCTGAATAATAGCATAATAATATTGTTGTTGTTTTTTTTCATTGACCGTTTTGTTTATTACTGTCTAGTTCAAGGGCTGTAAGGTATTTTAGTCACGTGGTGTGAAAGCGGCGCTGCGCAGACCGATAGGTGTATGACATTAAAGTGTCGCGAGAGCGGTTGTAGAGCATATTCGAGCGCACACTCTCGCGGTATTTGGCGCGCGTGCAGAGAGCGTTTCAGTCAAAATCGCGATCAACTAAAATGATCAACATTTACTCAATTCCTCTACACTCCGGGGGCAAAATTCGGGATAAAACATTAGGGGCTAGATTAAAATAATAACCCTAGCGACGCCTCTGCATGGAGACACATTGTGACTGTGGATCTACAAATGGAGACATTTTGGGACTGTGGCTACTCTACCAAGAAGTGGGCGCCCAGTCAAAATGGCCCCAAGAACGCAACAAGACTCATCATTGAGGTAAAGAAACAACCCTGGGTGACAGCCAAAGATTTGAAGGCACCAGTGGAACTGGTTAACATCTGTGTTCTACAGTATTATGAATCTACAGTACATAAAACATTGAACAAGCAGGGTGTCTATGGCAGGACACCATGAAGGAAGCTGTTGCTTAAGTTACGTTGTTTTTATTTGTCACATATATAATACTGCACAGTGATTTTTTTTTCTTCCAATAAACCATTCTTGGAGGGTTGGGGTCAGAGCTCAGGCCCAATAGTGGCAGCTTGGCAGTACTGGGGCTTGAACCCTGATCTTTCAGTCAATGACCTAGAGCCTTAACCACTTGAATGTTTTGTGGACTGAATTAATTAGGATTGAACTGTTTAGAAAGAACAGAGAGCACTACATCTGGTTTAAAAAGGGCACTGCTTATCATCATACAAAAAACATCATCCCAATCATAAAGTATGGTGGAGGGAACTTTCATGATTTGGGCCTGGTTTGATGCATCAGGGCCTGGTCAGCTTGCAGTCATTAAGGCCAAGATGAACCAGTCAACCAGTTATTAATTCCAAGGGTTCACTCACTTTTTCCACTACCATTTTGGATGTTGAAAAAGTGTGTTCAATAAAGACATGAAAGATCAGAATTTTTTATGTTATTATTTAGGCAGATCAGATCACATTTTATGACAAGTTTATGCAGAAAACCATGAAATTCCAAAAGGTTCACATACTTTTCTTGTCAATGTAGATGCCCTAATTGACACACAAGATGTATGATAACAGGAAATGTGAGGTGTTGTAAATATTGAGTCTAAAACCTTTTTATTGCAATTTTTGCTGTCTAAAATGAATAAATAAAAGCTACTAATCCTACTATTACTATATTTAGTTTTTTACCTGATAAACAAAAATGCTCAGTGGTCATGCACAAAATTAATATTTTTATGTGCAGATCTGACTGAAGAGGCTTTGGATTTGGCCACACCAACATGTTCTGCAATCGATCATCTAAAACAAGGAGCAGGTAAGACCCACTCTCTTCCTTTCTCTGTCACTTCCTGGTCTGTTTCTCTTTCTGTCTGAACCTGTTTCTGCATTTGACTTACTTCTGTGTGTGTGTGTTTAATCTGTCTCCTCATTCTTCATGTCACTACATTGTTCCAGGGCCAACAAAGTCTCCTGAAGAGTTTCATGGTAAGTGTGTGGTCCACTGCACCATAAAATGTGCAGTGCAGTTTATTAATGTGATTCATACACCATTTATTTATTTATTCATTCATTCATTTATTCTGAGATTTGCCCAGGCTTAATACAACTAGCAAGGGCAGCACTCCAACAGCTGTGAAAAAAAATACTCTGACAATATAGTTATTATAATATTCCATTACTCTAGCACACTTGTGAATACCTAAACTGAAATTTAAGAACAAACATTGTCTCCTACAGATATTTATCATATACATTAATCAATGCAGTGTGTGCAGTAAGCATGGGTAGAGCCTGCTGAGCTTAATGTATATAGTACATGCATTATGTAAATAATACACCAATCAGGCATAACATTATGACCACTGACAAGTAAAGTGAAAAACACTGATTATCTCCTCATCATGGCACCTGTTAGTGGGTGGGATATATTAGTCGACAAGTAAACATTTTGTCCTCAAATTTGATGTGTTAGAAGAAGGAAAAATGGGCAACCATAAGGATTTGAGTGAGTTTGATAAGGGCCAAATTGTAATGGTTAGACAAGTGGATCAGAGCATCTCTAAAAATGTAGCTCTTTTTGGGTGTTCCCAGTCTGCAGTGGTCAGTATCTATCAAAAGTGGTCCAAGGAAGGAACAGTGGTGAACCAGTGACCGTGGCATGGGCAGCCAAGGCTCAGTGATGCACATGGGGAGCAAAAGCTGGCCCGTATGGTCTGATCTAACATACAAGCTACTGTTGCTCAAATTGCTGAAGAAGTTAATGCTGTTTCTGATAGAAAGGTGTCAGAAAGGTGTGCATCACAATTTGTTGTGTATGGGGCTGCACAGCCACAGACCAGTCAGGGTGCCCATGCTGACCCATGGGTCTTTGGCTAAAAGTGCCAACAATAGGCACATGAGCATCAAAACTAGACCATGGAGCAATGGAAGAAGGTGGCCTTGTCTGATGAATCACATTTTCTTTTACATTACGTGGATGGCCGTGTGTGTATGCGACGCTTGCCTGGGGAACACATAGCAACAGGATACACTATGGGAAGAAGGCAAGCTGGTGGAGGCAGTGTCATGCTTTGGGCAATGTTCTGCTGGGAAACCTTGGGTCCTGCAATCCAGGTGGATTTTACTTTGACACGTACCTTCTACCTAAGCATTGTTGCAGACCATGTACACCCTTACATGGAAATGGTATTCCCTGATGGCTGTGGCCTGTTTCAGCAGGATAATGTGCCATGCCACAGAGAAAAATGGTTCAGGAATGGTTTGATGAGCACAACAATGGGTTTGAGGTGTTTGTCACAACGTCACCTCACCTCGCAACTTAGACTATATTTGTAGTCTAATTTTAAATTTTAAAGGAAGACTACAAATATAACAACAATAATAAAGATTTTTCACTGAAGATGTCTTAAGAAGACACTTGGACAAATTTATTTGTGTTTAAAATTTTGTATCCTCATACACTGATTTAACAAAGTGACAAATGCAACCATGGGACATGCAGTTCCAAACAATGCAGTATATTCTATATATACATTAAAAGATAGATAGATAGATAGATAGATAGATAGATAGATAGATAGATAGATAGATAGATAGATAGATATTTGAAAAAAAGTTTAAACGCTAGTACTATTTTACTAATTTAATTTTACTAATTTGTAACACCAATCTGCATTTTGACTAACTGCAAACTTTCTAACAGGTGGAAAAGGGAAGATGGAGGTTATGCTAAGTAAGTAAAATGTTTCAAAATACACAAAAACTTCCACATGGACTACATGGTAAATGAAGTTTTCTCTGCTTTGAATATTAGGATGTTTGGTTTTGTGGCTCGAAAGCAAGGAAGCACAACTGATAATGTGAGTCACCTGTTTGCTGAGCTTGAATGCCATCAGCCTGCCACAGCCATTGTCAATTTTGTTTCCAAAGTAATGTTTAATTCCCAAAACTTGTGAGTGTGTGTTTCTCAATGCTAGAGCAGGTTTGTTATTTTTGTTGTTTTTTCTGCCAGTGTGGACAAATGTCCTTCAAGTCAAAAACACTTGACATTTGGGACTTTATTCTAGTTTTGGGTGTTCTAGCAGTTATGGGCATAATTGAGTGACACACAGCAAATCCAGATAACCTTGCTGGGAATGGAAAACTATTTGGAGATTTTCGAAATTAGAACTATGGCAAGAGAACATGGTTAAACAACCAAAGTTAACACTCAACAACGATATGCCATATGGATAATGTGTTTCTCAATTTCTTTGTTGTTCTTTATGTATAAAATAAAAATTAGAATGTTTGATTGCATGGAACACTGTTTAGGAGAATAACTAAGCTGGATGTTATGTTTTATTTTTGTTTGCTTTTTTTTGTGTTTTTCTTGTATAAACAGCTTTAAAATGAAATGATGAAAAGTATATGATAATAGGTATGAAAATATTAATAGATATGAATGTTTTGCATTAAAAACACAAGAATGAAATATGTACTGTATATTAGTGTGTTGTGGGGTTTTTTTTAATGAAAAAAAACAATGCCATTCACTGAACTACAGAGGTTTATGGAACTACAGAAGTTTATGGAATTTAATATAATATAATGTAGTCTTCTCTAATTCCAAATGCTTATACGGTCATTGCTTATGCATTAACCTTTACACTTTATATTCTAGTCGGCAAAGTCTAAAATCATCAACTTAAATCGTGTGATATTTATCCAATTAATACTAAAGTAATTTAGATGAATAAATTATGAGTAAACCTAAATTCCATTTTAGTCAAAGGCCTTAACTAAAACTAAATCAAAATTTGCTGTCAATATTAACACTGATTAGGAGTCCTGAATTCTTTGAAACAACAGCTGAATTTCATTTCTATTTGTTTGCAGAATTAATTGTTCAGACTAACCCTGGGTTTTGTATGGTTCAGTAAGTTTTTTTTTGTGTAATTGTTCATTTATCAACAAACAAACATTTACCAATGTACTTTGTACAGAAATATAATATAATGTAATATTGACTTGTAGTGAATCTAATGACCCAATATGAACCCATATTTTTTACTCATACATATAAATTTACTTAAACATAAACAAATCACAGATATGATGCAAAACAATTTTTATTTGGTAGCTGATTTTCTTTAATAGATTTACCAACAAAAAAAATCACAATTAGTTCTCCAGCCTGCAATTTTCATGCAAGCAATGATTAACAATTTTGATTCCCACTGTATACCTAGTTTTTCAGATTTCAGATTACTGTATATGTATTTATTTATATATTTCAAGAAACGTTGTATAGAGACAGAAAAGAGCCTATACATCTTTCTTTTTCCCCCATGTAAAAACATCAAAGACGCCAGAAACTCAGAAGGTTAGTGTATATATATTTCTTTTTTAAGGGTCCAAATTGATTCATGTCTTCAGCGATACCACTGATCTAGAAAAAGAGACAATGTCCATTACAAATATTGTAAATAAAAACTGTATTGACTCTGGCTCATAATAGGACTATATACTTATTGACTTATTACTTGGTAAATTTATCTTCATTGTCCTATACACATGTTAAATAGTTCATATGTTACCTTTGGTCTTTATATAACAGTTTGCACAAATCACCCTTCCCCTGTGCACCCACAGACTGTCACCTGCTTCCAGATTTCCAAGAGCATGATAACACATGTCACACTGAGGAATGGAACCAAATGAAAGAACAGATTACTACATATTTGAAGTATATTTGTTTTGTGTCATAAACAGAATAAATAAATAAATTTAAAGTACAGAAATCTCTTGTAAGAGTTCTCATAACTTGCCATGTGTGATTATGTATAAGACTCAAAAGCAGACAGATTTGTCAAACAGCTGTTCAAGACACAATACGGGCATAAAAAGGAACAGTGTAGATATGAATGTGCATTATGCTAATACAGTATAAGCAAATTAAAACATTTTTAAAGGTACATTGAAAACAACACATAAATGTTTAATTGTTACAGCTCCCAAGAACAACTCCCTACCATACCAACATTGGGCACCCTCCCCTGAATTCTGAACATCTTTCTTATTTGTCATGCTCATTTCCTGTCTGCTTTACATAAAAAAACTATGTGGCCTATGGACTTGATGACAAGCCTTCTTGCTTACCCACAGTGATGCACATATGGATCTTTACCAACTGTCTGAGTCTGCCTCGTTGCACCAATATAAAACTTTATCATAATAGAACTTTTTCTTATTAAAAATAGTTTTTTTTTCTTTTTTTTTAATTCTCCAAGCTCACTGCCTGCTCTTTAGTCATTAATTAGTGCATGTGATTTTCATACCTGAAATAACTTTCATGCTTAGTAAATTACACTGCTACAAGATATATCTCTTTGCATTGAACACTAGCATTTTGCACTTTTAAGCAGAAACAAGGCGAAGGCTATAATGAAATCTAGAATTTCTATTGCAAATTTCTGGATCAGTTTCAAACCATAACAAAATAGTATGTAAGAAAATCAATATATAAGAAAAAGGATCAGCTTATAAATAACTATAGACTATACAAGATAAATTACCTTGAAGCAGAAGGTGTGACTGAAGATTTGAAAGTCATCCAAAATAATCCTTTCTCCCTCAATAATGCTTTTAGCACAGAATGTGCAGAGATCCCTTTTACTGATAATCCTGTTGTATAAATACCACACTCAGAACAGATACAGCAACAGATGGCCTGTGATTTATTTATATTTATTTATTTTATTTTATTTAGTTCCTCTGGGACTGACCTGGATGCTGTTGAAGGTACAGGTGTTGGATTGATTGGTGAGTGCAGAGTTTGGGATACATGTGAATTCAAGAATTCAACAGTTGGACCAGCTGTCTTTCTGTGCAGAAAGAAAGATAAAAAAAAAAAAAAGATATGTAATTATGTAAATAACTTGGCTCTTTAATTTATTTTAGTGTTAAGAATATTGCTGCTATAGATTTTGGAAGTGCTGTTGTAATATTTGTTGGTTACCACTTTTAATTAAACATATCTCAGGATTAACAGTCTTACTCAGTAGAGTTTACTTGCTGACAGGTATTATAACTCATATTCAAACAACTCTTTTGGGGGATAAAAAAAAGAAAGGAGTTTGGATTAAATTTACATGGTTGACTAAGACACTTTTGGCTTCAGTTTGACAGAGTTGTATGTAGAATGCATGAAGTAAATGTATTTTTATACACCTACCACTGACCAGACTGGTTCGAGTTGACAGGAACCATATAGTTACTCAAATAAGTGCTCTTTACAGCCATGGTGAGCAGTAAGGCATCTCAGTCCTTTAGGCGTATGGGCTACAATAGCAGATGATCACATCAAGTTCAACTCCCATCCACCAAGAAAAAGATTCTGAGGCTATCACCAAAACTGGACAGTTTAAGACCAGAGGGTTTTTTTTGTCTATTCTTAAAACACTCTCATTTTGATAAGCCTATTCCCATGATAGAATCCGATTCCTGTTCTTGGCTCACAGGAGTAGATCCTGTGATGTGGTATTCTGCTGTTTTAGTCTATCCACTTTTCTTTGATGAGGATTCTGAGATGATGTTCTGTTCACCATATTACCGAATTGCATTGCAAGGCCATGATTGGCTGATTATGCATGCATGTTTATGTGTTCCTAATGAAGTGGACAGTTTGTATGTTTCCTTATAAATCTGACTTGGCAGGGTTTGTTTGCATGTCAGTTGAAATAGGAATCAAAACATCAGCAAGACATCAGTTCATTCTTTCAAAAAATTGTTTCTGTTAATATATTTGCAGACCTTTACATTACAATATTTGAATGAATGTCAATTTTGTGCTCAGTTTTACTCAAGGCTCTTTGAGTATGTTTCTGTTTTGCTTGCAAAGAAAGAATTCTTTTTTTTTCAAGGGTTGTAAAAGTCTCTGCTGTCTTTTTGTTTGGGTAAGAGCAATTATAAGAGTGTTATAATTTTACCTTTAACTCAGCATCAGTGAATACTATGAGGCAAGGCTCCACTGACCTGGCTGACATTTCTGTAATTGTCATTAAAAAAAAATAAAGAATAATTTTTATGATTGAAGCTGAAGCCTGATTTTTTTTGTCTGTAACAACTTTCTCCTCTTGTTCAGAAAATGTAAACAATAAGAGGCATTTATTATACCTTGCACAGAAACCTGTGACTCAGTGTTAGGGGTAGGAGTATAACAGATGTCAGATGTGCTTGTATTTGGAAGCTTTGTCAGTGACAGTCAGACTATCAAGATGTTAAATGTGCTGAACAGTCGATTGTACTGCCTCTCTTAAAAACAATGGCTTGGTTTTACTACATTTACATTTCTGTATATGATATTGTAGAGGTGGGTGAATGGTCAAGATGATTCTCACCTCTGTCTTAATACTGCAAGTTTACTTGTTTGTGTATCACAGAAACTACCAGAACAAGAGAAAGAGTGGATGAACAGGTGGATTGTGGTACCCACACATGCAGGCAGAGTGTGAACTTGAACTTGATAAAGTATACAGTGAATCTGTTTCTCTGAAACTGTTTTAAAGTTTTGGTGAGTTGTTACAGAAGTAAATAAATGAGCCAGAGCTCAGCTAACCGTCAAACTATCTCCCAAGTCTTCCTCCCCACCCTCAAATGCTAGGGTTCTACAGATATTTAGCAAAAATTAAGCAATGGTAGAATTTTGGTTTGATTTACAGGACATTTGTAAGAAATGAAGTGTGGTCAATAGGGGCGTCGTAAGTGGGGGGAAAAGGGTTACTGAGTGCATAGGGCCCTGGCATCAGTGGCATGTGAGGGGCCCTGGCCACCCTGCCCTCAAAGATCCTCAAATAGTATTATTATTATTGTGAAATTGAGTGTACAGTGCTTGCGTTTGCACGCAGTATTCTGATCCTCACTGTTTTAGCAAGATTCGGCACACCCACACGTTTGTTTCGACAAATAGGAACAGGGTGCATGCGAATTTGAATGATTTAATTGATCATTCAAGAACAATGCCAAATGATAATTGGCTGTGAGGGAGCACCGGAGCGTGGGTTCGGCAGTCAGAACTAAGCGAGCGCCGAGCGGGCAGGTGTGGTAGTGGAGACCGACGCCACGATATGCACAATGTCCAAACAAAAATCGGGCTACCAAAAAAAAGAGGGAGAGAGGAAACAAAATGAAGGGAAACAACTTCTCCCAAGTTTTTTTTTCCCTAAGAGAGCAGGTGAGAACGTGTTTTGTGATAAGAGAAACAATGTTATGAAGCTAGCAATTAAAAATCTTAGCTTACTCTAAACTTTGAAATAACATGTAAAGTGTTTGAATGTGAGGCGATTTTTAAGATATAAAATATGAAGAATAATATGAAATCTATGTGTGTACTGTACAGTACATTATAGATTTCATGGATCTTGCTCAAAATATTAAAATGAGAAACCCTCTGTTCACCAGCCATGTCTCAGAGTGCAGCAGTGGGGCCATCACAACAAGGTTCTACTGCTAGTTTTTAGCCTTTTTCACTTTTGATTATTTGATTATTTTATTTGTTTTGAATTAGACAGACATGCTTTGAAAGAAGGCACAGTGGTGATTTGAGTTATATTGTGTTTATTTATTTATATTACTGATTGAAAGAATAATAATGTTCTGGACAATGAGCACAATGTCTATAAAATCAAATAAAAAAATATTCAGTTGTCATTTTTATCTATAAGGGGATAACTGAGGTGCTTTATGTATAGCAGTGGTGTCCAATCTTATCTGCAAAGGGCCTGTGTGGGTGCAGGTTTTCATTCCAACTGAGTAGAAGCCACACCTGAGTCTACTGAAAGCCAAGACCTACTGATTAGCCAGTTGGAATCAGGTGCAGCTTCTGCTTGGTTGGAATGAAAACCTGCACCCACACCGGTCCATTCTGGATAAGATTGGACACCCCTGATTTATAGTATAAAGTCACAGGGGTAGGCAAAGTAAATTGTGGAGAGCCGCTGTCCTGTAGATTTTAGCTTCAATCCTAAGACGAAGAAGAAGAAAAAACAAAACAAAACATAACTGTCTATAGCCTTAGTATTCCTGAAGACCTTGATTAGCTTGTTCAGGTGTGCTTGATTAAGGTTGGAGCTAAACTCTGTAGGACAGTGGCCTTCCAAGACCGACATTACCTATCTTGGTATATCACAATTTATACACAAAATTATTTCTGTGCTGCATTAACATGCATGCAATGCAAATAATTTTTTAATACTATACATGGTATTAGAATTTTTAATAATGGTCTTTTCAATTTTACATCACTGATTTGACAACAATTACTGTATCAGTGAGTAAAGTGTGTATACTTTTATATTATTATTTTTTTTTAAAAAGTGATAAATAGCATGGATCATGAGATGATGGGAAAGGGGCCCCCTCATACACTGTCTTTGCATAGGGCCCAAGAATTGGGGCTACACCCCTGGTGGTCAATATTATTATGAATCTAGTCAAATCTGTCCGTTGGTTTCTTAGATGAGTGTAAAGCTATCAACATCTCAACAGTTGTATTAAAAAAGAACAGTTCTAATGAATATATTTTTTGAATTTAAGGAAAGTGTTAAAGTGTTAGTGTTTACTGGGTTGTACCTGTATAAAATTTTAAATATAATTTCGTTTATAGTAATACCTCGCAGATCCACATCTTACGATTCGTGGCTTCACTGATCCGTGAAATTTTCTTTGGAACCTAACTAATTTTCATCCGCGAATTTTTCGCAGACCCGCGAAATCCTGCAAAAGTTTTTACGGCTAATTGCATGGCAATTTATACATTTTCATGCTTTTTAATGTGAAATTATTAAGAAATGTTTAGATTATTAATTAAGTAATATAAATATTAATGGAAAAATCAATAAAAAAATCAAATTAATTAAATTATAAATGCTATTTTAATGATATTGAAATTCGCCGATATCATATACGTAGAGTATAGCCATTACGACACGCTATTGGCTGGAAGGGTTGGAAGTAGCCAATCACAGAGCATTAACAGTTTTACCTAGCTGCTGATTGGCTGGTAGCTAATGTCGCGGTTCATCTCCCCGCCCCTTGTGCCCGGTTCAAAACGCGCATATATTCCATGATTAAGTGATCTTAGTGATTTTTCCCTTGATTTTTATACAGGCGATACTGTACTCTATTTTTACATCAAAAATTTATTTCTTTTTTAAGGGTAATGTATTAAGCTAACTAAGCTGTTTTAAGCTGTTTATTATTATTATTAAGCTGTTTTGGGAGCATGATTGGCGTCATATTTAGGGTTTAAACTCTAAAAATAAGCATTTACACTACAGTATTAGCATTTTTAGTGACTCCACCGAACATCTGCGAAACCTCGTCATTCGAGATGTCGCTTTGTTTACAAGTAATTATTTGTTTGCAGAGCCCAGCTAACTTTCTAAATCCTTTACCAGTCCTTTCTTTCACATCTAGCTCACTGTGAATTTAAAGTGTCCCTCTTGAAACTTCAGTTCGGCATTGACTAGCTTTCATAATCACCCAAGGTAATTGGCATGTTATTGAAGAAAACATGAACCGAGAGATGGACAAACATTGTGTTCCATTTTCTCCTTTTTAGTATTTATGAAATAATGTGCAATTTCAGCACTCTAGAAATCTAAAAAAAAATGTAGTAAAAATTTAGCAAACTAAATTTAGCAAACTACTAAAACTGTAGTAAAAATAAGTTGCACAATGTCTTCCAGAGTATACTTCCCTTTTCATATGTACTGTACATTTTGGGCATTGAAGACACCACAATGGGGGCTTGTGGTAGTTATTCTCCAGTGGCATATTTGCTATATATGCCTTACCTATCAATTCACATTCCTTATCACGCACAAAGTTCAGGCATTGTAGAGCAAAACTGAACTATCAGACAGGCTGATCAAAGCCATGATGGCCACAGGAAAGACTTTGGTCAACCTGCTACCAGTTGTTCTCTATAAAATCAGGATGATGCCAAACCCATTATTACAATTATCTCTTATGAAATTATAATGGGCAGACCATTTCAAATCCAGTGGACTTAAAGGTAACCCCAGCATTTCTCATACAGGAGACCTAGATATGACTGACAGAGAAAAAAGACAAGCACTGATTGAAAATCATAATAGTGTGCAAGGTAATGTCTCAGCTTCTGCCACTGCATTTAAAAAAGGCCTACTCACACCTTTATACAGTGTTGGTTAAAAGTCTCAATCCATGAAAGGTTGGTGAGGTAGGTTTTGTACTTATTTATTGAATTGTGTTACAATTTAATTAAGTTTACAATTTATATCCATGTTTACTAACCCATCAGGGACTTCTTTATATGCTGGAAGCAGTTCATCTTTCTCATCCATAGAGTTTTTAACAGGGTTGATCCTTTGGCCACACACAAACACACACGCACACAATGACAACAATACTTAAACTCTTAGGTCAGACACATTTAGAAACCGAGGGTATAGAAATGTAGACAGTTGCACTTAAACAGAGACTGCTGCTGTTCAAATTATATATAGTAATCTAGAGTATATTTATGTGAACTGTACATCATGTATACACAATAATGAAAACATAGCAGAACTTTGAAACTTTTTTACTTACAGTTTTTCACTTGAGTTTGCACCTGAGAACACCAGAGCTGTAAAACTGTTTGATTGGGTTGTAAGAGAAGTTTTCCTACAAAAATAAATAAATAAAATTTTCTGGTCCATGTGCTTAGGAGTATTTTGAAGCTGTGTTGAACTGTGTGATCTTACTTGTCAGGGACTGGTGGCTTGGTGCCGGTAGGAGTGTTTTTTTTATTCAGAAAGTCCTGACTCTCACTGGACCTACAACATAAGTTCATTATTTATTACAGATAACAAAACATCAGTGTATCATTATACTGTGAACAGGAAATGGTAAACTCTAAAAGGCAAACTACCTCTTAGTGAATGAGCTAACCGAGGTGTTTAAGTTTGCTGTGCTCTGTTTAGCACCTGCAGGCTTGCTGTTGTGGAAATATTACAAGAACAAGAAATTAGCCACAAAAGTGAATATGAATTATGATTTCTGCATTTTTTTTGCATACCTTTCTGTGCTGTTCCATGTTTTAAGGCTACCCAAGACATCTCTTCCATAGTTAGGATCCTCACTAAAAATCCAGTGAAATGCATGCATGAGTGATAGTTGAATGATTATAATTCTGTCATGTAATATTTGATGCTATTTGATTTGCTAGTATATGTATGTCCGTGTCTGGACTGTCTTACTCTTCTGGTTCATCTTCTCTATATTTCTTAATCCAGCTGTTGTCTTGCAGAAGAGCTTTTCTCCTCATCTGAGAGCCTCCACTTCCCTGACTGGGACTTATACCTGAAGAACAGAATAAGATTTGAATTGCCCCCCTTACTGAAGGTCTGCCATTTATTTTTAGAAATAAATCTTCATACTCAGATAAAAAGTTATGAGAGGTTCTACAGCATCAAGAGATAGCATTTAAAGTTAACTTCATATAACTATCACTGAATGTCTGACTATACCAGTCGAGTACTTTTAATGGAAGTTATATGAAGGTAACTGTTCATGAAAACCTAATTAAGGATTATGAACTAACATATTCCATCCCCCAAAAGCCACATTCTCATTTCTGGTTTTAAAACTTTTTTTTTAAATTATCTTTATTTTTTCAAATAAAACAACTCAGATGCACAATGACACACCCCAAATTCCCCAAATTCATGGTATGTAAACAAATTTTAACATTACAGTATATACACTATATTGCCAAAAGTATTCGCTCACCTGCCTTGACTCACATATGAACTTAAGTGACATCCCATTCCTAATCCATAGGGTTCAATATGATGTTGGTCCACCCTTTGCAGCTATAACAGCTTCAACTCTTCTGGGAAGGCTGTCCACAAGGTTTAGGAGTGTGTTTATGGGAATTTTTGACCATTCTTCCAGAAGCGTATTTCTGAGGTCACACACTGATGTTGGACGAGAAGGCCTGGCTCTCAGTCTCCGCTCTAATTCATCCCAAAGGTGTTCTATCGGCTTGAGGTCAGGACTCTGTGCAGACCAGTCAAGTTCATCCACACCATTCTCTGTCATCCATGTCTTTATGGACCTTGCTTTGTGCACTGGTGCACAGTCATGTTGGAAGAGGAAGGGGCCAGCTCCAAACTGTTCCTACAAAGTTGGGAGCATGGAATTGTCCAAAATGTCTTGGTATGCTGAAGCATTCAGAGTTCCTTTCACTGGAACTAAGGGGCCAAGCCCAGCTCCTGAAAAACAACCCCACACCATAATCCCCCCTCCACCAAACTTTACACTTGGCACAATGCAGTCAGACAAGTACCGTTCTCCTGGCAACCGCCAAACCCAGACTCGTCCATCAGATTGCCAGATGGAGAAGCGCGATTCGTCACTCCAGAGAACGCGTCTCCAATGCTCTAGAGTCCAGTGGCGGCGTGCTTTACACCACTGCATCCGACGCTTTGCATTGCACTTGGTGATGTATGGCTTGGATGCAGCTGCTCGGCCATGGAAACCCATTCCATGAAGCTCTCTGCGCACTGTTCTTGAGCTAATCTGAAGGCCACATGAAGTTTGGAGGTCTGTAGCGATTGACTCTGCAGAAAGTTGGCGACCTCTTCGCACAATGCGCCTCAGCATCCGCTGACCCCGCTCCGTCAGTTTACGTGGCCTACCACTTCGTGGCTGAGTTGCTGTCATTCCCAAACACTTCCACGTTCTTATAATACAGCTGACAGTTGACTGTGGAATATTTAGGAGCGAGGAAATTTCATGACTGGATTTGTTGCACAGGTGGCATCCTATCACAGTTCCACGCTGGAATTCACTGAGCTCCTGAGAGCGACCCATTCTTTCACAAATGTTTGTAAAAACAGTCTGCATGCCTAGGTGCTTGATTTTATACACCTGTGGCCATGGAAGTGATTGGAACACCTGATTCTGATTATTTCGATGGGTGAGCAAATACTTTTGGCAATATAGTGTATATTCAGCTCTACAACATTAAGAGACCACTCCAATTTTTTTCTTAAATCAGCATCTTTACTTATATGGCAGCCATTCCATTTCAGTGTCTGTGAAATTCTAACACAGGCATATTCTGCTTAATAAAGTACTGATTAGGTGATCAACTGAACCAAATATTATTATTATTATTATTATTATTATTATTATTATTATTATTATTATTATTGTTATTATTAACGAGGAAAAGTATAAAAAACACTTTCCACTATCCTCTTCCAACCGGCTGGATGGCAAAAAGAGTCAAATACTAAGAGTCAAAAACTACTGACCATGCAAAAAGAGTGGAAAAGAAATTTTTGAGTGAGGAAAAGAAGAGTTCAAATCTGGCTTCACTGGCAGTGGAATACAGTGAGCATCAGGTTGCGTCCATCCTTAAACTTTCAAAGACAGTGGTTCATTAGAATAAGGTCATGCTCATGACCTTATGCTCATGCTCATGACCTCATAAGGTCAGACTCATAATATAATATAAACATTATATTATGAGTCTGTTCTCACAGGTGAGTGTGTGTGTGTGTGTGTGAGAGAGAGAGAGAGAGTTGGTATAGTTTCAGTCCCAGGAGCCTGATGGCTTGAGGAAAAAAACTGTTACACAGTCTGGTTGTGAGGGCCCGAATGCTTCGGTACCTCTTTCCAGATGGCAGGAGGGTGGAAAGTGTGTGTGAGGGGTGTGTGGGGTCATCCACAAAGCATCTAATAGTTAGACAGAGACCTGGAGAGGCCTGCACACCTTAGTGTCTCATAACCACTGAGAAATTAGGTGGAGGATCAGTGTTGATCTGGGGGTGCTTCAGACATTTGTCTTTGTGACAGGTGCATGAATCAAGCCATGTACAAATTTGTCCTGTAAGAAAACCTGCTTCCTTCCAACTCTGAGGATTGTTGTTTTCTAGCAGGACAATGCTCCATGCCACACAGTCACATCAAGGGGTGGATGGAGGACCACCACATCAAGACTCTCTCATGGCCAGCCCAATCTCCAGACCTGAAGCTCATTGAAAACCTCTGGAATGTGATCATAAGGAAGATGAATGGTCACAAGCCATCAAACACTGCTGAGCTGTCTGAATTCTTGCACCAGGAGTGGAATTAAGTCACCCAACAGCAATGTGAAAGATTGGTGGACAGCATGCCAGGATGCATGAAAGCTGTGATTAAAAATGAAAACTAAACTGTTCTTAGTCTTAGTTTTAGTCTTACTGTCATTAGAATTGTTTAATGAACAAGAACTTGTTTTCTTTGCATTGTCTGAAAACACCATCTTTTTTGTTATTTTAACCATCATTTTCCGCAAATAAATGGTCTAAATAAGGGATATGTTTATTTGGAATTTGGGAGAAATGTTGTAAATTTACCAAATAAAACAAAAATGTTCACTTTACTCAAACACATACCTATAAATAGTAAAACCAGAGAAACTGAATTTTGTAGTGGTCTCTCATTTTTTTCCAGAGCTGTATCTAAAAATGTAAGGTATAACCCTAACCATTATGTGTTATTTAGGAAGCCAGTTTACTTTTATTTTATTTTTTGTGAAATTGTGAAATGAAATTCTCATACATATTACACTGACATGTACCCAAACAACCACCCAAACACAAAGGAAATCTAACCTGATTTCAGTAATTGCTGTGTCTTGTTGGAGTACATTTTGAAACTGGTTTATTTCTGTTGAAAACAAAGAATCAAAGGTACAGAAGATTAAATTTGTCAAACAGGTTTTACATGATTGGCCCAAGTGTGCCAGTATTATAGTTATACTATTGTTATTATTGTTATATTATAGTCAATGTCAAATCCAGTGCTTTTCAATGAATCAGAGGTCATGAATAAGATGTCTTTTAAATAATAAATAGCTCCTGTTCAGTTTTTGTTTTTTGTTTTATCCAAAACCAGTTGTTAGTCTTGGTATAACCAGGGGCGTTTCTAGGATTTGAAAACATCAGGGGCTGAGCTCGAAACAACGGCTAATTAGGGAGAGGGGCTAAGCAACAATAACACGTTTTGTAAGGGCATCTTTATGTAATATTATTTAATAATAAACACAAATTTACACAAATGATATGTAACTTCATTCCTCATTTATGCTGCCACTACTGTATGCATTGTTCTTTGTTTATTTTTTTATAGCCTCTCTTCTCTTATTGTTCTCTCATCTGTCTTGCTGCTTGTATCTTGTCTACTTCATGCTCTTGGTGACTTTTCTATCCTATTTCTTTGAGGGTGGAATCATCAGACAGTATCTTTGAGATTTGGCTTGAGCAAAACGGTCAGTTACCATACTAGTATTTATAGTGTTTAGAATTCCTTCTTCAACTGACAGAACAGCCAAATGATTAAGTCTATTCTGGCCCATTGTTCACCTAAGCCAGACCTAGGCATTTTACTGCCACATCTGGCCCACTGGCTACCCTCTGACCGGCCTGATATATATATATATATATATATATATATATATATAATCAGGCCGGTCAGAGGGTAGCCAGTGGGCCAGATGTATATATATATATATATTTATATATACCTCCAGTCAAAAGTTTGGACACATCTTCTAATTCCATGGTCTTTCCTGATGTTTATTTCTTTCTACATTATAAAACAATGCTGAAGGCGGCCGAAATACACAATAATGTCCTTTGAACAGTTGATATTGAGAGACACTATATTGCCAAAAGTATTCGCTCACCCATCCAAATAATCAGAATCAGGTGTTCCAATCACTTCCATGGCCACAGGTGTATAAAATCAAGCACCTAGGCATGCAGACTGTTTTTACAAACATTTGTGAAAGAATGGGTCGCTCTCAGGAGCTCAGTGAATTCCAGCGTGGAACTGTGATAGGATGCCACCTGTGCAACAAATCCAGTCGTGAAATTTCCTCGCTCCTAAATATTCCACAGTCAACTGTCAGCTGTATTATAAGAACGTGGAAGTGTTTGGGAACGACAGCAACTCAGCCACGAAGTGGTAGGCCACGTAAACTGACGGAGCAGGGTCAGCGGATGCTGAGGCGCATAGTGCAAAGAGGTCGCCAACTTTCTGCAGAGTCAATCGCTACAGACCTCCAAACTTCATGTGGCCTTCAGATTAGCTCAAGAACAGTGCGAAGAGAGAGCTTCATGGAATGGGTTTCCATGGCCGAGCAGCTGCATCCAAGCCATACATCACCAAGTGCAATGCAAAGCATTGGATGCAGTGGTGTAAAGCACGCCGCCACTGGACTCTAGAGCATTGGAGACGCGTTCTCTGGAGTGACGAATCGCGCTTCTCTATCTGGCAATCTGATGGACGAGTCTGGGTTTGGCGGTTGCCAGGAGAACGGTACTTGTCTGACTGCATTGTGCCAAGTGTAAAGTTTGGTGGAGGGGGGATTATGGTGTGGGGTTGTTTTTCAGGAGCTGGGCTTGGCCCCTTAGTTCCAGTGAAAGGAACTCTGAATGCTTCAGCATACCAAGACATTTTGGACAATTCCATGCTCCCAACTTTGTGGGAACAGTTTGGAGCTGGCCCCTTCCTCTTCCAACATGACTGTGCACCAGTGCACAAAGCAAGGTCCATAAAGACATGGATGACAGAGTCTGGTGTGGATGAACTTGACTGGCCTGCACAGAGTCCTGACCTCAACCCGATAGAACACCTTTGGGATGAATTAGAGTGGAGACTGAGAGCCAGACCTTCTTGTCCAACATCAGTGTGTGACCTCACAAATGCGCTTCTGGAAGAATGGTCAAAAATGCCCATAAACACACTCCTAAACCTTGTGGACAGCCTTCCCAGAAGAGCTGAAGCTGTTATAGCTGTAAAGGGTGGAGTGACGTCATATTGAACCCTATGGATTAGGAATGGGATGTCACTTAAGTTCATATGCGAGTCAAGGCAGGTGAGCGAATACTTTTGGCAATATAGTGTTGTCTGCTACTGATGCTCTGTAAAGCCTTCGTAACGGCTCTAATCTGAGGTGCTGTTAATTGGTGATTTCTGAGGCTGGCAACTCTAAATGAACTACTCCTCTGCAGCAGAGGTAAGTTTTGGTCTTGATTTACTGGGCTGACCTTCATGTGAGCCAGTTTCATCATGGTGCTTGATGGGTTTTGCAAATGCACTTGACAATACCGTTCTTGCAAGAACTATTCCAGAACACCTGACCTTCGTGTCTTAAAATAACAACTGACTGTTTTTTGTTGTCGTTACATATGGATTACTTAAGTCCATGTGTGTTATTTCATAGTTTTGAAATCTCCAGTATTGTTCTAGAATGTAGAAAATAAATCCCTAAACAAAAAACATTGAATTAAAAGGTGTGTCCAAACTTTTGACTGGTAGTGTATATATATAAAATGATAAAATAATTTAAAAAATATTGAAACTTTGGGCCCAATTTGGACATTTCCACTTAGGGGTGTACTCACTTTTGTTGCCAGAGGTTTAGACATTAATGGCTGTGTGTTGAGTTATTTTGAGGGCACAGCAAATTTATACTGTTATACAGGCTGTACACTCACTACTTTACATTGTAGCAGAGTGTCATTTCTTCAGTGTTGTCACAAGAAAAGATATAATAAAATATTTACAAAAATGTGAGGGGTGTATTCACTTTTGTGAGATACTATATATATATATATATATATATATATATATATATATATATATATATATATATATATATATATATATACACTATATTGCCAAAAGTATTCGCTCACCCATCGAAATAATCAGAATCAGGTGTTCCAATCACTTCCATGGCCACAGGTGTATAAAATCAAGCACCTAGGCATGCAGACTGTTTTTACAAACATTTGTGAAAGAATGGGTCGCTCTCAGGAGCTCAGTGAATTCCAGCGTGGAACTGTGATAGGATGCCACCTATGCAACAAATCCAGTCATGAAATTTCCTCGCTCCTAAATATTCCACAGTCAACTGTCAGCTGTATTATAAGAACGTGAAAGTGTTTGGGAACGACAGCAACTCAGCCACGAAGTGGTAGGCCACGTACAGTCTTATGAAAAAGTTTAGGCACCCCTTGATAAATAACAGATTTTGGTGATTTTTTAATTGAAAAGATGTTAACACAGTCTCTCTTGGAAATGGAAAAAAATGCACAATATTTTCAGCAAACATTGATGCATAGTTACTTCTTATGCCATAAATTGAACAAAGATAAAAAATAAAAACATTATTATGGCACTGTGCAAAAGTTTGGGCACTCTAAGAGTTCCAGAGTCTCAGATTCTTTTTACAAGGTTTCAGACCTTAATCAGCTCGTTAGATCTGATGCATGGCAACAGCTGTCATTAGTAAATGCCAATTTCAAAGCTTTACAAATACTTTGACTCTTCAAACCTTGTGCACACACTTGCGGACACTCAACAACCATGGGTTCCTCTAAGCAGCTGTGTAAGACTCTGAAAATGAAAGTTATTGATGCCCACAATGCAGGAGAAGGCTACAAGAAGATAGCAAAGCGTTGTCAGCTTGCAGTTTCCACAGTGAGAAATGTAATTAAGAGATGGCAGTTCAGGGGAACTGTGGAGGTCAAGATGAGATCTGGAAGACCAAGAAAACTCTCGGAGAGAACTGCTCGTATGCTGGTCAGAAAGACAAATAAAAACCCCCATTTGACTGCAAAAAACCTGCAGGAAGATTTAGCAGACTCAGGAGTGGTGGTGCACCATTCCACTGTGCAGCGATGCTTGCACAGACAAGACCTTCATGGAAGAGTCAGCAGGAGAAAACCTTTCCTGCGTCCCCATCATAAAATCCAACGTCAGAAGTATGCAACAGAAGATCTACAGAAGCCTGATGCGTTTTGGAAACAAGTGCTGTGGACTGATGAAGTTAAAATAGAACTCTTTGGCCACAATCAGCAAAGGCATGTTTGGAGAAAAAAAGGAGCAGCATTTCATGAAAAGAACACCTTGCCAACTATTAAGCATAGGGGTGGATCTATCATGCTTTGGGGTTGTGTTGCAGCCAGTGGCACGGGAAACATTGCACGGGTGGAGGGAAGAATGGATTCCACTAAATACCAGCAAATTCTGGAAGCAAACATCATACCATCTGTAAAAAAGCTGAAGCTGAAAAGAGGATGGCTTCTACAACAGGACAATGATCCTAAACATACCTCGAAATCCACTATGGAATACCTAAAGAGACGCAAGCTGAAGGTTTTGGAATGGCCATCACAGTCCCCTGATTTAAACATCATTGAAAATTTGTGGGTAGATCTTAAAAGAGCTGTGCATGCAAGACGACCAAAGAATATTACAGAACTAGAAGCCTTTTGCAAGGAAGAATGGGAGAAAATCCCAAGTACAAGAATTGAAAGACTTTTAGCTGGCTATACAAAGCGTTTGCAAGCTGTGATATCTGCCAGAGGAGGTGTTACTAAGTACTGATTATGTAGGGTGCCCAAACTTTTGCACAGTGCCACAATAATGTTTTTATTTTTTTATCTTTGTTCATGGCATAAGAAGTAACTATGCATCAATGTTTGCTGAAAATATTGTGCATTTTTTCCATTTCCAAGAGAGACTGTGTTAACATCTTTTCAATTAAAAAATCACCAAAATCTGTTAATTATCAAGGGGTGCCTAAACTTTTACATAAGACTGTAAACTGATGGAGCGGGGTCAGCAGATGCTGAGGCGCATAGTGCGAAGAGGTCGCCAACTTTCTGCAGAGTCAATCGCTACAGACCTCCAAACTTCATGTGGCCTTCAGATTAGCTCAAGAACAGTGCGCAGAGAGCTTCATGGAATGGGTTTCCATGGCCGAGCAGCTGCATCCAAGCCATACATCACCAAGTGCAATGCAAAGCGTCGGATGCAGTGGTGTAAAGCACACCGCCACTGGACTCTAGAGCAGTGGAGACACGTTCTCTGGAGTGACGAATCGCGCTTCTCCATCTGGCAATCTGATGGACGAGTCTGGGTTTGGCGGTTGCCAGGAGAACGGTACTTGTCTGACTGCATTGTGCCAAGTGTAAAGTTTGGTGGAGGGGGGATTATGGTGTGGGGTTGTTTTTCAGGAGCTGGGCTTGGCCCCTTAGTTCCAGTGAAAGGAACTCTGAATGCTTCAGCATACCAAGACATTTTGGACTATTCCATGCTCCCAACTTTGTGGGAACACTTTGGAGCTGGCCCCTTCCTCTTCCAACATGACTGTGCACCAGTGCACAAAGCAAGGTCCATAAAGACATGGATGACAGAGAATGGTGTGGATGAACTTGACTGGCCTGCACAGAGTCCTGACCTCAACCCAATAGAACACCTTTGGGATGAATTAGAGCGGAGACTGAGAGCCAGGCCTTCTCGTGCAACATCAGTGTGTGACCTCACAAATGCGCTTCTGGAAGAATGGTCAAAATTTCCCATAAACACACTCCTAAACCTTGTGGACAGCCTTCCCAGAAGAGTTGAAGCTGTTATAGCTGCAAAGGGTGGACTGATGTCATATTGAACCCTATGGATTAGGAATGGGATGAACTTAAGTTCATATGCGAGTCAAGGCAGGTGAGCGAATACTTTTGGCAATATAGTGTATATATATATATATATATATATATATATATATATATATATATATATATATGTATATATATATATATGTATATGTATATGTATATATATATGTATATGTATATATATATGTACTACTTTTATCAACTGTGTTTACAATAAAAATTAAAAGTGAGACTATTATCTGAATAATAACATTGTTTTTTTCATTGACCCTTTTTTTATTGCTGTCCCGTTCAAGGGCTGTAAGGTATTTTATTCACACGGTGTGAAAGCGGCGCGGCGCAGACCGAAAGGTGTATGACATTAAAGTATCGCGAGAGCGGATGTAGTGCATATTCGAGCGCACACTCTCGCGGTATTTGGCGTGCGTGCGTGTGTGTGTGTGTGTGCGTGCAGAGAGGGTTTCAGTCAAAATCGCGTACAGTAAACGGCAACAGTGCTCAGCTAAAACGATCAACATTTACTTAATTCCTCTACACTCAAAATTCGGGATAAAACATTCGAGGCTAGATTAAAATCATTCGGGGCTCGAGCCCCTGGGTATAACTATCACTTAAAATGTTCATTTAAGGTTTTGTTTACTTTCTGTTTGCATCTTGTTATAACATTATACAAATATGTTGTGTTTGTTATGAAATGTACTTTAAATAACTTTAAAAGTAAATAAGTATTATAGTATCCAGTATTCTAAATCGTCTTGAGCAAATCATGAATGCAGAATCGATACTAAAATTTTCTGTTACACAATCTATTCAGATAAAGTCGACTCCCAGTGTTCACTTTTGCATCAGCTGAAAGAGATTGCTCAGAGTCACTTATTGTTGCCTGCAAAAATATTTTGATATTGGTGAATAGTCATTGTTTAAACTATTTACTGGGAAAAACAAACAAATCCAGTTGATACAGAAAACCAGCCCAGAATGTGTAGACATTATTCAGTGCAGCAAATGTTCTACAATGCCTAATATGTCCATATTGCTAAGATGAGCAAATTAACAGTTATACTACAACCCCTGGCAAAAAGGGTCCATATATGGATTCACCACTCTTGGAAGATGTTCATTCAGTTGTTTAATTGTGTAAAAAAAATGAAAAAAAAAAAACAATCACAGACATGCCACAAAACTATTTTCATTTAACATTCCAACCTTCTGGCTATGAAACACTTACAAAAATAAAAAAGAAAGAAAATTGTAGTCAATTGCAACTGTTTTTACAGATCAAACAGGGGAAATAAATATGGAATCACTCAATTCTGAGGAAAATATTATGGAATCACCATGTACTTTGCAGTTCTAAAACAAACACCTGTATCTGATTACATCTGCTAATTAGTCTGCAGTTAAAAAAGAGCTCAGAGAGCTGTTGAACCAAGCTGATTGACATAAATCATGGCTCCAACATTTGTCAGTTGAAACAAAGGAGAGGATTATAAAACTTCTTGAAGAAGGTAAATCTTCACGGAATGTTGCAAAAGATGTTGGTTGTTCCCAGCCAGCTGTTTCTAAAATCTGGACCAAGTACAAATCAAATGGGAAGGTTGTAAAAGGGAAGGGTAGACCAAGGAAAGTTGAGTCAATGTCTGTGACCGAACTGTATGAAATTGCCTAAAAGAAATGGGATTTACATACAGAAAAGCCAAATGAAAACCATCATTTACATCTTAACAGAAAAAAAACAAGGTTTCAGTGGGCTAAAGAAAAGCAATCATGAACTGTGGATGACTGGATGAGAGTGATATTCAGTGATGAATCACGAAGCTGCATTGGGCAAGGTGATGATGCTGGAACTTTTTTTTGGTGCCGTTCCAATGAAATTTATAAAGACAACTGCCTGAAGAAAACATGCAAATTTCCACAATCATTAATAATATGGGGTTGTATGTCAGGTAAAGGTATGGGAGAGATGACAGTCATTACATCCTCAATAAATGCAGAAGTTTATATTGAGATTTGGACACTTTTCTTATTCCATCAATTGAAAGGATGTTTGGTGATGATGGCATCATTTTTCAGGATGATAATGCATCGTGCCATAGGGCAAAAGCTGTGAAAACCTTCCTTCAAGAAAGACATATAATGTCAATGGCATGGCCTGCAAATAGTCCAGACCTCTATCCAATTGAAAATCTATGGTGGAAATGAAAGAAAATGGTCCACGAAAAGGCTCCAACCTGCAAAGCTGATCTGGCAACTGCAATAAGAGAAAGTTGGAGCCGGATTGATGAAGAATACTGTTTGTCGATAGTTAAATCCATGCCTCAGAGAATTCAAGCTGTTATAAAAGCCAGAGGTGGTGCAACAAAGTACTAGTGGTGTTTTTGTTTGGTGATTCCATAATATTTTCCTCAGAATTGAGTGATTCCATATTTTTTTCCTCTGTTTAATCTGTAAAAACAGTTGTAATTGACTACAATTTTCATTCTTTTTTATTTTTGTAAGTGTTTCATAAAGCCAGAAGGTTGGAATGTTAAATGAAAATAGTTTTGTAGCATGTCTGTGATTGTTTTTTTTTTCTACACAATTAAACAATTGAATGAACTTCTTCCAAGAGTGGTGATTCCATACTTTTTGCCAGGGGTTGTATACAGTTTCTAGGGACTCAGTGTGTCTATGGAGAGGACAGTATACCAGTTCCCAAATAATTGTAAGAAAAAAAATATTAGACAAGATTTCCTAGGAGGGACTTCTTAGTTTGAATATCTACCAAGAATAGCCTACAGTTTCATTGAACTGTTTTTTAAGCATTTGAGGTGTTTTGTTTGTTTGTTTGTTTGTTTGTTTTAGTTTAAATAAATCTTTTGGAACTCTATTTGTGGTGTTCTGCATGTGAGTCTATCAACCAAAATAGACTAGTGGTATATCATTGGGCTACCACTCTGGAAACTCTGGCTCAGACAGACAGCTTTAGCAGAAAGCATTTTCCAATTTCTTGTTGTGAAAAATACATAAAATGTATGATAGACTGACTTGCAGAACACCACAAGGAAGCAGATAGACTGCTTATAAGAAAAAAAAAACATTTTTAACTGAAACACCACCATTTATGTTTGCTCAGATCATAGCCTGGGTTAAATGTAGAGCAGCATGAGACTCTTGAAACACTTTATGACAATGGTTGTCAGTGCAACAGGACAGTAGTCATTTGGGCAGGACACTGGAGACTTCGGCATGGGGATAATGGTGGTGGCCACTGTTGTAGAAGTGGCTGTGGATTCACTTGGTTGTAATCTCAATAGCTAGAAACAAGTACCTCGTTCTTAGACCATTCAATGTATGATAAATACATAAGCCTTACCACACAAGAGTTGCATTTCTGTCAGCACAAATCAAGGTGAGCCCATTTAGCTGAATGGTGGCATCTGGAGCTTGTCATATCTCCAAGAAAATGCAGTACCCTGTAAACTCACACTATATTGTCTGCTGGAATCAAATGTAGTTCAATTTATTGTCTACAAATGGAAAACAGCAGCATTTTGGATCTGAAGCAGCTGGTGTGTGGTATTTATGTGCCACCATCTTGGAGCTATTCCATCTATTTATGCAACATTTTGTGCTTTAGGGAGTTCATGTACTTTATTCTGAGCAATATACCATTCATATTTTGTGGCAAGCAGCACATGTTTTGCTTGCTGTACCTATTGTTCTCTTAACTTCTCTGCATGGGTGTGAACTGAAATAACCTGTACTTATGGTTCAGTCACACCCATTTAATTACCTAACAATTCTAATTCTCACTGTTTTCTTCATGAAGTATATTCCTGTTTTTTCTTTCTTACTCATCCTACACCTTATTTGTTCATTCTTACATTCTGTTTCAGTGGTCACTTCAAGTTGTTTAGTCTGTTAAACATCTATAAACAGCATCCCATAACTCTTATGTTATGATGGTTAACTTTATCTTTTATTTCCATTATATAATCACATGTGCAAAATGTATAGATTAAAATACCTTTAATGTATCTTAAAAAGCCTTATGTTAAAGTTTTTCATTCATAGACATTAGTTTTCATAGTTTTTACTGATAAATATTGCCAAATAAGGGTCTCCATATGCTCTCTTGATTATTCTGTTCTACTTTGACAAATTTCATTGTGTCTACTCAAGTTTATCTTAAGACATCAATCTCCAATATTCCCCTGGCTAAACCATTTGAACTGAACATTATCAACACTTAATAAAAGGGGTAAATTGTGATTAAGTTTGGATAACTGACCATAAACAAACAGTACAAAATGTAGTATGAAGTGTACACAGCCAATTTTAATTTAATATTTATTCCAACTATTAATCACACTCACCTACTTCTCACGAATCAAAGTAATGTGGTAACAGTGATGTGCCTTCTTCTGTTCACTACCCTTCCCCTAAACCAAAGAGATGGAAGGTGAGTTTGGTGTCATTTCTTGCTATGTAAATTGGATATTCAATTTTCTATTTAAACATTTTACTGTATTGTCTCTTTACCCACTCATCTGATCATTAGAAATTAGGGTTGCAAAATTTCGGGAATTTTCAAGGCTGGAAACTTTCCATGGGAATAACAGGGCAGGGGCATAATTTCCACTGGGGACGGGGGGACAGTCAGCAATGAAACACAAAAAGCGGGAACAGATGGCTTTAATGTCATCATGGATGAAAAGAAAGGAGATACACTGTTGTTGCTAGGTAGACTTCAGACTGTTAGCTAAATATTTAATGTAGATTCGAACTTTCTGTGTACCATGAAAACGAGTTCACTTTAAACCACACATTTTCTGTCAGCAATGCAGGGACAAGCAGACTCTGGATGCTAGTTTAATGTTTGACTCTATATGACCATAACTAATAATAGTTCTTTCGTCTACCTTTTGCTAGCCAGTTTTCTGTTATCATACAAAAGTACAGTACTGATAACATGTTTGGACACATTATTATTTATAATTTTTGAAAGAGGTCTCTTATGTTCATTAAGCCTGCATTTATTTGACCAAAAATACATATCAAAACAATAATATTGTTAAATATTATTATAATTTAAAATAACGATTTTCTGTTTTAATATACTTTAAAATATAATGTATTTTTGTAATGCAAAGCAGAATTTTCATCAGCCAATAGTCTTCAGTGTTGCATTATCCTTCAGAAGTCATTCTATGAAATCATTCTATAAAAAATGTTCTTTATTTATTGTCAAGTTCGAAACAGGTGTGCTGCTTAATTAAAAAAACAAAACATTCATTATTCATTTAATTCATTTGTTATTCATTTCAGGATTCTTTGATGAATAAAAAGTAAAAAAAAAAAAAAAAAAAGTCAGTAAGTTTTTGAAAGAAATTGATACTTTCATTTTATATTGTTAGAAAACACTTCTGTTTTAAATAAATTCTGTTCTTTTACATTTTTTATTCATCAACGAATTCTTAAAAAAGGATCATAGCTTCCAAAAAATATTACGCGGCAAATGTTTCCAACATTGATAATAAATATCATATTAAAATGATTTCTGAAGGATTATGTTACATTGAAAACTGGAGTAATGGCTGAAAAAAGAAAACCATTATTTTAAATTGTAATAATATTTCACAATACTACTGTTTTTTAATGCATTTGTTACTAAATAAATGCAGGCTTGAATGATGAGCATAAGAGACTTCTTTCAAAAACATTAAAAATTGTAATGTGTCCAAACTTTTGACTGGTACTGTATATACTAAGTTATAGTTTGTTTTAGCAAGCATGCTGATTGAGAAGTATTTATTCAATTATCCTATTTCTAATTCAATTGTAAAATGTTTACCATTCCAGCATATTCCAATAGTTTAGCCATATCTGTGCATTGCATAAGTGTTTTTATAATCTTTTTTTCTAATTTTATTCTGCAGAACAATGTGAAAGGAAAGGCTGTGTACAGTTGCATGTACTGTGCAAGGACCTATGTTAAGAATGCCATAAAAATGCAGCAACATATAGCCAAATGCCCAAAGTTTTTGCAGAGCTCAAAACCAGCAACCCCAGACAAGAGTTCAACTGCTTCCATTTGATGTACAAATTATTCTGATTCAGACACCCTCTCATCAGCTCCTTGTCACTCTGGAATCAGAGGATTTATTGTTCATCAATGGATGAACGTAGCCAGAGAAATGCTGATGAATGTTTTACTTGAGCAATGTATGCAACTGGCACACCTATGATGCTCACAGCCAATGTTTATTGGAAGAGATTCCTGAATGTTCTTTGCCCTGCATACACACCTCCCACCAGTTCAATAGAATGCAAGCAAAGGTCAAGCAAACCATTGACAAAGCAGACTGCATTTCCATCATCTCTGATGGGTGGTCGAATGTCCGGGGACAAGGAATTATCAACTACATTTTCACCACTTCTCAACCAGTATTCTATAAGAGCACAGACACAAAGGACAATAGACATACAGACATCTATATTGCTGATGATCTGAAAGCAGTCATCAATGACTTTGGACCTAAGAAGGTTTTTGCACTTGTAACTGACAATGCTGCAAACATGAAGGCATGGAGGAGACCTACCCTCACGTAACAACAATTGATTCTGCTGTCCATGCTCTTAATTTTCTCCTTAAGGAGTGAAATATGTGAAGGGCAAACAAGTAGCTTCAGCAATCTACCTCTCCAAGCAAAAAGAAAAAAACAAGAACACCACACTGTAGCTCCCAGGCAACACTCAATGGGGTGGTGTTGTCATCATGTACGACAGTCTGCTAGAGGGGAAGGAGTCTTAGCAAGAGATGGCCATGTCCCAGACTGCAGCCATTGAAAGTGTCATCAAGAGAATCCTGTTGAATGATGTGTTCTGGGAAAGAGTGATTAGCAGCCTGACAAATACTCCAACCAATAGCAGCAGCTATTGACAAGATAGAAGGTGATATTTCCATCTTGTCAGATGTTAAATGTCTGTTTGCTGAGCTCAAAGAAGAAATACAAACTGTCCTGCCCACCTCCCTGCTGCTGCAAGCAAAGGATACTGCAGTGGTCAAATCATTGGAGAAGCGCCAAGAGTTCTGGCGCCAAAGGTCTGCAACAGGCTCATGTTTGCCATCTGGGCAAACCAACAGCTCTTTGAGCCTGACATAGAGCCATCCTCGACAAGGCTGGACAGTGACACCGAAGATGAAGTCGAGTCAGATGTCGAAGAAGCAGAGATGGAAAATGTTTATAATGTCCAGGAAAAAGCGATTGAGACCTGAATAGATTAAGAGGAAAAATGCAGAAAATTTAAGAAGCTTGAGAGAAAATGCTTTCATTTGAAATTTGAATGGGACTTTTTTGGAAGGGAAAGGGTGGGGGATGCTTTTGATTTACAGCAAACATAAAGAAATATGTTTGTTTTATTTTTTTTTACCTTCAACATTTATTCTTTTGTTTTCAATGAAAGAATTAATTAAAGTTCTACTTACAATTAAATTAAAGTCAAAATTTTTCTTTTATGCATTACTTTATGACTTACATGTCAGCTTATGACCAAACACAATGTTTATATTTATGTTTTTATATACAGTTTATATAAATTTCCCCAAATTTCTAATTAATTTAAATAAAAATTCTCATAAATTCCCATAAATTCCTGTTAAGTTCCCGACTTGGAATATTTCCAGAATTAAGATGAAGTTCCCATGGAAATCTGCTGGAAATTTTCTGCTCCTTTTCTACCCTATTAGAAATATAATGGAGCCAAGCAGAATAAACTTTCGAAATTAAGTCAGAATTTAACTGCAGTGATCATTTATGTGCCCTGTATTTGCATTCTCATTTATGAAGTAACCATAAAATACTTCTCCAGAATTATTTCTTGGGTAACAATGACCAAGTGTACTGCCCTTTTTTATACATTCTTTTTCTAACTTTCCTACTTAGAAACATGAAACATACAAATAAAATGTAAAATTTTATTTTAGATTAATTGGGTTCATTTGGCAGTGCAAATACTGAAGCTAGCTTGATTAATACTAAGCTAATGCTAACTTGATGGTTATTGCTAATTGCTGTACTTAACACATTTGTGCCATTTGGCAGACACCCATTTCCAGAGCAACTTACAGATGTTCTTTAAAATCTCTGTCAACAAATAGGTCCTGATTTTGTTCAATACCTCATGAATTAAGAATACCATCAGTCTAAAAACTATATTGGGGAGGTAATATATCTTGAAAAGCAGACAGCACATTTTTCCAGTCAGGGTGTCCATTCTGACCCCTGTGTAACACCCAAGGTACCAACAATGTGAGCATCAGAACTGGACCACGGAGCAATGGAAGAAGGTGACCTGGTCTGATGCCTCACATTTTCTTTTAAATCACGAGGATGACCTGGTGCATGTGCGTCGCTTACCTGGGGGACACATGTTACCAGAATGCACTATGGGAAAAAGGCAAGCCAGCGGAGGTAATGTTATGCTTTGGGCAATGTTCTGCTGGGAAACCTTGGGTCCTGCCATCCATGTGGTTGTTACTTTGACACGTACCACCTACCTAAGCATTGTTGCAGTCCATATACACTCGTTCATGGAAACGGTATTCCCTGATGGCTGTAGCCTTTTTCAGCAGGATATTGTGCCATGCCACAAAGCAAAAAATGGTTCAGGAATGGTTTGATGAGCACAACAACGAGTTTGAGGTGTTGACTTGGCCTCCAAATTTCCCAGATCTAAATCCAATCGAGTATCTGTGGGATGTTCTGAACAAACAAGTCCAATACATGGAGGCCCCACCTCGCAACTTAAAGGACCTAAAGGATGTGCTGCTAACATCTTGGTGCCAGGTACCACAGCACACCTTCAGATGTAGTGGTGTAGTACGGGTAGTGATAAGTGCTTTGTGATAAGAAGGTGCTAGGGTGTTTTTAAACATGCATCAGTTTTAGTAGGGATATTCCAAAATTACAAGCAGAAACAAGGAGGAACTCACTCCAGCGCTGTTGTTCTCAACTACAATAGGAACGTAAGTACCTGGCGATTTCCTGATTCAGACGTTCAGTCTGTCCATTGGACTGCGGGTGGTACCCGGAAATGAGGCTCACGTTGACTTCTGCAAGGTGGGTGCAGAAGGCCCTCCAGACTCTTGACGTGAACTGCGGCTCCCAGTCAGACACAATGTCTTCAGGAAGGCCGTAGGTGCAGAAGACAAACAGCATCATCACCATCTCCATGGCTGTGGGTAGGCCCTTGAGGGGCACCAGTTGACATGCTTTTGAGAATCTGTCAATGGCCACTAAGATCGTGTTATACCCCACAGAGCTGGGGAGGTTGGTAACAAAGTCTACTGCCATGTGAGACCAGGGTCGCTTAGGGATGGGCAAAGGATCCAACAGGCCCATGGGGAGCTGGCTGCTGGTCCAAGACTGGGCACAGGTACTGCAGGATCCTATGTATTCCTCCACATCCTGGGCCAGTGAGGGCCAGAACCGGGTGCTGATCAGGGTCGTGGTGCGCCGAATACCTGGGAGAAGCTGGGCATCCTATCCACCCATCGCATAACTCTAGGATGAAGTTTGGAGGGAGGACAAGCTGGTGGTGGGGGTTCATTGGCCTGAGCCCGTTGAATTTCCTCCACGATGTCCCATCTGATGGGGGGGGGGCAGTATAGGTTCTGGACAGCTGGGCGTGCTCACTGGGCCATGCTGATTGAATTTCCTCCACGATGTCCCATCTGATAGGGGTGGGGCAGTATAGGTTCTGGACAGCTGGGCGTGCTCACTGGGTCATGCCGATGGGTAGAATTTCCTCCACGATGTCCCATCAGATGGGGGGACAGTATAGGTTCTGGACAGCTGGGCGTGCTCAATGGGTCATGCCGATGGGATGCACATTATTGCACCTTGCACATTATTGCACGCTATTCTAATGCTTCCTTGATGGAAAGGAGCTCTCAATTCCCGATGGCATAGTTGGCCTCTGCTGGGGTTAGCTTACAGCAGGGTAGTCTCAATCTTAGGTTCTGTTTGGATAACCTTTTGACCCACCTTGTCACCTGGGCCAGGGGCATTGCTGTGGACTGGGTTCATGGACTACAGTTTTCCTTGCATCACCCCTTTATTCTGGACTACATCTCCCGCTCACCCCTGGGGCTTTCCCTCAGTTAAGATGGAGGTGCTTCAGGAGTCGAGCCATAGAGGGGGGATTATGTTAGGAACCACTGGGACAGTTCCCTGCCAGACCACTGGAGGGGGTGCTGCCAGGAGAATCTTTGGAGCCTGCTTTGTTGTATGTATGTCCCATGTACTTTGTGCCATGCCCCTCCTATTGTTCTGCCTTTCCGCTTGCCACCTGTCATTTACCTTGATGTTCTGACTTTCTGTGCCTGTCGGTGTCAGTGTCAGTCAGCTGTCGGTGTCGGTGTCAGTCATTTGTTTGTTTGTTTGTTGTTTGATGTTGTTTGTTTGCTGTCATTTAGTTTGTATTTTTAGGTTGCGTCATGACTTATCTTTGTCTTGTCTTACCCCTGTGAATAAAGCAGGGCTTGTTTGATCCTGTGTATGGGTCTGATTTCCATAACATGCGGACACACATGGTTCCCATCCACATGGTGCGGGGGACCCAGATGTTACAATACCTAAGATAAGCCAACTTTGAACGAGTATTTAAACTGCTTATCTAAAGTTTGTTGTTAAAGCTTGTGATATTCTGCGTCTGTGTTTTGTGTTGTGTGAAAATGCTGATCTGACCTTGGTGACCTTGCAGGAAGGAAGGAATCTGGTCCTAGTCAGAATAATGCCAGGTCCTTTATTTACCTATGTTAATGAAGAAAATATTTGTATTTGCTTCATATCAACACCAAATAAAAAATTCATACTTTAGTATAAACTTTTTTAGTGTTTATTCAAATCACATTGGCATGTTCCGATCTTTTCATCATTCAAACTATGATAGCCAGTTCTTTGCTAAATATTGTTGGTTTTATTATGCATTGCTAAAAAGTAGAAAATCAGTAACACCATCAAAGTGGATATTTTTTGCAGAACACACTCATAGCATACATTCTACAACATAAATCAAATATTGTTTGGAAAGTAACATTGTTGCAGAAGTTCCCACAAATGTGTGATATTTGTGGAAACTAATATTATCAGTACATTTTAACTTGTGGGTTATTTTGCTTTCACCTTTCTGTTCAGGTTATCCCAAACCAACATGAGAGGGAGTAGGTCTGTACTGAGCTGGCCATTCCATAGAGTTCTTAATTAATTAATTAATGCTTAATTATGAGCTTGATACCATTCATACTCTGTGGTAAGTAGCAAGTGGTTTTCTTGCTGTGCCCATTGTTCTCTTAACCTCACTGTATGGGTGTGAACTGAAATAACCTGTCCTTTTGTGTCACACCTGTTCAAATTCCTTTAACATTTTAAGTCTCTATTTCCTCCATGGTTTATATGCCTGTTTTTTCTTTTTGAATCTTTTTACAACTGATCTGTTTTCTTTACAGATGATCTTTACAGATACTGTTTCAGAGTTCAACATTTCAAGCTGTTCAGTCTAATAAACATAAACAAATATCATAAACAATCAAAAACTCATTCTCACATTATATTTCACTATATAATTTATTTCCTTTATATAGTCAAATGTGCAAAATGTAACTTGAAAGAACTTTTATGAGTTCTAACTTCTAAAGTTTTATGTTGACATTTTTCATTCATAAACACTACAATTGTCACTAAATTTGACTGATATATTTACCACTATTTGAGTTTTCAGATTTAATGCTCTCTAAATTAGCTTCTGCTATGGTTATTTTCACTGTCTCTGCTCAAATTTGTCCTGACATGCATTTGCCTTCTAATACTATTTAAAAGTAATATTATCAACACCTTTTAGCACAGGCAAATAAGAGGTAAGTGGTGATTTAGCTTATGAAAAAATGTTGATAAATAGACAAGTATGTTGTAAATCTAAACAGTATCACAAAGTGTACAAAGATGATTTTAAATCAATATCTCTTCAACCAATTAATCGTACTCACCTGCTTCTCTTAAGCCAATAGTGATGTGGTGACAATGATTTACCTTCTTCTGTTCACCTTTCTGCAACTAAGCTGAAGGGAGGGAGGAAGATCCAAAATAGAATGTTGCCATTCACCTCAAACCTGAATGGTGAGTTTGGTGTGTCATTTCCAGCAAAACATATTAGATAATTAATTTTCTTCTTTCTAAGTAAGAATTCATTAGAATTAACTGATCATTAGAATTAACTGATCATTAGAAGATACATGGGAACAGTGATAAAAAATATGAACTTTGATCATTTTGATCAAAGCGCAGTGTGCTCTCTGCATTGTGCTTCTCTGGCGCTGAAAATGCAGTTCCACAAGTCTCAGGGCTCTACAAGCAATGGTTTTTCAGACAAACGCATGTGTGCAGCTGAATGGGGCAGTTTTCTTTCACTTTTTCCACATGTTTGGGGTCAACTATGATATGAAATGTGATTGGTTACATTAAAATGTCAAAATTCATAAGAAACATTGGAAAGAGATAAAAAAATATGAATTTTGATATGAAATATGATTTTTTACATTAAACTGCAAAAAATTCATTAGAAACATGGAAACAGTGATATTCCATGAAAATTCACTTAACAAAGTCAACTTTCATCATTTTTCATCAAACAGGCTTGTTTCCTGTCACAGCGCAGTGTGCTCTCTGCATTGTGCTTCTCTGGTGCTGAAAATGCGATTCAGCAAGTCTCAGCGCGCAACGAGCAAGGGATAGCGTTTTTTCTGTGTAGTGGAACAACATGCTGTGCACACAGAAAATTTGTGGAATGCTGAAAGACAAAAAGGGAAATAAGAAAGAACAGAAATGAAACACCGTCTCACTATGGTTCAATTATTTGAGGCTCAATGAGATTTTTACAGGGGGAGGGGCCGTGGCAAGGGTAGAGGTTGAGGACGGGGCAAGCCTGGATTGTAGAGTGGATGTTTCCTGTGTGGAAAAACAGACCACTGGATACAAGACTGTCTGAAGAGACATTGCGGGGGAGAAGCAAACACCGAAGCATGAGGTTTGGTTGGGTCAGGGACGGGTGAGCAGCCAAGGAAGGGTAAGGTCTGATCTTTTTGTGCAATGCGATGAAGAAAAGCTTAAGCTAACTGTTCCATTTCCACCTGTCACTAAACCAATGTCTAGCAAAGTATCAGAGGTTGCTATTTCACCCTTGAATGAAACTTATGCTAAATATCATGAACCGGAATTTAAGAAAATGCCTGTGATTACATTACTTGTTGAGTAAATACCGATACAGTTTCTAGTTGACTCTGTGGGCATTTTGTGATACGATTGTGTGAATTTTCTATTTCACCTAGAATGAGCAATCACTCTCTGTGTACTATAGGAGCATCGGGGATGTCAGTAATTGAGACATTCTCTGTGCCCTTAAAATGTGTGATAGGCAATTTGAATTCTCTTTTTTGAGTTTTGCCCAATAAATCTGTTGGGCCAAGATTTGATGTGCAAACTAAATTTAAATTTGATCAGCACATCACTACGCCATAGGATAGAATGGGGAGATAACTCCTGCTTTGTAAAATATGATAACATACCCCTGCTCTATGTGTATAAATGGAAACTGAGTAATTCCTTTCTCACTGATGTCACACACTCTCTAGTACAGAAAGCAAAAACTCTCACCTCCTTTTCTCACACAGACTACATGATACCGAAAGCACTACACTGTACTGCGCACATACACAGACACAAACCACATAACAGTTATGAGAAAGAATGGTACAGGAAGTTAGATAGGCCAGACATATTGATATTGAAGCATGTGATATGGAAAGAACACAGATGTGTTGTAGAGGTAGATTTATCTCAGGTTTCAGTTCGAGCTGGTCATCCACACCCATTCCAAATGAGTCATGGATCTCCACATCTCTCTCTAGCCAAATCCATCAATGACGAGTGGGAATCTTTGGGAGAATGGATGTTACAGGCTACTCAAAGTCATGACTAGGAACCAACTGAGCAGCCAGCTGTTCTTTACAGCCCAAAATTAAATGCATATAGCACAGCACTAAATTGGCTGGCTAGAGCTGAGACAGGTGGGATGATGATGGGACAGATCCCAACCCATGGTACAAAACCAATTTGGCCCTACCCAAATTGGAATCTTCAGATGTACGACTACGAAAAGTGCCCAAGGAATTGTGGGCGAGTGGAAAATATGATGTAGGTCTGATTGAAAATTGCCCTCCAGTGATCATTACACCAAAATCAGATTATAGGCCAAAGAGGGCTCAATATCCCCTAAAACCAGAAGCTATAGCAGGAATAACACCGGTGTTTAATTCTCTATTAATATCTGGAGTTATTGTGCCATGAGAGACGTCTCCTGTGCAAACACCACTCTTCCCAGTAAGGAAAATAAGAGCTCCAGAGGAGCCGGATGAGTGGAGATTCGTACAAGATTTGAAAGTGATCAATGATGCTGTGATCCAACGAGCACCTAATGTTCCCAACCTATACACTATCTTGTCCCAAATTCCAGTTGACAGTGCATGGTTTTCTGTTGTCCAAATAGCTAATGCATTCTTTATCATACCAGTAGATCCAGATCAATTTTGGTTTGCGTTTTCCTTCAATGGAAAAGCCTATACTTTCACACGCTTATGTCAGGGCTATTGTGAGTCACCTACAATCTATAATGAAGAATTAAAGAACAGTTTAGATACACTGCAGCTAACTCAGAAATCTGTGTTGCTTCAGTATGTAGATGACATTCTTTTGGCCGCACAGACTAAAGAGCGGTGTGAAAAAGACACCATTAAATTGCTCTGTCACCTCGCTAAAGAAGGACATATAGCAAGCCTATCAAAACTGCAATTTGTACAACAAGAAGTGAAGTTCCTAGGACATTTAATTTCTGCAGAAGGTAAAAGACTCGAGTTGAGTAGAGTGGAAGCAATACAGAAAATTCCCAAACTGGTTACTAAAAAACAGTTAATGTCATCTTTGGGTATGTGTTCATACTGTAGGATGTTCATACCCAATTATGCTGTGTTAGAGGCACCACTGAGTGCTATTGCAGTGATGAAGTGAAGTGATGTGGACTGAGACTGCAAATGCTGTGTTTCAACGACTGAAACAGACATTACAGACCACACCCACATTGGGCATTCCTGACTCTATGAGAGCATTTACACAGACTGTGGACGAAAAAGGGGGGTGCATGACATCTGTTTTACTTCAAGAGCATGGGGTAGGCTGCGACCAGTGGCTTACTTCTCGGCAAAGCTAGATCCGGTAGCAGCAGGACTTCCTATGTGTCTTAGAGCAGTGGCTGCAGCAGAGAAAGCTGTCAGTGCCTCACGAGACATCCTAGGCTACAGCAAATTAACATTGTTGTACGACATGCAGTGTCACAACTGCTTTTAGAACAAAAGACAGCACACATGACGGCCACTCGATGGTTGAGATATAACACTGTACTCTTAGAAATGCTGAACGTCACAGTTAAATGATGCACAGTTCTTAACCCTGCCACTCTTCTTCCCACAGAGCAGGATGGAGAGCCTCATGATTGTGTGAGTGTGATTAATGAAATTTGTAGTCCAAGACCTGATTTACAGGAGATACCACTGATCAACCCTGATCTGGAACTATTTGTGGACAGATCAGCATCCAGGGACTCAGAAACAGGTCAAAAATGCATAGGGTTTGCAGTAGTGACTCAGAATGAAATTCTACTTTCATGTAAACTTCTGTCTCATTACTCAGCACAGGCGGCGGAACTCACCACCCTCATAGAGGCCTGCAAATTGGCAGAGGGTAAGACTGTGAATATTTACACTGATAGCAGGTAAGCCTTTGGCATCATGCATGATTTTAGAACATTATGGAAGCATAGGGGGTTTTTGACCTCCTCAGGCAAGCTTATTGCGCACCATGACCTGATGGCTGACCTTCTGGACACAATCCTACTTCCAAAACCTATTGCAGTATGTAAATGTGAAGCACATACGTGTTGTAATGATCCTATTTCCACAGGTAATGCCAAAGCTGATGCAGCGGCAAAAGCAGCAGCAAAACAACCTGAACGAAATACAATTATCATTACTATACTGTCTGCTCCTACTCTAAATCTCACTGAATTACAGGGTATGGGTGACCGTGAGGAGAAACAATACTGGAGGCAGTTGGGATGTGTCCAAAAACAAGGTGTTTGGTATGGACCCACAGGAAAACAGTGTTTACCGAAGAAACTGTTTCCTTTTTATGCTAAATTGACACATGGTAAAGACCATGTGTCAAAAGGAGGGATGGTAACAGAAATAAGGAAACAATAAGGAAACACTGGCATGTTACAGGCTTTACTAACTACTCCCAAAACTTTTGTGAACGCTGTGTCATATGTGCAACAAGCAACATTGGGAGAGGCATTTCGATTACTCAGAGCACACATCCACCACCACAAAGGCCATTTGAACACTTACAAATGGACTTTATTGAGTTAACACCAAGCGAGGGTAAGAAGTATTGTCTGGTTATAGTAGATATTTTCTCTAAATGGGTAGAGGCTTTTCCTACATCTAAGCAGGATGCTAGTGCAGTAGCAAAAGCACTACTCACAGAAATTATTCCACGGTGGGGAATTCCTGAGAGAATTGGTAGTGATAATGGTACCCCATTCGTGAATCAGGCATTACAGAAAGGCAGTGAATACTTAGGATTCATCCTGAAACAGCACTGTGTCTATCACCCAGCTAGTGGTGGAGCAGTAGAAAGGGAGAATGGCACATTAAAAAATAAATTGGCAAAATGCTGCACTGAGACAGGTTTGTCATGGGTCAAAGCCCTCCCAATAGTGTTGATGTACATGCGAGCACAAGCAAGAGGGAGAGCTAACCTGAGTCCATTTGAAATTCTTTTTGGCAGGCCATTAACCACAGGAGTGGGTTTTCCAGGAAGCCAGAGACACAGTATCGGCGAATGTGAAGATCAAATGTTGAACTATTGCATAAATTTGTCTTCTGTGTTATGTGATATTCACAGGCAGGTGAAGGACGCCCTTCCTAAACCACATGCAGACACCCTGCACCACCTGAAGCCTGGCGAGTGGATTGTGGTGAAAGACTTCAGGAGGAAGAATTGGAAGGCCAAGTGTTGGCTGGAACCATTCCAGATTCCACTGACTACACCCACCACTGTGAAGATAGCCGAGAGAGCAACGTGGATACACACCAGTCACTGTAAGCGGGTACCAGTGCCGGATCAGGAACTAGGGGGAGAGTAAAGATTCACCGTAACCACCCCGTATGGTAGAATTGTTGGTTTCTAGATGAAATCTAGAAAAAATCTCTAACACCCGCACTTGGAAAGACAACCCTAATGGATAGTGTTCTAGAGCCTCAGCAAAGTGGACGAGTACGTAAGGGCAGTGCCTGCACTCTGAGCACCAATATACACTATATTGTCAAAAGTATTCGCTCACCCATCCAAATAATCAGAATCAGGTGTTCCAATCACTTCCATGGCCACAGGTGTATAAAATCAAGCACCTAGGCATGCAGACTGTTTTTACAAACATTTGTGAAAGAATGGGTCGCTCTCAGGAGCTCAGTGAATTCCAGCGTGCAACTGTGATAGGATGCCACCTGTGCAACAAATCCAGTCGTGAAATTTCCTCGCTCCTAAATATTCCACAGTCAACTGTCAGCTGTATTATAAGAACGTGGAAGTGTTTGGGAACAACAGCAACTCAGCCACGAAGTGGTAGGCCACGTAAACTGACAGAGCGGGGTCAGCGGATGCTGAGGCGCATAGTGCGAAGAGGTCGCCAACTTTCTGCAGAGTCAATCGCTACAGACCTCCAAACTTCATGTGGCCTTCAGATTAGCTCAAGAACAGTGCGCAGAGAGCTTCATGGAATGGGTTTCCATGGCCGAGCAGCTGCATCCAAGCCATACATCACCAAGTGCAATGCAAAGCGTCAGATGCAATGGTGTAAAGTACGCCACCACTGGACTCTAGAGCAGTGGAGACGCGTTCTCTGGAGTGACGAATCGCGCTTCTCCATCTGGCAATCTGATGGACGAGTCTGGGTTTGGCGGTTGCCAGGAGAACGGTACTTGTCTGACTGCATTGTGCCAAGTGTAAAGTTTGGTGGAGGGGGGATTATGGTGTGGGGTTGTTTTTCAGGAGCTGGGCTTGGCCCCTTAGTTCCAGTGAAAGGAACTCTGAATGCTTCAGCATACCAAGACATTTTGGACAATTCCATGCTCCCAACTTTGTGGGAACACTTTGGAGCTGGCCCCTTCCTCTTCCAACATGACTGTGCACCAGTGCACAAAGCAAGGTCCATAAAGACATGGATGACAGAGAATGGTGTGGATGAACTTGACTGGCCTGCACAGAGTCCTGACCTCAACCCGATAGAACACCTTTGGGATGAATTAGAGCGGAGACTGAGAGCCAGGCCTTCTCGTGCAACATCAGTGTGTGACCTCACAAATGCGCTTCTGGAAGAATGGTCAAAAATTCCCATAAACACACTCCTAAACCTTGTGGACAGCCTTCCCAGAAGAGTTGAAGCTGTTATAGCTGCAAAGGGTGGACCGACGTCATATTGAACCCTATGGATTAGGAATGGGATGTCACTTAAGTTCATATGCGAGTCAAGGCAGGTGAGCGAATACTTTTGGCAATATAGTGTATGTCAAGAAAGGTGAAGGTTCACTTAAAGTTTGGTGTTGTTCATAGGAATCATCTGAGAGACATTCTAAAAATCCTGCTACTGAGACAAGAAAAGGTGAACCTCGAAAAGACATCACTCCTGTGCACACTGTTTGGACACCCCAAGTGGTGTAGCTTGTGTAAACCCATTTCCTCTAGAAAAGACAAGAGTGCACCTCTACTGAAGTGAGAAAATCAAATAGTAGGTAGGACAATACCTGCAAAGCAAAGATGAAAGGGTTGACGTTATCCCTTACATTAGCACTATGGCTTTGCATAGAATGGACCAAACCAGAGACTAACATAAGGAAGGAACTGTTAGCTGTATGTTAGTCTCTGGTTTGGTCCATTCTATGCACAGCCATAGTGCTAATGTGCTGATGTACAGTGACTTGCACAACAGTGTATGATAATAAGGGAAATATATTTGAATGGGTTCATTATCTCTGCAAATACCCATGTGGGTCAAAAGGGTGGCTCTCAGTGGGGTGTAGTACCAGTACATCTTTGACGAGTCACCGTCCAGGAAGTTGCTCCTGGAGTAAGAACGGACCAACAGTTAAATTTATTTCAAACAATGTCACTAACTCTGACAGAGGCAAGTTCTGGTGTGCTACTGAGCACTGACTCCTACGAACACACGGTGGACATCGAAGTGATTAAACCAGCCATGATAGATAGGGTAATAATTGTAGTCATACCAGCTCCAGCCCAAGCTAATTTGGAAGATAATCTCACCGAACAGATTTCCACCATTAAGGGGTCTAACGCCACTGATCTGCAGAAACGAACGGAATTCGCTATGACTAAGTGTGAAGACAATTACGCCTGTGCTTTAGCCCTTATGCAACATGAAGAACTTCAAATCAATAAGTCATGCTGGCTTTGTCTTCAAGTTCATCAGATGTTCAAAACTGTCCCTATAACTGCAAGCATGATAGAATGCAAGATCGACGTCGTGCAAACTCCCGGCTAGTATCAGTAATGTAGTTATGATGGGGAAAAGCCTTCTGACTAGCGGGAATGTAAGTTTCTACAGAGTAAATTGCACTAAAAAACAACCAAACTATCCTACACCCCTAGTGTTCATAGTGACAAAAGAGCAGGCTGATACTTCTGTATGCAGAGACTCAGGAAAAACAAACGTGGGCATGTTGTGGTGCAAGCTAAACGTGTATGTTCTGGACAACGACAACTTTTCAGCAAAGCAAGGTGACTGCACCAACATGGGGCCTGCCAACTGCACAGCGAAGTTGTGTGGCGGGACCCAGGTATATTTCACATGCTCTTTCACAAGACTCACTTCATCAGCTGCTGCAATATGGGTGTGTGGCAATAAGGGATTCTACTGACTCCCTACGGAGGGTTGGACAGGTTGCTTCTACCCAGCGTTACTCACTACTGGTACATCAGTGTACATACCTGATTATGAGAACAATACTAGATAGAAGAGAGCAGTATCCAAATATAACGGTTAGCGGATTCGTGGACTAGCCCATCAGAAAATATAGGATGGTCAGTATTTCTAGGAGGAGGAACTACAGTAGCCCTAAATAAAATCAGTGGATTAGCTTATATGGTTCTGACCCTGGTGAATAATACTGAAACATTGACTACAATGATCACTGATGAACTTACACGGCTTTGGAGTGCAGTCATACAAAATTGCCTAGTGTTAGATATACTCACGGCAGAGAAAGAAGTAGTGTGCAAGATGCTTGACATCTTGTGTTGTTTTAACATACCAGATGTGTCTGCTAATGTTAGAGGTGCTCAACCACATGAGGAATGCGATTAGACCCCCTCCACAAGCAGACAATTCATGGTTCAGTTGCTTCACTGCCTTTTGGGGAGGCTGGTGCATACACTGCTGCCCATAATAGACTTCTAGCGCTGATGTGTGTTCCCTGCATCTGTCAGTTGGTGTCTACCACTCTACAATGATTAGTTCCCTCAACACTCAACAGGAAAATAGAGCATCAACTCCTACAACACACAGAGGACAGATTTGATGAATGGAGAGAGCAGTTTCGAGACATTGATTTTCCACCAGATCTGACACAAACAGACTATGACCCTAAGTTGACAAATGATAAAAATTAATTTAGCTTAGAGTGTGTGTGTTTTGTTTTGTTTTGTTTTGTTTTGTTTTGTTTTGTTTTGTTTTGTTTTGTTTTGTTTTGTTTTGTTTTGTTTTGTTTTGTTTTGTTTTGTTTTGTTTTGTTTTGTTTTGTTTTGTTTTGTTTTGTACTGATGTGTTATGCATTTCTTTTCCCTGATTCTGATTCTCTGACTTGCAAAGAAAAAAAAAAGAAAATTAGAGAAGTTTCTCTCAAGAAAAAGCAGAGTAACTATTTTTTATGTTTTAGTTGATGAAGATGTCATTGGAAACCCAAGGGAAAAAGATGATGTCTGATGTTGGTCTAAAACTCTGAAATGCTTAAAGTAAATACTGTATGTTACAATTTTGTATATGTAGTTTGTCTTTGAGGACAAAAAGGAGGGAAACATAGGGGAAATTTTTAAAAGTAACATAGATGAACAAGTAACCCATTAGGAAATCTGCTGTGTGTGTGTGTGTGTGTGGAGAGGAAGATATTAACCAAGTGCCTGCCAATACCAGGAACAACTCTAGTCATGGAATGCAAGAACATCGTATATCTGGTCTTTCAATATGCTATAACTGCTATTATGGAAGTGAGATGTACCATTCTACAAGAGTTTTCTGCTGCATACATTTAGTTTAGGATGCACCTAAAGGTCCTATATAAGGGTTCGCGTGAAAGCGGGCCTCGCCTCTCGGCTATGAAACCTCAGTGCACTGTGTTTGAGGTGCCTTTTGCAGCAGCAAAATAAAAATTCCTTTCATATCTTTTTACTTTGACTCACACCATTGTGTCCATATGTAGATTGTTAATTATTAAAGTCAGACTGCAGACTTGCCAACACATCTGACAAAAGCATGTGTGCAGCTGAATGGGGCAGTTTTCTTTGACTTTTTTCACATGTTTGGGGTCAACTATGATATGAAATGTGATTGTTTACATTAAAATGCCAAAAATCATAATAAACATGAGAAAGTGATAAAAAAAAAATGAATTTTGATTTGAAATATGATATTTTTCATCAAAGTACAAAAAATCATTAGAAACATGGAAACAGTGATATTCCATGAAAATTCACTTGACAAGGTCAACTTTCATCATTTTTCATTGAACTGGCTCGTTTCCTGCCTCAGCGCAGTGTGCTCTCTGCATTGTGCTTCTCTGGCGCTGAAATTGCGAATCAGCAAATCACAGCGCTCAACGAGCAAGTTTCCCTTGTTTCCCGGTTTATCACACAAACGTGTACAGCTGAATGGGGCAGTTTTCTTTGACTTTTTTCACGTTTGGGGTCAACTATGATATGAAATGTGATTGTTTACTTCAAAATGCCAAAAATCATAAGAAACATAGGAAAGTCATAAAAAATACGAATTTTGATAAAAATATGATTTTTTTTAATCAAAGTGCAAAAATTCATATGAAACATGGAAAAAGTGATATTCCATGAAAATTCACTTAAAAAAGTCAACTTTCAACATTTTTCATAGAACTGGCTCGTTTCCTGCCTCGGCGCAGTGTGCTCTCTGCATTGTGCTTCTCTGGCGCTGAAAATGCGATTCCGCAAGTCTCAGCGCTCCACGAGAACGGGAAAGCGGTTTTTCAAACAAACGACTGTGTGCAGTTGAAATGGGGAGTTTTCGTTGACAATTTTCACATGTTTGGTTTCAACCATGATATGAAATGTGATGGTTTACTTTGAAATGCAAAAATTCATAAAAAACATAGGAAAGTCATAAAAAATATGAATTTTGATACTGAATATGTTTTTTTTCATCAAAGTGCAAAAATTCTTTTGAAACATGGAAAAAGTGATTTTCCATGAAAATTCACTTAACAAAGTCAACCGTAAAGACATTTCATCTAACTGGCTCGATTTCTGCTTCAGCGCAGTGTGCTCTCTGCATTGTGCTTCTCTGGCGCTGAAAATGCGATTCCGCAAGTATCGCGCTCTACGAGCAAGGGAAAGCGGTTTTTCAGACAAATGCATGTGCGCAGCTAAATGGGGCAGTTTTCTTTGAATTTTTTCACATGTTTGGGGTCGACTATGATATGAAATGTGATTGTTGACTTTAATATGCAAAAATTCATTATAAACAATTGATAGTTATAAAAAATATGTATTTTGATATGAAATATGATTTTTTCCATCAAAGTGCAAAAATTCAGATGAAACATTGAAAAAGTGATATTCCATGAAAATTCACTTAACAAAGTCAACTTTCATCATTTTTCATCGAACTGGCTCGTTTCCTGCCTCGGCGCAAGTGTGCTCTCTGCATTGTGCTTCTCTGGCGATGAAAATGCGATTCCGCAAGTCTCAGCGCTCTACGAGCAAGGGAAAGCGGTTTTTCAGACCAACGAATGTGTGCAACTGAATGGGGCAGTTTTCTTTGACTTTTTCACATGTTTGGGGTCGACTATGATATGAAATGTGATTGTTGACTTTAAAATGCAAAAATTCATTTTAAACAAGGGAAAGTCATAAAAAATATGGATTTTGGTATGAAATATGATTTTTTTTCATCAAAGTGCAAAAATTCATATGAAAGATGGGAAAAGTGATATTTCATGAAAATTCACTTAACAAAGTCAACTTTCAACATTTTTCATCGAACTGGCAAGTGTCCTGCCTCGGCGCTGTGTGCTCTCCTCATTGTGGTTCTCCTGCGCTGAAAATGCGATTCCGCAAGTCTCAGCGCTCTACGAGCAAGGGAAAGCGGTTTTTCAGACAAACGAATGTGTGCAGCTGAATGGGGCAGTTTTCTTTGACTTTTTTCACATGTTTGGGGTCGACTATGATATGAAATGTGATTGTTGACTTTGATATGCAAAAATTCATTATAAACAAGGGAAAGTCATAAAAAATATGGATTTTGGTATGAAATATGATTTTTTTCATCAAAGTGCAAAAATTCATAAGAAAGATGGGAAAAGTGATATTTCATGAAAATTCACTTAACAAAGTCAACTTTCAACATTTTTCATCGAACTGGCAAGTGACCTGCCTCGGCGCAGTGTGCTCTCTGCATTGTGCTTCTCTGGCGCTGAAAATGCGATTCCGCAAGTCTCAGCGCTCTACGAGCAAGGGAAAGCGGTTTTTCAGACAAACGAATGTGTGCAGCTGAATGGGGCAGTTTTCTTTGACTTTTTTCACATGTTTGGGGTCGACTATGATATGAAATGTGATTGTTGACTTTAAAATGCAACAATTCATTATAAACAATTGATAGTTATAAAAAATATGTATTTTGATATGAAATATGATTTTTTCCATCAAAGTGCAAAAATTCAGATGAAACATTGAAAAAGTGATATTCCATGAAAATTCACTTAACAAAGTCAACTTTCAACATTTTTCATCGAACTGGCAAGTGACCTGCCTCGGCGCAAGTGTGCTCTCTGCATTGTGCTTCTCTGGCGCTGAAAATGCGATTCCGCAAGTCTCAGCGCTCTACGAGCAAGGGAAAGCGGTTTTTCAGACAAACGAATGTGTGCAGCTGAATGGGGCAGTTTTCTTTGACTTTTTTCACATGTTTGGGGTCGACCATGATATGAAATGTGATTGTTGACTTTAATATGCAAAAATTCATTATAAACAAGGGAAAGTCATTAAAAAATATGGATTTTTGGTATGAAAAATGATTTTTTTTCATCAAAGTGCAAAAATTCATATGAAAGATGGGAAAAGTGATATTTCATGAAAATTCACTTAACAAAGTCAACTTTCAACATTTTTCATCGAACTGGCAAGTGTCCTGCCTCGGCGCTGTGTGCTCTCCTCATTGTGGTTCTCCTGCGCTGAAAATGCGATTCCGCAAGTCTCAGCGCTCTACGAGCAAGGGAAAGCGGTTTTTCAGACAAACGAATGTGTGCAACTGAATGGGGCAGTTTTCTTTGAAATTTTTCACATGTTTGGGGTCGACTATGATATGAAATGTGATTGTTGACTTTAAAATGCAACAATTCATTATAAACAATTGATAGTTATAAAAAATATGTATTTTGATATGAAATATGATTTTTTCCATCAAAGTGCAAAAATTCATATGAAAGATGGGAAAAGTGATATTTCATGAAAATTCACTTAACAAAGTCAACTTTCAACATTTTTCATCGAACTGGCAAGTGACCTGCCTCGGCGCAGTGTGCTCTCTGCATTGTGCTTCTCTGGCGCTGAAAATGCGATTCCGCAAGTCTCAGCGCTCTACGAGCAAGGGAAAGCGGTTTTTCAGACAAACGAATGTGTGCAGCTGAATGGGGCAGTTTTCTTTGACTTTTTTCACATGTTTTGGGTCGACTATGATATGAAATGTAATTGTTGACTTTAAAATGCAAATATTCATTTTAAACAAGGGAAAGTCATAAAAAATATGGAATTTGGTATGAAATATGATTTTTTCCATCAAAGTGCAAAAATTTAGATGAAACATTGAAAAAGTGATATTCCATGAACATTCACTTAACAAAGTCAACTTTCAACATTTTTCATCGAACTGGCTCGTTTCCTGCCTCGGCGCAAGTGTGCTCTCTGCATTGTGCTTCTCTGGCGCTGAAAATGCGATTCCGCAAGTCTCAGCGCTCTACGAGCAAGGGAAAGCGGTTTTTCAGACAAACGAATGTGTGCAACTGAATGGGGCAGTTTTCTTTGAATTTTTTCACATGTTTGGGGTCGACTATGATATGAAATGTGATTGTTGACTTTAATATGCAAAAATTCATTATAAACAAGGGAAAGTCATACAAAATATGGATTTTGGTATGAAATACGATTTTTTTTCATCAAAGTGCAAAAATTCATATGAAAGATGGGAAAAGTGATATTTCATGAAAATTCACTTAACAAAGTCAACTTTCAACATTTTTCATCGAACTGGCAAGTGACCTGCCTCGGCGCAGTGTGCTCTCTGCATTGTGCTTCTCTGGCGCTGAAAATGCGATTCCGCAAGTCTCAGCGCTCTACGAGCAAGGGAAAGCGGTTTTTCAGACAAACGAATGTGTGCAGCTGAATGGGGCAGTTTTCTTTGACTTTTTTCACATGTTTGGGGTCGACTATGATATGAAATGTGATTGTTGACTTTAAAATGCAACAATTCATTATAAACAATTGATAGTTATAAAAAATATGTATTTTGATATGAAATATGATTTTTTCCATCAAAGTGCAAAAATTCAGATGAAACATTGAAAAAGTGATATTCCATGAAAATTCACTTAACAAAGTCAACTTTCAACATTTTTCATCGAACTGGCAAGTGACCTGCCTCGGCGCAAGTGTGCTCTCTGCTTTGTGCTTCTCTGGCGCTGAAAATGCGATTCCGCAAGTCTCAGCGCTCTACGAGCAAGGGAAAGCGGTTTTTCAGACAAACGAATGTGTGCAGCTGAATGGGGCAGTTTTCTTTGACTTTTTTCACATGTTTGGGGTCGACTATGATATGAAATGTGATTGTTGACTTTAAAATGCAACAATTCATTATAAACAATTGAAAGTCATAAAAAATATGTATTTTGATATGAAATATGATTTTTTCCATAAAAGTGCAGAAATTCATAAGAAACATTGAAAAAGTGATATTCCATGAAAATTCACTTAACAAAGTCAACTTTCAACATTTTTCATCGAACTGGCTCGTTTCCTGCCTCGGCGTAGTGTGCTCTCTGCATTGTGCTTCTCTGGCGCTGAAAATGCGATTCCGCAAGTCTCAGCGCTCTACGAGCAAGGGAAAGCGGTTTTTCAGACAAACGAATGTGTGCAGCTGAATGGGGCAGTTTTCTTTGACTTTTTTCACATGTTTGGGGTCGACTATGATATGAAATGTGATTGTTGACTTTAATATGCAAAAATTCATTATAAACAAGGGAAAGTCATACAAAATATGGATTTTGGTATGAAATACGATTTTTTTTCATCAAAGTGCAAAAATTCATATGAAAGATGGGAAAAGTGATATTTCATGAAAATTCACTTAACAAAGTCAACTTTCAACATTTTTCATCGAACTGGCAAGTGACCTGCCTCGGCGCTGTGTGCTCTCTGCATTGTGCTTCTCTGGCGCTGAAAATGCGATTCCGCAAGTCTCAGCGCTCTACGAGCAAGGGAAAGCGGTTTTTCAGACAAACGAATGTGTGCAACTGAATGGGGCAGTTTTCTTTGACTTTTTTCACATGTTTGGGGTCGACTATGATATGAAATGTGATTGTTGACTTTGATATGCAAAAATTCATTATAAACAAGGGAAAGTCATAAAAAATATGGATTTTGGTATGAAATATGATTTTTTTCATCAAAGTGCAAAAATTCATAAGAAAGATGGGAAAAGTGATATTTCATGAAAATTCACTTAACAAAGTCAACTTTCAACATTTTTCATCGAACTGGCAAGTGACCTGCCTCGGCGCAGTGTGCTCTCTGCATTGTGCTTCTCTGGCGCTGAAAATGCGATTCCGCAAGTCTCAGCGCTCTACGAGCAAGGGAAAGCGGTTTTTCAGACAAACGAATGTGTGCAGCTGAATGGGGCAGTTTTCTTTGACTTTTTTCACATGTTTGGGGTCGACTATGATATGAAATGTGATTGTTGACTTTAAAATGCAACAATTCATTATAAACAATTGATAGTTATAAAAAATATGTATTTTGATATGAAATATGATTTTTTCCATCAAAGTGCAAAAATTCAGATGAAACATTGAAAAAGTGATATTCCATGAAAATTCACTTAACAAAGTCAACTTTCAACATTTTTCATCGAACTGGCAAGTGACCTGTCTCGGCGCAGTGTGCTCTCTGCATTGTGCTTCTCTGGCGCTGAAAATGCGATTCCGCAAGTCTCAGCGCTCTACGAGCAAGGGAAAGCGGTTTTTCAGACAAACGAATGTGTGCAGCTGAATGGGGCAGTTTTCTTTGACTTTTTTCACATGTTTGGGGTCGACTATGATATGAAATGTGATTGTTGACTTTGATATGCAAAAATTCATTATAAACAAGGGAAAGTCATAAAAAATATGGAATTTGGTATGAAATACGATTTTTTTTCATCAAAGTGCAAAAATTCATATGAAAGATGGGAAAAGTGATATTTCATGAAAATTCACTTAACAAAGTCAACTTTCAACATTTTTCATCGAACTGGCAAGTGTCCTGCCTCGGCGCTGTGTGCTCTCCTCATTGTGGTTCTCCTGCGCTGAAAATGCGATTCCGCAAGTCTCAGCGCTCTACGAACAAGGGAAAGCGGTTTTTCAGACAAACCAATGTGTGCAGCTGAATGGGGCAGTTTTCTTTGACTTTTTTCACATGTTTGGGGTCGACTATGATATGAAATGTGATTGTTGACTTTGATATGCAAAAATTCATTATAAACAAGGGAAAGTCATAAAAAATATGGAATTTGGTATGAAATATGATTTTTTCCATCAAAGTGCAAAAATTCAGAAGAAACATTGAAAAAGTGATATTCCATGAAAATTCACTTAACAAAGTCAACTTTCAACATTTTTCATCGAACTGGCAAGTGACCTGCCTCGGCGCAGTGTGCTCTCTGCATTGTGCTTCTCTGGCGCTGAAAATGCGATTCCGCAAGTCTCAGCGCTCTACGAGCAAGGGAAAGCGGTTTTTCAGACAAACGAATGTGTGCAGCTGAATGGGGCAGTTTTCTTTGACTTTTTTCACATGTTTGGGGTCGACTATGATATGAAATGTGATTGTTGACTTTAAAATGCAACAATTCATTATAAACAATTGATAGTTATAAAAAATATGTATTTTGATATGAAATATGATTTTTTCCATCAAAGTGCAAAAATTCAGATGAAACATTGAAAAAGTGATATTCCATGAAAATTCACTTAACAAAGTCAACTTTCAACATTTTTCATCGAACTGGCTCGTTTCCTGCCTCGGCGCAAGTGTGCTCTCTGCATTGTGCTTCTCTGGCGCTGAAAATGCGATTCCGCAAGTCTCAGCGCTCTACGAGCAAGGGAAAGCGGTTTTTCAGACAAACGAATGTGTGCAGCTGAATGGGGCAGTTTTCTTTGACTTTTTTCACATGTTTGGGGTCGACTATGATATGAAATGTGATTGTTGACTTTGATATGCAAAAATTCATTATAAACAAGGGAAAGTCATAAAAAATATGGATTTTGGTATGAAATATGATTTTTTTTCATCAAAGTGCAAAAATTCATATGATAGATGGGAAAAGTGATATTTCATGAAAATTCACTTAACAAAGTCAACTTTCAACATTTTTCATCGAACTGGCAAGTGACCTGTCTCGGCGCAGTGTGCTCTCTGCATAGTGCTTCCCTGCGCTGAAAATGCGATTCCGCAAGTCTCAGCGCTATACGAGCAAGGGAAAGCGGTTTTTCCGACAAACGAATGTGTGCAGCTGAATGGGGCAGTTTTCTTTGAATTTTTTCACATGTTTGGGGTCGACTATGATATGAAATGTGATTGTTGACTTTAAAATGCAACAATTCATTATAAACAATTGATTGTTATAAAAAATATGTATTTTGATATGAAATATGATTTTTTCCATCAAAGTGCAAAAATTCAGATGAAACATTGAAAAAGTGATATTCCATGAAAATTCACTTAACAAAGTCAACTTTCAACATTTTTCATCGAACTGGCTCGTTTCCTGCCTCGGCGCAAGTGTGCTCTCTGCATTGTGCTTCTCTGGCGCTGAAAATGCGATTCCGCAAGTCTCAGCGCTCTACGAGCAAGGGAAAGCGGTTTTTCAGACAAACGAATGTGTGCAGCTGAATGGGGCAGTTTTCTTTGACTTTTTTCACATGTTTGGGGTCGACTATGATATGAAATGTGATTGTTGACTTTGATATGCAAAAATTCATTATAAATAAGGGACAGTCATAAAAAATATGGATTTTGGTATGAAATATGATTTTTTTCATCAAAGTGCAAAAATTCATATGAAAGATGGGAAAAGTGATATTTCATGAAAATTCACTTAACAAAGTCAACTTTCAACATTTTTCATCGAACTGGCAAGTGACCTGCCTCGGCGCAGTGTGCTCTCTGCATTGTGCTTCTCTGGCGCTGAAAATGCGATTCCGCAAGTCTCAGCGCTCTACGAGCAAGGGAAAGCGGTTTTTCAGACAAACGAATGTGTGCAGCTGAATGGGGCAGTTTTCTTTGACTTTTTTCACATGTTTGGGGTCGACTATGATATGAAATGTGATTGTTGACTTTGATATGCAAAAATTCATTATAAACAAGGGAAAGTCATAAAAAATATGGATTTTGGTATGAAATATGATTTTTTTCATCAAAGTGCAAAAATTCATAAGATGGGAAAAGTGATATTTCATGAAAATTCACTTAACAAAGTCAACTTTCAACATTTTTCATCGAACTGGCAAGTGACCTGCCTCGGCGCAGTGTGCTCTCTGCATTGTGCTTCTCTGGCGCTGAAAATGCGATTCCGCAAGTCTCAGCGCTCTACGAGCAAGGGAAAGCGGTTTTTCAGACAAACGAATGTGTGCAGCTGAATGGGGCAGTTTTCTTTGACTTTTTTCACATGTTTGGGGTCGACTATGATATGAAATGTGATTGTTGACTTTAAAATGCAACAATTCATTATAAACAATTGATAGTTATAAAAAATATGTATTTTGATATGAAATATGATTTTTTCCATCAAAGTGCAAAAATTCAGATGAAACATTGAAAAAGTGATATTCCATGAAAATTCACTTAACAAAGTCAACTTTCAACATTTTTCATCGAACTGGCAAGTGACCTGTCTCGGCGCAGTGTGCTCTCTGCATTGTGCTTCTCTGGCGCTGAAAATGCGATTCCGCAAGTCTCAGCGCTCTACGAGCAAGGGAAAGCGGTTTTTCAGACAAACGAATGTGTGCAACTGAATGGGGCAGTTTTCTTTGACTTTTTTCACATGTTTGGGGTCGACTATGATATGAAATGTGATTGTTGACTTTGATATGCAAAAATTCATTATAAACAAGGGAAAGTCATAAAAGATATGGATTATGGTATGAAATATGATTTTGTTCATCAAAGTGCAAAAATTCATAAGAAAGATGGGAAAAGTGATATTTCATGAAAATTCACTTAACAAAGTCAACTTTCAACATTTTTCATCGAACTGGCAAGTGACCTGCCTCGGCGCAGTGTGCTCTCTGCATTGTGCTTCCCTGCGCTGAAAATGCGATTCCGCAAGTCTCAGCGCTCTACGAGCAAGGGAAAGCGGTTTTTCAGACAAACGAATGTGTGCAACTGAATGGGGCAGTTTTCTTTGACTTTTTTCACATGTTTGGGGTCGACTATGATATGAAATGTGATTGTTGACTTTAAAATGCAACAATTCATTATAAACAATTGATAGTTATAAAAAATATGTATTTTGATATGAAATATGATTTTTTCCATCAAAGTGCAAAAATTCAGATGAAACATTGAAAAAGTGATATTCCATGAAAATTCACTTAACAAAGTCAACTTTCAACATTTTTCATCGAACTGGCAAGTGACCTGCCTCGGCGCAGTGTGCTCTCTGCATTGTGCTTCTCTGGCGCTGAAAATGCGATTCCGCAAGTCTCAGCGCTCTACGAGCAAGGGAAAGCGGTTTTTCAGACAAACGAATGTGTGCAGCTGAATGGGGCAGTTTTCTTTGACTTTTTTCACATGTTTGGGGTCGACTATGATATGAAATGTGATTGTTGACTTTGATATGCAAAAATTCATTATAAACAAGGGAAAGTCATAAAAAATATGGATTTTGGTATGAAATATGATTTTTTCCATCAAAGTGCAAAAATTCATATGAAAGATGGGAAAAGTGATATTTCATGAAAATTCACTTAACAAAGTCAACTTTCAACATTTTTCATCGAACTGGCAAGTGACCTGCCTCGGCGCAGTGTGCTCTCTGCATTGTGCTTCTCTGGCGCTGAAAATGCGATTCCGCAAGTCTCAGCGCTCTACGAGCAAGGGAAAGCGGTATTTCAGACAAACGAATGTGTGCAGCTGAATGGGGCAGTTTTCTTTGACTTTTTTCACATGTTTGGGGTCGACTATGATATGAAATGTGATTGTTGACTTTGATATGCAAAAATTCATTATAAACAAGGGAAAGTCATAAAAAATATGGATTTTGGTATGAAATATGATTGTTTTTCATCAAAGTTCAAAAATTCATATGAAAGATGGGAAAAGTGATATTTCATGAAAATTCACTTAACAAAGTCAACTTTCAACATTTTTCATCGAACTGGCAAGTGACCTGCCTCGGCGCTGTGTGCTCTCCTCATTGTGGTTCTCCTGCGCTGAAAATGCGATTCCGCAAGTCTCAGCGCTCTACGAGCAAGGGAAAGCGGTTTTTCAGACAAACGAATGTGTGCAACTGAATGGGGCAGTTTTCTTTGAAATTTTTCACATGTTTGGGGTCGACTATGATATGAAATGTGATTGTTGACTTTAAAATGCAACAATTCATTATAAACAATTGATAGTTATAAAAAATATGTATTTTGATATGAAATATGATTTTTTCCATCAAAGTGCAAAAATTCAGATGAAACATTGAAAAAGTGATATTCCATGAAAATTCACTTAACAAAGTCAACTTTCAACATTTTTCATCGATCTGGCTCGTTTCCTGCCTCGGCGCTAGTTTGCTCTCTGCATTGTGCTTCTCTGGCGCTGAAAATGCGATTCCGCAAGTCTCAGCGATCTACGAGCAAGGGCAAGCGGTTTTTCAGACAAACGAATGTGTGCAGCTGAATGGGAAAGTTTTCTTTGAATTTTTTCACATGTTTTGGGTCGACTATGATATGAAATGTAATTGTTGACTTTAAAATGCAAAAATTCATTTTAAACAAGGGAAAGTCATAAAAAATATGGAATTTGGTATGAAATATGATTTTTTCCATCAAAGTGCAAAAATTCAGAAGAAACATTGAAAAAGTGATATTCCATGAAAATTCACTTAACAAAGTCAACTTTCAACATTTTTCATCGTACTGGCTCGTTTCCTGCCTCGGCGTAGTGTGCTCTCTGCATTGTGCTTCTCTGGCGCTGAAAATGCGATTCCGCAAGTCTCAGCGCTCTACGAGCAAGGGAAAGCGGTTTTTCAGACAAACGAATGTGTGCAGCTGAATGGGGCAGTTTTCTTTGACTTTTTTCACATGTTTGGGGTCGACTATGATATGAAATGTGATTGTTGACTTTGATATGCAAAAATTCATTATAAACAAGGGAAAGTCATAAAAAATATGGATTTTGGTATGAAATGATTTTTTTTTATCAAAGTGCAAAAATTCATATGAAAGATGGGAAAAGTGATATTTCATGAAAATTCACTTAACAAAGTCAACTTTCAACATTTTTCATCGAACTGGCAAGTGACCTGCCTCGGCGCAGTGTGCTCTCTGCATTGTGCTTCTCTGGCGCTGAAAATGCGATTCCGCAAGTCTCAGCGCTCTACGAGCAAGGGAAAGCGGTTTTTCAGACAAACGAATGTGTGCAACTGAATGGGGCAGTTTTCTTTGACTTTTTTCACATGTTTGGGGTCGACTATGATATGAAATGTGATTGTTGACTTTGATATGCAAAAATTCATTATAAACAAGGGAAAGTCATAAAAAATATGGATTTTGGTATGAAATATGATTTTTTTCATCAAAGTGCAAAAATTCATAAGAAAGATGGGAAAAGTGATATTTCATGAAAATTCACTTAACAAAGTCAACTTTCAACATTTTTCATCGAACTGGCAAGTGACCTGCCTCGGCGCAGTGTGCTCTCTGCATTGTGCTTCTCTGGCGCTGAAAATGCGATTCCGCAAGTCTCAGCGCTCTACGAGCAAGGGAAAGCGGTTTTTCAGACAAACGAATGTGTGCAGCTGAATGGGGCAGTTTTCTTTGACTTTTTTCACATGTTTGGGGTCGACTATGATATGAAATGTGATTGTTGACTTTAAAATGCAACAATTCATTATAAACAATTGATAGTTATAAAAAATATGTATTTTGATATGAAATATGATTTTTTCCATCAAAGTGCAAAAATTCAGATGAAACATTGAAAAAGTGATATTCCATGAAAATTCACTTAACAAAGTCAACTTTCAACATTTTTCATCGAACTGGCAAGTGACCTGTCTCGGCGCAGTGTGCTCTCTGCATTGTGCTTCTCTGGCGCTGAAAATGCGATTCCGCAAGTCTCAGCGCTCTACGAGCAAGGGAAAGCGGTTTTTCAGACAAACGAATGTGTGCAGCTGAATGGGGCAGTTTTCTTTGACTTTTTTCACATGTTTGGGGTCGACTATGATATGAAATGTGATTGTTGACTTTAATATGCAAAAATTCATTATAAACAAGGGAAAGTCATAAAAAATATGGATTTTGGTATGAAATACGATTTTTTTTCATCAAAGTGCAAAAATTCATATGAAACATGGGAAAAGTGTTATTTCATGAAAATTCACTGAACAAAGTCAACTTTCAACATTTTTCTTCGAACTGGCAAGTGTCCTGCCTCGGCGCTGTGGGCTCTCTGCATTGTGCTTCTCCTGCGCCTAAAATGCGATTCCTCAAGTCTCAGCGCTCTACGAGCAAGGGAAAGCGGTTTTTCAGACAAACGAATGTGTGCAACTGAATGGGGCAGTTTTCTTTGACTTTTTTCACATGTTTGGGGTCGACTATGATATGAAATGTGATTGTTGACTTTGATATGCAAAAATTCATTATAAACAAGGGAAAGTCATAAAAAATATGGAATTTGGTATGAAATATGATTTTTTCCATCAAAGTGCAAAAATTCAGAAGAAACATTGAAAAAGTGATATTCAATGAAAATTCACTTAACAAAGTCAACTTTCAACATTTTTCATCGAACTGGCAAGTGACCTGCCTCGGCGCAGTGTGCTCTCTGCATTGTGCTTCTCTGGCGCTGAAAATGCGATTCCGCAAGTCTCAGCGCTCTACGAGCAAGGGAAAGCGGTTTTTCAGACAAACGAATGTGTGCAGCTGAATGGGGCAGTTTTCTTTGACTTTTTTCACATGTTTGGGGTCGACTATGATATGAAATGTGATTGTTGACTTTAAAATGCAACAATTCATTATAAACAATTGATAGTTATAAAAAATATGTATTTTGATATGAAATATGATTTTTTCCATCAAAGTGCAAAAATTCAGATGAAACATTGAAAAAGTGATATTCCATGAAAATTCACTTAACAAAGTCAACTTTCAACATTTTTCATCGAACTGGCTCGTTTCCTGCCTCGGCGCAAGTGTGCTCTCTGCATTGTGCTTCTCTGGCGCTGAAAATGCGATTCCGCAAGTCTCAGCGCTCTACGAGCAAGGGAAAGCGGTTTTTCAGACAAACGAATGTGTGCAGCTGAATGGGGCAGTTTTCTTTGACTTTTTTCACATGTTTGGGGTCGACTATGATATGAAATGTGATTGTTGACTTTAATATGCAAAAATTCATTATAAACAAGGGAAAGTCATAAAAAATATGGATTTTGGTATGAAATATGATTTTTTTCATCAAAGTGCAAAAATTCATAAGATGGGAAAAGTGATATTTCATGAAAATTCACTTAACAAAGTCAACTTTCAACATTTTTCATCGAACTGGCAAGTGACCTGCCTCGACGCTGTGTGCTCTCTGTATTGTGCTTCTCTGGCGCTGAAAATGCGATTCCGCAAGTCTCAGCGCTCTACGAGCAAGGGAAAGCGGTTTTTCAGACAAACGAATGTGTGCAACTGAATGGGGCAGTTTTCTTTGACTTTTTTCACATGTTTGGGGTCGACTATGATATGAAATGTGATTGTTGACTTTAAAATGCAACAATTCATTATAAACAATTGATAGTTATAAAAAATATGTATTTTGATATGAAATATGATTTTTTCCATCAAAGTGCAAAAATTCATATGAAAGATGGGAAAAGTGATATTTCATGAAAATTCACTTAACAAAGTCAACTTTCAACATTTTTCATCGAACTGGCAAGTGACCTGCCTCGGCGCAGTGTGCTCTCTGCATTGTGCTTCTCTGGCGCTGAAAATGCGATTCCGCAAGTCTCAGCGCTCTACGAGCAAGGGAAAGCGGTTTTTCAGACAAACGAATGTGTGCAGCTGAATGGGGCAGTTTTCTTTGACTTTTTTCACATGTTTGGGGTCGACTATGATATGAAATGTGATTGTTGACTTTGATATGCAAAAATTCATTATAAACAAGGGAAAGTCATAAAAAATATGGATTTTGGTATGAAATATGATTGTTTTTTCATCAAAGTGCAAAAATTCATATGAAAGATGGGAAAAGTGATATTCCATGAAAATTCACTTAACAAAGTCAACTTTCAACATTTTTCATCGAACTGGCAAGTGACCTGCCTCGGCGCTGTGTGCTCTCTGCATTGTGCTTCTCTGGCGCTGAAAATGCGATTCCGCAAGTCTCAGCGCTCTACGAGCAAGGGAAAGCGGTTTTTCAGACAAACGAATGTGTGCAGCTGAATGGGGCAGTTTTCTTTGACTTTTTTCACATGTTTGGGGTCGACTATGATATGAAATGTGATTGTTAACTTTAATATGCAAAAATTCATTATAAACAAGGGAAAGTCATAAAAAATATGGATTTTGGTCTGAAATATGATTTTTGTCATTAAAGTGCAAAAATTCATATGAAACATGGGAAAAGTGTTATTTCATGAAAATTCACTTAACAAAGTCAACTTTCAACATTTTTCATCGAACTGGCAAGTGACCTGCCTCGGCGCAGTGTGCTCTCTGCATTGTGCTTCTCTGGCGCTGAAAATGCGATTCCGCAAGTCTCAGCGCTCTACGAGCAAGGGAAAGCGGTTTTTCAGACAAACGAATGTGTGCAGCTGAATGGGGCAGTTTTCTTTGACTTTTTTCACATGTTTGGGGTCGACTATGATATGAAATGTGATTGTTGACTTTAAAATGCAACAATTCATTATAAACAATTGATAGTTATAAAAAATATGTATTTTGATATGAAATATGATTTTTTCCATCAAAGTGCAAAAATTCAGATGAAACATTGAAAAAGTGATATTCCATGAAAATTCACCTAACAAAGTCAACTTTCAACATTTTTCATCGATCTGGCTCGTTTCCTGCCTCGGCGCAAGTGTGCTCTCTGCATTGTGCTTCTCTGGCGCTGAAAATGCGATTCCGCAAGTCTCAGCGCTCTACGAGCAAGGGAAAGCGGTTTTTCAGACAAACGAATGTGTGCAACTGAATGGGGCAGTTTTCTTTGACTTTTTTCACATGTTTGGGGTCGACTATGATATGAAATGTGATTGTTGACATTAAAATGCAAATATTCATTATAAACAAGGGAAAGTCATAAAAAATATGGAATTTGGTATGAAATATGATTTTTTCCATCAAAGTGCAAAAATTCAGAAGAAACATTGAAAAAGTGATATTCCATGAAAATTCACTTAACAAAGTCAACTTTCAACATTTTTCATCGTACTGGCTCGTTTCCTGCCTCGGCGCAGGTGTGCTCTCTGCATTGTGCTTCTCTGGCGCTGAAAATGCGATTCCGCAAGTCTCAGCGCTCTACGAGCATGGGAAAGCGGTTTTTCAGACAAACGAATGTGAGCAGCTGAATGGGGCAGTTTTCTTTGTCTTTTTTCACATGTTTGGGGTCGACTATGATATGAAATGTGATTGTTGACTTTAATATGCAAAAATTCATTATAAATAAGGGAAAGTCATAAAAAAATATGGATTTTGGTATGAAATATGATTTTTTTTCATCAAAGTTCAAAAATTCATATGAAAGATGGGAAAAGTGATATTTCATGAAAATTCACTTAACAAAGTCAACTTTCAACATTTTTCATCGAACTGGCAAGTGACCTGCCTCGGCGCAGTGTGCTCTCTGCATTGTGCTTCTCTGGCGCTGAAAATGCGATTCCGCAAGTCTCAGCGCTCTACGAGCAAGGGAAAGCGGTTTTTCAGACAAACGAATGTGTGCAACTGAATGGGGCAGTTTTCTTTGACTTTTTTCACATGTTTGGGGTCGACTATGATATGAAATGTGATTGTTGACTTTGATATGCAAAAATTCATTATAAACAAGGGAAAGTCATAAAAAATATGGATTTTGGTATGAAATATGATTTTTTTCATCAAAGTGCAAAAATTCATAAGAAAGATGGGAAAAGTGATATTTCATGAAAATTCACTTAACAAAGTCAACTTTCAACATTTTTCATCGAACTGGCAAGTGACCTGCCTCGGCGCAGTGTGCTCTCTGCATTGTGCTTCTCTGGCGCTGAAAATGCGATTCCGCAAGTCTCAGCGCTCTACGAGCAAGGGAAAGCGGTTTTTCAGACAAACGAATGTGTGCAGCTGAATGGGGCAGTTTTCTTTGACTTTTTTCACATGTTTGGGGTCGACTATGATATGAAATGTGATTGTTGACTTTAAAATGCAACAATTCATTATAAACAATTGATAGTTATAAAAAATATGTATTTTGATATGAAATATGATTTTTTCCATCAAAGTGCAAAAATTCAGATGAAACATTGAAAAAGTGATATTCCATGAAAATTCACTTAACAAAGTCAACTTTCAACATTTTTCATCGAACTGGCAAGTGACCTGTCTCGGCGCAGTGTGCTCTCTGCATTGTGCTTCTCTGGCGCTGAAAATGCGATTCCGCAAGTCTCAGCGCTCTACGAGCAAGGGAAAGCGGTTTTTCAGACAAACGAATGTGTGCAGCTGAATGGGGCAGTTTTCTTTGACTTTTTTCACATGTTTGGGGTCGACCATGATATGAAATGTGATTGTTGACTTTAATATGCAAAAATTCATTATAAACAAGGGAAAGTCATTAAAAAATATGGATTTTTGGTATGAAAAATGATTTTTTTTCATCAAAGTGCAAAAATTCATATGAAAGATGGGAAAAGTGATATTTCATGAAAATTCACTTAACAAAGTCAACTTTCAACATTTTTCATCGAACTGGCAAGTGTCCTGCCTCGGCGCTGTGTGCTCTCCTCATTGTGTTTCTCTGGCGCTGAAAATGCGATTCCGCAAGTCTCAGCGCTCTACGAGCAAGGGAAAGCGGTTTTTCAGACAAACGAATGTGTGCAACTGAATGGGGCAGTTTTCTTTGACTTTTTTCACATGTTTGGGGTCGACTATGATATGAAATGTGATTGTTGACTTTAAAATGCAACAATTCATTATAAACAATTGATAGTTATAAAAAATATGTATTTTGATATGAAATATGATTTTTTCCATCAAAGTGCAAAAATTCAGATGAAACATTGAAAAAGTGATATTTCATGAAAATTCACTTAACAAAGTCAACTTTCAACATTTTTCATCGATCTGGCTCGTTTCCTGCCTCGGCGCAAGTGTGCTCTCTGCATTGTGCTTCTCTGGCGCTGAAAATGCGATTCCGCAAGTCTCAGCGCTCTACGAGCAAGGGAAAGCGGTTTTTCAGACAAACGAATGTGTGCAACTGAATGGGGCAGTTTTCTTTGACTTTTTTCACATGTTTGGGGTCGACTATGATATGAAATGTAATTGTTGACTTTAAAATGCAAAAATTCATTATAAACAACGGAAAGTCATAAAAAATATGGATTTTGGTATGAAATATGATTTTTTTTCATCAAAGTGCAAAAATTCATCAGAAAGATGGGAAAAGTGATATTTCATGAAAATTCACTTAACAAAGTCAACTTTCAACATTTTTCATCGAACTGGCAAGTGACCTGCCTCGGCGCAGTGTGCTCTCTGCATTGTGCTTCTCTGGCGCTGAAAATGCGATTCCGCAAGTCTCAGCGCTCTACGAGCAAGGGAAAGCGGTTTTTCAGACAAACGAATGTGTGCAACTGAATGGGGCAGTTTTCTTTGACTTTTTTCACATGTTTGGGGTCGACTATGATATGAAATGTGATTGTTGACTTTAAAATGCAACAATTCATTATAAACAATTGATAGTTATAAAAAATATGTATTTTGATATGAAATATGATTTTTTCCATCAAAGTGCAAAAATTCAGATGAAACATTGAAAAAGTGATATTCCATGAAAATTCACTTAACAAAGTCAACTTTCAACATTTTTCATCGAACTGGCTCGTTTCCTGCCTCGGCGCAAGTGTGCTCTCTGCATTGTGCTTCTCTGGCGCTGAAAATGCGATTCCGCAAGTCTCAGCGCTCTACGAGCAAGGGAAAGCGGTTTTTCAGACAAACGAATGTGTGCAGCTGAATGGGGCAGTTTTCTTTGACTTTTTTCACATGTTTGGGGTCGACTATGATATGAAATGTGATTGTTGACTTTGATATGCAAAAATTCATTATAAACAAGGGAAAGTCATAAAAAATATGGATTTTGGTATGAAATATGATTTTTTTTCATCAAAGTTCAAAAATTCATATGAAAGATGGGAAAAGTGATATTTCATGAAAATTCACTTAACAAAGTCAACTTTCAACATTTTTCATCGAACTGGCTCGTTTCCTGCCTCGGCGCAAGTGTGCTCTCTGCATTGTGCTTCTCTGGCGCTGAAAATGCGATTCCGCAAGTCTCAGCGCTCTACGAGCAAGGGAAAGCGGTTTTTCAGACAAACGAATGTGTGCAGCTGAATGGGGCAGTTTTCTTTGACTTTTTTCACATGTTTGGGGTCGACTATGATATGAAATGTGATTGTTGACTTTGATATGCAAAAATTCATTATAAACAAGGGAAAGTCATAAAAAATATGGATTTTGGTATGAAATATGATTGTTTTTCATCAAAGTTCAAAAATTCATATGAAAGATGGGAAAAGTGATATTTCATGAAAATTCACTTAACAAAGTCAACTTTCAACATTTTTCATCGAACTGGCAAGTGACCTGCCTCGGCGCAGTGTGCTCTCTGCATTGTGCTTCTCTGGCGCTGAAAATGCGATTCCGCAAGTCTCAGCGCTCTACGAGCAAGGGAAAGCGGTTTTTCAGACAAACGAATGTGTGCAACTGAATGGGGCAGTTTTCTTTGACTTTTTTCACATGTTTGGGGTCGACTATGATATGAAATGTGATTGTTGACTTTAAAATGCAACAATTCATTATAAACAATTGATAGTTATAAAAAATATGTATTTTGATATGAAATATGATTTTTTCCATCAAAGTGCAAAAATTCAGATGAAACATTGAAAAAGTGATATTCCATGAAAATTCACTTAACAAAGTCAACTTTCAACATTTTTCATCGAACTGGCTCGTTTCCTGCCTCGGCGCAAGTGTGCTCTCTGCATTGTGCTTCTCTGGCGCTGAAAATGCGATTCCGCAAGTCTCAGCGCTCTACGAGCAAGGGAAAGCGGTTTTTCAGACAAACGAATGTGTGCAGCTGAATGGGAAAGTTTTCTTTGACTTTTTTCACATGTTTGGGGTCGACTATGATATGAAATGTGAGTGTTTACTTTAAAATGCAAAAATTCATAAGATACATTGGAAAGTCATAAAAAATATGGATTTTGATATGAAATATGACTTTTTCTATCAATGTGCCAAAATTCAGATGTAACATTGAAAAAGTGATATTCCATGAAAATTCACTTAAAAAAGTCAACTTTCAACATTTTTCATCGAACTGGCTCGTTTCCTGCCTCGGCGCAAGTGTGCTCTCTGCATTGTGCTTCTCTGGCGCTGAAAATGCGATTCCGCAAGTCTCAGCGCTCTACGAGCAAGGGAAAGCGGTTTTTCAGACAAACGAATGTGTGCAACTGAATGGGGCAGTTTTCTTTGACTTTTTTCACATGTTTGGGGTCGACTATGATATGAAATGTGATTGTTGACTTTAATATGCAAAAATTCATTATAAACAAGGGAAAGTCATACAAAATATGGATTTTGGTATGAAATACGATTTTTTTTCATCAAAGTGCAAAAATTCATATGAAAGATGGGAAAAGTGATATTTCATGAAAATTCACTTAACAAAGTCAACTTTCAACATTTTTCATCGAACTGGCAAGTGTCCTGCCTCGGCGCTGTGTGCTCTCTGCATTGTGCTTCTCTGGCGCTGAAAATGCGATTCCGCAAGTCTCAGCGCTCTACGAGCAAGGGAAAGCGGTTTTTCAGACAAACGAATGTGTGCAACTGAATGGGGCAGTTTTCTTTGACTTTTTTCACATGTTTGGGGTCGACTATGATATGAAATATGATTGTTGACTTTAAAATGCAAAAATTCATTATAAACAAGGGAAAGTCTATCAAAAATATGGATTTTAGTATGAAATATGATTTTTTTCCTCAAAGTGCAAAAATTCATAAGAAAGATGGGAAAAGTGATATTTCATGAAAATTCACTTAACAAAGTCAACTTTCAACATTTTTCATCGAACTGGCAAGTGACCTGCCTCGGCGCAGTGTGCTCTCTGCATTGTGCTTCTCTGGCGCTGAAAATGCGATTCCGCAAGTCTCAGCGCTCTACGAGCAAGGGAAAGCGGTTTTTCAGACAAACGAATGTGTGCAGCTGAATGGGGCAGTTTTCTTTGACTTTTTTCACATGTTTGGGGTCGACTATGATATGAAATGTGATTGTTGACTTTAAAATGCAACAATTCATTATAAACAATTGATAGTTATAAAAAATATGTATTTTGATATGAAATATGATTTTTTCCATCAAAGTGCAAAAATTCAGATGAAACATTGAAAAAGTGATATTCCATGAAAATTCACTTAACAAAGTCAACTTTCAACATTTTTCATCGAACTGGCAAGTGACCTGTCTCGGCGCAGTGTGCTCTCTGCATTGTGCTTCTCTGGCGCTGAAAATGCGATTCCGCAAGTCTCAGCGCTCTACGAGCAAGGGAAAGCGGTTTTTCAGACAAACGAATGTGTGCAGCTGAATGGGGCAGTTTTCTTTGACTTTTTTCACATGTTTGGGGTCGACTATGATATGAAATGTGATTGTTGACTTTAAAATGCAAAAATTCATTTTAAACAAGGGAAAGTCATAAAAAATATGGATTTTGGTATGAAATATGATTTTTTTTCATCAAAGTGCAAAAATTCATATGAAAGATGGGAAAAGTGATATTTCATGAAAATTCACTTAACAAAGTCAACTTTCAACATTTTTCATCGAACTGGCAAGTGTCCTGCCTCGGCGCTGTGTGCTCTCCTCATTGTGGTTCTCCTGCGCTGAAAATGCGATTCCGCAAGTCTCAGCGCTCTACGAGCAAGGGAAAGCGGTTTTTCAGACAAACGAATGTGTGCAACTGAATGGGGCAGTTTTCTTTGACTTTTTTCACATGTTTGGGGTCGACTATGATATGAAATGTGATTGTTGACTTTAAAATGCAAATATTCATTTTAAACAAGGGAAAGTCATAAAAAATATGGAATTTGGTATGAAATATGATTTTTTCCATCAAAGTGCAAAAATTCAGAAGAAACATTGAAAAAGTGATATTCCATGAAAATTCACTTAACAAAGTCAACTTTCAACATTTTTCATCGAACTGGCAAGTGACCTGCCTCGGCGCAGTGTGCTCTCTGCATTGTGCTTCTCTGGCGCTGAAAATGCGATTCCGCAAGTCTCAGCGCTCTACGAGCAAGGGAAAGCGGTTTTTCAGACAAACGAATGTGTGCAGCTGAATGGGGCAGTTTTCTTTGACTTTTTTCACATGTTTGGGGTCGACTATGATATGAAATGTAATTGTTGACTTTAAAATGCAAAAATTCATTATAAACAAGGGAAAGTCATAAAAAATATGGATTTTGGTATGAAATATGGTTTTTTTCATCAAAGTGCAAAAATTCAGAAAAACATTGAAAAAGTGATATTTCATGAAAATTCACTTAACAAAGTCAACGTTCAACATTTTTCATCGAACTGGCAAGTGACCTGCCTCGGCGCAGTGTGCTCTCTGCATTGTGCTTCTCTGGCGCTGAAAATGCGATTCCGCAAGTCTCAGCGCTCTACGAGCAAGGGAAAGCGGTTTTTCAGACAAACGAATGTGTGCAACTGAATGGGGCAGTTTTCTTTGACTTTTTTCACATGTTTGGGGTCGACTATGATATGAAATGTAATTGTTGACTTTAAAATGCAAAAATTCATTATAAACAACGGAAAGTCATAAAAAATATGGATTATGGTATGAAATATGATTTTTTTCATCAAAGTGCAAAAATTCATCAGAAAGATGGGAAAAGTGATATTTCATGAAAATTCACTTAACAAAGTCAACTTTCAACATTTTTCATCGAACTGGCAAGTGACCTGCCTCGGCGCAGTGTGCTCTCTGCATTGTGCTTCTCTGGCGCTGAAAATGCGATTCCGCAAGTCTCAGCGCTCTACGAGCAAGGGAAAGCGGTTTTTCAGACAAACGAATGTGTGCAACTGAATGGGGCAGTTTTCTTTGACTTTTTTCACATGTTTGGGGTCGACTATGATATGAAATGTGATTGTTGACTTTAAAATGCAACAATTCATTATAAACAATTGATAGTTATAAAAAATATGGATTTTGATATGAAATATGATTTTTTCCATCAAAGTGCAAAAATTCAGATGAAACATTGAAAAAGTGATATTCCATGAAAATTCTCTTAACAAAGTCAACTTTCAACATTTTTCATCGAACTGGCTCGTTTCCTGCTTCGGCGCAAGTGTGCTCTCTGCATTGTGCTTCTCTGGCGCTGAAAATGCGATTCCGCAAGTCTCAGCGCTCTACGAGCAAGGGAAAGCGGTTTTTCAGACAAACGAATGTGTGCAGCTGAATGGGAAAGTTTTCTTTGACTTTTTTCACATGTTTGGGGTCGACTATGATATGAAATGTGATTGTTGACTTTAAAATGCAACAATTCATTATAAACAAGGGAACGTCATAAAAAATATGGATTTTGGTATGAAATATGATTTTTTTCATCAAAGTGCAAAAATTCATAAGAAAGATGGGAAAAGTGATATTTCATGAAAATTCACTTAACAAAGTCAACTTTCAACATTTTTCATCGTACTGGCTCGTTTCCTGCCTCGGCGCAAGTGTGCTCTCTGCTTTGTGCTTCTCTGGCGCTGAAAATGCGATTCCGCAAGTCTCAGCGCTCTACGAGCAAGGGAAAGCGGTTTTTCAGACAAACGAATGTGTGCAGCTGAATGGGGCAGTTTTCTTTGACTTTTTTCACATGTTTGGGGTCGACTATGATATGAAATGTAATTGTTGACTTTAAAATGCAAAAATTCATTATTAACAACGGAAAGTCATAAAAAATATGGATTATGGTATGAAATATGATTTTTTCCATCAAGTGCAAAAATTCAGAAAAACATTGAAAAAGTGATATTTCATGAAAATTCACTTAACAAAGTCAACGTTCAACATTTTTCATCGAACTGGCAAGTGACCTGCCTCGGCGCAGTGTGCTCTCTGCATTGTGCTTCTCTGGCGCTGAAAATGCGATTCCGCAAGTCTCAGCGCTCTACGAGCAAGGGACAGCGGTTTTTCAGACAAACGAATGTGTGCAGCTGAATGGGAAAGTTTTCTTTGAATTTTTTCACGTTTGGGGTCGACTATGATATGAAATGTAATTGTTGACTTTAAAATGCAAAAATTCATTATAAACAAGGGAAAGTCATAAAAAATATGGATTTTGGTATGAAATATGGTTTTTTTCATCAAAGTGCAAAAATTCATAAGAAAGTTGGGAAAAGTGATATTTCATGAAAATTCACTTAACAAAGTTAACGTTCAACATTTTTCATCGAACTGGCAAGTGACCTGCCTCGGCGCAGTGTGCTCTCTGCATTGTGCTTCTCTGGCGCTGAAAATGCGATTCCGCAAGTCTCACCGCTCTACGAGCAAGGGAAAGCGGTTTTTCAGACAAACGAATGTGTGCAACTGAATGGGGCAGTTTTCTTTGACTTTTTTCACATGTTTGGGGTCGACTATGATATGAATTGTGATTGTTTACTTTAAAATGCAAAAATTCATAAGATACATTGGAAAGTCATAAAAAATATGGATTTTGGTATGAAATATGATTTTTTTCATCAAAGTGCAAAAATTCATCAGAAAGATGGGAAAAGTGATATTTCATGAAAATTCACTTAACAAAGTCAACTTTCAACATTTTTCATCGAACTGGCAAGTGACCTGCCTCGGCGCAGTGTGCTCTCTGCATTGTGCTTCTCTGGCGCTGAAAATGCGATTCCGCAAGTCTCAGCGCTCTACGAGCAAGGGAAAGCGGTTTTTCAGACAAACGAATGTGTGCAACTGAATGGGGCAGTTTTCTTTGACTTTTTTCACATGTTTGGGGTCGACTATGATATGAAATGTGATTGTTGACTTTAAAATGCAACAATTCATTATAAACAATTGATAGTTATAAAAAATATGGATTTTGATATGAAATATGATTTTTTCCATCAAAGTGCAAAAATTCAGATGAAACATTGAAAAAGTGATATTCCATGAAAATTCACTTAACAAAGTCAACTTTCAACATTTTTCATCGAACTGGCTCGTTTCCTGCTTCGGCGCAAGTGTGCTCTCTGCATTGTGCTTCTCTGGCGCTGAAAATGCGATTCCGCAAGTCTCAGCGCTCTACGAGCAAGGGAAAGCGGTTTTTCAGACAAACGAATGTGTGCAGCTGAATGGGAAAGTTTTCTTTGAATTTTTTCACATGTTTGGGGTCGACTATGATATGAAATGTGATTGTTGACTTTAATATGCAAAAATTCATTATAAACAATTGATAGTTATAAAAAATATGGATTTTGGTATGAAATATAATTTTTTTCATCAAAGTGCAAAAATTCATAAGAAAGATGGGAAAAGTGATATTTCATGAAAATTCACTTAACAAAGTCAACTTTCAACATTTTTCATCGTACTGGCTCGTTTCCTGCCTCGGCGCAAGTGTGCTCTCTGCTTTGTGCTTCTCTGGCGCTGAAAATGCGATTCCGCAAGTCTCAGCGCTCTACGAGCAAGGGAAAGCGGTTTTTCAGACAAACGAATGTGTGCAGCTGAATGGGGCAGTTTTCTTTGACTTTTTTCACATGTTTGGGGTCGACTATGATATGAATTGTGATTGTTTACTTTAAAATGCAAAAATTCATAAGATACATTGGAAAGTCATAAAAAATATGGATTTTGGTATGAAATATGATTTTTTTCATCAAAGTGCAAAAATTCATCAGAAAGATGGGAAAAGTGATATTTCATGAAAATTCACTTAACAAAGTCAACTTTCAACATTTTTCATCGAACTGGCAAGTGACCTGCTTCGGCGCAGTGTGCTCTCTGCATTGTGCTTCTCTGGCGCTGAAAATGCGATTCCGCAAGTCTCAGCGCTCTACGAGCAAGGGAAAGCGGTTTTTCAGACAAACGAATGTGTGCAACTGAATGGGGCAGTTTTCTTTGACTTTTTTCACATGTTTGGGGTCGACTATGATATGAAATGTGATTGTTGACTTTAAAATGCAACAATTCATTATAAACAATTGATAGTTATAAAAAATATGGATTTTGATATGAAATATGATTTTTTCCATCAAAGTGCAAAAATTCAGATGAAACATTGAAAAAGTGATATTCCATGAAAATTCTCTTAACAAAGTCAACTTTCAACATTTTTCATCGAACTGGCTCGTTTCCTGCTTCGGCGCAAGTGTGCTCTCTGCATTGTGCTTCTCTGGCGCTGAAAATGCGATTCCGCAAGTCTCAGCGCTCTACGAGCAAGGGAAAGCGGTTTTTCAGACAAACGAATGTGTGCAGCTGAATGGGAAAGTTTTCTTTGACTTTTTTCACATGTTTGGGGTCGACTATGATATGAAATGTGATTGTTGACTTTAAAATGCAACAATTCATTATAAACAAGGGAACGTCATAAAAAATATGGATTTTGGTATGAAATATGATTTTTTTAATCAAAGTGCAAAAATTCATAAGAAAGATGGGAAAAGTGATATTTCATGAAAATTCACTTAACAAAGTCAACTTTCAACATTTTTCATCGTACTGGCTCGTTTCCTGCCTCGGCGCAAGTGTGCTCTCTGCTTTGTGCTTCTCTGGCGCTGAAAATGCGATTCCGCAAGTCTCAGCGCTCTACGAGCAAGGGAAAGCGGTTTTTCAGACAAACGAATGTGTGCAGCTGAATGGGGCAGTTTTCTTTGACTTTTTTCACATGTTTGGGGTCGACTATGATATGAAATGTAATTGTTGACTTTAAAATGCAAAAATTCATTATAAACAACGGAAAGTCATAAAAAATATGGATTATGGTATGAAATATGATTTTTTCCATCAAAGTGCAAAAATTCAGAAAAACATTGAAAAAGTGTTATTCCATGAAAATTCACTTAACAAAGTCAACCTTCAACATTTTTCATCGAACTTCCAAGTGTCCTGCCTCGGCGCTGTGTGCTCTCTGCATTGTGCTTTTCTGGTGCTGAAAATGCGATTCCGCAAGTCTCAGCGCTCTACGAGCAAGGGAAAGCGGTTTTTCAGAAAAACGAATGTGTGCAACTGAATGGGCCAGTTTTCTTTGACTTTTTTCACATGTTTGGGGTCGACTATGATATGAAATGATATTGTTTACTTTAAAATGCAAAAATTCATAAGATACATTGGAAAGTAATAAAAAATATGGATTTTGGTATGAAATATGATTTTTTCCATCAAAGTGCAATAATTCAGAAGAAACATTGAAAAAGTGATATTCCATGAATTTTCACTTAACAAAGTCAACCTTCAACATTTTTCATCGAACTTGCAAGTGTCCTTCCTCGGCGCTGTGTGCTCTCTGCATTGTGCTTCTCTGGCGCTGAAAATGCGATTCCGCAAGTCTCAGCGCTCTACGAGCAAAGGAAAGCCGTTTTTCAGACAAAAGAATGTGTGCAACTGAATGGGGCAGTTTTCTTTGACTTTTTTCACATGTTTGGGGTCGACTATGATATGAAATGTGATTGTTGACTTTAATATGCAACAATTCATTATAAACAAGGGAAAGTCATCAAAAATATGGATTTTGGTATGAAATATGATTTTTTTCATCAAAGTGCAAAAATTCATAAGAACCATGGTAAAAGTGATATTTCATGAAAATTCACTTAACAAAGTCAACTTTCAACATTTTTCATCGGACTGGCTCGTTTCCTGCCTCGGCGCAAGTGTGCTCTCTGCATTGTGCTTCTCTGGCGCTGAAAATGCGATTCCGCAAGTCTCAGCGCTCTACGAGCAAGGGAAAGCGGTTTTTCAGACAAACGAATGTGTGCAACTGAATGGGGCAGTTTTCTTTGACTTTTTTCACATGTTTGGGGTCGACTATGATATGAAATGTGATTGTTGACTTTAAAATGCAAAAATTCATAAGATACATTGGAAAGTCATAAAAAATATGGATTTTGGTATGAAATATGATTTTTTTCATCAAAGTGCAAAAATTCATCAGAAAGATGGGAAAAGTGATATTTCATGAAAATTCACTTAACAAAGTCAACTTTCAACATTTTTCATCGAACTGGCAAGTGACCTGCTTCGGCGCAGTGTGCTCTCTGCATTGTGCTTCTCTGGCGCTGAAAATGCGATTCCGCAAGTCTCAGCGCTCTACGAGCAAGGGAAAGCGGTTTTTCAGACAAACGAATGTGTGCAACTGAATGGGGCAGTTTTCTTTGACTTTTTTCACATGTTTGGGGTCGACTATGATATGAAATGTGATTGTTGACTTTAAAATGCAACAATTCATTATAAACAATTGATAGTTATAAAAAATATGGATTTTGATATGAAATATGATTTTTTCCATCAAAGTGCAAAAATTCAGATGAAACATTGAAAAAGTGATATTCCATGAAAATTCTCTTAACAAAGTCAACTTTCAACATTTTTCATCGAACTGGCTCGTTTCCTGTTTCGGCGCAAGTGTGCTCTCTGCATTGTGCTTCTCTGGCGCTGAAAATGCGATTCCGCAAGTCTCAGCGCTCTACGAGCAAGGGAAAGCGGTTTTTCAGACAAACGAATGTGTGCAGCTGAATGGGAAAGTTTTCTTTGACTTTTTTCACATGTTTGGGGTCGACTATGATATGAAATGTGATTGTTGACTTTAAAATGCAACAATTCATTATAAACAAGGGAACGTCATAAAAAATATGGATTTTGGTATGAAATATGATTTTTTTCATCAAAGTGCAAAAATTCATAAGAAAGATGGGAAAAGTGATATTTCATGAAAATTCACTTAACAAAGTCAACTTTCAACATTTTTCATCGTACTGGCTCGTTTCCTGCCTCGGCGCAAGTGTGCTCTCTGCTTTGTGCTTCTCTGGCGCTGAAAATGCGATTCCGCAAGTCTCAGCGCTCTACGAGCAAGGGAAAGCGGTTTTTCAGACAAACGAATGTGTGCAGCTGAATGGGGCAGTTTTCTTTGACTTTTTTCACATGTTTGGGGTCGACTATGATATGAAATGTAATTGTTGACTTTAAAATGCAAAAATTCATTATAAACAACGGAAAGTCATAAAAAATATGGATTATGGTATGAAATATGATTTTTTCCATCAAAGTGCAAAAATTCAGAAAAACATTGAAAAAGTGTTATTCCATGAAAATTCACTTAACAAAGTCAACTTTCAACATTTTTCATCGAACTGGCAAGTGACCTGCCTCGGCGCAGTGTGCTCTCTGCATTGTGCTTCTCTGGCGCTGAAAATGCGATTCCGCAAGTCTCAGCGCTCTACGAGCAAGGGAAAGCGGTTTTTCAGACAAACGAATGTGTGCAGCTGAATGGGAAAGTTTTCTTTGACTTTTTTCACATGTTTGGGGTCGACTATGATATGAATTGTGATTGTTTACTTTAAAATGCAAAAATTCATAAGATACATTGGAAAGTCATAAAAAATATGGATTTTGGTATGAAATATGATTTTTTTCATCAAAGTGCAAAAATTCATCAGAAAGATGGGAAAAGTGATATTTCATGAAAATTCACTTAACAAAGTCAACTTTCAACATTTTTCATCGAACTGGCAAGTGACCTGCTTCGGCGCAGTGTGCTCTCTGCATTGTGCTTCTCTGGCGCTGAAAATGCGATTCCGCAAGTCTCAGCGCTCTACGAGCAAGGGAAAGCGGTTTTTCAGACAAACGAATGTGTGCAACTGAATGGGGCAGTTTTCTTTGACTTTTTTCACATGTTTGGGGTCGACTATGATATGAAATGTGATTGTTGACTTTAAAATGCAACAATTCATTATAAACAATTGATAGTTATAAAAAATATGGATTTTGATATGAAATATGATTTTTTCCATCAAAGTGCAAAAATTCAGATGAAACATTGAAAAAGTGATATTCCATGAAAATTCTCTTAACAAAGTCAACTTTCAACATTTTTCATCGAACTGGCTCGTTTCCTGCTTCGGCGCAAGTGTGCTCTCTGCATTGTGCTTCTCTGGCGCTGAAAATGCGATTCCGCAAGTCTCAGCGCTCTACGAGCAAGGGAAAGCGGTTTTTCAGACAAACGAATGTGTGCAGCTGAATGGGAAAGTTTTCTTTGACTTTTTTCACATGTTTGGGGTCGACTATGATATGAAATGTGATTGTTGACTTTAAAATGCAACAATTCATTATAAACAAGGGAACGTCATAAAAAATATGGATTTTGGTATGAAATATGATTTTTTTAATCAAAGTGCAAAAATTCATAAGAAAGATGGGAAAAGTGATATTTCATGAAAATTCACTTAACAAAGTCAACTTTCAACATTTTTCATCGTACTGGCTCGTTTCCTGCCTCGGCGCAAGTGTGCTCTCTGCTTTGTGCTTCTCTGGCGCTGAAAATGCGATTCCGCAAGTCTCAGCGCTCTACGAGCAAGGGAAAGCGGTTTTTCAGACAAACGAATGTGTGCAGCTGAATGGGGCAGTTTTCTTTGACTTTTTTCACATGTTTGGGGTCGACTATGATATGAAATGTAATTGTTGACTTTAAAATGCAAAAATTCATTATAAACAACGGAAAGTCATAAAAAATATGGATTATGGTATGAAATATGATTTTTTTCCATCAAAGTGCAAAAATTCAGAAAAACATTGAAAAAGTGTTATTCCATGAAAATTCACTTAACAAAGTCAACCTTCAACATTTTTCATCGAACTTCCAAGTGTCCTGCCTCGGCGCTGTGTGCTCTCTGCATTGTGCTTCTCTGGCGCTGAAAATGCGATTCCGCAAGTCTCAGCGCTCTACGAGCAAGGGAAAGCGGTTTTTCAGACAAACGAATGTGTGCAACTGAATGGGGCAGTTTTCTTTGACTTTTTTCACATGTTTGGGGTCGACTATGATATGAATTGTGATTGTTTACTTTAAAATGCAAAAATTCATAAGATACATTGGAAAGTCATAAAAAATATGGATTTTGGTATGAAATATGATTTTTTTCATCAAAGTGCAAAAATTCATCAGAAAGATGGGAAAAGTGATATTTCATGAAAATTCACTTAACAAAGTCAACTTTCAACATTTTTCATCGAACTGGCAAGTGACCTGCTTCGGCGCAGTGTGCTCTCTGCATTGTGCTTCTCTGGCGCTGAAAATGCGATTCCGCAAGTCTCAGCGCTCTACGAGCAAGGGAAAGCGGTTTTTCAGACAAACGAATGTGTGCAGCTGAATGGGAAAGTTTTCTTTGAATTTTTTCACGTTTGGGGTCGACTATGATATGAAATGTAATTGTTGACTTTAAAATGCAAAAATTCATTATAAACAAGGGAAAGTCATAAAAAATATGGATTTTGGTATGAAATATGGTTTTTTTCATCAAAGTGCAAAAATTCATAAGAAAGTTGGGAAAAGTGATATTTCATGAAAATTCACTTAAGAAAGTCAACGTTCAACATCTTGCATCGTACTGGCTCGTTTCCTGCCTCGGCGCTGTGTGCTCTCTGCATTGTGCTTCTCTGGCGCTGAAAATGCGATTCCGCAAGTCTCAGCGCTCTACGAGCAAGGGAAAGCGGTTTTTCAGACAAACGAATGTGTGCAGCTGAATGGGGCAGTTTTCTTTGACTTTTTTCACATGTTTGGGGTCGACTATGATATGAATTGTGATTGTTGACTTTAAAATGCAAAAATTCATTATAAACAACGGAAAGTCATAAAAAATATGGATTATGGTATGAAATATGATTTTTTCCATCAAAGTGCAAAAATTCAGAAAAACATTGAAAAAGTGTTATTCCATGAAAATTCACTTAACAAAGTCAACCTTCAACATTTTTCATCCAACTTGCAAGTGTCCTGCCTCGGCGCTGTGTGCTCTCTGCTTTGTGCTTCTCTGGCGCTGAAAATGCGATTCCGCAAGTCTCAGCGCTCTACGAGCAAGGGAAAGCGGTTTTTCAGACAAACGAATGTGTGCAGCTGAATGGGGCAGTTTTCTTTGACTTTTTTCACATGTTTGGGGTCGACTATGATATGAAATGTGAGTGTTTACTTTAAAATGCAAAAATTCATAAGATACATTGGAAAGTCATAAAAAATATGGATTTTGATATGAAATATGCCTTTTTTTTATCAATGTGCCAAAATTCAGACGTAACATTGAAAAAGTGATATTCCATGAAAATTCACTTAAAAAAGTCAACTTTCAACATTTTTCATCGAACTGGCACGTTTCCTTCCTCGGCGTAGGGTTATCTCTGCATTGTGCTTCTCTGTCGCTGAAAATGCGATTCCGCAAGTCTCAGCGCTCTACGAGCAAGGGAAAGCGGTTTTTCAGACAAACGAATGTGTGCAGCTGAATGGGAAAGTTTTCTTTGACGTTTTTCACATGTTTGGGGTCGACTATGATATGAAATATGATTGTTGACTTTAAAATGCAACAATTCATTATAAACAAGGGAAAGTCATAAAAAATATGGATTTTGGTATAAAATATGATTTTTTTCATCAAAGTGCAAAAATTCATAAGAAAGATGGGAAATGTGATATTTCATGAAAATTCACTTAACCAAGTTAGCTTTCAACATTTTTCATCGAACTGGCAAGTGACCTGCCTCGGCGCAGTGTGCTCTCTGCATTGTGCTTCTCTGGCGCTGAAAATGCGATTCCGCAAGTCTCAGCGCTCTACGAGCAAGGGAAAGCGGTTTTTCAGACAAACGAATGTGTGCAACTGAATGGGGCAGTTTTCTTTGACTTTTTTCACATGTTTGGGGTCGACTATGATATGAATTGTGATTGTTTACTTTAAAATGCAAAAATTCATAAGATACATTGGAAAGTCATAAAAAATATGGATTTTGGTATGAAATATGATTTTTTTCATCAAAGTGCAAAAATTCATCAGAAAGATGGGAAAAGTGATATTTCATGAAAATTCACTTAACAAAGTCAACTTTCAACATTTTTCATCGAACTGGCAAGTGACCTGCTTCGGCGCAGTGTGCTCTCTGCATTGTGCTTCTCTGGCGCTGAAAATGCGATTCCGCAAGTCTCAGCGCTCTACGAGCAAGGGAAAGCGGTTTTTCAGACAAACGAATGTGTGCAACTGAATGGGGCAGTTTTCTTTGACTTTTTTCACATGTTTGGGGTCGACTATGATATGAAATGTGATTGTTGACTTTAAAATGCAACAATTCATTATAAACAATTGATAGTTATAAAAAATATGGATTTTGATATGAAATATGATTTTTTCCATCAAAGTGCAAAAATTCAGATGAAACATTGAAAAAGTGATATTCCATGAAAATTCACTTAACAAAGTCAACTTTCAACATTTTTCATCGAACTGGCAAGTGACCTGCTTCGGCGCAGTGTGCTCTCTGCATTGTGCTTCTCTGGCGCTGAAAATGCGATTCCGCAAGTCTCAGCGCTCTACGAGCAAGGGAAAGCGGTTTTTCAGACAAACGAATGTGTTCAGCTTAATGGGGCAGTTTTCTTTGACTTTTTTCACATATATGGGGTCGACTATGATATGAAATGTGATTACTTTAAAATACAAAAATTCATAAGATACATTGGAAAGTCATAAAAAATATGGATTTTGGTATGAAATATGATTTTTTTCATCAAAGTGCAAAAATTCATAAGAAAGATGGGAAAAGTGATATTTCATGAAAATTCACTTAACAAAGTCAACTTTCAACATTTTTCATCGAACTGGCAAGTGACCTGCCTCGGCGCAGTGTGCTCTCTGCATTGTGCTTCTCTGGCGCTGAAAATGCGATTCCGCAAGTCTCAGCGCTCTACGAGCAAGGGAAAGCGGTTTTTCAGACAAACGAATGTGTGCAGCTGAATGGGGCAGTTTTCTTTGACTTTTTTCACATGTTTGGGGTCGACTATGATATGAAATGTGATTGTTGACTTTAAAATGCAACAATTCATTATAAACAATTGATAGTTATAAAAAATATGGATTTTGATATGAAATATGATTTTTTCCATCAAAGTGCAAAAATTCAGATGAAACATTGAAAAAGTGATATTCCATGAAAATTCTCTTAACAAAGTCAACTTTCAACATTTTTCATCGAACTGGCTCGTTTCCTGCTTCGGCGCAAGTGTGCTCTCTGCATTGTGCTTCTCTGGCGCTGAAAATGCGATTCCGCAAGTCTCAGCGCTCTACGAGCAAGGGAAAGCGGTTTTTCAGACAAACGAATGTGTGCAGCTGAATGGGAAAGTTTTCTTTGACTTTTTTCACATGTTTGGGGTCGACTATGATATGAAATGTGATTGTTGACTTTAAAATGCAACAATTCATTATAAACAAGGGAACGTCATAAAAAATATGGATTTTGGTATGAAATATGATTTTTTTCATCAAAGTGCAAAAATTCATAAGAAAGATGGGAAAAGTGATATTTCATGAAAATTCACTTAACAAAGTCAACTTTCAACATTTTTCATCGTACTGGCTCGTTTCCTGCCTCGGCGCAAGTGTGCTCTCTGCTTTGTGCTTCTCTGGCGCTGAAAATGCGATTCCGCAAGTCTCAGCGCTCTACGAGCAAGGGAAAGCGGTTTTTCAGACAAACGAATGTGTGCAGCTGAATGGGGCAGTTTTCTTTGACTTTTTTCACATGTTTGGGGTCGACTATGATATGAAATGTAATTGTTGACTTTAAAATGCAAAAATTCATTATAAACAACGGAAAGTCATAAAAAATATGGATTATGGTATGAAATATGATTTTTTCCATCAAAGTGCAAAAATTCAGAAAAACATTGAAAAAGTGTTATTCCATGAAAATTCACTTAACAAAGTCAACCTTCAACATTTTTCATCGAACTTCCAAGTGTCCTGCCTCGGCGCTGTGTGCTCTCTGCATTGTGCTTCTCTGGCGCTGAAAATGCGATTCCGCAAGTCTCAGCGCTCTACGAGCAAGGGAAAGCGGTTTTTCAGACAAACGAATGTGTGCAACTGAATGGGGCAGTTTTCTTTGACTTTTTTCACATGTTTGGGGTCGACTATGATATGAATTGTGATTGTTTACTTTAAAATGCAAAAATTCATAAGATACATTGGAAAGTCATAAAAAATATGGATTTTGGTATGAAATATGATTTTTTTCATCAAAGTGCAAAAATTCATCAGAAAGATGGGAAAAGTGATATTTCATGAAAATTCACTTAACAAAGTCAACTTTCAACATTTTTCATCGAACTGGCAAGTGACCTGCTTCGGCGCAGTGTGCTCTCTGCATTGTGCTTCTCTGGCGCTGAAAATGCGATTCCGCAAGTCTCAGCGCTCTACGAGCAAGGGAAAGCGGTTTTTCAGACAAACGAATGTGTGCAACTGAATGGGGCAGTTTTCTTTGACTTTTTTCACATGTTTGGGGTCGACTATGATATGAAATGTGATTGTTGACTTTAAAATGCAACAATTCATTATAAACAATTGATAGTTATAAAAAATATGGATTTTGATATGAAATATGATTTTTTCCATCAAAGTGCAAAAATTCAGATGAAACATTGAAAAAGTGATATTCCATGAAAATTCTCTTAACAAAGTCAACTTTCAACATTTTTCATCGAACTGGCTCGTTTCCTGCTTCGGCGCAAGTGTGCTCTCTGCATTGTGCTTCTCTGGCGCTGAAAATGCGATTCCGCAAGTCTCAGCGCTCTACGAGCAAGGGAAAGCGGTTTTTCAGACAAACGAATGTGTGCAGCTGAATGGGAAAGTTTTCTTTGACTTTTTTCACATGTTTGGGGTCGACTATGATATGAAATGTGATTGTTGACTTTAAAATGCAACAATTCATTATAAACAAGGGAACGTCATAAAAAATATGGATTTTGGTATGAAATATGATTTTTTTAATCAAAGTGCAAAAATTCATAAGAAAGATGGGAAAAGTGATATTTCATGAAAATTCACTTAACAAAGTCAACTTTCAACATTTTTCATCGTACTGGCTCGTTTCCTGCCTCGGCGCAAGTGTGCTCTCTGCTTTGTGCTTCTCTGGCGCTGAAAATGCGATTCCGCAAGTCTCAGCGCTCTACGAGCAAGGGAAAGCGGTTTTTCAGACAAACGAATGTGTGCAGCTGAATGGGGCAGTTTTCTTTGACTTTTTTCACATGTTTGGGGTCGACTATGATATGAAATGTAATTGTTGACTTTAAAATGCAAAAATTCATTATAAACAACGGAAAGTCATAAAAAATATGGATTATGGTATGAAATATGATTTTTTCCATCAAAGTGCAAAAATTCAGAAAAACATTGAAAAAGTGTTATTCCATGAAAATTCACTTAACAAAGTCAACCTTCAACATTTTTCATCGAACTTCCAAGTGTCCTGCCTCGGCGCTGTGTGCTCTCTGCATTGTGCTTCTCTGGCGCTGAAAATGCGATTCCGCAAGTCTCAGCGCTCTACGAGCAAGGGAAAGCGGTTTTTCAGACAAACGAATGTGTGCAACTGAATGGGGCAGTTTTCTTTGACTTTTTTCACATGTTTGGGGTCGACTATGATATGAATTGTGATTGTTTACTTTAAAATGCAAAAATTCATAAGATACATTGGAAAGTCATAAAAAATATGGATTTTGGTATGAAATATGATTTTTTTCATCAACGTGCAAAAATTCATCAGAAAGATGGGAAAAGTGATATTTCATGAAAATTCACTTAACAAAGTCAACTTTCAACATTTTTCATCGAACTGGCAAGTGACCTGCTTCGGCGCAGTGTGCTCTCTGCATTGTGCTTCTCTGGCGCTGAAAATGCGATTCCGCAAGTCTCAGCGCTCTACGAGCAAGGGAAAGCGGTTTTTCAGACAAACGAATGTGTGCAACTGAATGGGGCAGTTTTCTTTGACTTTTTTCACATGTTTGGGGTCGACTATGATATGAAATGTGATTGTTGACTTTAAAATGCAACAATTCATTATAAACAATTGATAGTTATAAAAAATATGGATTTTGATATGAAATATGATTTTTTCCATCAAAGTGCAAAAATTCAGATGAAACATTGAAAAAGTGATATTCCATGAAAATTCTCTTAACAAAGTCAACTTTCAACATTTTTCATCGAACTGGCTCGTTTCCTGCTTCGGCGCAAGTGTGCTCTCTGCATTGTGCTTCTCTGGCGCTGAAAATGCGATTCCGCAAGTCTCAGCGCTCTACGAGCAAGGGAAAGCGGTTTTTCAGACAAACGAATGTGTGCAGCTGAATGGGAAAGTTTTCTTTGACTTTTTTCACATGTTTGGGGTCGACTATGATATGAAATGTGATTGTTGACTTTAAAATGCAACAATTCATTATAAACAACTGATAGTTATAAAAAAACTTGTATTTTGATATGAAATATGATTTTTTTCCATCAAAGTGCAAAAATTCAGATGAAACATTGAAAAAGTGATATTCCATGAAAATTCACTTAACAAAGTCAACCTTCAACATTTTTCATCCAACTTGCAAGTGTCCTGCCTCGGCGCTGTGTGCTCTCTGCTTTGTGCTTCTCTGGCGCTGAAAATGCGATTCCGCAAGTCTCAGCGTTCTACGAGCAAGGGAAAGCGGTTTTTCAGACAAACGAATGTGTGCAGCTGAATGGGAAAGTTTTCTTTGACTTTTTTCACATGTTTGGGGTCGACTATGATATGAATTGTGATTACTTTAAAATGCAAAAATTCATAAGATACATTGGAAAGTCATAAAAAATATGGATTTTGGTATGAAATATGATTTTTTTCATCAACGTGCAAAAATTCATCAGAAAGATGGGAAAAGTGATATTTCATGAAAATTCACTTAACAAAGTCAACTTTCAACATTTTTCATCGAACTGGCAAGTGACCTGCTTCGGCGCAGTGTGCTCTCTGCATTGTGCTTCTCTGGCGCTGAAAATGCGATTCCGCAAGTCTCAGCGCTCTACGAGCAAGGGAAAGCGGTTTTTCAGACAAACGAATGTGTGCAACTGAATGGGGCAGTTTTCTTTGACTTTTTTCACATGTTTGGGGTCGACTATGATATGAAATGTGATTGTTGACTTTAAAATGCAACAATTCATTATAAACAATTGATAGTTATAAAAAATATGGATTTTGATATGAAATATGATTTTTTCCATCAAAGTGCAAAAATTCAGATGAAACATTGAAAAAGTGATATTCCATGAAAATTCTCTTAACAAAGTCAACTTTCAACATTTTTCATCGAACTGGCTCGTTTCCTGCTTCGGCGCAAGTGTGCTCTCTGCATTGTGCTTCTCTGGCGCTGAAAATGCGATTCCGCAAGTCTCAGCGCTCTACGAGCAAGGGAAAGCGGTTTTTCAGACAAACGAATGTGTGCAGCTGAATGGGAAAGTTTTCTTTGACTTTTTTCACATGTTTGGGGTCGACTATGATATGAAATGTGATTGTTGACTTTAAAATGCAACAATTCATTATAAACAAGGGAACGTCATAAAAAATATGGATTTTGGTATGAAATATGATTTTTTCCATCAAAGTGCAAGAATTCAGATGAAACATTGAAAAAGTGATATTCCATGAAAATTCTCTTAACAAAGTCAACTTTCAACATTTTTCATCGTACTGGCTCGTTTCCTGCCTAGGCGCAAGTGTGCTCTCTGCTTTGTGCTTCTCTGGCGCTGAAAATGCGATTCCGCAAGTCTCAGCGCTCTACGAGCAAGGGAAAGCGGTTTTTCAGACAAACGAATGTGTGCAGCTGAATGGGAAAGTTTTCTTTGACTTTTTTCACATGTTTGGGGTCGACTATGATATGAAATGTGATTGTTGACTTTAAAATGCAACAATTCATTATAAACAAGGGAACGTCATAAAAAATATGGATTTTGGTATGAAATATGATTTTTTCCATCAAAGTGCAAAAATTCAGAAAAACATTGAAAAAGTGTTATTCCATGAAAATTCACTTAACAAAGTCAACCTTCAACATTTTTCATCGAACTTCCAAGTGTCCTGCTTCGGCGCAAGTGTGCTCTCTGCATTGTGCTTCTCTGGCGCTGAAAATGCGATTCCGCAAGTCTCAGCGCTCTACGAGCAAGGGAAAGCGGTTTTTCAGACAAACGAATGTGTGCAACTGAATGGGGCAGTTTTCTTTGACTTTTTTCACATGTTTGGGGTCGACTATGATATGAATTGTGATTGTTTACTTTAAAATGCAAAAATTCATAAGATACATTGGAAAGTCATAAAAAATATGGATTTTGGTATGAAATATGATTTTTTTCATCAACGTGCAAAAATTCATCAGAAAGATGGGAAAAGTGATATTTCATGAAAATTCACTTAACAAAGTCAACTTTCAACATTTTTCATCGAACTGGCAAGTGACCTGCTTCGGCGCAGTGTGCTCTCTGCATTGTGCTTCTCTGGCGCTGAAAATGCGATTCCGCAAGTCTCAGCGCTCTACGAGCAAGGGAAAGCGGTTTTTCAGACAAACGAATGTGTGCAGCTGAATGGGAAAGTTTTCTTTGACTTTTTTCACATGTTTGGGGTCGACTATGATATGAAATGTGATTGTTGACTTTAAAATGCAACAATTCATTATAAACAAGGGAACGTCATAAAAAATATGGATTTTGGTATGAAATATGATTTTTTCCATCAAAGTGCAAAAATTCAGATGAAACATTGAAAAAGTGATATTCCATGAAAATTCACTTAACAAAGTCAACTTTCAACATTTTTCATCGAACTGGCTCGTTTCCTGCCTCGGCGCAAGTGTGCTCTCTGCATTGTGCTTCTCTGGCGCTGAAAATGCGATTCCGCAAGTCTCAGCGCTCTACGAGCAAGGGAAAGCGGTTTTTCAGACAAACGAATGTGTGCAGCTGAATGGGGCAGTTTTCTTTGACTTTTTTCACATGTTTGGGGTCGACTATGATATGAATTGTGATTGTTTACTTTAAAATGCAAAAATTCATAAGATACATTGGAAAGTCATAAAAAATATGGATTTTGGTATGAAATATGATTTTTTTCATCAAAGTGCAAAAATTCATCAGAAAGATGGGAAAAGTGATATTTCATGAAAATTCACTTAACAAAGTCAACTTTCAACATTTTTCATCGAACTGGCAAGTGACCTGCTTCGGCGCAGTGTGCTCTCTGCATTGTGCTTCTCTGGCGCTGAAAATGCGATTCCGCAAGTCTCAGCGCTCTACGAGCAAGGGAAAGCGGTTTTTCAGACAAACGAATGTGTGCAACTGAATGGGGCAGTTTTCTTTGACTTTTTTCACATGTTTGGGGTCGACTATGATATGAAATGTGATTGTTGACTTTAAAATGCAACAATTCATTATAAACAATTGATAGTTATAAAAAATATGGATTTTGATATGAAATATGATTTTTTCCATCAAAGTGCAAAAATTCAGATGAAACATTGAAAAAGTGATATTCCATGAAAATTCTCTTAACAAAGTCAACTTTCAACATTTTTCATCGAACTGGCTCGTTTCCTGCTTCGGCGCAAGTGTGCTCTCTGCATTGTGCTTCTCTGGCGCTGAAAATGCGATTCCGCAAGTCTCAGCGCTCTACGAGCAAGGGAAAGCGGTTTTTCAGACAAACGAATGTGTGCAGCTGAATGGGAAAGTTTTCTTTGACTTTTTTCACATGTTTGGGGTCGACTATGATATGAAATGTGATTGTTGACTTTAAAATGCAACAATTCATTATAAACAAGGGAACGTCATAAAAAATATGGATTTTGGTATGAAATATGATTTTTTTCATCAAAGTGCAAAAATTCATAAGAAAGATGGGAAAAGTGATATTTCATGAAAATTCACTTAACAAAGTCAACTTTCAACATTTTTCATCGTACTGGCTCGTTTCCTGCCTCGGCGCAAGTGTGCTCTCTGCTTTGTGCTTCTCTGGCGCTGAAAATGCGATTCCGCAAGTCTCAGCGCTCTACGAGCAAGGGAAAGCGGTTTTTCAGACAAACGAATGTGTGCAGCTGAATGGGGCAGTTTTCTTTGACTTTTTTCACATGTTTGGGGTCGACTATGATATGAAATGTAATTGTTGACTTTAAAATGCAAAAATTCATTATAAACAACGGAAAGTCATAAAAAATATGGATTATGGTATGAAATATGATTTTTTCCATCAAAGTGCAAAAATTCAGAAAAACATTGAAAAAGTGTTATTCCATGAAAATTCACTTAACAAAGTCAACCTTCAACATTTTTCATCGAACTTCCAAGTGTCCTGCCTCGGCGCTGTGTGCTCTCTACATTGTGCTTCTCTGGCGCTGAAAATGCGATTCCGCAAGTCTCAACGCTCTACGAGCAAGGGAAAGCGGTTTTTCAGACAAACGAATGTGTGCAACTGAATGGGGCAGTTTTCTTTGACTTTTTTCACATGTTTGGGGTCGACTATGATATGAATTGTGATTGTTTACTTTAAAATGCAAAAATTCATAAGATACATTGGAAAGTCATAAAAAATATGGATTTTGGTATGAAATATGATTTTTTTCATCAAAGTGCAAAAATTCATCAGAAAGATGGGAAAAGTGATATTTCATGAAAATTCACTTAACAAAGTCAACTTTCAACATTTTTCATCGAACTGGCAAGTGACCTGCTTCGGCGCAGTGTGCTCTCTGCATTGTGCTTCTCTGGCGCTGAAAATGCGATTCCGCAAGTCTCAGCGCTCTACGAGCAAGGGAAAGCGGTTTTTCAGACAAACGAATGTGTGCAACTGAATGGGGCAGTTTTCTTTGACTTTTTTCACATGTTTGGGGTCGACTATGATATGAAATGTGATTGTTGACTTTAAAATGCAACAATTCATTATAAACAATTGATAGTTATAAAAAATATGGATTTTGATATGAAATATGATTTTTTCCATCAAAGTGCAAAAATTCAGATGAAACATTGAAAAAGTGATATTCCATGAAAATTCTCTTAACAAAGTCAACTTTCAACATTTTTCATCGAACTGGCTCGTTTCCTGCTTCGGCGCAAGTGTGCTCTCTGCATTGTGCTTCTCTGGCGCTGAAAATGCGATTCCGCAAGTCTCAGCGCTCTACGAGCAAGGGAAAGCGGTTTTTCAGACAAACGAATGTGTGCAGCTGAATGGGAAAGTTTTCTTTGACTTTTTTCACATGTTTGGGGTCGACTATGATATGAAATGTGATTGTTGACTTTAAAATGCAACAATTCATTATAAACAAGGGAACGTCATAAAAAATATGGATTTTGGTATGAAATATGATTTTTTTTCATCAACGTGCAAAAATTCATCAGAAAGATGGGAAAAGTGATATTTCATGAAAATTCACTTAACAAAGTCAACTTTCAACATTTTTCATCGAACTGGCAAGTGACCTGCTTCGGCGCAGTGTGCTCTCTGCATTGTGCTTCTCTGGCGCTGAAAATGCGATTCCGCAAGTCTCAGCGCTCTACGAGCAAGGGAAAGCGGTTTTTCAGACAAACGAATGTGTGCAACTGAATGGGGCAGTTTTCTTTGACTTTTTTCACATGTTTGGGGTCGACTATGATATGAAATGTGATTGTTGACTTTAAAATGCAACAATTCATTATAAACAATTGATAGTTATAAAAAATATGGATTTTGATATGAAATATGATTTTTTCCATCAAAGTGCAAAAATTCAGATGAAACATTGAAAAAGTGATATTCCATGAAAATTCTCTTAACAAAGTCAACTTTCAACATTTTTCATCGAACTGGCAAGTGACCTGCTTCGGCGCAGTGTGCTCTCTGCATTGTGCTTCTCTGGCGCTGAAAATGCGATTCCGCAAGTCTCAGCGCTCTACGAGCAAGGGAAAGCGGTTTTTCAGACAAACGAATGTGTGCAACTGAATGGGGCAGTTTTCTTTGACTTTTTTCACATGTTTGGGGTCGACTATGATATGAAATGTGATTGTTGACTTTAAAATGCAACAATTCATTATAAACAATTGATAGTTATAAAAAATATGGATTTTGATATGAAATATGATTTTTTCCATCAAAGTGCAAAAATTCAGATGAAACATTGAAAAAGTGATATTCCATGAAAATTCTCTTAACAAAGTCAACTTTCAACATTTTTCATCGAACTGGCTCGTTTCCTGCTTCGGCGCAGTGTGCTCTCTGCATTGTGCTTCTCTGGCGCTGAAAATGCGATTCCGCAAGTCTCAGCGCTCTACGAGCAAGGGAAAGCGGTTTTTCAGACAAACGAATGTGTGCAGCTGAATGGGGCAGTTTTCTTTGACTTTTTTCACATGTTTGGGGTCGACTATGATATGAATTGTGATTGTTTACTTTAAAATGCAAAAATTCATAAGATACATTGGAAAGTCATAAAAAATATGGATTTTGGTATGAAATATGATTTTTTTCATCAAAGTGCAAAAATTCATCAGAAAGATGGGAAAAGTGATATTTCATGAAAATTCACTTAACAAAGTCAACTTTCAACATTTTTCATCGAACTGGCAAGTGACCTGCTTCGGCGCAGTGTGCTCTCTGCATTGTGCTTCTCTGGCGCTGAAAATGCGATTCCGCAAGTCTCAGCGCTCTACGAGCAAGGGAAAGCGGTTTTTCAGACAAACGAATGTGTGCAACTGAATGGGGCAGTTTTCTTTGACTTTTTTCACATGTTTGGGGTCGACTATGATATGAAATGTGATTGTTGACTTTAAAATGCAACAATTCATTATAAACAATTGATAGTTATAAAAAATATGGATTTTGATATGAAATATGATTTTTTCCATCAAAGTGCAAAAATTCAGATGAAACATTGAAAAAGTGATATTCCATGAAAATTCTCTTAACAAAGTCAACTTTCAACATTTTTCATCGAACTGGCTCGTTTCCTGCTTCGGCGCAAGTGTGCTCTCTGCATTGTGCTTCTCTGGCGCTGAAAATGCGATTCCGCAAGTCTCAGCGCTCTACGAGCAAGGGAAAGCGGTTTTTCAGACAAACGAATGTGTGCAGCTGAATGGGAAAGTTTTCTTTGACTTTTTTCACATGTTTGGGGTCGACTATGATATGAAATGTGATTGTTGACTTTAAAATGCAACAATTCATTATAAACAAGGGAACGTCATAAAAAATATGGATTTTGGTATGAAATATGATTTTTTTAATCAAAGTGCAAAAATTCATAAGAAAGATGGGAAAAGTGATATTTCATGAAAATTCACTTAACAAAGTCAACTTTCAACATTTTTCATCGTACTGGCTCGTTTCCTGCCTCGGCGCAAGTGTGCTCTCTGCTTTGTGCTTCTCTGGCGCTGAAAATGCGATTCCGCAAGTCTCAGCGCTCTACGAGCAAGGGAAAGCGGTTTTTCAGACAAACGAATGTGTGCAGCTGAATGGGGCAGTTTTCTTTGACTTTTTTCACATGTTTGGGGTCGACTATGATATGAAATGTGATTGTTGACATTAAAATGCAAATATTCATTATAAACAACGGAAAGTCATAAAAAATATGGATTTTGGTATGAAATATGATTTTTTTCATCAACGTGCAAAAATTCAGAAAAACATTGAAAAAGTGATATTCCATGAAAATTCACTTAACAAAGTCAACTTTCAACATTTTTCATCGAACTGGCACGTGTCCTGCCTCGGCGCTGTGTGCTCTCTGCATTGTGCTTCTCTGGCGCTGAAAATGCGATTCCGCAAGTCTCAGCGCTCTACGAGCAAAGGAAAGCGGTTTTTCAGACAAACGAATGTGTGCAACTGCATGGGGCAGTTTTCTTTGACTTTTTTCACATGTTTGGGGTCGACTATGATATGAAATGTGATTGTTTACTTTAAAATGCAAAAACTCATAAGATACATTGGAAAGTCATAAAAAATATGGATTTTGGTATGAAATATGATTTTTTTCATCAAAGTGCAAAAATTCATCAGAAAGATGGGAAAAGTGATATTTCATGAAAATTCACTTAACAAAGTCAACTTTCAACATTTTTCATCGAACTGGCAAGTGACCTGCTTCGGCGCAGTGTGCTCTCTGCATTGTGCTTCTCTGGCGCTGAAAATGCGATTCCGCAAGTCTCAGCGCTCTACGAGCAAGGGAAAGCGGTTTTTCAGACAAACGAATGTGTGCAACTGAATGGGGCAGTTTTCTTTGACTTTTTTCACATGTTTGGGGTCGACTATGATATGAAATGTGATTGTTGACTTTAAAATGCAACAATTCATTATAAACAATTGATAGTTATAAAAAATATGGATTTTGATATGAAATATGATTTTTTCCATCAAAGTGCAAAAATTCAGATGAAACATTGAAAAAGTGATATTCCATGAAAATTCACTTAACAAAGTCAACTTTCAACATTTTTCATCGAACTGGCTCGTTTCCTGCCTCGGCGCAAGTGTGCTCTCTGCATTGTGCTTCTCTGGCGCTGAAAATGCGATTCCGCAAGTCTCAGCGCTCTACGAGCAAGGGAAAGCGGTTTTTCAGACAAACGAATGTGTGCAGCTGAATGGGGCAGTTTTCTTTGACTTTTTTCACATGTTTGGGGTCGACTATGATATGAAATGTGATTGTTGACTTTGATATGCAAAAATTCATTATAAACAAGGGAAAGTCATAAAAAATATGGATTTTGGTATGAAATATGATTTTTGTCATTAAAGTGCAAAAATTCATTAGAAACATGGGAAAAGTGTTATTTCATGAAAATTCACTGAACAAAGTCAACTTTCAACATTTTTCTTCGAACTGGCAAGTGTCCTGCCTCGGCGCTGTGGGCTCTCTGCATTGTGCTTCTCCTGCGCCTAAAATGCGATTCCTCAAGTCTCAGCGCTCTACGAGCAAGGGAAAGCGGTTTTTCAGACAAACGAATGTGTGCAGCTGAATGGGGCAGTTTTCTTTGACTTTTTTCACATGTTTGGGGTCGACTATGATATGAAATGTGATTGTTGACTTTGATATGCAAAAATTCATTATAAACAAGGGAAAGTCATAAAAAATATGGATTTTGGTATGAAATATGATTTTTGTCATTAAAGTGCAAAAATTCAGAAAGATGGGAAAAGTGATATTTCATGAAAATTCACTTAACAAAGTCAACTTTCAACATTTTTCATCGAACTGGCAAGTGACCTGCCTCGACGCTGTGTGCTCTCTGTATTGTGCTTCTCTGGCGCTGAAAATGCGATTCCGCAAGTCTCAGCGCTCTACGAGCAAGGGAAAGCGGTTTTTCAGACAAACGAATGTGTGCAACTGAATGGGGCAGTTTTCTTTGACTTTTTTCACATGTTTGGGGTCGACTATGATATGAAATGTGATTGTTGACTTTAAAATGCAACAATTCATTATAAACAATTGATAGTTATAAAAAATATGGATTTTGATATGAAATATGATTTTTTCCATCAAAGTGCAAAAATTCAGATGAAACATTGAAAAAGTGATATTCCATGAAAATTCACTTAACAAAGTCAACTTTCAACATTTTTCATCGAACTGGCTCGTTTCCTGCCTCGGCGCAAGTGTGCTCTCTGCATTGTGCTTCTCTGGCGCTGAAAATGCGATTCCGCAAGTCTCAGCGCTCTACGAGCAAGGGAAAGCGGTTTTTCAGACAAACGAATGTGTGCAGCTGAATGGGAAAGTTTTCTTTGACTTTTTTCACATGTTTGGGGTCGACTATGATATGAAATGTGATTGTTGACTTTAAAATGCAACAATTCATTATAAACAAGGGAAAGTCATAAAAAATATGGATTTTGATATGAAATATGATTTTTTCCATCAAAGTGCAAAAATTCAGAAGAAACATTGAAAAAGTGATATTCAATGAAAATTCACTTAACAAAGTCAACTTTCAACATTTTTCATCGAACTGGCAAGTGACCTGCCTCGGCGCAGTGTGCTCTCTGCATTGTGCTTCTCTGGCGCTGAAAATGCGATTCCGCAAGTCTCAGCGCTCTACGAGCAAGGGAAAGCGGTTTTTCAGACAAACGAATGTGTGCAGCTGAATGGGGCAGTTTTCTTTGACTTTTTTCACATGTTTGGGGTCGACTATGATATGAAATGTGATTGTTGACTTTAAAATGCAACAATTCATTATAAACAATTGATAGTTATAAAAAATATGTATTTTGATATGAAATATGATTTTTTTCCATCAAAGTGCAAAAATTCAGATGAAACATTGAAAAAGTGATATTCCATGAAAATTCACTTAACAAAGTCAACTTTCAACATTTTTCATCGAACTGGCAAGTGACCTGCCTCGGCGCAGTGTGCTCTCTGCATTGTGCTTCTCTGGCGCTGAAAATGCGATTCCGCAAGTCTCAGCGCTCTACGAGCAAGGGAAAGCGGTTTTTCAGACAAACGAATGTGTGCAGCTGAATGGGGCAGTTTTCTTTGACTTTTTTCACATGTTTGGGGTCGACTATGATATGAAATGTGATTGTTGACTTTAAAATGCAACAATTCATTATAAACAATTGATAGTTATAAAAAATATGGATTTTTGGTATGAAATATGATTTTTTCCATCAAAGTGCAAAAATTCAGATGAAACATTGAAAAAGTGATATTTCATGAAAATTCACTTAACATAGTCAACTTTCAACAACTTTCAACGAACTGGCTCGTGTCCTGCCTCGGCGCAAGTGTGCTCTCTGCATTGTGCTTCTCTGGCGCTGAAAATGCGATTCCGCAAGTCTCAGCGCTCTACGAGCAAGGGAAAGCGGTTTTTCAGACAAACGAATGTGTGCAGCTGAATGGGGCAGTTTTCTTTGACTTTTTTCACATGTTTGGGGTCGACTATGATATGAAATGTGATTGTTGACTTTGATATGCAACAATTCATTATAAACAAGGGAAAGTCATAAAAAATATGGATTTTGGTATGAAATATGATTTTTTTCATCAAAGTGCAAAAATTCATAAGAAAGATGGGAAAAGTGATATTTCATGAAAATTCACTTAACAAAGTCAACTTTCAACATTTTTCATCGAACTGGCAAGTGACCTGCCTCGGCGCAGTGTGCTCTCTGCATTGTGCTTCTCTGGCGCTGAAAATGCGATTCCGCAAGTCTCAGCGCTCTACGAGCAAGGGAAAGCGGTTTTTCAGACAAACGAATGTGTGCAGCTGAATGGGGCAGTTTTCTTTGACTTTTTTCACATGTTTGGGGTCGACTATGATATGAAATGTGATTGTTGACTTTAAAATGCAACAATTCATTATAAACAATTGATAGTTATAAAAAATATGTATTTTGATATGAAATATGATTTTTTCCATCAAAGTGCAAAAATTCAGATGAAACATTGAAAAAGTGATATTCCATGAAAATTCACTTAACAAAGTCAACTTTCAACATTTTTCATCGAACTGGCAAGTGACCTGTCTCGGCGCAGTGTGCTCTCTGCATTGTGCTTCTCTGGCGCTGAAAATGCGATTCCGCAAGTCTCAGCGCTCTACGAGCAAGGGAAAGCGGTTTTTCAGACAAACGAATGTGTGCAGCTGAATGGGGCAGTTTTCTTTGACTTTTTTCACATGTTTGGGGTCGACCATGATATGAAATGTGATTGTTGACTTTAATATGCAAAAATTCATTATAAACAAGGGAAAGTCATTAAAAAATATGGATTTTTGGTATGAAAAATGATTTTTTTTCATCAAAGTGCAAAAATTCATATGAAAGATGGGAAAAGTGATATTTCATGAAAATTCACTTAACAAAGTCAACTTTCAACATTTTTCATCGAACTGGCAAGTGTCCTGCCTCGGCGCTGTGTGCTCTCCTCATTGTGGTTCTCCTGCGCTGAAAATGCGATTCCGCAAGTCTCAGCGCTCTACGAGCAAGGGAAAGCGGTTTTTCAGACAAACGAATGTGTGCAACTGAATGGGGCAGTTTTCTTTGAAATTTTTCACATGTTTGGGGTCGACTATGATATGAAATGTGATTGTTGACTTTAAAATGCAACAATTCATTATAAACAATTGATAGTTATAAAAAATATGTATTTTGATATGAAATATGATTTTTTCCATCAAAGTGCAAAAATTCAGATGAAACATTGAAAAAGTGATATTCCATGAAAATTCACCTAACAAAGTCAACTTTCAACATTTTTCATCGATCTGGCTCGTTTCCTGCCTCGGCGCAAGTGTGCTCTCTGCATTGTGCTTCTCTGGCGCTGAAAATGCGATTCCGCAAGTCTCAGCGCTCTACGAGCAAGGGAAAGCGGTTTTTCAGACAAACGAATGTGTGCAGCTGAATGGGAAAGTTTTCTTTGACTTTTTTCACATGTTTTGGGTCGACTATGATATGAAATGTAATTGTTGACTTTAAAATGCAAATATTCATTTTAAACAAGGGAAAGTCATAAAAAATATGGAATTTGGTATGAAATATGATTTTTTCCATCAAAGTGCAAAAATTCAGAAGAAACATTGAAAAAGTGATATTCCATGAAAATTCACTTAACAAAGTCAACTTTCAACATTTTTCATCGTACTGGCTCGTTTCCTGCCTCGGCGCAGGTGTGCTCTCTGCATTGTGCTTCTCTGGCGCTGAAAATGCGATTCCGCAAGTCTCAGCGCTCTACGAGCAAGGGAAAGCTGTTTTTCAGACCAACGAATGTGTGCAGCTGAATGGGGCAGTTTTCTTTGACTTTTTTCACATGTTTGGGGTCGACTATGATATGAAATGTGAATGTTGACTTTAATATGCAAAAATTCATCATAAATAAGGGAAAGTCATAAAAAATATGGATTTTGGTATGAAATATGATTTTTTTTCATCAAAGTTCAAAAATTCATATGAAAGATGGGAAAAGTGATATTTCATGAAAATTCACTTAACAAAGTCAACTTTCAACATTTTTCATCGAACTGGCAAGTGTCCTGCCTCGGCGCTGTGTGCTCTCCTCATTGTGGTTCTCCTGCGCTGAAAATGCGATTCCGCAAGTCTCAGCGCTCTACGAGCAAGGGAAAGCGGTTTTTCAGACAAACGAATGTGTGCAACTGAATGGGGCAGTTTTCTTTGAAATTTTTCACATGTTTGGGGTCGACTATGATATGAAATGTGATTGTTGACTTTAAAATGCAACAATTCATTATAAACAATTGATAGTTATAAAAAATATGTATTTTGATATGAAATATGATTTTTTCCATCAAAGTGCAAAAATTCAGATGAAACATTGAAAAAGTGATATTCCATGAAAATTCACCTAACAAAGTCAACTTTCAACATTTTTCATCGATCTGGCTCGTTTCCTGCCTCGGCGCAAGTGTGCTCTCTGCATTGTGCTTCTCTGGCGCGGAAAATGCGATTCCGCAAGTGTCAGCGATCTACGAGCAAGGGAAAGCGGTTTTTCAGACAAACGAATGTGTGCAGCTGAATGGGAAAGTTTTCTTTGAATTTTTTCACATGTTTTGGGTCGACTATGATATGAAATGTAATTGTTGACTTTAAAATGCAAATATTCATTTTAAACAAGGGAAAGTCATAAAAAATATGGAATTTGGTATGAAATATGATTTTTTCCATCAAAGTGCAAAAATTCAGAAGAAACATTGAAAAAGTGATATTCCATGAAAATTCACTTAACAAAGTCAACTTTCAACATTTTTCATCGTACTGGCTCGTTTCCTGCCTCGGCGCAGGTGTGCTCTCTGCATTGTGCTTCTCTGGCGCTGAAAATGCGATTCCGCAAGTCTCAGCGCTCTACGAGCAAGGGAAAGCTGTTTTTCAGACCAACGAATGTGTGCAGCTGAATGGGGCAGTTTTCTTTGACTTTTTTCACATGTTTGGGGTCGACTATGATATGAAATGTGATTGTTGACTTTGATATGCAAAAATTCATTATAAACAAGGGAAAGTCATAAAAAATATGGATTTTGGTATGAAATATTATTTTTGTCATTAAAGTGCAAAAATTCATTAGAAACATGGGAAAAGTGTTATTTCATGAAAATTCACTTAACAACGTCAACTTTCAACATTTTTCATCGACCTGGCAAGTGTCATGCCTCGGCGCTGTGTGCTCTCTGCATAGTGCTTCCCTGCGCTGAAAATGCGATTCCGCAAGTCTCAGCGCTCTACGAGCAAGGGAAAGCGGTATTTCAGACAAACGAATGTGTGCAGCTGAATGGGGCAGTTTTCTTTGACTTTTTTCACATGTTTGGGGTCGACTATGATATGAAATGTGATTGTTGACTTTGATATGCAAAAATTCATTATAAACAAGGGAAAGTCATAAAAAATATGGATTTTGGTATGAAATATGATTGTTTTTCATCAAAGTTCAAAAATTCATATGAAAGATGGGAAAAGTGATATTTCATGAAAATTCACTTAACAAAGTCAACTTTCAACATTTTTCATCGAACTGGCAAGTGACCTGCCTCGGCGCAGTGTGCTCTCTGCATTGTGCTTCTCTGGCGCTGAAAATGCGATTCCGCAAGTCTCAGCGCTCTACGAGCAAGGGAAAGCGGTTTTTCAGACAAACGAATGTGTGCAGCTGAATGGGGCAGTTTTCTTTGAATTTTTTCACATGTTTGGGGTCGACTATGATATGAAATGTGATTGTTGACTTTAAAATGCAACAATTCATTATAAACAATTGATAGTTATAAAAAATATGTATTTTGATATGAAATATGATTTTTTCCATCAAAGTGCAAAAATTCAGATGAAACATTGAAAAAGTGATATTCCATGAAAATTCACCTAACAAAGTCAACTTTCAACATTTTTCATCGATCTGGCTCGTTTCCTGCCTCGGCGCAAGTGTGCTCTCTGCATTGTGCTTCTCTGGCGCTGAAAATGCGATTCCGCAAGTCTCAGCGCTCTACGAGCAAGGGAAAGCGGTTTTTCAGACAAACGAATGTGTGCAGCTGAATGGGAAAGTTTTCTTTGAATTTTTTCACATGTTTTGGGTCGACTATGATATGAAATGTAATTGTTGACTTTAAAATGCAAATATTCATTTTAAACAAGGGAAAGTCATAAAAAATATGGAATTTGGTATGAAATATGATTTTTTCCATCAAAGTGCAAAAATTCAGAAGAAACATTGAAAAAGTGATATTCCATGAAAATTCACTTAACAAAGTCAACTTTCAACATTTTTCATCGTACTGGCTCGTTTCCTGCCTCGGCGCAAGTGTGCTCTCTGCATTGTGCTTCTCTTTCGCTGAAAATGCGATTCCGCAAGTCTCAGCGCTCTACGAGCAAGGGAAAGCGGTTTTTCAGACAAACGAATGTGTGCAGCTGAATGGGGCAGTTTTCTTTGACTTTTTTCACGTTTGGGGTCGACTATGATATGAAATGTGATTGTTGACTTTGTTATGCAACAATTCATTATAAACAAGGGAAAGGCATAAAAAATATGGATTTTGGTATGAAATATGATTGTTTTTCATCAAAGTTCAAAAATTCATATGAAAGATGGGAAAAGTGATATTTCATGAAAATTCACTTAACAAAGTCAACTTTCAACATTTTTCATCGAACTGGCAAGTGACCTGCCTCGGCGCAGTGTGCTCTCTGCATTGTGCTTCTCTGGCGCTGAAAATGCGATTCCGCAAGTCTCAGCGCTCTACGAGCAAGGGAAAGCGGTTTTTCAGACAAACGAATGTGTGCAGCTGAATGGGGCAGTTTTCTTTGACTTTTTTCACATGTTTGGGGTCGACTATGATATGAAATGTGATTGTTGACTTTAATATGCAAAAATTCATTATAAACAAGGGAAAGTCATAAAAAATATGGAGTTTGGTATGAAATATGATTTTTTTCATCAAAGTGCAAAAATTCATAAGAAAGATGGGAAAAGTGATATTTCATGAAAATTCACTTAACAAAGTCAACTTTCAACATTTTTCATCGTACTGGCTCGTTTCCTGCCTCGGCGCAAGTGTGCTCTCTGCATTGTGCTTCTCTGGCGCTGAAAATGCGATTCCGCAAGTCTCAGCGCTCTACGAGCAAGGGAAAGCGGTTTTTCAGACAAACGAATGTGTGCAACTGAATGGGGCAGTTTTCTTTGACTTTTTTCACATGTTTGGGGTCGACTATGATATGAAATGTGATTGTTGACTTTAAAATGCAACAATTCATTATAAACAATTGATAGTTATAAAAAATATGTATTTTGATATGAAATATGATTTTTTCCATCAAAGTGCAAAAATTCAGATGAAACATTGAAAAAGTGATATTCCATGAAAATTCACTTAACAAAGTCAACTTTCAACATTTTTCATCGAACTGGCAAGTGACCTGCCTCGGCGCAGTGTGCTCTCTGCATTGTGCTTCTCTGGCGCTGAAAATGCGATTCCGCAAGTCTCAGCGCTCTACGAGCAAGGGAAAGCGGTTTTTCAGACAAACGAATGTGTGCAACTGAATGGGGCAGTTTTCTTTGACTTTTTTCACATGTTTGGGGTCGACTATGATATGAAATGTGATTGTTGACTTTAATATGCAAAAATTCATTATAAACAAGGGAAAGTCATTAAGAAATATGGATTTTGGTATGAAAAATGATTTTTTTTCATCAAAATGCAAAAATTCATATGAAAGTTGGGAAAAGTGATATTTCATGAAAATTCACTTAACAAAGTCAACTTTCAACATTTTTCATCGAACTGGCAAGTGTCCTGCCTCGGCGCTGTGTGCTCTCCTCATTGTGGTTCTCCTGCGCTGAAAATGCGATTCCGCAAGTCTCAGCGCTCTACGAACAAGGGAAAGCGGTTTTTCAGACAAACCAATGTGTGCAGCTGAATGGGGCAGTTTTCTTTGACTTTTTTCACATGTTTGGGGTCGACTATGATATGAAATGTGATTGTTGACTTTAAAATGCAACAATTCATTATAAACAATTGATAGTTATAAAAAATATGTATTTTGATATGAAATATGATTTTTTCCATCAAAGTGCAAAAATTCAGATGAAACATTGAAAAAGTGATATTCCATGAAAATTCACTTAACAAAGTCAACTTTCAACATTTTTCATCGAACTGGCTCGTTTCCTGCCTCGGCGCAAGTGTGCTCTCTGCATTGTGCTTCTCTGGCGCTGAAAATGCGATTCCGCAAGTCTCAGCGCTCTACGAGCAAGGGAAAGCGGTTTTTCAGACAAACGAATGTGTGCAGCTGAATGGGGCAGTTTTCTTTGACTTTTTTCACATGTTTGGGGTCGACTATGATATGAAATGTGATTGTTGACTTTGATATGCAAAAATTCATTATAAACAAGGGAAAGTCATAAAAAATATGGAATTTGGTATGAAATATGATTTTTTCCATCAAAGTGCAAAAATTCAGAAGAAACATTGAAAAAGTGATATTCAATGAAAATTCACTTAACAAAGTCAACTTTCAACATTTTTCATCGAACTGGCAAGTGTCCTGCCTCGGCGCTGTGGGCTCTCTGCATTGTGCTTCTCCTGCGCCTAAAATGCGATTCCTCAAGTCTCAGCGCTCTACGAGCAAGGGAAAGCGGTTTTTCAGACAAACGAATGTGTGCAGCTGAATGGGGCAGTTTTCTTTGACTTTTTTCACATGTTTGGGGTCGACTATGATATGAAATGTGATTGTTGACTTTGATATGCAAAAATTCATTATAAACAAGGGAAAGTCATAAAAAATATGGATTTTGGTATGAAATATGATTTTTTTTCATCAAAGTGCAAAAATTCATATGATAGATGGGAAAAGTGATATTTCATGAAAATTCACTTAACAAAGTCAACTTTCAACATTTTTCATCGAACTGGCAAGTGACCTGCCTCGGCGCAGTGTGCTCTCTGCATTGTGCTTCTCTGGCGCTGAAAATGCGATTCCGCAAGTCTCAGCGCTCTACGAGCAAGGGAAAGCGGTTTTTCAGACAAACGAATGTGTGCAGCTGAATGGGGCAGTTTTCTTTGACTTTTTTCACATCTGCGCTGAAAATGCGATTCCGCAAGTCTCAGCGCTCTACGAGCAAGGGAAAGCGGTTTTTCAGACAAACGAATGTGTGCAGCTGAATGGGGCAGTTTTCTTTGACTTTTTTCACATGTTTGGGGTCGACTATGATATGAAATGTGATTGTTGACTTTAATATGCAAAAATTCATTATAAACAAGGGAAAGTCATTAAGAAATATGGATTTTGGTATGAAAAATGATTTTTTTTCATCAAAATGCAAAAATTCATATGAAAGATGGGAAAAGTGATATTTCATGAAAATTCACTTAACAAAGTCAACTTTCAACATTTTTCATCGAACTGGCAAGTGACCTGCCTCGGCGCAGTGTGCTCTCTGCATTGTGCTTCTCTGGCGCTGAAAATGCGATTCCGCAAGTCTCAGCGCTCTACGAGCAAGGGAAAGCGGTTTTTCAGACAAACGAATGTGTGCAACTGAATGGGGCAGTTTTCTTTGACTTTTTTCACATGTTTGGGGTCGACTATGATATGAAATGTGATTGTTGACTTTAAAATGCAACAATTCATTATAAACAATTGATAGTTATAAAAAATATGTATTTTGATATGAAATATGATTTTTTCCATCAAAGTGCAAAAATTCAGATGAAACATTGAAAAAGTGATATTCCATGAAAATTCACTTAACAAAGTCAACTTTCAACATTTTTCATCGATCTGGCTCGTTTCCTGCCTCGGCGCAAGTGTGCTCTCTGCATTGTGCTTCTCTGGCGCTGAAAATGCGATTCCGCAAGTCTCAGCGCTCTACGAGCAAGGGAAAGCGGTTTTTCAGACAAACGAATGTGTGCAGCTGAATGGGAAAGTTTTCTTTGACTTTTTTCACATGTTTTGGGTCGACTATGATATGAAATGTAATTGTTGACTTTAAAATGCAAATATTCATTTTAAACAAGGGAAAGTCATAAAAAATATGGAATTTGGTATGAAATATGATTTTTTCCATCAAAGTGCAAAAATTCAGAAGAAACATTGAAAAAGTGATATTCCATGAAAATTCACTTAACAAAGTCAACTTTCAACATTTTTCATCGTACTGGCTCGTTTCCTGCCTCGGCGCAAGTGTGCTCTCTGCATTGTGCTTCTCTTTCGCTGAAAATGCGATTCCGCAAGTCTCAGCGCTCTACGAGCAAGGGAAAGCGGTTTTTCAGACAATCGAATGTGTGTAGCTGAATGGGGCAGTTTTCTTTGACTTTTTTCACATGTTTGGGGTCGACTATGATATGAAATGTGATTGTTGACTTTGATATGCAAAAATTCATTATAAACAAGGGAAAGTCATAAAAAATATGGATTTTGGTATGAAATATTATTTTTGTCATTAAAGTGCAAAAATTCATTAGAAACATGGGAAAAGTGTTATTTCATGAAAATTCACTTAACAACGTCAACTTTCAACATTTTTCATCGACCTGGCAAGTGTCATGCCTCGGCGCTGTGTGCTCTCTGCATAGTGCTTCCCTGCGCTGAAAATGCGATTCCGCAAGTCTCAGCGCTCTACGAGCAAGGGAAAGCGGTATTTCAGACAAACGAATGTGTGCAGCTGAATGGGGCAGTTTTCTTTGACTTTTTTCACATGTTTGGGGTCGACTATGATATGAAATGTGATTGTTGACTTTGATATGCAAAAATTCATTATAAACAAGGGAAAGTCATAAAAAATATGGATTTTGGTATGAAATATGATTGTTTTTCATCAAAGTTCAAAAATTCATATGAAAGATGGGAAAAGTGATATTTCATGAAAATTCACTTAACAAAGTCAACTTTCAACATTTTTCATCGAACTGGCAAGTGACCTGCCTCGGCGCAGTGTGCTCTCTGCATTGTGCTTCTCTGGCGCTGAAAATGCGATTCCGCAAGTCTCAGCGCTCTACGAGCAAGGGAAAGCGGTTTTTCAGACAAACGAATGTGTGCAACTGAATGGGGCAGTTTTCTTTGACTTTTTTCACATGTTTGGGGTCGACTATGATATGAAATGTGATTGTTGACTTTAAAATGCAACAATTCATTATAAACAATTGATAGTTATAAAAAATATGTATTTTGATATGAAATATGATTTTTTCCATCAAAGTGCAAAAATTCAGATGAAACATTGAAAAAGTGATATTCCATGAAAATTCACTTAACAAAGTCAACTTTCAACATTTTTCATCGAACTGGCTCGTTTCCTGCCTCGGCGCAAGTGTGCTCTCTGCATTGTGCTTCTCTGGCGCTGAAAATGCGATTCCGCAAGTCTCAGCGCTCTACGAGCAAGGGAAAGCGGTTTTTCAGACAAACGAATGTGTGCAGCTGAATGGGGCAGTTTTCTTTGACTTTTTTCACATGTTTTGGGTCGACTATGATATGAAATGTAATTGTTGACTTTAAAATGCAAATATTCATTTTAAACAAGGGAAAGTCATAAAAAATATGGAATTTGGTATGAAATATGATTTTTTCCATCAAAGTGCAAAAATTCAGAAGAAACATTGAAAAAGTGATATTCAATGAAAATTCACTTAACAAAGTCAACTTTCAACATTTTTCATCGAACTGGCAAGTGACCTGCCTCGGCGCAGTGTGCTCTCTGCATTGTGCTTCTCTGGCGCTGAAAATGCGATTCCGCAAGTCTCAGCGCTCTACGAGCAAGGGAAAGCGGTTTTTCAGACAAACGAATGTGTGCAGCTGAATGGGGCAGTTTTCTTTGACTTTTTTCACATGTTTGGGGTCGACTATGATATGAAATGTGATTGTTGACTTTAAAATGCAACAATTCATTATAAACAATTGATAGTTATAAAAAATATGTATTTTGATATGAAATATGATTTTTTCCATCAAAGTGCAAAAATTCAGATGAAACATTGAAAAAGTGATATTCCATGAAAATTCACTTAACAAAGTCAACTTTCAACATTTTTCATCGAACTGGCAAGTGACCTGTCTCGGCGCAGTGTGCTCTCTGCATTGTGCTTCTCTGGCGCTGAAAATGCGATTCCGCAAGTCTCAGCGCTCTACGAGCAAGGGAAAGCGGTTTTTCAGACAAACGAATGTGTGCAGCTGAATGGGGCAGTTTTCTTTGACTTTTTTCACATGTTTGGGGTCGACTATGATATGAAATGTGATTGTTGACTTTGATATGCAAAAATTCATTATAAACAAGGGAAAGTCATTAAAAAATATGGATTTTTGGTATGAAAAATGATTTTTTTTCATCAAAGTGCAAAAATTCATATGAAAGATGGGAAAAGTGATATTTCATGAAAATTCACTTAACAAAGTCAACTTTCAACATTTTTCATCGAACTGGCAAGTGTCCTGCCTCGGCGCTGTGTGCTCTCCTCATTGTGGTTCTCCTGCGCTGAAAATGCGATTCCGCAAGTCTCAGCGCTCTACGAGCAAGGGAAAGCGGTTTTTCAGACAAACGAATGTGTGCAACTGAATGGGGCAGTTTTCTTTGACTTTTTTCACATGTTTGGGGTCGACTATGATATGAAATGTGATTGTTGACTTTAAAATGCAACAATTCATTATAAACAAGGGAAAGTCATAAAAAATATGGATTTTGGTATGAAATATGATTTTTTTCATCAAAGTGCAAAAATTCATAAGAAAGATGGGAAAAGTGATATTTCATGAAAATTCACTTAACAAAGTCAACTTTCAACATTTTTCATCGAACTGGCAAGTGACCTGCCTCGGCGCAGTGTGCTCTCTGCATTGTGCTTCTCTGGCGCTGAAAATGCGATTCCGCAAGTCTCAGCGCTCTACGAGCAAGGGAAAGCGGTTTTTCAGACAAACGAATGTGTGCAGCTGAATGGGGCAGTTTTCTTTGACTTTTTTCACATGTTTGGGGTCGACTATGATATGAAATGTGATTGTTGACTTTGATATGCAAAAATTCATTATAAACAAGGGAAAGTCATAAAAAATATGGATTTTGGTATGAAATATTATTTTTGTCATTAAAGTGCAAAAATTCATTAGAAACATGGGAAAAGTGTTATTTCATGAAAATTCACTTAACAACGTCAACTTTCAACATTTTTCATCGACCTGGCAAGTGTCATGCCTCGGCGCTGTGTGCTCTCTGCATAGTGCTTCCCTGCGCTGAAAATGCGATTCCGCAAGTCTCAGCGCTCTACGAGCAAGGGAAAGCGGTTTTTCAGACAAACGAATGTGTGCAGCTGAATGGGGCAGTTTTCTTTGACTTTTTTCACATGTTTGGGGTCGACTATGATATGAAATGTGATTGTTGACTTTGATATGCAAAAATTCATTATAAACAAGGGAAAGTCATAAAAAATATGGATTTTGGTATGAAATATGATTGTTTTTCATCAAAGTGCAAAAATTCATATGAAAGATGGGAAAAGTGATATTTCATGAAAATTCACTTAACAAAGTCAACTTTCAACATTTTTCATCGAACTGGCAAGTGACCTGCCTCGGCGCAGTGTGCTCTCTGCATTGTGCTTCTCTGGCGCTGAAAATGCGATTCCGCAAGTCTCAGCGCTCTACGAGCAAGGGAAAGCGGTTTTTCAGACAAACGAATGTGTGCAACTGAATGGGGCAGTTTTCTTTGACTTTTTTCACATGTTTGGGGTCGACTATGATATGAAATGTGATTGTTGACTTTAAAATGCAACAATTCATTATAAACAATTGATAGTTATAAAAAATATGTATTTTGATATGAAATATGATTTTTTCCATCAAAGTGCAAAAATTCAGATGAAACATTGAAAAAGTGATATTCCATGAAAATTCACCTAACAAAGTCAACTTTCAACATTTTTCATCGATCTGGCTCGTTTCCTGCCTCGGCGCAAGTGTGCTCTCTGCATTGTGCTTCTCTGGCGCTGAAAATGCGATTCCGCAAGTCTCAGCGATCTACGAGCAAGGGAAAGCGGTTTTTCAGACAAACGAATGTGTGCAGCTGAATGGGAAAGTTTTCTTTGAATTTTTTCACATGTTTTGGGTCGACTATGATATGAAATGTAATTGTTGACTTTAAAATGCAAATATTCATTTTAAACAAGGGAAAGTCATAAAAAATATGGAATTTGGTATGAAATATGATTTTTTCCATCAAAGTGCAAAAATTCAGAAGAAACATTGAAAAAGTGATATTCCATGAAAATTCACTTAACAAAGTCAACTTTCAACATTTTTCATCGTACTGGCTCGTTTCCTGCCTCGGCGCAGGTGTGCTCTCTGCATTGTGCTTCTCTGGCGCTGAAAATGCGATTCCGCAAGTCTCAGCGCTCTACGAGCAAGGGAAAGCGGTTTTTCAGACCAACGAATGTGTGCAGCTGAATGGGGCAGTTTTCTTTGACTTTTTTCACATGTTTGGGGTCGACTATGATATGAAATGTGAATGTTGACTTTAATATGCAAAAATTCATCATAAATAAGGGAAAGTCATAAAAAATATGGATTTTGGTATGAAATATGATTTTTTTTCATCAAAGTTCAAAAATTCATATGAAAGATGGGAAAAGTGATATTTCATGAAAATTCACTTAACAAAGTCAACTTTCAACATTTTTCATCGAACTGGCAAGTGACCTGCCTCGGCGTAGTGTGCTCTCTGCATTGTGCTTCTCTGGCGCTGAAAATGCGATTCCGCAAGTCTCAGCGCTCTACGAGCAAGGGAAAGCGGTTTTTCAGACAAACGAATGTGTGCAACTGAATGGGGCAGTTTTCTTTGACTTTTTTCACATGTTTGGGGTCGACTATGATATGAAATGTGATTGTTGACTTTAAAATGCAACAATTCATTATAAACAATTGATAGTTATAAAAAATATGTATTTTGATATGAAATATGATTTTTTCCATCAAAGTGCAAAAATTCAGATGAAACATTGAAAAAGTGATATTCCATGAAAATTCACTTAACAAAGTCAACTTTCAACATTTTTCATCGAACTGGCTCGTTTCCGGCCTCGGCGCAAGTGTGCTCTCTGCATTGTGCTTCTCTGGCGCTGAAAATGCGATTCCGCAAGTCTCAGCGCTCTACGAGCAAGGGAAAGCGGTTTTTCAGACAAACGAATGTGTGCAACTGAATGGGGCAGTTTTCTTTGACTTTTTTCACATGTTTGGGGTCGACTATGATATGAAATGTGATTGTTGACTTTAAAATGCAAAAATTCATTTTAAACAAGTGAAAGTCAAAAAAATATGGATTTTTGGTATGAAATATGATTTTTTTCATCAAAGTGCAAAAATTCATAAGAAAGATGGGAAAAGTGATATTTCATGAAAATTCACTTAACAAAGTCAACTTTCAACATTTTTCATCGAACTGGCTCGTTTCCTGCCTCGGCGCAAGTGTGCTCTCTGCATTGTGCTTCTCTGGCGCTGAAAATGCGATTCCGCAAGTCTCAGCGCTCTACGAGCAAGGGAAAGCGGTTTTTCAGACAAACGAATGTGTGTAGCTGAATGGGGCAGTTTTCTTTGAATTTTTTCACATGTTTGGGGTCGACTATGATTTGAAATGTGATTGTTGACTTTAAAATGCAACAATTCATTATAAACAATTGATTGTTATAAAAAATATGTATTTTGATATGAAATATGATTTTTTCCATCAAAGTGCAAAAATTCAGATGAAACATTGAAAAAGTGATATTCCATGAAAATTCACTTAACAAAGTCAACTTTCAACATTTTTCATCGAACTGGCTCGTTTCCTGCCTCGGCGCAAGTGTGCTCTCTGCATTGTGCTTCTCTGGCGCTGAAAATGCGATTCCGCAAGTCTCAGCGCTCTACGAGCAAGGGAAAGCGGTTTTTCAGACAAACGAATGTGTGCAGCTGAATGGGGCAGTTTTCTTTGACTTTTTTCACATGTTTGGGGTCGACTATGATATGAAATGTGATTGTTGACTTTGATATGCAAAAATTCATTATAAACAAGGGAAAGTCATAAAAAATATGGATTTTGGTATGAAATATTATTTTTGTCATTAAAGTGCAAAAATTCATTAGAAACATGGGAAAAGTGTTATTTCATGAAAATTCACTTAACAACGTCAACTTTCAACATTTTTCATCGACCTGGCAAGTGTCATGCCTCGGCGCTGTGTGCTCTCTGCATAGTGCTTCCCTGCGCTGAAAATGCGATTCCGCAAGTCTCAGCGCTCTACGAGCAAGGGAAAGCGGTATTTCAGACAAACGAATGTGTGCAGCTGAATGGGGCAGTTTTCTTTGACTTTTTTCACATGTTTGGGGTCGACTATGATATGAAATGTGATTGTTGACCCTGATATGCAAAAATTCATTATAAACAAGGGAAAGTCATAAAAAATATGGATTTTGGTATGAAATATGATTGTTTTTCATCAAAGTTCAAAAATTCATATGAAAGATGGGAAAAGTGATATTTCATGAAAATTCACTTAACAAAGTCAACTTTCAACATTTTTCATCGAACTGGCAAGTGACCTGCCTCGGCGCAGTGTGCTCTCTGCATTGTGCTTCTCTGGCGCTGAAAATGCGATTCCGCAAGTCTCAGCGCTCTACGAGCAAGGGAAAGCGGTTTTTCAGACAAACGAATGTGTGCAACTGAATGGGGCAGTTTTCTTTGACTTTTTCACATGTTTGGGGTCGACTATGATATGAAATGTGATTGTTGACTTTAAAATGCAAAAATTCATTTTAAACAAGTGAAAGTCATAAAAAATATGGATTTTTGATATGAAATATGATTTTTTTCATCAAAGTGCAAAAATTCATAAGAAAGATGGGAAAAGTGATATTTCATGAAAATTCACTTAACAAAGTCAACTTTCAACATTTTTCATCGAACTGGCAAGTGACCTGCCTCGGCGCAGTGTGCTCTCTGCATTGTGCTTCTCTGGCGCTGAAAATGCGATTCCGCAAGTCTCAGCGCTCTACGAGTAAGGGAAAGCGGTTTTTCAGACAAACGAATGTGTGCAACTGAATGGGGCAGTTTTCTTTGACTTTTTTCACATGTTTGGGGTCGACTATGATATGAAATGTGATTGTTGACTTTAAAATGCAACAATTCATTATAAACAATTGATAGTTATAAAAAATATGTATTTTGATATGAAATATGATTTTTTCCATCAAAGTGCAAAAATTCAGATGAAACATTGAAAAAGTGATATTCCATGAAAATTCACTTAACAAAGTCAACTTTCAACATTTTTCATCGAACTGGCTCGTTTCCGGCCTCGGCGCAAGTGTGCTCTCTGCATTGTGCTTCTCTGGCGCTGAAAATGCGATTCCGCAAGTCTCAGCGCTCTACGAGCAAGGGAAAGCGGTTTTTCAGACAAACGAATGTGTGCAACTGAATGGGGCAGTTTTCTTTGACTTTTTCACATGTTTGGGGTCGACTATGATATGAAATGTGATTGTTGACTTTAAAATGCAAAAATTCATTTTAAACAAGTGAAAGTCATAAAAAATATGGATTTTTGATATGAAATATGATTTTTTTCATCAAAGTGCAAAAATTCATAAGAAAGATGGGAAAAGTGATATTTCATGAAAATTCACTTAACAAAGTCAACTTTCAACATTTTTCATCGAACTGGCAAGTGACCTGCCTCGGCGCAGTGTGCTCTCTGCATTGTGCTTCTCTGGCGCTGAAAATGCGATTCCGCAAGTCTCAGCGCTCTACGAGTAAGGGAAAGCGGTTTTTCAGACAAACGAATGTGTGCAACTGAATGGGGCAGTTTTCTTTGACTTTTTTCACATGTTTGGGGTCGACTATGATATGAAATGTGATTGTTGACTTTAAAATGCAACAATTCATTATAAACAATTGATAGTTATAAAAAATATGTATTTTGATATGAAATATGATTTTTTCCATCAAAGTGCAAAAATACAGATGAAACATTGAAAAAGTGATATTCCATGAAAATTCACTTAACAATGTCAACTTTCAACATTTTTCATCGAACTGGCTCGTTTCCTGCCTCGGCGCAAGTGTGCTCTCTGCATTGTGCTTCTCTGGCGCTGAAAATGCGATTCCGCAAGTCTCAGCGCTCTACGAGCAAGGGAAAGCGGTTTTTCAGACAAACGAATGTGTGCAGCTGAATGGGGCAGTTTTGTTTGACTTTTTTCACATGTTTGGGGTCGACTATGATATGAAATGTGATTGTTGACTTTAATATGCAAAAATTCATTATAAATAAGGGAAAGTCATAAAAATTATGGATTTTGGTATGAAATATGATTTTTTTTCATCAAAGTTCAAAAAATCATATGAAAGATGGGAAAAGTGATATTTCATGAAAATTCACTTAACAAAGTCAACTTTCAACATTTTTCATCGTACTGGCTCGTTTCCTGCCTCGGCGCAAGTGTGCTCTCTGCTTTGTGATTCTCTGGCGCTGAAAATGCGATTCCGCAAGTATTAGCGCTCTACGAGCAAGGGAAAGCCGTTTTTCAGACAAACGAATGTGTGCAGCTGAATGGGAAAGTTTTCTTTGAATTTTTTCACATGTTTGGGGTCGACTATGATATGAAATGTAGTTGTTGACTTTAAAATGCAAAAATTCATTATAAACAACGGAAAGTCATAAAAAATATGGATTATGGTATGAAATATGATTTTTTCCATCAATGTGCAAAAATTCAGAAAAACATTGAAAAAGTGATATTTCATGAAAATTCACTTAACAAAGTCAACTTTCAACATTTTTCATCGACCTGGCAAGTGTCATGCCTCGGCGCTGTGTACTCTCTGCATATTGCTTCCCTTCGCTGAAAATGCGTTTCCGCAAGTCTCAGCGCTCTACGAGCAAGGGAAAGAGGTTTTTCAGACAAACGAATGTGTGCAGCTGAATGGGGCAGTTTTCTTTGACTTTTTTCACTTGTTTGGGGTCGACTATGATATGAAATGTGATTGTTGACTTTAATATGCAAAAATTCATTATAAACAAGGGAAAGTCATAAAAAATATGGATTTTGGTATGAAATGTGTTTTTTGTCATTAAAGTGCAAAAATTCATTAGAAACGTGTTATTTCATGAAAATTCACTGAACAAAGTCAACATTCAACATTTTTCTTCGAACTGGCAAGTGACCTGCCTCGGCGCGGTGTGCTCTCTGCATTGTGCTTCTCTGGCGCTGAAAATGCGATTCCGCAAGTCTCAGCGCTCTACGAGCAAGGGAAAGCGATTTTTCAGACAAACGAATGTGTGCAACTGAATGGGGCAGTTTTCTTTGAATTTTTTCACATGTTTGGGGTCGACTATGATATGAAATGTGATTGTTGACTTTAAAATGCAACAATTCATTATAAACAATTGATAGTTATAAAAAATATGTATTTTGATATGAAATATGATTTTTTCCATCAAAGTGCAAAAATTCAGATGAAACATTGAAAAAGTGATATTCCATGAAAATTCACTTAACAAAGTCAACTTTCAACATTTTTCATCGAACTGGCAAGTGTCCTGCCTCGGCGCTGTGTGCTCTCCTCATTTTGGTTCTCCTGCGCTGAAAATGCGATTCCGCAAGTCTCAGCGCTCTACGAGCACGGGAAAGCGGTTTTTCAGACAAACGAATGTGTGCAGCTGAATGGGGCAGTTTTCTTTGACTTTTTTCACATGTTTGGGGTCGACTATGATATGAAATGTGATTGTTGACTTTGATATGCAAAAATTCATTATAAACAAGGGAAAGTCATAAAAAATATGGATTTTGGTATGAAATATGATTTTTGTCATTAAAGTGCAAAAATTCATTAGAAACATGGGAAAAGTGTTATTTCATGAAAATTCACTTAACAAAGTCAACTTTCAACATTTTTCATCGACCTGGCAAGTGTCATGCCTCGGCGCTGTGTGCTCTCTGCATAGTGCTTCCCTGCGCTGAAAATGCGATTCCGCAAGTCTCAGCGCTCTACGAGCAAGGGAAAGCGGTTTTTCAGACAATCGAATGTGTGCAGCTGAATGGGGCAGTTTTCTTTGTCTTTTTTCACATGTTTGGGGTCGACTATGATATGAAATGTGATTGTTGACTTTAATATGCAAAAATTCATTATAAATAAGGGAAAGTCATAAAAAATATGGATTTTTGGTATGAAATATGATTTTTTTTCATCAAAGTTCAAAAATTCATATGAAAGATGGGAAAAGTGATATTTCATGAAAATTCACTTAACAAAGTCAACTTTCAACATTTTTCATCGAACTGGCAAGTGACCTGCCTCGGCGCAGTTTGCTCTCTACATTGTGCTTCTCTGGCGCTGAAAATGCGATTCCGCAAGTCTCAGCGCTCTACGAGCAAGGGAAAGCGGTTTTTCAGACCAACGAATGTGTGCAACTGAATGGGGCAGTTTTCTTTGACTTTTTCACATGTTTGGGGTCGACTATGATATGAAATGTGATTGTTGACTTTGATATGCAAAAATTCATTATAAACAAGGGAAAGTCATAAAAAATATGGATTTTGGTATGAAATATGATTTTTTTCATCAAAGTGCAAAAATTCATAAGAAAGATGGGAAAAGTGATATTTCATGAAAATTCACTTAACAAAGTCAACTTTCAACATTTTTCATCGAACTGGCAAGTGACCTGCCTCGGCGCAGTGTGCTCTCTGCATTGTGCTTCTCTGGCGCTGAAAATGCGATTCCGCAAGTCTCAGCGCTCTACGAGCAAGGGAAAGCGGTTTTTCAGACAAACGAATGTGTGCAGCTGAATGGGGCAGTTTTCTTTGAATTTTTTCACATGTTTGGGGTCGACTATGATATGAAATGTGATTGATTAGTTTAAAACACCAACATTCATTAGAAATATAGGAAAGTGATAAAATTATGAATTTTGGTATTTTTAGTCTTCTCAAGGCCAGACTAAGGATTGTACGTGAACCCAGACCAAGGCCAAGAAGCCAGACCAGATAACACAATAGATCCTAGCTAAAAAGCCTGAGAAGCGATCCTACACAATCCCCATTCCATCTATTCTCCTTCTCAAACCCAGTCAACGCCAAAAATCAGACCAGTAGACACTTGATCTTAAACTTTTACCTCCTCTGCTTAACGGACAGCCTCAGGCCACACCTATAGAGGCATGCATAAAGTCACATAACCAAATAAGACCCAACTCCTGGAAACTACCCATTTAACATTCAAGCATACACAGCTTTACCAAAGCAAAGCTCACGAAAATACATCAAACTCATTGAAGTTCCTCTCCACAGAAATCTTCACTAAAAGGCGAAATATTTATGCGTGACTTAATAGAAATCAGAGCTATAAAGAAAAGAAAGTGAGCGGCACCAGGAAATCCTTATCAGAGAAACACAATGCTCGATGAGGGTAAGGCCGGCCCATTGGGTTGGTTGAGTGGAGAAAGGGCGGGGAAAGGTTGACGAGCAACAACTGACAGTGGTGAGCAGAAGGAGGCGAAGATAGACTAGGGAACAGGGCAGGTTGAATTGAGACAAAATTTGGTAAGTAAGTAAGTTAGTAAGTCATTAATTCAGTAATTGATGCTCTTTCATTTTACACCAGAAAACGGTGCACCAAGCCTGGAAGTACTGCAATACCAGTCCGATCCGCGGAGCGGAGATAGCAAGCCACTTTTCCGGCTTCCAGCTCTAAAAAGTCTGTTTAATATATAGGATGTATGAGATATTAAACTGATAAGAAGAGAATTTTTTTTTTTTTCAGTTCAAATCCTACCCATATCCATACCAAACCATTCACCTTCTCAAGGCCAGACTGAGAAGTGCAATGTGAATACAGTCACAGCCCAAAGTCAAACCAGGAAACACTTGATCTTAACCAAAAGGGCAAGAAGCAATAAACTTTTATCTCCTCTGCTTAACAGACAGCCTCAGGCCACACCTATACAGGCATGCATGAAATCACATAACCAAGTAAGAAACATATAGGAAACATTGAGATATTCACAGCTTTACCAGAGCACAGCTGACAAAAATACATCAAACTCATTGATGTTCTACTGCACAGAAATCTTTAATAAAAGGTGAAAGATTTATGCATGACTTAAGAGATACCAGAGCTATAAAGAAAAAAAGGTGAGCAGTTCCAGGAAACCCTTGTCGGAGAAACACAATGCTCGATGAGGGTAAGGCCGGCCCCTTGGGTCTGTTGAAATGAGAAAGGGTGGGGAAAGGTTAACGAGCAACAACTGACAGTGGTGAGCAGAAGGAGGCGAAGATAGGCTAGGGAACAGGGCAGGTTGAATGCAGACATAATTTGGTAAGTAAGTAAGTTAGTCAGTAATTCAGTAATTGATTCTCCTTCATTTTACATCAGAAAGCAGTGCACCAAGCCTGGAAGTACTGCAATACCAGGCCGATCCGCAGAGTGGATGTAGCAAACCACTTTTCCAGCTCCTAGCTCTAAAAAGTCTGTTTAATATATAGGATGTATGAGATATTAAACTGATAAGAAGAGAATTTTTATTTTTTCAATTCAAATCCTACCTATATCTATACCTAACCATTCGCCTTCTCAAGGCCAGACTAAGGATTGTACCGTGAACCCAGACAAAGGCCAAAAAGCCAGACCAGTGAACACAATAGATCGTAGCTAAAAAGCCTGAAAAGCGATCCTACACAAACCCCATTCCATCTATTCTCCTTCTCAAACCCAATCAAAGCCAAAAATCAGACCAGAGAACACTTGATCTTAGCCAAAAGGCCAAGAAGCAATACACGTTTATCTCCTCTGCTTAACGGACAGCCTCAGGCCACACCTGTACAGGCATGCATAAAGTCACACAACCAAATAAGACCCAACTCCTGGAAACTACCCATTTAACATTGAACCAAGCCTGGAAGTACTGCAATACCAGGCTGATCCGTGGAGCGGAGATAGCAAGCCACTTTTCCGGCTCCCGGCTCTAAAAAGTCTGTTTAATATATAGGACGTATGAGATATTAAACTGATAAGAACAGATTGGGTTTTTTTTTCAGTTCAAATCCTACCCATATCCATACCTAACCATTCGCCTTCTCATGGCCAGACTAAGAAGTGTAATGTGAATACAGTCACAGCCCAAAGCCAGACCAATGAACACAATAGATCCTAGCTAAAAAGCCTGAGAAACGATCCTACACAAAATCAATGAGTTTGATGTATTTTTGTGAGCTTGGCTCTGTCAAAGCTGTGTATGCTTCAATGTTAAATGGGTAGTTTCCAGTACTTGGGTCTTATTTCATTATATGACTTCATGCATACCTGTATAGGTGTGGCCTGAGACTGTCCGTTAAACAGAAGAGATAAATGTTTATTGCTTCTCGGCCATTTGGCTAAGATCTAGCATTCTCTGGTCTGGCTTTGGGCTGTGACTGTATTCACATTGCACTTCTTAGTCTGCCTTTGAGAAGGCGAGTGTGACGGAAAGGATATAAAAAAAACAAAAAAAAAAACAAAAGGGGCCGGCCTTACCATCATCGAGCATTGTGTTTCTCCGACAAGGGTTTCCTGGTGCTGCTTTTTTTTTTTTTTTTTTTTTTTTTAATAGCTCTGGTTTCTCTTAAGTCGTGCATAAATCTTTTGTCTTTTGCTAAAGATTTTTGCGGAGAGGAACATCAATTAGCTTGATGTGTTTTTATGAGCTTTGCTCTGGCAAAGCTGTGTATGCTTCAAAGTTAAATGGGTAGTTTCCAGGAGTTGGGTCTTATTTCCTTATGTGACTTTATGCATGCCTCTATAGGTGTGGCTTGAGGCTGTCCTTTAAGCAGAGGACTTAAATGATTATTGCTTCTTGGGCTTTTGGCTAAGAACAGGTGTTCTCTGGTCTGGTATTGGGCTTTTACTGGGTTTGAGAAGGAGAATAGATGGAATGGGGTTTGTGTAGGATCGCTTCTCAGGCTTTTTATCTAGGATCGATTGTGTTAACTGGTCTGGCCTTTTGGCCTTCGTCTGGGTTCACGTCACAGTCCTTACTCTGGCCTTGAAAAGCTGAATGGATAGGTATGGATATGGGTAGGATTTGGATTGGAAAAAAAATCTGTTCTTATCACTTTAATATCTCATATGTCCTCTATATTAAACAGATTTTTAGAGCTGGGAGCCAAAAAAGGGGCATGCTACATCCGCTCCCCGGATCGGCTTAGTATTGCAGTATGTCCAGGCTTGGTGCACCGTTTTCTGATGTAAAATGAGGGAGAAAATATTACTAACTTTTTGAATTACTTACTTACTTACCAAATTAGGTCTGCATTCAAACCGTCCTGTTCCCTAGCCTATCTTCACCTCATTCTGCTCACCACTGTTAGTTGTTGCTCGTCAACTTTTCCCCGCCCTTTCTCCACTCAACCAACCCAAGGGGTCGGCCTTACCCTCATCGAGCATTGTGTTTCTCCGACAAGGGTTTCCTGGTGCTGATTGCCTTTTTTTTCTTTATAGTTCTGGTTTCTCTTAAATCAAGCATAAATCTTTTGCATTTTAGTAAAGATTTTTGTGGAGAGGAACATCAATGAGTTTGATGTATTTTTATGAGCTTTGCTCTGGCGAAGCTGTGTATGCTTGAATGTTAAATGGGTAGTTTCCAGGAGTTGGGTCTTATTTGGTTATGTGACTTTATGCATGCCTGTATAGGTGTGGCCTCAGGCTATCCGTTAAGCAGAGGAGATAAAAGTTTATTGCTTCTTGGCCTTTTGGATAAGATCAAGTATTCTCTGGTCTGGTTTTGGGCTTTGACTTGGGTTGAGAAGGAGAATAGACATCATTTTTCAGAACTAAGGAATGTCTTAAAAATATGAAATTTCGCTTTGGAAAAAATTCATAAGAAACATAGAAAAAGTGATATTCCATGAAAATTCACTTAAGAAAGTCAACCGTAAAGACATTTCATCTAAGTGGCTCGATTTCTGCTACAGCGCAGTGTGCTCTCTGCATTGTGCTTCTCTGGCGCTGAAAATGCGATTCCGCAAGTCTCAGCGCTCTACGAGCAAGGGAAAGCGGTTTTTCAGACAAACGAATGTGTGCAGCTGAATGGGGCAGTTTTCTTTGACTTTTTTCACATGTTTGGGGTTGACTATGATATGAAATGTGATTGTTGACTTTAATATGCAACAATTCATTATAAACAAGGGAAAGTCATCAAAAATATGAATTTTGGTATGAAATATGATTTTTTTCATCAAAGTCCAAAAATTCAGAAGAAACATGGGAAAAGTGATATTTCATGAAAATTCACTTAACAAAGTCAACTTTCAACATTTTTCATCGAACTGGCAAGTGTCCTGCCTCGGCGCAGTGTGCTCTCTGCATTGTGCTTCTCTGGCGCTGAAAATGCGATTCCGCAAGTCTCAGCGCTCTACGAGCAAGGGAAAGCGTTTTTTCAGACAAACGAATGTGTGCAGCTGAATGGGGCAGTTTTCTTTGACTTTTTTCACATGTGTGGGGTCGACTATGATATGATATGAAATGTGAGTGTTTACTTTAAAATGCAAAAATTCATAAGATACATTGGAAAGTCATAAAAAATATGGATTTTGATATGAAATATGCCTTTTTTTTATCAATGTGCCAAAATTCAGACGTAACATTGAAAAAGTGATATTCCATGAAAATTCACTTAAAAAAGTCAACTTTCAACATTTTTCATCGAACTGGCAAGTGTCCTGCCTCGGCGCAGTGTGCTCTCTGCATTGTGCTTCTCTGGCGCTGAAAATGCGATTCCGCAAGTCTCAGCGCTCTACGAGCAAGGGAAAGCGGTTTTTCAGACAAACGAATGTGTGCAGCTGAATGGGGCAGTTTTCTTTGACTTTTTTCACGTTTGGGGTCGACTATGATATGAGATGTGATTGTTTACTTTAAAATGCAACAATTCATAAGAAACATTGGATAGTCATAAAATATATGGATTTTGATATGAAATATGATTTTTTTCATCAAAGTGCAAAAATTCAGAAGACACATTGAAAAAGTGATATTCCATGAAAATTCACTTAACAAAGTCAACTTTCAACATTTTTCATCGAACTGGCTCGTTTCCTGCCTCGGCGCAAGTGTGCTCTCTGCATTGTGCTTCTCTGGCGCTGAAAATGCGATTCCGCAAGTCTCAGCGCTCTACGAGCAAGGGAAAGCGGTTTTTCAGACAAACGAATGTGTGCAACTGAATGGGGCAGTTTTCTTTGACTTTTTTCACATGTTTGGGGTCGACTATGATATGAAATGTGATTGTTGACTTTAAAATGCAAACATTCATAAGAAATATAAGAAAATCATTAAAAATATGAAATTTTATATGAAATGTGATTTTTTTCATCAAAGTTGAAAAATTCATATGAAACATGGAAAAAGTGATATTCCATGAAAATTCACTTAACAAAGTCAACTTTCAACATTTTTCATAGACCTGGCTCGTTTTCTGCCTCAGAGCAGTGTGCTGTCTGCATTGTGCTTCTCTCGCGCTGAAAATGCGATTCCGCAAGTCTCAGCGCTCTACGAGCAAGGGAAAGCGGTTTTTCAGACAAACGAATGTGTGCAGTTGAATGGTGCAGTTTTCTTTGACTTTTTTCACGTTTTGGGTCAACTATGATATGAAATTTAATTGTTTAGTTGAAGATGATAAAATTTCTTAGACATAGGAATGTCATAAAAAATATGAATTTTGATATGAAATGATCTTTTTCATCAAAGTTCAAGAAATCATATGAAACATGGAAAAAGTGATATTCCATGAAAATTCACTTATCAAAGTCAACTGTAAACACATTTCATCTAACTGGCTTGTTTCCTGCCTCAGCGCAGTGTGCTCTCTGCATTGTGCTTCTCTGGCGCTGAAAATGCGATTCCGCAAGTCTCAGCTCTCTACGAGCAAGGGAAAGTGGTTTTTCAGACAAACGAATGTGTGCAGTTGAATGGGGCAGATTTCTTTGACTTTTTTCACATGTTTTGGGTCGACTATGATATGAAATGTGATTGTTTCCTTTAAAATGCAACAATTCATTAGAAACAGAGGAATGTCATAAAAAATATGGATTTTGATATGAAATATGATTTTTTTCATCATAGTGCAAAAATTCATATGAAACATGGAAAAAGTGATATTCCATGACACAAAGTCAACTTTGAACATTTTTCATCGAACTAGCTCGTTTTTTGCGTCAGCGCAGTGTGCTCTCTGCATTGGGCTTCTCTCGCGCTGAAAAGCGATTCCGCAAGTCTCAGCGCTCTACGAGCAAGGGAAAGTGGCTTTTCAGACAAACGCATGTGTGCAGGTAAATCTGGCAGTTTTCTTTGACTTATTCACGGTTGGGGTCAATCATGATATGAAATGTGATTGTTTACATTTGTAAGGACCAACCATTGGCCCAATGACGGAATCCAGCGGCGTTGGTGAAGGGATCTCGTATTCTACTTTTCCTTTGCGCTTCTAGAAGAATTTGCTTTATTTATTAAAATTTCGATTCATTCTTTGAGTTCTGTGTATAATGATAACCTGACTCCAGTTAACAATTAATATAAATATAATCTGATGTTGATCACAATTTAGAGGGTTGACTATTCTTAATTTATTAATTTGATAGAAAACTGAAATGAGTGAACATAACTCTGTTTACACTTAAACCTGGGTTTCTCCATACAAGTTTAAGTTTCAGTTTCTTCTAATTTAACTTTAATATGAGGCATTCTCCATTCAAGTTTAAGTCGAGGCTACTCCATTCCAACATAAACCTAGTTTTCTCCATTCTAATTTAAGTTCACAATCTAAGATTAAAGAGGTGTATAATAATGATTTTCCATAGGCTCAGAATAAGTCAGAATTAATAATTTTATTTTGCCACGCAAGTTCCACTCAAGTCAGTATATTCAATTAGAAAAGTACCACAGTAACACAGTTCCAATTAAAAGGATCAGCATAGTATGAACAACACAAGTTACAGAGTTAAAGTCATTCCCGGCAATAGAGACACATAATAATAGTGTGGGAAGTTCTGAATGCAGATGCTTCCGTGAGTCTTTTGCCAATGCACCTTATATACCCAAGAGACCCAAAGGGTCATACAATCTATGAGTCCACAGAAGGCCTGGTTTTGGACAGGTCGTAAGGACACATCTGGCTTTTAGTTTTGGTTCACACCAAATGGGTTGTAAAGGACATAGTTCAGATTGTTGTCTTGTGACCTGCAAGGGGGTTGAATAAGGTCATAAGGACATATCTCCAACAGGAGTACAGACTATGTGTAAACTTCAGTATACTCTGATTTGGAAATTAGACCTTTTTCAACAATTGCAACATGAGCTTTAGAATGACATTAGACATGAATAACAACAGAAAATAGTTCCACCATTGACTCCTTGAAGAGGGGGAGGTACACAGGAATGTGAATTGTTTCATGACACACTTCCCAAACCCCCCCAAATTCCCCAAAGTTTCTGTTTTTGCTTGAAGATATAACTTCATCACAGGCAATATTAATAATTTGGCCTGCCACATTACAATCCCCTGGCCCCTTGGGACATTTTCAAAATAATTCCCAAGGGGACATTGCTGGGAATCTTACTGTAGCAGTCTCTGAATGGCTGGCACCTATAAGGGGCTTAAGCGTGAAAACAGTGTTGGCAGACGTTCGTAAGGAGCGAAGCATAAATCTGAAATAATTGCATTGAAGTATAGACAATATGAGAACAAGTCCTGGCAATCACACAGCCATGGAACTTGAACTTGACAAGATCTCTGCTGTTCCCTTGGCCAGGTTTGCTTCCAACTGTCTGTAGTATAGTTTGTTGTACCAAATATATTGTGTCTGTTCAACGAAAGTGTCTTCCGACCATGGGGAAACATCTGTGTCCAGTGGTATCCTCCCCAAGATATTTATCTGACCCATTGAGAAATCCTCTGTAACCTCCCAGCAGAAGGTATGGTTTGCAGGGCAGGTCAGACCGCCATAGGTGAAGGAATTCATTTCACTGAGGAAACACCACTGTGTGTGAGATACTTGAATCGCGTCAGCATGACCATGCCATGACTGAACACTGATAAGCTTAGTATCATTGGAAGAGAAGGGTTGTAGTAAAGTATTACATGTACAAATAACATAACTGGAAGTTTCATGACAACAGGTGTGAGTGGTAAACAAGGTCTCATCCCCTTTTAAAGTCATATATCCTGTTAGGTGGTGTGGAAAATATTTTTGTCCCACGCTATAATGCACTACTAAACACTACTCAATTAATACTTCGCTATAATCTGACTCCAAACTCCACATTGACCCAACAGCTCAGTCAAGCAAGACTCTAACTAAAGAAGATGAATCATGCAGACTGGATTAATGCAGATACAAGGTTTTATTGCAATCAGTGCTGGTTACAAGAATTGAGCTGCTCACGAATGAATATCCCAACAACCTCTGCCCTAATCATCACAAAACATAGCCTTTTTATTCTTTTCTCTTATCTTTTCATAATATTCAAACCAAACCCTCTTCACTGAGAAAATCCCACCTATTTTTCTTTTTGGAGTACCAGGTTCTTTTTGGACACCATTACCTCTTCATTTTTAACTCTTTCACATTCCATTATAATTGGACTTTCAAGATCACTCATATAAAAAATAATGGTCATCTGTGCTCTTGTCAGTGGCACTTTCTGGCTTTCTCATTTAGCAGTTCACTCTGACCTCTGAAGACAGCATGGTTGAGTTTCGGGACCTCTGCTCTGTCTTTGATTGCTTGGGTTTAATTTATTGCTCTATTTTTCTTTACATTCCCTCTAGCCTGCAGTTTTAATTGCCTTTTCTCTCACGTACTGACAGCCCTATAGCGGGGCACAATGACCCTGGGCACAGCTTCAAGTTTCGTCTACCACTGAAAAGGCCTGCCAAACTGATCACTGTTTCTCATTCCATACAAGCTATGCAATCTCAGCCCAGAGTTAATAAGCATACCCAAACCTCTCATCCCGCACGTTTTTGTTAAACCCTACATTATTAAACCTGTAAATAGAGGTGATCAATAAATTGAGGTGGTGCCTGACAACCCAATCATGCTGTCCTCTGATTCTAACTGTTTTATACAGACCCAAACAAGAATGCATTCATATACACCTTAAACACTCTAAAACATTCAAATACACTTTAAGCACTCCAAACCACTTTGAACACTCTAAACCATTCAAATATTACTCCCACAGTGGTCCCATTTAATGATCTGATCCTTCACTACTACACCTATAGAATGTATAGTCGTGGAGTTCAAAAATACTTGCTCAGGGTGTATAAAAGGAAAATTGGCAAAAAACCCAATGCAGCTGGTGCACTCATTCCCAGTGTATAACATCTATGTAGACAGTAATTCAGAGTATTTAATATCTTTCATCTTTTCTGGTGCATACCATCTATGCAAGTCTAAAATTTCTATAAGATCATTTAAAGCATGCCTAGGTGTCTTGAGAAGACGAAGGTCTAAAATTTCTTTTCTTGCAGCAGTAAATAAATCCTGTGCATATGATCTGCAGGCTAAGTCACGTTCGATGGTATGGCTTTGATTGAATAATGTATGGCTGACCAATAGAAGCGCCTGCGCTTCAGATCTAACCGATTTGATGATATTTTCATTGCTAAGCTTGTATGGGCTAACACTTGTAGCTTTAGATGGGGTTGCTCACAATACAGTCAAACTGTCGGCAATGCATCCATCCACTTGTTTTGGTGCTGAATTATCTGTTTAGCAATGTTTTCTTTAATGGTACGATTGGCACACTTTACAGAACCATTACAGAACTCTGTGTTCTGTATGGTATATGGAATTTTTGTTTTGCTTTAGTCTGGATTCTATTTTAGAGGCAAATTCCACTTGTGCCCGATAGGTATTTTCAGGTGCCTCTGCCCCATGGATCAATGCTTGTTGAATGTGGGGTCCTGCATTATTTTTTAAAAGCTGTAGGAAAACTTCCTGGTCCCTCTCTACATCTTCTAATCCTGAGTGTTCTTTGTAAGACAACCACAGTCGATCTGCATATACTTCAAATGGCTCTTTCCCTACTTGCTTAATAGCCAATATTTCGTTCCACTCTGCATGTGTTGGTCCTCTTAACTCCAACAACGCTGCTTTCAATCGTTCATACATTTCTATATCTCTCTCTCCTTCTTTCTTAATTATAAGTTCTCCAGATCTCAGGCATTTTTGATTTCAGCTCATTTAGGATGGTTAAGAGAGCTATCTGCCACACATCCCTAAGCGCCAGATTATACACTGATGCTTGCAGCATTAAATTATCCCAGTAGGGCTGAAATGGGCCTTTTTGTCTCTATTTAATGCCCCTCTGTAGAGTACCAGACCAAAAGTTGGTCATTAGTCCATGTTAATTCTATTTCTATTCAGTACAACTGAAAAAAGGCGGTTTGATTTGTAATGCAAGGGAATCCATTATCTTCTTATCTACACTGCCACTAATATAGTATACTCTGATTTGGAAATTAGACCTTTTCACCAATCGCACCATAACCTTTAGAATGACATTAAATATCAATAAGATCATACAGTAAGTATATCATCATATTTTTTCAGTATTCCTTGAGATTAGAACCTGAAGGGTAAAAGAATGTACATTCTTGGTGAGATCCAGAAAATAGTTCCACCATTGCCTCTTTGAAGAGCGGGAGGTACACAGGAATATGAATTGTTTTATGACACACTTCCCAAAAGTCCCCAACGTTTCTGTTTTTGCTTGAAGATATAACTTCATCACACTCAATATTAATAATTTTGCCTGCCACATTACACATTAAAATGCAAAAATTCTGTTCAAGGGAACAGTGATAAAAAATATGAATTTTGATATGCAATATGATTATTTACATTAAAGTGAAAAAATTCATAAGGAACATGGAAACAGTGATATTCCATGAAAATTCACTTAACAAAGTCAACTTTCATCATTTTTCATCGAACAGGCTTGTTTCCTGCCACAGCGCAGTGTGCTATCTGCATTGTGCTTCTCTGGCGCTGAAAATGCGATTCCGCGATTCTACGAGCAAGGGAAAGCAGTTTTTCAGACAAACGCATGTGTGCAGATGAATGGGGCAGTTTTCTTTGAATTTTTTCACGTTTGGGGTGAACTATGATGTTAAATATGATTGCTTATATTAATATGCAACAATTCATAAGAAACATGGAAACTATATTTTTCATGTCCACACAATTTTCTCTATTCTTCTTTCTTCAAAATGAAGGACAGTCATAAAAAGCATTTCACTACATGTCGTACTGTGTATGATTTCATATGCAATAAATAAAATTTGAATTTGAATTTGAATTTGAAAAACTGAAGTGATTGAACAGTGATTGAACTCTATTTAAACTTAAACCTGGGTTTCTCCATACAAGTTTAAGTTTCAGTTTCTTCTAATTTAACTTTAAACTGAGGCATTCTACATTCAAGTTTAAGTCGAGGCTACTCCATTCCAACATAAACCTAGGTTTCTCCATTCTGATTTAAGTTCACAATCTAAGATTAAAGAGGTGTGCAATAAGGATTTTCCATAGGCTCAGAATAAGTCAAAATTTACAATTTTATTTTGCCTGGCTTTTTATAAAGTAATAATCTAACAAACATCAATCATAACCTTCCCACCAGGTTTTCAGTTATGCTGTCACATAGTTAGATCATCGCAGAAAAGACTATACCGCTGTTTTTGTAGAGAAAAGACTCTCTAATGAGTATGCAGAGTTCAGTAAGAAAATAGCATCATCATTATTGTTTTACTCAGGTTTTACACATCATCTTCTTCATCAATCTCCACATTCATAGTTGGTGAATAATCTGTGTCCAATGGGTCTGACAGCCAGTCCGGAGTCAGATCCTCATCTTGGAAAGGTGGTTGCCAAGGGTGTTCGACGTCATTCCCCTGTAGCGAGCTAGTTGTTCTTACCGACCTGGCGGTGTGTTTCCCGTCCTCCTTGTTGGTCTGCAGCAACATGGTGTATCTGGTAACCTGTTTGATCATCCATCTCTGTAAGCATTTTACCAAACAGGGCCCGAATAGGCGCAGAAGTATGATCACTACTACCACTGATAGGATGAGGTATGGGGCCCACTGCCCGCACACCCAGTACCAATCATCGATATGAGGAAGTGTGCCAATTTCTCCGGGATTTAATGCTGAACATGGTTTCTTGCTGCAACTGTTATTACTGCTTTAAGATTCGTAGGTAGTGGCACATGATAAATTATGTGTTACACCCAGGAATTGATTCCGGTTGCCCTTGAAACATGCAGGGAACTTGAAGTGCGGTGGAAAAATGGCTTTGAACCCTCTCATTTCTGCAATGTTTCTTTGATAGCCGTATAAGGATGTCCTCAGCACTCGTGTACACATGTCCTTGTCTGTGTTGTTCTCGCACCACCTGATTCCTGATTGCTTGATATAGGTAGCATGTGTGAGATTCGCATCTAAATTGCTAGAGTTCAAACACATTGGAGCGATACATGCTCGAGCCACTGCTGTGAGCGTTGTATTTTCCCATGCTGTTGACGGTCACAGCATGTGTGAATTGACTGCCATGGGCAGGGCATGGCACACGTAACATGACTCATTCGTATGCTGCTTCGCTGTCCAGTTTGCGAACTGCCAGAAGACATTGTCATGTGGATGTGTTTCACTTGGACAGACATTGAGGCTCATCCCTATCAGCAGACTGAAGACCTTCATTTTATTTAGCACGTTAGCTTTTCATGTTTTTAACTGTTTGTCCTATCTACCTGTACGCTGTATGGTATGACCTTTCTTGATGCTCAGGTGCTCGGATTGCGGGTATACCCGATCAGCACTTGTCCCACCTTTATGAGGTTTTAGGACACCAACAGGGACAGTGTGACTGTCACTATTCTATCTTAGTTGATCTCTGGCTCTGGAACTCTCTTGCAGTGGCTTGCGTGTATCCAGGTTGGTCTTTCCGCCACCTTAACTGCTGTCTGAGTTGTTAGCAGGATCCGGAATGGACCTAGCCACCTCCTGGATTTCCAATTCTTCCGCCTGAAGTCCTTCATCACAATCCAGTCACCTGGCTTCAGGTCGTGGAGGTCAGTCTGGTAGGGCGTCCTTCACCTGTTTATGGACTACAGACAAAGCAGAGGACAAGTTCCAGCAATAATCAAGCATTTCATCTTCACATTGGCCCATGAATCACCTCAGAGTCAGGGAAGGACCGGGTATACCTGATCGGGTATACCCGCACTCCGAGCACCTGAGCGTCAAGAAAGGTGATAGTTCACCGTACAGGTAGATAGGACAAACAGTTAAAAACATGAAAAGCTAACGTGCTAAATAAAATGAAGGTCCTCACTCTGCTGATAGGGATGAGCCTCAATGTCTGTCCAAGTGAAACACATCCACATGACAATGTCTTCTGGCAGTTTGCAAACTGGACAGCGAAACAGCATACGAATGAGTCATGTTACGTGTGCCATGCCCTGCCCATGGCAGTCAATTCACACATGCTGTGACCGTCAACAGCATGGGAAAATACAACGCTCAATGCAGTGGCTCGAGCATGTATCGCTCCAATGTGTTTGAACTCTAGCAATTTAGATGCGAATCTCACACATGCTACCTATATCAAGCAATCAGGAATCAGGTGGTGCGAGAACAACACAGACAAGGACATGTGTACATGAGTGCTGAGGACATCCTTATACGGCTATCAAAGAAACATTGCAGAAATGAGAGGGTTCCTTTATTAGGCGGCCTGCCAAACAGTATCTCAAACGGGCTTAGGTTAGCTTTCCCTCTTATTCGGGTTCTCATGTGCATTAACGTGAGTAGCAGGACTTTTACCCAGGACAGCCCTGTCTCCTCACAGCACTTAACCAATTTGTTTTTTAACATGCCATTTTCAAGTTCCACTGCACCTCCACTTGCTGGGTGGTAGGCGCAGTGTTGCTTCAAATCAAATCCAAGATACTCACTAATTTGTTTCAATGCATGATTAACAAATGGAGTCCCATTATCGCTGCCAATTCTCTCAGGGATGCCCCATCTAGGAATAATTTCAGTCAGCAGTGCTTTAGCTACTGCACTGGCATCTGGTTTGGATGTTGGGAACTGTGGGAAAATTTTTTGAAACATTTGCTTTCCATGCACCTAATCATTAAGTACATTTGATTCCTAATCAGTAAGGGTAGGTTAAAATTTACCTTAATCAACTTATTAACTTGATTTCTTTCCTTTAGTTTTTAAGACAAATCTAATTCAGTTTTAATCATTAAAACTAACAAAGAGACTATACTTGGTAAATCAAGACAAAGTGTTTAATCATTAAACTTACTCAGGTATGCTTATGATGATTTTAAGGTAATATAACTAAGTTACTTCGATCATTTTCATAAACAACGTTGCCTGTCTAATTATCATATCTAATCTATGGGTTATCTGATTATCTAATAATCCTTTCAGTATTAAGCACCTTTCATAATCATTAGTCAACAGCTAAACTTATAGCAAATAGATGCAAAAAAGAGAGATGAGCAAACTGGCTGAGTCATCGTTAGTTAGAATTATTTGAACTTTCTGGCGCCTATGCTCTGGCTTTGGCGTAAACAACATAAGGGCACAAGCTAGCATAATATAGCATATTATGGAGCTGGCTCCACTGAGACCGAAAAAAACATGTTGATGAAGATCCAGAATCTTTGGGCTTAGGGATGAGAACACCATAACAGGTTTATCTGACACGTTCGAGAGAGAGCGTAAGGTCAATCTAAAAATACTTAAAGTTCATATAAATTGCATATAATGTACAGAAATTATATAGAACAAGAAGTAGCTTACCCAGGTAAGTGGAAGAATAGTAAAATTCCTGGTGGCAAAAGTATAGAATAAACTAAGAAGTGCCGAGACGGAAGTGTGTTTGGAGAAGATGTTATTGCAACGCCAGGAGAAACGAGCAAAATATTATTGTAGTGGCTGATGTTAATGTAAACATAGGGAGAAAACACTGAATAGGTGTAATGGAAATATACAGACTTAAAAACATGAAGCAATGGAAGATTTAGAGAATTAAATTAAACTAGATTAAAATAAACTGGAACCCTAGCCTAAATAAATAAATAATAAAATAAAATAAAGTAAATGACTAAATAAATAGTTTAAAGGTAAGCTACGTTAGTTAACCTAAATTAAAAAAACTAGACTAACATCACAGAGCCATTTTACCTCTTTTACCTTTACTACCACATAGGCAATGAGTGAAAACTGAAGTAAAATAAGGGCAGCACCCTTTTGTTAAATAATAATAATCCTTAAATAAAAATCCTCAGAATTTTAAGTAATTGCCAGGCAGTCACCATGAACCACACAGGAACAACAAACAAGTAAACAAATATATGGAACATGTGGGTAATGTAGGTTGAAGTGTAAGTGATAAATTAAAGGGGTAATGAAATAAATGTGGTTGTGGTCTAAATAAGTTCTGAAGTTTAGACAGATCAACAACTAATACGTGTTAAAATTAAAACTTGTGACTCATAGGCTGTATGAAGGCCACAGGAAGGTGGGGCTGTTTTTCAGGGGGAAAAATTAGTGAACGTCAAAACAATCCATAGAAAAATAGAGCCCAGCAAGTTGGGCTAGAAGGTATATATATTGGGGGATTTGTTAAGGGGGTGTGCTTGACCGCATCGATTCATGAATCTGTGTATCCGGTGATATTTTTTTAATAAAACCGGTTGCTTCTTCTCATCCAAGCCTGGAGGAGTACTTTATTTCTTTGTTTTTGTCCTGCATTTTTGATCTGAACTATAAGACTTTTTGATAATATTGGAAACTGAAAAAGGCTCTAGAACCACCCTGAAGTGTCCACCCGGAGAGGGGCTCTGGGTTCCGACATTTAATTGGTGACCCCGACGTGATCATTCCACCCCGGCAAGCTGGCAGAGGCTCAACCACCTGAACTGGGACCGCTCACCTACTGGGCTGCAGGGGCCAGCTACAATTAGATAAGGTAAGCAGACACCTGTTTCATCAAAGTCTGTTTTATTGTCTGTGGCCCTAAGGGTGAGCATGGCCCCGGGGAGGGCTTGAGTGGCTGGCTTTGAGGTGAGGAATCCAAAAAGAGTTGTAGAAGGGAGTGGATGAGAACAAGCAAAAAGTTTTTGGCTCCCAACTCTTAAACTTTTTAATTTAGATTTGGGGAGTATGTGTGACCTCCTAAGACCTGGCATCCTCAGATGAGGGCATCCCATTTGTGGGTGTGGATGTCATAATACTCAATTTGTTGTAAATGGAACCTGTTGTACACAAAAATAAGTGGCTTTATGTTCAAAGATAATATTGGGTTGTTATAGGGGATAACAACTATAATTTGTTATTTTTACTGGTTTCTCCTAACCCTAACATGTGGGAGACAACCAAACTGTAAACTGTTGAACTGGGGAGTTCAAAGGTAAATTGGAGGGATTGGACTGCCTTCCATTGAAAGCTATTCTGGAGCTATTTGTGCTGCAGTTGTTGTGATTGATGCATTACTGTCCTGTAATAACGTAATAATGTAATAACTGTTAACTGCAATGTAATTTGATTTTCATCCCACCTTATCCCACCTTACTGTATAACCAGAATGCTGATCCCAGGTTGGGTATGTAAAGATTAGGTGAGATGAGTTAGTGTGTGAGTGTGGTTTGTTATTGTATATTGTCTGAGGTATGTGTGTGTGTGCGTAAGCATGTGTGGATATTCAGGGTCATAAGTTAGAGACATTTGGAGACACACAGGAACGCAGTATTCTGTATTCTCTTTCTGTTTCTTGGAATAGGTCGCCTAAGTCAATACTAGCTGATATTAATTACGCTATTATTTGTACATTTTGAGTAGTATTACTGGATTCCATTTGCTGGACTGCACACGGGTAAATGCATGACCAAACTCTGAGTTGGCTGGATTCTGACTGTATTGCCCCTGGCTATCATTTAAGTGGCATTGGGGGACGGGCAGATCGGGGTCCCGCTGACCAGAGTGTGTGACTGAGGAGCTCCCAGCATTGGGAGACATTGGGTGAATGAGATATAAGATATAAGTTCCAGATAGGGTGACATATGAGCTCTGTGATAGGGTGATATATGAGCTTCAACAAGGCAAGCCAGGTTTGCTGGATTTAAAATATTTTAAATATGATTGTATAGTGTCAATCTTTGCTTCTTGCTTTTTGCTTGTATATGTTTCCTACCTTACTTCCAATCAGTAAATATTTTTAGGGGGAGTGGCGTAGAGTAGGGTAGGCCTGAATGTTTCTGTCACGTGTTGCTGGGCTGGCTGTGGAATAGAGAGGGAATGTTAATGTTGACTGTCCTTGCACGTGTGTTTGAATTACTCACTCCATAAAAATAGCTGCGGTGCCCAGAAGGGGAGTGGCCACAGTTGTTGGATTGTTGTGTTTCTTTTGTTTGAATTCTGTTGATTTTCTTTGGCTGATTGCTTATTGCTAATCGCTAATTTCTTCTTGTATATCAATGTTGTATATTAACCAGCTGTGTTGATTAATTGCTTTTTCTAATAAATGTTTGCATTGACTGCTGATCTGTGGCATATGGTTTATGGCTGCTGAGTCATTGTATTCTAGTGAACACTGCTGAATGATTTGTTTTACCTGGTTGGTTATTTTATTTCCATTTCCATAATTGTTGGAAATTGTTTAAGTTATCTGGGTTGTCTGGATTGTGCTGGAGTGTGCTGTTAACTGGCTTGATTGGCCAGGAAACTCGCCTGACCTGAACCCCATAGAGATTCTATGGGGTATTGTCAAGAGGAAGATGAGAGACACCAGACCCAACAATGCAGATGACCTGAAGGCTGCTATCAAAGCAACCTGGGCTTCCATTACACCTGAGAAGTGCCACAGGCTGATTGCCTCCATGCCACGCCGCACTGATGCAAAAGGAGGCCCAACCAAGTATTGAGTGCATAGAAACGAACATACTTTTCAGAAGTCTGACATTTCTCTTTGAAATATCCTTTTTTATTGATCTTATGTAATATTCTAATTCTCTGAGACATAGAATTTTGGGTTTTCCTTATCTGTAAGCCATAATCATCACAATTTCAAGAAATAAAGGCTTGAAATATTTCACTCTATGTGTAATGAATCTATATAATATATGGGTTTCACTTTCTGAACTGAGCGACAAAAAATATTGACCTTTATCATTATATTCTAAATTTTGAGATGTACCTGTACACATCTATGTGTATCCATTCATGCACATTTCAATCAAATGGTCTGTAAATGAAGACTGGTCAGAAAAAAAAATCTAACCTGCTTTAAAACCCAGCTACACAACTGTAGCTGTACAACCACCCAACAGCAACACTGCTTTAACAAAGAGTTATATATATTTCCACAATTCATTTACACCATTTTAATATGCATTTACACCATTGTCCAGGCTCCTCCCTCCTGTGTACAATGTGTTGTGGGCAATATTACCCGTTAGAGTGTGCATTGTTCTGCACTTTGAATTTCTACCGGAAGTAGTAGACAATCCAGGAAATTTTGGAATACTCTTTTCAGTATACTATGATTTGGGGCATACTAATTCTATTTTTGAATACTATTTAGGACACATAGTATGAGAATTTGGACACAGCATACGTTTTTGTGTGTTAACTAACATCATTACCAATGCGTTGGTGGTGTATAATATACAAAGCATATATTCGTCCATTTTGTCAGCAATTGAGCAATTGAGTTAAAAAAATTATGGAAAACCACTGAACTTTACAACACGTGACGCTACAAGAGTGAAAAAAAATCATCCTATGATTATTGTAACTACTTTCTACTCAATGACCTTGACAGAAATGTAGTGGAGTAAAAGTAGAGTATTTGTCTTTCAAATGTAGTGAAGCTAAAGTAAAAAGTATCCAGAAAAAATAATACTCAAGTAAAGTACAGATACTCAAAAAGTGTACTTAAGTACAGTACTCAAGTAAATGTACTTCTTTACTGTCCACCTCTGCCCTGACCCACAGACCTATGTGAATTATTACGTCAATCAGGCAGGAAATGGACTCCCCGGTTTTCAAGGCGCCCCCGTCATGTATGGGGCGGGTCTAGGAGGTTTGTTTAAAGGGCTTTTTAGGATGGCTGTTCTGTTCCTCAAGAGGGGGTTAACTATTGCAAAACCTCATTTAAAAACAGCGGCCAAGAGTATAGTAAGCGATGTAGTGACCAACTTTATGAACAAGACACAAACTCAGAATAAGGACGGGTCTGGTCTCGCGATGGTTTCACGTAAAAAATTTAAAAGACCCCCGGGGCAACGACGCACGATTCCGAATAAAAGACGCAGAGTAACTAAAATCAAAACCAGTGTGAAAAAGACCAAGCAGAGAGACAACAAGTATCCTCCCATCTCCTGCAAAAGAAAGCAGCTGAACACACAGTCTATCCTCAGAGTCTACAAAGTCTGAGTTGGACATCTTCACGTTACCTTATACCACTAGCGTAGCCAGGAATCACAATGTGGGTGGGCCCAGAGAAAACTGGGTGGGCCTAGCCTAAAATGCATCTTTTATCAAAATAAGCCAACATAACTACACCTGCTTGAATGCAAACCACCATTTAATCAGAGCATAAGCTTGTATGTCATCGTAAGCAATGTTAAGAACATAACAATAAGAACAGCATGAGCACGGCGGCCACACAACACATACATACACACGTGCGTGCGCGCACATCTGACAGACGCGCCGCAACACCATTATCAAATCAGCAGGACAATATGTAAACTGTCCGATATATGGCTCAACGGCCATATAAACCACATGAAATGAACAACAATGACTATACAGCTACATAGTAGGAAAATGTAGATTGGCTTACTTTTACACTGGTGTGTAGGGGAGGTACACGCTGGAGAATAAAGTGCTGCTGGTGATGGAGTAAAAGGTGAATGAACACTAGCAGAGCTCCTTACTACTCGAGCTTCATGGCTCCTGAACATCGGAATTATCTTTCTCCTCCAGCTGCACACAACGTCTTTTTGACACAAACTTTAGTAAGTTGCTCTGTTTCATTTTAGTTTAATGTGCAACTAAACTTCGGTGACCCTCTGTGAAATGTGCTCGGTGTGGAGGGAGAGGGACGGCGTGAGCGTAGAGACGTTTCATTCTTCCTCAAAACCGGAGGGCGCTCTCGCACAGAAAGTACCAAAATTGACTCATAGAAGTAACATATGACGTGCCAAAAAACCTAATACGGACAAAGGCATGTATAAAGGCATTCAGCAATCGCCGTATTCAAAGCAATCTTTTCTGTAGCAAGCAACTGACTGGGTGGGCCTGACTGACAGGTGGGTGCCACCCAGGCCCACCCATAGCTATGCTACTGCCTTATACACAGACGAGTATTGAAAAGTATACTTACGTCGAAATACCCCCGCTTTCCACTTTGACGGACAATGGGCCCCTGGAGTTCTTCGTGGCTGGAAACGGTGTGGATTACCTCGATTTGAATAATACATTCCTACATCTCACATGTAAAATCACAAATGCGGACGGGACCAACATACACTATATTGCCAAAAGTATTCGCTCACCCATCCAAATAATCAGAATCAGGTGTTCCAATCACTTCCATGGCCACAGGTGTATAAAATCAAGCACCTAGGCATGCAGACTGTTTTGTGAAACATTTGTGAAAGAATGGGTCGCTCTCAGGAGCTCAGTGAATTCCAGCGTGGAACTGTGATAGGATGCCACCTGTGCAACAAATCCAGTCGTGAAATTTCCTCGCTCCTAAATATTGCACAGTCAACTGTCAGCTGTATTATAAGAATGTGGAAGTGTTTGGGAACGACAGCAACTCAGCCATGAAGTGGTAGGCCACGTAAACTGATGGAGCGGGGTCAGCGGATGCTGAGGCGCATAGTGCGAAGAGGTCACCAACTTTCTGAAGAGTCAATCGCTACAGACCTCCAAACTTCATGTGGCCTTCAGATTAGCTCAAGAACAGTGCACAGAGAGTTTCATGGAATGGGTTTCCATGGCTGAGCAGCTGCATCCAAGCCATACATCACCAAGTGCAATGCAAAGCGTTGGATGCAGTGGTGTAAAGCACGCCACCATTGGACTCTAGAGCAGTGGAGACGCGTTCTCTGGAGTGATGAATCGCGCTTCTCCATCTGGCAATCTGATGGACGAGTCTGGGTTTGGCGGTTGCCAGGAGAACGGTACTTGTCTGACTGCATTGTGCCAAGTGTAAAGTTTGGTGGAGGGGGGATTATGGTGTGGGGTTGTTTTTCAGGAGCTGGGCTTGGCCCCTTAGTTCCAGTGAAAGGAACTCTGAATGCTTCAGCATACCAAGACATTTTGGACAATTCCATGCTCCCAACTTTGTGGGAACAGTTTGGAGCTGGCCCCTTCCTCTTCCAACATGACTGTGCACCAGTGCACAAAGCAAGGTCCATAAAGACATGGATGACAGAGTCTGGTGTGGATGAACTTGACTGGCCTGCACAGAGTCCTGACCTCAACCCGATAGAACACCTTTGGGATGAATTAGAGCGGAGACTGAGAGCCAGGCCTTCTCGTCCAACATCAGTGTGTGACCTCACAAATGTGCTTCTGGAAGAATGGTCAAAAATTCCCATAAACACACTCCTAAACCTTGTGGACAGCCTTCCCAAAAGAGTTGAAGCTGTTATAGCTGCAAAGGGTGGACCGACGTCATATTGAACCCTATGGATTAGGAATGGGATGTCACTTAAGTTCATATGCGAGTCAAGGCAGGTGAGCGAATACTTTTGGCAATATAGTGTAGCTAACGATGCTAAGGTGGGGGTTTTGAACTACCCATTAGCGTCCCTGTTTTCACAAGTCGACGTCATGCCAGGGGACCGACTAATTTCACAATCGAGTAACACTTATCCATGCCGCACTACATTTGAATGCCTCCTCAACTATGGTAAAGAATCATTGGAAACCCAATTTTGCACCGGTTTATTCTACAAGGACACAGCGGGACATATGGATGCCACTGACCCCGATGGACGAAATGAGGGTCTTAAGCGAAGGGCCCGATTCAGCGCTGAAAACAGCACGTTTGATCTGATCGGTCACATTCACTCGGATATATTTTTTCAAGATAAACTGTTATTGAATGGTATAGATTTAAGACTTAAAATGGTTCGTAGTAAAGATGAATTTTGCTTGATGAAGGAAGGCAAGGCCAATTTCACTCTAAAAATTTTCAACGCATCCCTTTTCGTCAAGAAAGTTGCCGTTTCTCCTCCGGTAAGGATTGGCCTTGCTCAAGCTCTTAGCACGGCTACGGCGAAATACCCTATCGAGAGAGTCTGCATGAAGACCTTTAGCCTAGCTGTGGGGAGTCGCCATTGCTCTCAGGAAAATGTTTTCCTCGGACCTTTACCTAAAACCATCATCTTTGGAATGGTAGACAACGACGCCTTCAGCGGAGCATTCAATAAAAACCCTTTCAATTTTAACCATTATGATACAGAGTTTGCAGCGTTGTACGTGGACGGAACTCAATACCCGCCAAAACCGTTTCAATCTGATTTCCGATCCGGTAATGCCGTACGTGAATTCTATTCTTTAATTTTAGCATCGGGAAAGCAACTAAAGGATCAAGAGCTGGCGAGGGGTTGGGTCCGGCGTGCCTGTGACACTTACCTGTTTTAACAATCAATTTTGTTCCACAACCAAAATTTTTTTTCCAATTATCAGAGCTAGTCACACACACTGCACAAACCCAGAGCAAGAAGTGTGATCTCAAATATTTCCAATAATTCCTAAATTCTTGTGTGTTTTAGCAGAATAAATCATTTTAAAGGCATTTTAAGAATTAATTAATTGAATTGTGAGAGACATCAGATTCAGTGGAATTGATATTTTTTCTTTTTGAATCATTTGTAATAATAGTTTTAAGTAAGATCTAACTGTAAACTATACAATATTTAATTTCAGTAACTTACTTGTTTTAACTGTCAGTAGTGTGTTTTGCCAAATATCTTATATCCGGCAGTCACACATTATATGAACCAGGAGCAAAAACATTCTTACATAAGAAATTTATCATTATTATCATCATCATAATAAAAATTATTATTATTGTTCCACTTCAGCATTTTGCCTTACCTTTACATTATATACTCTTACATTTTTGTGTAATTTTATGTGCAACATCTAGCAGCTAGATTTTTATGTAGGTATTGTGAACAATACATGCATCCCAATTTGAAAGACTAGTTTTAGAGTTTTTAACATTATTGTTAAAACTGGAGGTCAATGTACATCTTAAAAATGCTAAATATTTTTCCGAATATTTGTTAGCCACTTACTTGTCTCAACAATAAGTTTGATTCCAGAGCTGAAGTAGATTCTCCTGGCCCATTCAGGCACACAAATGTTATTTTCCTAAGCAAAAATTCTCTCTTCTAAAGCAATATTCATCAATTTTTTATTTTATTTTGTAATACTGATTGCTTCATGGAACTGTAAGTAAAAGTTGTATTATTTTACTGTGTGTATTTTTGAGCATGACAATATGCCAGTGTTACATGCCAGTACTAGCTAACTAACGTAAACACAGTCAAATTTCACAAAAACATCAGATCTAAATTGATAGTGTTTGATGTAATGCTTTTCTCCGAACTATAATCTTTGTGTGGTGATGCTTTAGGGAAAATTCAAACTGAATATATATATATATTTATAATTTGTTCAATGTCAGCACTTGCACATACCCAAGTATGTAAGAATATGTTTCTCTCAAAATTTGTTAGCCACTTACTTCTCTCAACAATAAGTTTGATTTCATAACCAAAGTACACTCTCCGGACTCCAGTAGTCACACATTGTTATTTTCCTGTGCAATAATTTTCTGGTTTTAAGCTGTTTTGGTGCCAAATATTATCATATCTTATTTTGAACAATGACTGTATAGTATAAATCTTTTACCATGCATTTTTGCACATTAAAATATGCAGATATTAACGTTACAATATTGGGTACCAGTACTATTTCTAGGACTTCTACTCAGTCCAGTTTCTTAGAAACTTTATAATGTGATGCTTCATTCTCAGTCTCACTAAGCTCTTGATATACAAAGCAAATATTATGACGCAGCATTTGTGCAAAGTTAAAATTTTTTAACTACAAACAATTTAATGTCAGTAACTTACTTGTATTTACTGTCAGCACTATGCCAGTGCCAAAGATGATCTTATTTCCAGCTCCAACATTCACACATTATGAGAACATGCAGCAAAAACTTTTTTTAAATAAGAACTGAATTTTAGCAGTAATTATTGTTCCACTTCAGCAGTTTACCTAATACCAGTTTACCTTTAACTTTATCATAATATATATATATTTTATTTTAGTGGAATTTCTACTTGTTTCTAGTTGAACAATTTTACATTACACATGTAGAATAAAATATAGACAGTCGATATGATTTTAAGATTTGTATTACAACGATTAGCTTTACAGTTTTAAAAAACTTTTAATAATGTGCATAAAAGGCTTACTTGTTTCAACGAATAACTGGATTCTAGAGCTAAAATAAATTCTCCTGTCTGAATTAGTCAAACACTTAACCAAACCCTACATAATAAAAAAACACATTGACCTTGAACAGATGTTAGCTATTAATTTTTTGGTTTTGTTTTGTCTGAATATCCAGCATTTTTCACCAAAAGATATATATTCTTATTGCATCATACGGTTTATATCGTACTAGATTTAATTGTTATTTTGGTAATCTCCTTTAGTGACCACATAAATAAAATGTTATAAATTTGGGGTAGCTACCATACACATTTTTCACAATTTAAAAAAATTAACTACACATTTTTATACTTTTTTTCCTAATTTGTGAAAGAAAACTGTGAAAGATTATTTGATTCCAAGAGAGTCTGTGGGGTGACTATGGAACCTTCAGGAGATAAACTTATAAATTCTATGCTTTATCAATAGAAACATTCTTGTCCATATACTTATGTGTGTGTGTGTGTCAAGGTAAGGGTTAAGGGGTTGTATGTGTGTGGGTGATTGTGGGGTGACTATGGAATACATAACCTTCAGGAGATAAACTTATAACTTCTATGTTTTATCAACAGAAACATACTTGTCCATATGATTGCGGTGGTAATAAAGGTTTACGAACCCTTTCAGGAGATAAACTTTGCTTATGTGTGTGTGTGTGTGTGTGTGTCAAGGTATGGGTTAAGGGGGTGATTGTGGGGGTCTGGGAACGCTGTATTATGTAACCTTCAGGAGATAAACGTACAACTTCTATGTTTAATTGATAGAAACATTAACCATATACAAGTGGTTAAGTATATGAGTATGTGTGTGTGTGTGATTGTGGGGTGTTGATGGTTTATGACCCCTTCAAGGACAAAACTTCCAAAGGAATTCACAGGTGTGACTGTGTGAGACCTTCAGGAGTTAAACTTTAGCTTATGTGTGTGTGTGTGTCTCAAGGTAAGGGTTAGGGGTGTGTGTGTGTGTGGGGGGGGTGATTGTGGGGGTAATAATGGTTTATGATCCCTTTCAGGGTTGGGGTGCGAGAACCCTTGAGGACTATGGAATATGTAACCTTCAGGAGATAAACTTATAACTTCTATGTTTTATCAATAGAAACATTAACCATATACAAGTGGTTAAGTATATGTGTGGGGGGTGATTGTGGGGTGCTGGGAACACTGCATTATGTAACCTTCAGGAGATAAACGTACATCTTATATGTTTAATCAATAGAAACATTAACCATATACAAGTGGTTAAGTATATGTGTGTGTGGGTGATTGTGGGAGTAATAATGGTTTATGATCCCTTTTAGGAGATAAACTTCTGTGATTGTGGGGGTGATAATGGTTTATGATCCCTTTCAGGGTTGGGGTGCGAGAACCCTTGAGGACTATGGATTACGTAACCTTCAGGAGATAAACGTACAACTTCTATGTTTAATCAATAGAAACATTAACCATATACAAGTGGTTAAGTATATGTGTATGTGTGGGGGGTGATTGTGGGGTGTTGATGGTTTACGACCCCTTCAAGGGTTATTATGTAACTTTTAGGAGATAAACATTGATCATCCTCATTATTATTCGTTATTGAATCTTCCAACTAATCGCCATTTGTCTGAGTTGGGCTTCCTGATCGGAAAAATGGGGTGTTGCACCGGCTCTGAGTTGGAATTAGTACCCCTGCTTCTACTAATCCCTCTATCATGGGCTTTATGCCCTCAATAGTGAGCCTGCTGTGATAGTGGGTATTGCTTTTGATATGGCAACTGAATATTGGGCTTCACCTGAACTCTAACTAATCCTGATGATTTACTAATCCTACATCAGTGGGATGTCTTGTCCATAACTGCTCTGGAACTTTTGCTAAAGCTTGCTCTTTTTCCTGGGGAGTAAGTCCCTGCTCTTTCCCTATCTGTGACATCTGCATCCCTACTTCCTCTCCTGTTTCTGTTCTGATCCTAAGGTATACCAGGTTTTCCACATTGTCTGGTAATTTCACTCTAGCTGCAATGCCTTGCCGGCCTATTACAATGTCGGTTACATTTAAACTGTAGCTTTGTCCCTCTTGCTGTTCTTCACAGTCCATCACCCACAGGCCCTCCTTCCAGTTCATCGTTACTCTCCTCTTCCCCTTCTTCTGTCTCGGGCATTGATATCGGTGGGTTTTGGGACTTTGAGCGCCTAGTTACCCCGTTAGCTTTTTCTTCTTGGCTTGGGTCTTGGGTTTCCTGGCTCTGCTGAATGCAGGAGATCTTGCTTCTAACTTTTTCTCAACTCATTTTGCTCTTTGTGGCATCTTGGCATTGCATACCCTCAGGGCACCCATACTCTGGGCTCCTTCTTCTTCTGACCTGTACTTTCTTTAATTCTCTTAGTCCATCTGCATTATACAGTTCAGTGGTTTTTATCTTCTTTTCTAGGTGGTCAGTGTGTAGCCGTAACTCCTTCACCCTTTCCAGTGCAGATGTTGTCATAACCATTAGATCTTCCTGCTGTCTGTCTCTTTCTCTTTGTCGTTGTTCATCCACATTTTCCCCCTCGTAAAGTGGTGTCATTTGCACATCTCCTTCTACATGCATCCATTTCGTATTCCCCTCTTTACTGAGGTTCCGTTCTCTTCTTCCTCGGATCTCTGAGTTCTCTGAGTACGTAGCTGCTACAGCCCCTTCCCCGTCAGTGCTCGGTCTCAACCTTTTCTTGACTTGTACGGGTTGTGGGCCATACACACTGGAACCTCTTTCACCTTTGGACTCTGTAGTGAGTTTGTGCAATGTTTGTTTAGCACCTTTAAGGAACTCTGCAGTAACATCTGGATGCAGCTGTGTTCTTGGCCTCTTCCCCTTCCAAGACTTCCCACAGTTTTTTTCCTAAAGTAAGCATCATAATCAAGCTATTAATTGAAATATATATTCAATTCCATAAATATTATTTACACAAAAACAAATGCTGTCATTTAGCATAGTTAGCAATCCTCCACACCACAGTTGTCTACTAATTGCATCCTCATCTGATGATCTAGGACTACTCCTAATCAATAAATACAGTATATATTAACAATATTGATCAAAAAAAATTATAATGCGATTCTTCGCTATTATGCAGATGATACAGTTATATACAGCTCAACATCCACAGCCAGTCTGGCTCACTCTCGGGTGCAGCTTGCTTTTACTGTCCAGTGTAACTTGTGTGAACTAAAACTAGTTTAAATGTTGATAAAACAAAACTTGTGCTGTTGTCAAATGCAAATTTTCTCTCTGTCACCACTTCTTAAGGGTGTAAGATTGAGCTTGTGTCTCAGTACAGATTTGAATTGATTACTCTACTTTGTGCCTTATGTTTAGCAACTGACTGCTAAACATGAGACTGATGACTCAGTCTACTTTGTGCCTCATGTTTAGCAACTGGCAAAAAGACTGAAAGTAAAAAAATTTGAATCAAGTTATGCCTTTCAATTGAGGCCAAAAATAGGATTGTTATCGCCATTTGCTTGAAGATGTGATATATATTGCGATGGCAGAGCCCGCACTGCCACTGACAAACAGCCGAAGATCGCACCTCACACAATTCCTGCCAGAGTGCTGAATGGACAGAGCTGATTCAGCACCATGGACAGGGAACATCCCCACGCCAGCAAGGCAAGTTTTAGAACAGTGCACTGGGAGAGCCAATCAGAGCTGTTGTGGCAGTTGCAGTTGCTCCTCACCATCTTTGAGACACAGAGAGAGCAGAATAAGGTAAGTTTTCTTATCTGGCAGAACTAATGTGCACATTTGTTTCTGTTTCTACATACCTCATACCACCACCTGGGTACTGCCTCACCTGCTGCTCCTCCAAAACGGAGAACCTTCTCAAGACAGCCTGTTTGTAAATAAACTGCTTACTTTGCTTCACTGTAAAAACTAAAAAGTTCAGAGTACTCAAAACTTTTGTTGTAACTGATTACCTATCAGATAAACGTGAATGTGTAGATGAGGTTTTTTGGAAATTCTAAAATAAATGCATACATCAACCCAAACAATAGTATGAATGCATCAGGCAAGCTGGGAATATCCCCTACAATGTCCCCTTTGACAACAACAAATATGCCTTCGGTGCTGAAAGTGTCCACACTAGCAGTAAGGAGAGCAAGAGGAGTATCAGTGATTTTTGGCTCTTCTTCCTGCTGCAAAATACAAACAAACTAATTATGAGGAGAGAAACAAGGTTTACAAGTCATAAACTCATCATTGCTCCTTCATTGCTCATCATTGCTCCTTCGACACCTGAATAGGTTTGCATTTTCTAAGTTTGTCTTAATGCATCGCTCACATGGCAACATATTATATATTACATATATTCATCAACTACAACAAACCTTAAGGGACAATGGCTGTTGATTTGTCCCTAATTTCTTAGGTTGGTTCAATTCATCCAAGTCACAAATGATTACAGCTACCACTAAGTCTTTATTGTACACCTGGAATCTGACCATTATATTAATATTGAAAAAAATACAAGACTACACAGTAATTATTTTGATTATGTAAAATGCTGAAAGATGCTTTCAGGTTATTTTAATTTATTATGAACTCATGGACAAAAGAAAAGCTCCACCATAAAAATTGTACAAAAATTTACAAATTAACAAAAACCTGAAATCTAATTCATAATTCTGTTTGCCTTGTAACATTAAGAACAAATGTAAGGTAAAATTGCCATCATGCTCAGTAGAGCGTTACTTTATTATGCATAATCTAATGCACATTTTCATAAGCGGTGCCATGCATGTGCAGGAAATTTGCCATGTGACTATGTCCAGCTGAATTGTCTTGGTATCAATAGGAGTCCGCATGGTAGGCAAATTCTGAATCTACACCACTGTCAATACATTCACAAGAAACGGAATTTTCATGCCGCCAGTCAGCCAATCTCCAATACAAATGGCCTCCTTGCACAAAGTACAGCTGCAGCAATGTTGTTGAATAGTCCGACGACTTGCATGTAATCCTGGAATACCAGCAGCAGTAGTGGCAGGATATTCTGTACAATTTCTCAAATGATGCCATCAAATTAGTCTGTCTAGTCATGGCATTGTCACTCTTGGCCTTCCAGAGCTAGGGTGATCAGCAATGGAACCAATTGTTTGGAATCCATCCCATAGCTTTGTATGATACTTCAGCTGTATCACCCATTTCCCTATCATTTTGGGATGGTTTGAAGCTGTGCATTGTTTCAGCCATTTTTTCCAGGATGTTGTGCTTTTGTGATCTTGTTCTGTGTTTTTCCAGATCTTTCAAAAACCTGATTTCCTTCTTCAAGTACATATTCTACTTCAAAAGAAAAAGGAAAGAATAAGAATCAGGCCAATTCTTCTGATGCTGTGTTAAAGGTACATGTGGGAGTATGTCTGTATCAGTATTTAGTCTATAGTGAATCAAGACTCAGACTATATAGTCTGTATTTGAAGCGTCATCACTTTCTGATCTCATGACTGTCATTATGCCCTTCTCTGGAAATTACTCAATGTCAAGAAGTACACTAAGTTGCCAATCAAAGTCAGTATCCTCATAATGCAAGCTCACCATCCAGTCTTGAACTTCTCTTGCATTATTCTTTTCAGCTCCTCTACTGACTTTGGTCGATCATTTAGCGTAAGCTTCACAGCAATATCTGTTGCAATGTATACACATAGTACAAATTTCTGGGAAACAGCCATCTCCTTTTTCATGCACAATGAAAAGGTTAATGCAGTTTGTCACAATTACATATATACTTACATTATACATATAGTACACTAAGACAAAGAAAACACTATGATAGGTGTGTGTCTTAAAAGAGCATTATCCTACATCTATCATGTAAGCTATTGTACCAATGGGAATATACAACAATCAGCTCAAAAAAGATATACACCGATCAGCCATAACATTAAAACCAGTGTGTGAAGTGAACAACATTGATTATATTATTATGATTCATCGTAATAATCTGTCAAGGGGTGGGATATATTAAGTAGCAAGTGAACAGTTAGTTTAGAGCTTGCTGTGTATAGGGCTGCATAGCTGCAGAGTGGTCATACTGACCCCTGTCCGCCACTGAAATCACCTACAATAGGCACATGAGCATCAGAACTGGACCATGGAGCAGTGATTCACATTTTCTTTTACATCATGTGGATGGTATGAGGAACATGAAAAAGAGAGAGGTGTTAACCTGAGTGATATATAGTGTTTTGGTGTTATGAGCATTCTTCCTTGTGTGTCGTAGAGAGAGAGAGGTGTTGTGTCATTGAGGTCTGATACGCTATGAACTGTCAAATTCCCTGATCAAAGCTCATAGTATAGTATATGGTGATGTTTATGTTTATGGTGAAGTTTGAAAAGAAGAAAAACTGCAGCATTTGTCTATGGTCCTCTATCTTTGCAAATACAGGATAGATTCCTCTGTTCCTTGTCCTCAGACTAAAATCTCCCCCTCCAACTTCATAAGACTGAATCTGGTCTTGAGTAGTTGTGCAGAATCTGCAAAAATATGTGGCTTTGAAAGACTTTGTAAAGCCTGCTAATGCATGGGCTGCAATACATGACAGGGCCCTTAACTTCCTTACCAATGGACTCAATGAATACGCCATTCATTGAGTCAATATTCCATGAGAACAAATGTGACGTAACAGAGGACCAAGTGTTCTTTCATAACCAAATCTCTGAATGTCAGCAACGTTACACAATGCTCCTAGCTGAAACACCTATGAAGGTCTGCAAGAACCCAGTACACTGCACTTATCTTTTATTTGATGTGCCAAGTGGATTTGTAATTTCTCATCGGTACAAAAGGATAGGTAATCTGAGCTCATCGGAAGTAGAGAATAATTCATTATCTTTAAAATATGAGCCATCTTGGTGGCTCACATACTGACCTTTCTGTGCTGTCTTTGTTTCTTTACTTTTGTCAAGAATGTCAGTATGTCTGAACATTTCCTGGATCATTTTAAGAATTGAAATGTGCACTGTTGTACATTCAGGCTCTAACTCATACTGTACAGGCATTATCACAGGGTAATTTTTCTCAAAAAAAAATCATGACCCTGTCTTCCTGGTGGGGCATGCCTGGAACACCTCCCCTGGGAGACATCCAGGAGGCATCCGAAACAGATGCCCAAGCCACCCCAACTGGCCCCTTTCAATGTGGAGGAGCAGTGGCTCTACTCCAAGCTCCTCCCTTGTGACAGAGCTCCTTACCCTATCTCTAAGGGAACGCCCCGCCACCTTACAAAGGAAACTCATTTCGGCTGCCTGTATCCGGGATCTTGTCCTTTCGGTCATGACCCAAAGCTCATGACCATAAGTAAGAGTAGGAACATAGATTGACTGGTAAATCGAGAATCCTTCTTCACCACAACAGACCAGTACATAGACCTGCTGCTGCTGCACCAATCTGTCTGTCAATCTCACGCTCCATCCATCCCTCACTCATAAACAAAACCCCAAGATACTTAAATGTCTCCACTTGAGGGAGGAACACCCCTCCAACCTGGAGGGGACAAACCACCTTTTTCCGGTCAAGAACCATGGCTGCAGATTTGGAGGTGCTGATCTTCATCCCAGCCGCTTCACACTCAGCTGCAAACTGCCCCAGTGCACGCTGTAATCCTGCCTCGAAGGAGCCACCAGGCAGAGATGAAATTCTGTGGTCCCCAAACCAGACTCCCTCCACCACCTGGCTGCGCCTAGAAATTCTGTCCATAAACATATTGAACAGAACCAGTGACAAAGGACAGCTCTCTGACGGAGTCAACGTGCACGGGGAACAGGTCTAACTTACAGCTGGGATTGCGAACCAAGCTCCTGCTCCAGTCATACAGAGACCGAACAGCCCTTAACAGAGGGCCACGGACCACATACTCCCAGAGCACCTCCCACAGAATGCCACAAGGGACACAGTCGAATGCCTTCCCAAGTCCACAAAACACATGTGGACTGGTTGGGCAAACTCCCATGAACCCACTCTCATCCACCAAGTGGCTGCTCGACTACCTCAGTGACTTCAGCTTGGGTAATAGATGAATTGGATGAGTCCTCAGTCTCTGCTTCCTCTACGGAAGGCGTGTAAGTGGGATTGAGGAGATCCTTGAAGTATTCCTTCCACCGTCCGACAATATCCCCAGTCAAGGTCAGCAACTCTCCACCTGCACTGTAAACAGTGTTGGCAGAGAGCACCCCTTCTGAGGTGCCGGACGGTCTGCCAGAATTTCCCCGAGGCCGACCGATAGTCCTTCTCCATGGCCTCACCGAACTCCACCCAGACCCGAGTTTTTGCTTCCACAACCACCTGGGCTGCAGCTTGCTTGGCCTGCCAGAACTCATCAACTGCCTCTGGGGTCCCACGAGCCAACCAGGCTTGATAGGACTCCTTCTTCAGCTTGACTGCATCCCTTACTTCCAGTGTCCACCACTGGGTTCAGGGATTGCTGCCACGACAGGCACCAGAGACCTTACAGCTCCTGATAGCTGCGTCAACAATGGAGGAGGAGAACATGGTCCACTCAGACTCAATGTCCCCAACCTCCCTTGGAATATTGTCGAAACTCTTCCGGAGGTGGAAGTTGAAAACCTCTCTAGCAGAGGGTTCAGCCAAATGTTCCCAACAGACCCCCACAATACGTTTGGGTCTGCCAAGTCTGTCCGGCATCCTCCTCTGCAAGCGGCTCCAACTCACCATCAGGTGGTGATCAGTTGACAGCTCAGCCCCTCTCTTCGCCAAAGGTCAGATGACACGACCACAAGGTCAATCATCGACCTCCGCCCTAGGGTGTCCTGGTACTACTGGGCACCCTTATGCTTGAACATGGTGTTTGTTATGGACAAACTGTGGCTAGCATAGAATTCCAATAACAGAACACCACTTGAGTTCAGATCAGGGGGGGGCCATTCCTCCCAATCACGCCCCTCCAGGTAACACTGTCATTGGCGTTGAAGTCCCCCACCCTCTACCTCTCACCATGAGCCACTCCAGAGTCGTAGAAGGTCCAACCGCTCTAAAGGAGTTGGGTTCCAGAGCCCAGGTTGTGCTTGGAGGTGAGCCCGACTATCTCTAGCCAGTACCGCTCAGCCTCCCCTACCAGCTCAGGCTCCTTCCCCTTCCCAATGAGGTGACATTCCCTGTCCCAAGAGCCAGATTCTTTAACCAGGGTTTGGGTCATCTAGGCCCCCGCCCATGACTGCTACCCAAATCACATAGCACCAGACCCTTATGCTCCTTCCTGCGGGTGGTGGGCCTATGGGAAGATGGCCAGTCTTCCCTATCTAATCTGCCTGCATCATAATGAGACCGTGACAAATGAGTTTTCAATGCATTAAATGACTGAAAAGTACAAATACAATTGTTATACAGGCATGGCAGAGAGCTAATTCTTGAGTAGTGGCTATGCTGCAAATGACAGTGCTCAATTAATTTTGCCTGTGTGCCTAAGAGAACACAACTTACATTTCCACTCCTATTCTATTGTGTCACCTGCACCATGAAATTGAAACTTTTTAAAGTAAGCAGGCATCAAATTCAGCTGTAGCACTTGCACTAAAAAAAATCAAACCCAATATTTATTATAATAGTGTTTTTAAATGTTGGCTTAATTCAAATAAAAACAGTAATTCTGTATACATCATACCTAGAAGCTCTTTCCAACGTCCACTTGAACCTACAAGAACAACAATTACAACAATAATAATTTTAAATTGCTAAAATGACACATAAGGACTCATTTATTATTAGTTAGTTTAGGAACTATCTATATGCAATACTAACCTAAGTTAATAACAATCGAGTTATAGAAGTATATCTGAAACGACCAAAATATTACCTAACCTTACACTTCTTTAAAAACTTCAGAAGGATGACTTGAACTTGACGTTAACTTTACCTCGATTGAGAAGGTAATGCTAACGTTTTTCCTAAAGTACGAAATAAACATTTTTAGGGGAACGAGTTTTTTCCCATGCTCCAGACAAAGTTCTTTTTTATCCAGGTTCACGTGAAGAGTGTAACAGTTTATTCAGTTTATATACCTTTTTTTTGTCTGAGTCCGCAAACCGACGTGCTGGATTTCGGAAATATATGCTAGCTTGTATTTTTCAAATTAGAGATAATTCTATGACATGCCTGTTTATTATTAATTAAATTATAAATTATGCGAACTGCAAGCTAACGACACCTACATGCTGTGCACAATTTAATTAATTAGCCCCAAGTTTCCTTAATGTGATTAGCTGGCAACAGATAGGCGATTACTAACTTTAGCTAAGGGATAACACTCAGGTAATTGTTAATGGTAAAAAAAATAAAAATAAGTAAATAAATTTTAAAAAAACTTTATCAGACCAGAATTACATTAGAAGGACTGTAGAACACTGACTGCTAAAGCCAAATATTTGCTTAATAACTAGATTATTAATTAACTTTCCAGTTTCCTTTCCCTGTTACATGGCAGTCATCTTGGTCTTTTGAACACAGTAAAGAACGCTAAGATGTTGATTACGTCAGACGCTGCATGTCTTTAAATACTCGAAAATTATGATGAGTCTGTCTACTCAAAAACATGAAGTCAATCTAAATGAAACCTCATTGCTCATTAAAAAATAAACTCTGCTGGGTTGACTACATGGCAGGTTTTCATTGCTACACAGATAATGTTTATACCCGGGGGCGTTTCTAGGATTTGAAAACATCAGGGGCTGAGCCCGAAAGATCAGGGGCTAATTAGGGAGAAGGGGTAAGCAAGAATAACATGTTTTGTAAGGGCATTTTTATGTAATATTGTTTAATAATAAACATAAATGAACAGTATGCAACATTAGAAAATTTCATTTAATCTTTTTTCTGACTCCTCCCATTATTTCAGAGTCTTGCTACAAAAAAAGGAGTTCATTAAATTCATTACATTTTCTCTCTCACACAGGTATGCCATGCAATATTATCTTTTTTTACAGCTTGTGTGTGAAGCACTGCCATGTAGATCCTTTATTATTATTATTTTACAATTATATATATATATATATATATATATATATATATATATATATATATATAAAATATATATTATGCTTGCATCTCTTATTTCATTCCTCATTTATTCAGTAAACGGAGCTAAATGTTACCCCGCTGTCCGCCTCTCCTTCACTAAGCTATTACATCTGGCGACGAGGAAACCGGTTAAAAAAACCCTTGAAAAGTTAATGTTAATAGAGGCAAAAACATCTTGTGAGTGCTGAAACTCGGAGGATGAGGAAAACTGTAATGTCGGGATGGCTACTGCGTTGGTAGGAACACTTGCTGCTTTTGACAGTCAAACCCAGACTTAGGAAGAATATGTCGAAGTGTTAGAACATTTTGTCATAGCGAACGGGATTGCTGATGAAGGAAGGAAGAGAGCAATATTGTTAAGCTCTGTAGGCAGTCGCACATACAGTTTAATGAGAAACTTGTTAAGTCTGGACAAGCCTGGTGCAAAATCATATAAGGATTTGACGGACACGGATTTTTCCTTCAGTCACATTATAACCCGAAGCCCAGCGAAATAGTACAGAGATTTAAATTTAATTCGAGGAATAAAGCAGGGAATGAAACTGTGACGGAGTATGTGGCAGTACTACGAGAGCTCGCTCAACATTGCAACTACAGTGATAAGTTAAAAGAGATGCTGTGCGATAGGCTCCTGTGTGGCATAACGGACGATCGCATACAGCGGAGATTGTTTACAGAGCCGGAGCTGACATTCGACAAGGCCTTGAAAGTTGCACAGGCCATTGAGACAGCCAATAGGGATGTGCGTGACCTACAACGGAACATGCTGGACGGCACTGTGAGTAAAGCTGCACCCCAACTGTCAGTGCATAATGTGGCAAGACATGAATGGCCGTGTGGGTGCAGGTTTTCATTCCAACCAAGCAGAAGCCACACCTGATTCCACCTGTTTAATCAACTGATCTTGGCTTTCAGTAGACTCAGGTGTGGCTTCTGCTCGGTTGGAATGAAAACCTGCACCCACATGGCCCTTTGTGGATCTGGTTTGATACCCCTGAGTTAGAAAGACTCACAAACCAGGGGATTATTGAGCCAGTGAAATTCCCTGAGTGGGCAGCACCGATTGGGCCTGTATTAAAAGCAGATAATTCAGTGCACATCTGTGGAGACTACAAACTTACAGTCAATCAGGTGTCAAAGCTTGAGCAGTATCCGATACTGAAATTGGAGGACTTGTTTGAAAAGTTGTCAGGTGGTGAAAAGTTTAGTAAACTAGGACCTGAGTCATGCTTATCAACAAGTGACACTTGATGAAGTATCCAAGCCCTATGTCACTATTAACACACACAAGGGTTTGTTCCAGGTGAGTCGTCTTCCATTTGGGGTCTCTTCCAGTCCAGCTATATTCCAAAGGTTGATGGAGAGCCTGGTGACTGGCATCCCAAATGTGGCCGTCTATTTAGATGACATCTTGCTGACGGGCCAGAATGACCAAGATCACCTGGCAACACTGAATCAAGTGTTGGCACGGCTGCAGGAAGCTGGCCTATGGCTTAAGCGCAACAAATGTACATTCATGGAACAGGAAGCAGAGTTCCTTGGACATAGGTTAGATGCCTCTGGACTTCATCACCTACCACATAAGGTCAGGGCAATAAAAGAAGCACCAGCACTGACCAATGTCACAGAACTGAGAGCCTACTTAGGTATGCTCAACTACTACAACAGGTTCTTGCCTTTACATAAGCTGTTAAGAAATGAAACCAGATGGAAATGGGAGGCAGAACAGGAGAGAGCTTTTGGGAAGTCTAAGCAGCTCATGCGGTCATCTGAGGTTTTAGTGCATTATGACAGCAAAAAGGATCTGATCCTGTCAAGCGATGCTTCTCCATGGGGAGTGGGTGCGGTGCTGTCGCACTGCACGCCAGATGGACAAGTGATGTCTGCTGAATCAAATTACTAACCCTAGGTCTGGCGGTGATGTGATGGCATTCAGCGCTTTCACAAGTATTTATATGGAAGGAAATTTGTCATTTGCACTGACCATAAGCCATTACTGTCTCTCTTCAGTGAGATGAAAGCAGTGCCGCAAATGGCTTTCCCTCGTATCCAGCGATGGGCCATAACTTTGAGAGCATATGAGCAAGATAATCTACAAGCCAGATAAACATCATGGCAATGCAGATGGCTTGAGTCGACTCCCACTGCCTCAACAGTCCACCAAGAGTGAGCAATAATGGAGAATAGATCCTCATCTCAGCAGCTGAAATGAGCAGATGGACGAGCAGAGATCCTGTGTTGTCCAGAGTGACGCAGTTCGTCAAGCATGGTTGGCTGCTACAAGACCTAGACCCAACCTTCCATCCTTACACTGTTAGAAAAACAGAATTAAGTGTGCAAGATGGGTGTACACACGTATGTGGGGTTCACGTGTAGTGGTGCCGCCACCAGGATGGGATGCCTTGTTATAGCAGCTACAACAAAAAGGTGTGGCACATGCCAAGACCACCGTAACATGCCAGCTGCAGCACCACTGCATCCCTGGAAGTGGCCAAGCAAACCATGGCAACGGTTACGCATTGACTATGTGGGACCTGTATGAGACATGTTTTTGATTCTGATGGACGCATTCTAAATGGATGGATGCTTATCCTGTAACAGCCTCAACTTATACCATCACGGTTGAATGTCTAAGGAAGAGTTTTAGCAGTCAAGGAGTACCAGAGACGATAGTGTCTGATAAAGTCTTGTGTTTTGTGAGTATAGAATTCAAAGAATTGATGCAGAAAAATGGTATCGAACACATCACCTCTGCTCCTTATCATGCTTCTTCCAATGGCTGTGCTGAGCGTGCAGTCCAAACATTCAAGTCAATGATGAAAAAGGCAGGTGTTGGAAGCCTTACCACTAAGGTGTCAAGAGTACTGTTTAGTTACAGCATTACACCACAGTCTACCACTGGGTTGTCGCCTGCTGAGATGTTGCAAGGAAGAAAGTTAAGATCTACATTAGACCTCGTTCCTCCAGACTGTAGAATAAAGGTGGAACGGAAACAAAGCATCCAAAAGAAAAATCCTGACATGGGAAATTGATGGGGAATTGATCCACTGCTAAAGATCAAAGGAAAATTGTAAGAACTGTTGCTGAGATGAGCCTGTAGAATTAAATCCATTAAAATCTCACTTTCACCAAGATAGCCCCAAAGTTTTGCAGCAGGTCAGCTGCACTCCTGAACAGCACTGTCAGTGTTTCCACTGGGTGACACCAAGTCATTTTGAGTATGTGCACATTAGATTAAAATATTTGCTGTTTGTTGTAAGTTGTATGAAAATTTTATTATTAATTAATTTTTGTACACTGTCCTTTTTGTTCAACTGCCACCAACACTGGTAACAAAAGGAGTGGAAATACAAAAAAAAAAAAAAAAAGGTAAAAACTCAATCAACCAACCCTCATTTGTGTATACTTCTGAGACTGTTCCCTTAATTGTGGAATAATGGACTTCGAGTGATTGTACTTTTTCTCATTTTATTTAAAGCAAGACCCTCCACTACTGTATTTAGTTCCACAAAGAGCAAATATGCATGCACTTTGTTGAGTCCTTACAGAACACAATCTGAAGAAAAAAAATTAACATTCAAAAATGAATAATAATTAAAATTAATGATTAACTTTTAAATAGGTGCAACTATAGCTGTTCCCAGATGAAATTAAGTTTCAGAATTCCTACAATGCATTAAGGCATTATATTACACAATATGGCCAAAGGTTTGTGAACACCTGAATATAACACCCATGTGCTTTTTGAACATTCCATTCCAGATTTAATTCCCCATTTCCTGGTGTAACATTCCACTCTTCTGAGAAAGCTTTCTAGATTTTGGATTTTGGCTGTGGTGATTGGCCCATTCTGCCACAAAAGCACAAAATCATGCATAACTGGTAATTATGGCCTGGAGCACAAGAAGGTCAGGGCCCTATGCAGGCCACTTAAGTTCTTTTACAACTTTGACAAGTTGTGATGTCTTCATGGACCTCACTGTGTGCACAAGAGAAGTGTCATTCTAGAACAGGTTTGTACTAAGTTCTTTTGTTCCAGCAAAGTAATGCTACAGCATACAAAGACATCCTCTAGAATTGTGTGCTTTGTGGCAACAGTTAGGAGAAGGCCCACTTAAGAGACTTCATTTTTTCGAGAATTTACGGGCATTTCAGGACTTCAAGATTTTCAAAGAAAGCAACTGCATGTGTGTTTGATATTTCTGTATTAAGCCATTACATTGCAAGTGCCACTGTTCACAAACCTACTTTTACAGAGACCTCCATTTACAAAATGGCATATCAGTATATAAAAATATCTGAAGAACACTGTTCCCTTAATTGCAATAAGCCAAATATTCATATTTGTTTAAAATGCTAAAGTTACAAAAGCAGCATAGCCCATTGTGGTGATAGGAGCATAATGGATTGCCAGTTTGTGAATGGAGGGCTAAGTCAGGAAAATGAGTGGTAGAGGTGAGAGGGGAAAAAAAGCTGACTGGCATGAGAACTGATATGAATATTGGTGCTCAGGATTTAACAAAAAAGTCTAAAAAGGGGGGAGAGCAAATGGGCACTCAATTAAATTTCCTTATTTTCCTTTGAACCCACAAGCATGCTAAAAATACGACTGCCTGACTTCTGTTTAACTTAGAATGTGACCTTGAGGAACACACCTAAATTGACTTCAGTACACCACATAAGTAATGCAATTATTATTACTCCAACACTTCTTACCTTAAAAGTAAATGTGCACAAACAGCAAGTTTAAAATGAACAAAAGCTAATAGCTATCCCATGAACTTAGCATTTTGTGGTGGAAAAATATTTTAAAAAAATAAATAAATAAAATATTTCTCTCTCTCCCCTTCCAAACACACAAAATATAGCATAAGAATAATGAGTGCTTGATATGATCACACTTAACTTCAACCTCAGAGTAAGAATAAAAGGTGTGTAATCACCTGTTAAATATGCAACACAAAACCACATTTTGCTTGTTCTCCAGCATTAACATACTGTTTTCAGTATTAAAAAAAAGCATAGATTTGCTTTCTATTTGTGTCCCTCTAGGCTCTAATATAGAGTCAATTGCACAAGGGAGCTGGGGAGAACTCCATAAACGCAAAACACAGCATAGGATATACAATAGAATAAGAAAAGATGTACTGAAGTGGTCCGCAAAAGAAAAAGGTTACAGAATGCAAACACATGAAAGGTTCATTTTTCTATAACTGCTGCAGCCATGGGTGTCCGCATCGTGCCTCTTGCTGTAATGGTTAGCTCCTCGATCTCTGCATTCAGACGCCTGATAACCCACTCCATTGCTTCACGGCCCTGCAGTCAGATAGAAAAATATCAGAACGCACCACAGGTCATGAAAGCGATAATACAAGCCACAATTCATGCCTACTTGTAAACATGAATGACAGCACATTGCTTTTGCTAATTTGCAACTCATGTCATGTTGTTGAAAAGAGGAGCCTAAAGTGATTTTTTTTTCAGTGTTTTGCAATCAAAATCAACCAACTGCCCAACAAACACAATGCTGATTGGGGAGAGGATCAAATCATGTAAATTTGAAAGAAATAACAGCATACCAGCAGAATGAACCAACTGTAGTTAAATTATTTTGTTTTGCTCCAGCACCAGCCTGCAGCAATATGTAACATTTTTCTTCGTGCCAGCACTAACTGCCAGCACTCATGCCAGCACTAACTGAGGGAAAATCTTAAATCTTATCTTAAGACAAGCAAGTACAAACAAAAAAAAAAGCTTATTGCAATGTTGCAAATCAGTGAATCTGCATTACACAAATTAAAAGTCTTATAGATCATTTTTAACACTTGCTTTTAAGTCTCAATTTGCAAACAGACACACACAGAGCATACAACCAACCTCACTGTCAATCACATGCATCCAAATGTGGACAATCACAACATGTAAAGTAGCAAAACAGTAGAGGACTAAAGCCAATTATCCCAACCTTTCCTGCATTAGTTGAGATAGTGTTTGCCATAAGTCCCTCTAGGTAGCTGCTCAAACTGACTCCTTTTACAGAGATGATGGCCTCCTGGGTCAGCACAGTCCTGTAAAATCAGATGAAACACCATTAGTACATTTAAGGTTATTACATTTTATGGGATAAAGTTTTGTAATTGTATTTTGCTAGTTTCACCTAATTTCAAGACAATATGTTAAGCATCTTAGGCTTTTCCCAGTAATTCAGGGGCTGCTCTATATTTCAAACTCTAAATTTATTTCATAAGCCAAAATGCTTACATTGCACTTAGATGACAGACAAGTGGAAAATTTGTATTTATATATTTAAACCTCAAATCACAATTGTCTGAATATTATCTATAAATTGTAATTTCCCCTTTCATGGCACAGCTTTCAATGTAAGTAGGGCTTCTGATTTTTGGTTTGATCATTGGCAAATGTCTTGTCTTCACCCCCTTCATTGCTATATTGCCCAGTTTTCATGATTGTGTGTTTTGTATTCGTTTGCAATGTCTTTCAGGGACAAGCATTTTCTTATCAGGTTCTGAGCCATGTTTTAGTTTTGCTTATTATCCCTATTTTTGAACAAAAGGAGGCCCCACCAACTCAGGCTTCATGAAGGACATCGCTCCACCTCCATGCTCTGCTGAGGAAGTCGTTGCTCTGCCCTCAGGGCATGTTTGGTACACATCTTAAACATATTTCATGGTGAAATGGATGTATACAGTTTTATATTTTGCAATGCATACACATTAACATACTGAGAAAATCTGGTTTGCAAGAACCAGATTTTGTTCATCAACTTAATCTCAGGAACCAAATTAATATTCATAACAAATTGAGCTACATGGTTGGAGGTTCTCTCTATGCTGTATCTCTTCTAAGGATGCAATAATACAGTTAACCCAGTTAACTGTACCTCGGTTTTTGGTTTGGTTCGGTTCTGATGGCTTGGCAAATTAAAGTGTTTTCTTCATTATTCTTTGCTTAGGTGACGGGAACAGTAAGTTGCAATTTTCTTTATTTTACTTAAATGCAAAAATCAACTTGTACACATTCATAGTGTACTGAAAATAGTAAGATATAAAAAAAATTAAAAGATATATAAAAAATTAACAGTGGTCTCCTCAACTTCCATTATTCACTGCATTTGTCAACTCTTCTGCCAAATTAGCACTTGTATGACTTTCATAAAGGGGGCGGAGTTGGAGTATGGAGCTCTTTATTTCCCAATCCGATATGTAATGAACAGTCACGGTGAGATAACTCTCTGTTGCCTGCAAGGTTCAACTACCTGTTATTATAGCAAGGCTTCATGCTTTAGCTAATTCATTTTCGAATTTTGTTGCATGTCTTTTCGTAGAGGTAGGGAATTACCTGGGTGCTTAAAAAAAAAAAAAAGTATGTGATGGTAGTGTGTATTGCGGGTCAAGCACTTTTATAAGGTGCTGAAAGCCCACATCACCGATCACCAAAAACGGCTGCAAATGTTTAGCAATGAATACCCGTACTGCACCGCTGAAGTGGTCTCTCGGAACCAGTTGGGTATGAATGCTGGAAGGAATCAGCTAGGGACTGTTGTTTTTTTGAATGCCTGTGTTACCTGCTCTGCCATCCTGCTTCCAGACAGTGATATCGCTGGGTGATGGCACTGCAGATGTGCAGTCATGTTGGAAGTATTTTCATTTGAGTAGCTAACTCGTGTGTAACAGTGCTTGCACACAGTCATTTTTTTGTTTACCGCTTTTGCTTCATCGGCATCATAGTCAACAGCAAATCCAAAATGTTCCCACACCACAGATTTGAAAGATGACGGTGCTTCCTCGTATTTGTCTCACTTCACTGCTCTCCATGGTTAGAATGTGAAATCTGACACCATCATCGCAAGCATGGTTAAGTGTCCCTAACTTTAGTACTCACTGATTGGATATTTACTCGTGGGGAGGTGTTCATCTGTACAGGCAAACACAAACAGCCAGTGCAGAGTGTAATAAAACGCATGGAAATTATTTAAACAAAAAAACCCAATTCACATACGCGTATTGAACCCTGGAGGTCATACCGAAAGGTTCAATATTATATTGAGTATTGTGGCATCCCTAATCTCTTCCATTTGGTGCTTTGGTCATGATACTTCAAAAGAGGTTGAGGGGTATAAATAATGAGGGGGGCACAATACAACAAGGGGAATGCTTTTCCATTACACATCCCAAGGCCTTTACCATTAGGTGCATTTACCTTCAAAGCTTCCTAAGTTCACTTCACATTGATTTTCTGTATCTTTTATTTGTGTTTTGTAAAATAAACTAATTGACTGCTTTATCTCATAATCGTCTTCAAAAAGGTATGGTGCATTAAAAGTTTAAATAAAACCTTGGACAAGTTTATTGGAAAAGCCTAGGCTTCAACAGAAACCTCTGAGATAACAGTATAACTGCTTCACAAAACTTCATAAAAACCTTAACATTTCATATAAAACATCATCTTATAATTGAAGACTGACTTGAAGCTGTTTTTAAGCATCACTGGAACACTGACATTACACTTCTACCATTAACTAGAAGATTATTTTACCAACTTTAGAAGATACACCAATCTGAAGATACATGTTATGCCCCCACCCCCCATAAAAAAAAAAAACCCTGATTCATTAGACCAGGCCACCCTCTTTCATTGCTCCATGGTCCAGTTCTAATGTTCACATGCCCATTGTTGGCGCTTCTGACAGTGCACAGGAGTCAGCATGGGAACCCTGACTGGTCTGCAGCTATGCAGCTCCATACGCAACAACTGTGATGCATTGTGTATTCTGTCACCTTTATCAGAACCAGCATTAACTTCTTCAGCAATTTGAGCAACAGTAACTTGTCAATTGGATTGGACCACACAGGCCAGCCTTTGCTCCCCACGTGCACCTATGAGCCTTGGCTGCCCATGACCCTGTCGCCTGTTCACCAATGTTCCTTCCTTGAACCACTTTTGATAGATACTGACCACTGCAGACCGGGAACACCCCACAAGAGCTGCAGTTTTGGAGATGCTCTGATCCAGTCATCTAGTCATCACAATTTGGCCCTTGTCAAACTCACTCAATTCCTTTCTCTTGGACATTTTTTCTGTCTGACACATCAACTTGTGTTCACTTGCTGCCTAATGTCTAGCATTATTTGTGGTTGCCACTGAAGTAGGATTCTGTACATGAGGAGTTACAAATGTTACACAGGCATATCTATGCTTCCTCACAATCATGCAAAAAGGAGCATGTCTAAACTCAGAAATGTGAATTTTGTGCATTTTTACATCAAATAACCAGGTCTTACTTTAATGGGTCATCTGGATGTGGTTTGTAGACAAGCCTTTCATCTACAGACACCATGTTGGTAAATGTTATCTGGGAACATAAACATACAGAGAAAGTGTATTTCATATATGCATGTCTCCTACAGAAAATACCAAGAACTAATAGTGTGCATGTTTAAGAAGTTACGCATTATGCTATTGACCCAATATGAGCACATTTTAGCCCTCAGCTCTTTATTGCAATTACATAACTGCGTTCAATTTTGATAGGCGTATGATAGACTACATACATTTGAAGACTTAAGTTCCAAAGTCTTCTCTTTGGGGTCCACAAGCGAATGCTCTTGAACATATGTACATGCACGTGCATTACCAATGATCTGTGGAAAGAAAAAGTAAGCCATTATATTAACAGGTAGCAAAAATTTAATAATAGATCATGGAAGACAGAATTAGCTATTTGTCAACTAAATTTGATCAGAACACCCACTAGCTTTAAAAATATATATTTTTAAGAATTATTTAATTCGAAATATATCTACTGTTATTTAAAACAGAATTAAAAATCCAAGTTTTTTTGTGTATTATCTTCAACATCACAACTAAATGTGTGAACATAAACAAAATGCACTAAGCTTTAAGAACCTTGCCACAATTACCATGGAAACAGAATGAAATGTCAAACAGGTTTTGTTCTAAATTATGGCCAACAAAGGTTTTAAGGAATAATGTAATATGAAACATGTATTTCCATTATTAATAAACCTGATTCTGAACTAGTGACTTAAGTGTAACTTAATGACAAACTTGTACAAGTATTGAGAAGATGCTCTTACTGAATTGACTATAGATGGAAGGCCCCATTCTGTGCTGAGTAAGCGTTTGCTGTGAAGCCGCCCTTGCTGGTCCACTCTTCGGTCCAACACATCTACTCCAAACACACTAGGGTTCATTGGGTTGGGGTACTTCTGCATAGCTGCTTTGGTCACAGTCTCCCATGGGTGGCTGTAAAGAAAATGTTAAAAAATTTCATTTTTGTTATAAATTTGTGTTTGGTAAAGGGGAAATAAACATACAAAGAAGTCTGAATTTCACACAAAAGTGAAGAAAATGATTTTTAAAAGCTGAATTTCAGTTTTAGTATATATTTACTCTTATAAAAACTCACTAGATTTTTAGAATGTGGCTATAGGGATCTCAGTTCAATAACATGTAAATGGCAGGGATTAAAATTGTATTGCAGCCAGCCACCAGAGGGCCTCCGACACTTTGGCTTCACTTTTGAATCCGTGTAATGGCGTCCATTTACACACACCGTCACAGTTTATTAGGAATACCTGTACACCTGCTCATTTATGCAGTTTTCTTATTAGCTAATCATATAATAGTTGATAAAATCACCCAGGTACAGGTCAAAAGCTACAGTTTATGAATACATCAAACATCATGGTGGAGGAAAAAAAAGTGTGATTTCTTCGAATTTAAGCAGAGCATGGCTGACTATTTCAGAAACTGTTGATATCCTGCGAATTGCTCACACAACAGTCTCGAAAGTTTACACCAAATGGTGGAAAGGAAAAAAAAATCCTGTATGCAGAGGGTCAGCAGGCTAAAACACCTTCAAGAGGAGAGAAATCAGAGGACAGTGACCAAACAGAAAACTAAAAGTAACTCAAAAAAGCAGTTTCTATAACTGTGGTGGAGCATAAAAGCATCACACAATGCACAACACATTAAACTTTGAGGTGGATGGGATACATCAGAAGGCCACATAAGTTTCCACTTTTGTCAGCCAAGAACAAGAATCTGAGGATATCATGGACACAGACTCACTGAAAATGAATTACCAGACTAATAAACAGAAGATAACACTGACAATTATATTTACTAAAGAAACGTCACGTGGTTTAAAATAAATAGTAACGTGGTCAATCATGCAGGATTAAATTACAAAGAACTACAGTTTTCCGTAAATGTAAACCATAACAATAATTAATTTATCAGTTTATATTAATGAGAATTTGATTAAACACGACGAACAAATGTCGCAACTACGAATCCAACACTTCCATGTACTTTATCAGCCAAGCCTCCCCGCCAACCAATCAGCATTCGCTAAACTGCAGGTCAACGAACAGACGTAAAATGCATAGTTAGCTCGTGGGAGGACTGTGCTCTGCATGTCACATTTACCCATGATCCATCACTCGTGACGAAGTCAGAAGTATAAAGCCCGATTTATAATTCTGCGTTAACGTGTATATGCGTCACGAGATAGGAATCATGGGGATCAGAATCAGGGCTTAAGTATGAAAGGTTACAATGACGCAATACGGCTGCAAGAGACTTATACAATTTATGGGACACTGGAGAAATACCTATTTAACTCACAATTTGCAACGGCAAAACACAGTATGGCTGCAGAACCACATCCAGCTTATTTAGTACAAAACATTTATATTTAACACGCCAAAACAACTGTTTATTACAATCTATTTAAAACATTTAGTATCCCCCTTAAGTGGAACTAATTTTGCTAAGCTTTTGGGTAACTGGAGCCAGTCGGCATGCTAGAAATGTTTCCAAAAAATGTTAACGGAGCTATAGTAACTAAATAATACAGTAAGTGTTGTTCTCTTTCTCTCTCACTCTCTCTCTCTCTCTCACACACACACACACACACACACACACATTATATATATATATATATATATATATATATATATATATATATATATATATATATATATATATATATATATAGTATGTATGTGGCTAACGGCTGTTAGCTTCTTAAATCAATGGTCACATGAACAGCAAGGTCGAAAAGTTTGAGTTAGCCAGGAAGCTATAATACACAATCTGTATAAACATCTATGAGTTGTGTAACAAACGATTTAACTGACATAAAACAACATTCACTACTAACTTGAAAATATGTTCTGACGTCCAGATCTTCATCGTGTCTCGTGTTCGCCTTTGAAGACTTGACCGGCAAATACTTTCCTCCTTTTCTTCGCTTTGATGCAGCCACTGGTAAGGTGTATCGCCACCTCCTGGACTGGGGGTGCTGCGTTTTTCGGCTGATTTTATTCTCTAATTCAAACTAGCGATTTCGGATGAAGCCACTCAAATTTAGATTAATAAGTACTTCATACAGTATACATTGGAGTAAATTTGGATTGGACATTGATGGGTTGAAGAGCGAATGGCTATATATATATATATATATATATATATATATATATATATAGTTTTTTGTTAAATATTAAAAATGTAATAATTAAAAATAATAATTATAATCTATCTATCTATCTATCTATCTATCTATCTATCTATCTATCTATCTATCTATCTATCTATCTATCTATCTATCTATCATTGCAACAATTTATAACAGTCCAATTAAACAGTCCAAATGAATGCATTTCTCTGCATTACTCTGGCTTTACTATTTATAGGTATATGTTTGAATAAAATGAAGATTTTTGTTTATTCTATAAACTACTGACAACATTTTCACCAAATTTCAAACATATTGTCAGTATTTTTGCAGAAAATAACAACTGGTCAAAATAACAAAAATATGCAGTGTTTTCAGACCTCAAATAATGCAAAGAAAACAAGCTCTTATTCATTTTTAAACAACGTATTACTTATGGTTTAACTTCAGGTTTAAGTTCAAAAATCAATATTTGGTGGAATGATTTTCCACACTGATTTTCAATCACAGCTTTCATTTGTCTTGGCATGCTCTCTTTTGGGTTTTTTTGGCTTGTGACCATCCATCACATTCCAGAGCTCAGGTCTTGATGTGGTGGTCCTCCATCCACATCTTGATCGATTTGTCTGTGTGGCATGGAGCATTTTCCTGCAGAGAGTTGTGGAACATTGTCAGGGCAGAAGGAAGCAAGTTTTCTTCCAAGACAATATTGTACATGGCTTGATTCATTCACAAAGACGAATGTGCCTGATTCAAGCCTTAATGAAGCACCCACAGATCATCCCCGATCCTCCACCAAATTTCACAGTGGGTGTGAGACACTGTAGCTTGTAGGCCTTTCCAGGCCTCTGTCTAACCATTACATGACCATGTGTTGGGTAAAGCTGAAAAATGGACCCATCAGAGAAAATGACCTTACTTCAGTCCTCTACAGTCCAATCCTTATGGTCTTTTGCAAACCTTAGCCTGGCTCTTCTTTGCTTCTTATTGATAAAGCACTTTTTTCAGGCTTTGCCTCTCCAGTCCTGCCTCTAAGAAGCCTGTTTCGAACTGTCCATGCCATGTACTTCATCCCAGCTGCCATTTGCAATTCTTTTTGTGGGTCACATGATGTCATCCTACAGCTTTTGAGTGACATTCAAAAGATTTGGCGATCATCCAAGTCAGTGGAGAGTCATTTTCTCCCTCTGTCAATCTGTAGCTTTGTTGTCTCCAATGTCTGCTGTTCTTATGAACCACTGTCTTTGAAATTTTAAGGATGGAATCAACCTATCACTCACTGTATCTCTCTGCCAGTAAAGCCAGAAATCTTTTCCTCACTCAAAACTCATTCGGCATGGTCAATAGTTATTATTTGACTCCAATTATTTTTGAGGTACTGCTAGCAATGTTTTTGCCATCCAACTAGTCCTTTTGGAAGAGGATATTGATGACAACAGTAGTGGTTTTATACTTTTCCTCATTAAATAAAATTTGGTTCAGGTGATCACCTAATCAGTACTTTATTAAGCAGAATGAGGTGTGCCGGTGTTGGAGTTCATCAGACACTGAAATTTAATAAAAAATTTGGAGTGGTCTCTTAATTCCAGGCTGTCCATTGTGTACAAAGAGCAGGCAGGAACTCTAGTAAGACTATCTATGACAGCATTAAAAAAAGGAGAGCCAGAAGGTGACACAGACATGAGGGCTTCCTGCAACATATAGCAGCCAACCACTCCACTATCAAGATTCAAGAAATAAAAGGTAAATTAAAAGAGAGCAACTGAAACGGGCTGCTACACGCTTGTGCATGCACATTAGTGAACAACCGCAAGTGAATATGTGTGTGTAGGGGGCAGCCTCAACCAAACATCCAAGTTTACCAAAAATACTCTATGTCCATGAAACCTTCAAATCTGCTCTTCTTTCTTCTTTATCTTAATTGTCTTTATGTATACACAGTGGTACAAAACAATGAAATGGGGATAGCAGGTAAACTCTTGTATTCTGTAAGAGCCCTGATTGCTTGCCATACTCTCCTGGTGTCAGAGCTGTTGAAGTGGTCCTCAGCATGTTGTCTATATCTGGCTTTTGTGTTTTTATGCCCTTCTTAACGTTATGTCTGCCAACATTGTATGATGAAAAAGTTTTTTTTTTACCTCTAGAAAGTTTTTTACCTTTACAATGCTAGACAATTTGATGGAAAAAAACTGACTTTGCAGCAATAAGAAATTTTCTGTATGCCAGGAGGCTTTCCTTCCTTGAAATACTACCAATTTACTTAGCATGCCATTTAGCTTGGGTTAGGGTTTCCTTGGCTGATTCACTAAATGACAACATTTTGATGGAAATGCCTGTAATACAATGAATTATGAAAGAAAGTGACCCCAAATGCAGACATTTACCAGGATACATCCTGAACTTTCAGGTGGATCCTTTTAGATGTACACTTAAAATGAGATTTCAATCCTAGTGATACAATTGAGAAAAAGTCACCAAACCTTCTGTTTGGATGTCATTCAGGGCCATGGCACACCACCTTTGCCAGCTGCTGAAATGCTATCAAGTGACCATACTATGCTATCTGGCTTGTGGAAACAGACTACAGTTGGAAAGTATTCAATTCAATTCAATTTATTTTGTATAGCGCCTTTTACAATGAATATTGTCTCAAAGCAGCTTTACAAAAGAAGAAAACAGAGAAAGGGGAGGGGAAAATGAAAATAATAATAAAAAAATAAAAAATAACTAATTAACTAGAAATAAGAATAAATTATTAAATTCTATAATTAGACTATTTTATCCCTAATGAGCAAGCCTGTGGCAACGGTGGCAAGGAAAAACTCCCTATTCAAACTGTTCAACTAACATTTCTACACTGAGGGTGTTCTGTCATATCTTGACCGATATCTTGTTGTTTGCCAGAGCAGTGAGAATAGGATAGGCATCAAAAACTTCACAGTAAACCTTTGCTCAGCTTCTGTGCTTAAGGCTGTGGCTCTGACCTTTGGCAAGCATGTGACAAAGAAGGCAGACGTAGTTTATTACATTTGTGTTCAGAAAACAGGTTTCATATCAATAATGCTGATGACATGGATGAGAAGTCCAAAACTGTAATGTCACAAATCCATAGCCACCTGCATGCTCTTTTATAGCACCTTAGACCAGTGCTGAAATGTGGCACCTGCACATGCCGGTATTTAAACCCCAGGGTTTTGTCTGTCGGCATTAGTGTTACTGCATCGGGTAAGAGTGTTTCAGTGCTTCAGTGTGTGCTTTGTTATAATACATATTTACCTGTGTCTTTATTAACTTTTGTACTATTATATCTCCTATTTAATTCTCCTATTAAATTAAATGTAATTGAATAGGTTTTGGAACGTTATATCGCATTGTTCCGTAACCTCCTGGTGGTCCAGCGGCAGGATCCTGTGCTCTCATTGCTGCAGCCTGGGTTCAATTCCTGTGCAGGGAGCTAACCCAGCCACTGAAGAGTTAACTCTCAGTGCTGGTCCCAAGCCTGGATAAAATGGGAGGGTTGCATCAGGAAGGGCGTGGGTATTTTCATAACTTTTGAAGGACTATATTTAGATTTAATTTTGTGCTTGGATTAGTTTTAACTTTAACAGATTTTGAAATGTTTTATCTTGTGTTTAGGTGTGTGCTTTGATTAATCTTGAATGGCTGTTCCTCTGCCAGGTAAGTTCCTTACTGCCACAAATGCAGACTGTTAACGGATATTTTAGTCATTATGTTGTTTTAGGCTGTGGATGATGTGCCATTGATGGACCAGGTGGACAGGTGGTCTAACCCCCAGCAGTCAACAGGTGAGTGGCATTTTTAAAAGCAAATGAAAAGAAGAATATGCATCTAGCATCTCAAATATGTTGTCGGCTTGTGGAAACCATTTATCAGGCTGTGTGGTATTTGCAAAAATCCAAGGAGGAAGGGCACGGATCAGTGACCAGACGGTCCCCAATTCTGCATGATTACTACAATAATTTTTCAATAATTATGCAATAATCATTAATGCAGTAATCAGACCTGCTGCAAGGTCTCAAGTGTCTTGAGACACTGCAACCTGCCAGTGCTCACCTGACTGCACCAACAGTCCAAGCACAAGGGCAATTGCACACATACAGCTTGCTACAGAATACAGTAGGGTATTGGCCGGTCATTGGCCGGTCAGACCAAAGCAAAAGTTGCTGCTTCCTCAATTGGGCATTATGAGGCAAGCCAGTGTTGATCCCATAGGGCCCAACACTTCTATCATGCATAGAAGTCCAAATCCACACCAAAAATCCACATTTGCTGTGTTTCTGGTTGGCATGGCACAGAATAAATTATTTAATTATTAATTATTAAACTATTTCGTAAAAATACAATATTACTACACAGGAGTGAAATCTTTTTTAAACCTTTCTGTAGTCTAACAGTTGTCATTTCAAAACTGAATGCAATATTCAATTCTTGTTTGAGATGGGATTCAAGCAGAGTCAGTCTTTTAGGTAAGGGAACATGTGTGATGGAAAATTTTACACAGAGAAGTTGTGTGTGAGGTTCTAATCTTCTGTATGCGTGACTGGAAGTTGGTTGTGACTAGACAAAATATTATAGGGATAGAACTGCAATTGAGACCAGATGGCAGGACTCAAGCCTGACACTCAGGGCTATCTGAATCAGGCGAAGATCAGGCATTGTTATGTAGCGACTAATTGACAATGTTTTCTTTTCCTTAATCCTGTTGTGTTTAATTCTGAATATAAAAAATTATTGAGTTCACCATGGGCTGCCTTAACACCGGAATCAGAACAATTTTATGTGAGGAAGGTGAGATAATGTGATTTAAGAAAAATAAGTAATGCCAAGGTTTTAATTTTGGAAATTAATAAGTAAGTAAAAATAAATAAATAAATAAATAAGTTTAGTAGCTTGTCTCTGTGTAGAAAGGGCTGTTAAGACAGGATTTATACCTTGATCTTTTGACAGTTTTGGGACCTGGATAGGCACCTAGTGCAAGGCCATAGAAATAAAAAAAGGAAAACACAGCACTAATGTGGGATTAGGTGGTTTAGCTGTCTTGTTTGCAAGGTTTTAAGAAAACCCGCTGCCAAAAGCTGATGAGCTTGTTGTAGAGACTCTCCAGAGAGAAAAGCAGGTAAAGAGGGAAAATAAAAAAACACAGAGACTGCTAACATTAAACTGAAATAGTCATGGGCAACAGTAAATCCAAAAACAAACCCAGTAAAGATGCTGAAAGTGTCATCCCTGCACCTAATGAGATTTTACTATGTGTAACAGGGTTATTTAGTCCATTATTTAGGGGGAAATCAATCATGGCTGCCCTGGTTGCCTGGAGAACAAAGTGTTCCTGGTCCTCACTCCCCAAGCTGTTTAGTCCCTCTGCGCACTAATGTGTGTATGTGGTTTCTTACCTTATTGTGTTAGGACACTACTGATCGACAAGGGTAGGCTTCAGGTATGGTAATGTTACATGGTGGCTCCCTGAACTGAAATTGCATATGTGAAACACAGCCTAATATGCTCCTCCCTCCCCATGCGTAGTTCCGCCTATGTCACTTTTCGACGTGATTATGTAGTATGTAGCTTTGCAGAGGTCACACGTGACATAGGCGGAACTACAGACCCAGTGTTTACTAGTGTGGAGAAGGAGGACCACTCCGAATTTGTTGTGTGTGGAATGGCACAAAATTGTTTAAAATATATGTCTTTGTGTCAAAATATGTCTTTGTGTCAGTTTTTTGTCCAAAACGGTCCATTCGTGTGTACCCTGGATGTGGGAATCATTTTAATCCTAAATGATTACGTCTGTTTGTAAATAACATGAGTGCTCAAAAATTGCCTTTAATAAATCCTGAGCGATTGAAGCTGTTGTTGCTCACTCTGCACATTTATATCAACACACCCATACATTCTCCTTGTACCTTTTTGTTAGTTTTTGTTATCATTGTTACTTTTTGTTAGCACTGGATTTATTTGCAGTTCCTTGGTCTTTGCATGTTCACTTTGTAAACACTGGGTCTGTAGTTCCGCCTACGTCACGTGTGACCTTTCTACGTGATTACGTGGTATGTAGCGTTGTGTATGCAAATCCCAGAGCTAGTGCTAGGCGAGCTGTTGTGTTTAAAAAGTATACAATTTTTTTTATTTTTCTAAGAAAATGACCTATCGTTTCGCTAAGGCCCTTCTTCCTCGTCTGATATTGTTTAGAGTCCTTTGAAGCTGCATTTAAACTGCATTTTGGAAGTTCAAACTCCCAGGCACCATTGATGTTTTGATGAAATGTTTTCCTCAAAAAACATAATTTCTTTTCGAATAAAGAAAGAAAGACATAAACATAATAAATATAAACATATTGGATGACATGGGGGTGAGTAAATTATTTGTAGATTTTTGTTCCTGAAGTAAACTTCTCCTTTATACTTAATATTAAGAAAGGTGCTGGCAGTGAGGCTGTGTATGGTTTCAACCCCACAGAATCTGCGCTGACATTGCTGTGCCAGTTCTGTGGCAAAAGAGCTGCCTTTACACACACTGGCAGCAGTTGCTCTAAGAAGCAGTGATACGAGGGGAATGACCTTTGAGATAGAAATGTGTTTGAAGTATCTGCTGATACTTCACGTGTTGCCTCCTCATAAGGTTTCAAGGCTCCTCAGACTCTTCTTTATTCGTAAAGCACATGTCACTCTTCACACGTAGACAGAGGGCTATGCTAACTAGATCCATTTGTTCATGTAGCCTCTCCAACATGTAGAAAGCTGAATTCCATCTAGTTACAGCTGAAATAATCAGTTTATGTTCTGCCACCTTCAGTTGCTTTTGTATCTATTTAGCTTCTCTGTGGCTTTTGTGCTATGGTGGAAAAGGATACAATGCTTCTGCATTTTTCCAGCAGGTGAAAGTTATCAGGAGGTGCTTTTATTGCATCTTTGACCACCAAGTTTAACGTGTAGGCAAAACATGGGTAATACTTCCACCTAGCCTTATGCTCTGGAATGCCGCCCGCTTCGGATCCAATCTCCGACCTGGTCGCCTTCCTCCGCGAGGCTATTCTGACCCGTCCAGCCATCCCCAGTCCCATGGCCATGCCAGCACAGTATTTGGGTGAGGTCTCGGAAGGCCAGGGGTTTCTTATGCAGTGCCAGCTGTACTTTGATATGCTGCCCCAGCAGTTCTCCGGAGACACCGCAAAGATAGCCTTCATGCTCTCGCTGCTATCCAGTAGCGCACGGCGCTGGGCCGAGTCACTCTGGACATCAAAAAGTCCTGCACTGGACACCCTTGATGTTCATGGCGCACTTCAAGGCGTTCAGCACGAGCGTTTCCGCCCTCTCCGTCCATGATGAGCTATGGAACCTATGGCAAACCGAGCAGCCCATTCACAAGTACAAGCTTCGCTTCCGCACGCTGGCGGCCTCTAGCGGCTGGAATGAGACAGCGCTCCTCTCGGCTTATCGGTGTGGCTTACATCCCACGCTCCATAGGCAAATGGCCATCTATGATGACTCTCTTGGACTGGAAAATTTTCTGTTAAAGGCCCAGCGTGTGTCCCAACATCTCATCGCTGTCTCTGTCGAGGAAGAAATTTCTCTGGTCACACCATCCTCTGAAAATGCCCCAGCACCAGAACCCATGCAGACTGACCACCACCACCTCTCTCATGACGAGCGCCAGCGTCGCATTGGTCAGAGGTTGTGTCTGTACTGTGGAGACGATGGCCACCTCCTCCAGACCTGCCCAGTTCATCCTCCTCGCACTGTGAGTTCTGCCCTTATCAATTCAGTCATGATTACTCACCGCTATCATGATGCTGTGTTGATCCACGCCTCTCGATCCTTCACAGTAAAGGTGCTTTTCGATTCCAGTTCATCTGGTAATTTCATCTCCTCTCGTCTACTGTCTACCTGCACCATACCTCGCCAGAGAAACGCTACCTGTTACCTCATAACCACCATTCACGGGAAACCTCTAGGTAACGGACTGGTGCAATGGAAGACTCCGGAGTTAACCCTTCAACTGGGCTGCTTTCATGAGGAGAAGTTGTCTCTACTGGTGCTGGAGGATGCTGCAATCGATGTGGTCCTAGGACTCCCCTGGCTGGCGGAACACCAACCGGACATCCACTGGCACTCTGGGAGTATTGTGAGGTGGAGCGAGTATTGTATGCAGCACTGCCTCCGATCTCTACCGGCGCCGCCCCTGGAGACCACCATCATGCGCGCTACCACCATTGAGAGTCCCGATCTTCCTAAGCTATACCAAGCCTTCCGGGACGTCTTCGGTAAAACAGCTGCTACGCAACTGCCACCTCACCGACCATGGGATTGAGCCATAACCCTTCTGCCAGGGAGCAAACTGCCCAAGGGTAAGGTTTACCCTCTCTTGATCCCGGAGCACCAAGCCATAGAGGAGTACATAAGTGAGGCTCTAAAACAAGGATTCATTCAGCCATCCACCTCTCCGGGGGCTTCCAGCTTCTTCTTCATGGCAAAGAAGGACGGAGGACTGCGGCCGTGTATTGATTACCGAGTCCTCAACTCTCAAACCGTGAAGTTCGCCTACCCCCTGCCTCTGGTGCCCTCAGCCCTGGAAGAACTAAGGGGAGCTTGCATTTTCTCCAAACTGGATCTCTGTAGTGCCTATAATTTAATCCGTATTCGGCGAGGAGATGAGTGAAAGACCGCCTTTGTCACACCTTAAGGGCACTATGAGTACACTATGAGTATGAGTTCATGCCTTGCAGTCTCACCAACGCCCCATCCGTCTTCCAGAACTTTGTTAATGAGATCTTCCGAGACATGCTCCACAAGTTTGTCATCATGTACATCGATGACATACTTATCTACTCTGCGAGTCTTTCCGAGCATGTGGAGCATGTCAAACAGGTACTGACCTGGCTCCGTCACCACCACCTGTATCTGAAACAGGAGAAATGTGAGTTCCACCAGTCCACCATTCAATTCCTTGGGTACATCTCACCTAAGGGCATCCGGATGGACCACACCAAGGTGGAGGCCGTCAAATGCTGGCCACAACCGTCCTCCATTAAGGACCTCCAACGTTTCCTATGGTTTGCGAAATTCTACCGCCATTTCATTGCTGTATACAGCGGGCTCACAGCCCCTCTCACGTCCCTGCTATGCCAGAAACCCAAAAAACTCACCTAGACACCTGAAGCTAGCATGGCCTTCCAGAAGCTGAAAGCCACCTTCTGCACGGCCCCCACTCTCATTCATCCGGATCCAACCTGACCCTTTGTAGTGGAAGTGGACGCCTCATCTTATGGAGTAGGGGCCGTCCTATCCCAGAGGAGAGGTGAGCCTCCTGTACTCCACCCATGTGCCTACTTCTCCAAAAAGCTATCCCCGGCGGAGCAGAACTATGACATCGGGAACCGGGAACTGTTGGCCATCAAACTGGCTCTGGAAGAGTGGCGGCACTGGCTGGAGGGAGCTAACCACCCATTTGAAGTTATAGCCGACCACAAAAACCTGCAATATCTCCGAGATGCTAAAAGGCTAACCCCATGGCAAGCTCGGTGGGCCTTATTCTTCACCTGCTTCCGCTTCTCCATCAGCTATCGTCCAGGAACTAAGAACACCAAAGCTGATGCTCTCTCTCACCTCCATTCACCAGACCCTTCACCAGAGGAGTCCGAGTCCATCCTTCCTCCAGCCTTGTTTGTAGGTCCCATCACATGGTCTCTTGATGAAAATATTTGTGCCGCCACTAGAGATGAACCTGCCCCGCTGGGAGGTCCAGAAGGTGAGACCTATGTACCCACTTCTCTACGTCTCACCCTTCTGGACTCAGTGCACACATCTCTGGGATCGGGGCATCCGGGCAGGCAGCGAACCCTTTCACTTCTCCAGGAACGGTATTGGTGGCCCAACATGGCCCAGGAGGTGGCCCGATATGTCTCAGGATGCTCTGTCTGTGCCATGGTTTCTACCCCGAGATGCCTACCAGAAGGGAAACTAAAACCACTTCCCATTCCACGTCATCCTTGGTCACACCTAGGTGTCGACTTTGTCACAGATTTACCCAGGTCTCACGGGTTCACCACTGTCCTCGTCGCCGTCGACCGATTCTCCAAAACCTGTAAACTCATCCCACTCAAAGGACTTCCATCGGCCTGGGAGACGGCTGAGGCCCTCTTCCACAACGTCTTCAGACACTACGGCCTTTCCGAAGACATCGTGTCTGATAGAGGGCCCCAATTCGTCTCCCGAGTGTAGCGAGGATTTTTCAAGTTGCTCGGCGTATCTGTGAACTTGTCTTCAGGTTACCACCCTCAAACCAACGGCCAGACAGAGCGGAAGATTCAGGAGATCGGGCGCTATCTAAAGGCCTACTGCCACTACCGCCAACATACCTGGAGCCAAAACCTCCCCTGGGTCAAGTACGCCCAAAATTCCCTCCGCCAAGAATTGACCCAGCTGACTCCGTTCCAGTGTGTGCTCGGGTACCATCCACCGCTGTTCCCTTGGACGGGGGAGCCAGCCGAGGTGCCCACCGTGGACTTCTGGTTCAGAGAGAGTGAGAGGGTATGGGAATCAGCCCACGTCCACCTGCAAAGGGCAATCTGTCGCCACAAGAGCCAGGCTGGTACCCGTCTGCAAGATGCACCCCGGTATCAGCCAGGCGATAGGGTCTGGCTCTCTATGCAGAATATCCGCCTATGACTGCCCTGCAGGAAGCTGAGTCCCCACTACATAGGACCCTTCACCATCAAAAAACAAGTCAACGAAGTGTCCTATGAGCTCCAGCTCCCTCGGCACTACCGTATCTCTTCTACCTTCCATGTTTCCCTGTTAAAACCTTTTATTGATTCTGTTCTCTCTGCATCCACAGAACCTGAGGTACTCCCTACGTCTGAAGTCGACCCCGATGACACTATCTTCCAGGTCCGGGAGGTCATAAACTCCAGACAGCGAGGCGGACACCTTCAATATCTGGTCGACTGGGAGGGGTACGGACCGGAGAAGAGATCGTGGGTGGACCGAGATGACATTCTCGACCCTTCACTACTCTCTGAGTTCCATCAGCACCATTCCGACCGTCCTGCTCCCAGAGGCCGCGGTCATCCTCGCCGCCATGGACAGCCACCCGTGGGGGAGGGGGTACTGTCACGGAGGCTCCCACCTCAGCCTCGCGACCACGCCCTCAATCACCTGAGTACTGACACCACACCAGACACTCATTTACACACATTACTTAACACCCTTGTCTTCACACGAGCAGCGGCTAGTATTAACATTACGAGAGTTTCATCCATGCTGCTTTCTATGTGGATTACTAGCTGCTGCTCCTACCTCATCTCTCCCCGTGTGGACGTTTCCCCTGATCTCATCGCGCCACACAGATAAGACTTTTTAAGTTACGTCTTTTCAGTTCTTCACCAGCCTGCACTGTTTTTGGATTCACAATAAAAACACTGTCACTTGACTCAGCCCTCCTGTCTCTGCTCCTGGGTCCATGTAACAGGTCCCTCACAATCATCTCTCCTATGCTTCTTGTCATTTTCCATGCTCTCTGTGAGTCTATGAAATATAATACATACAGTATATGTATGTGTGTGTGTGTGTGTGTGTGTATGTATGTATATACACTATATTGCCAAAAGTATTCGCTCACCTGCCTTGACTCGCATATGAACTTAAGTGACATCCCATTCCTAATCCATAGGGTTCAATATGACATCGGTCCACCCTTTGCAGCTATAACAGCTTCAACTCTTCTGGGAAGGCTGTCCACAAGGTTTAGGAGTGTGTTTATGGGAATTTTTGACCATTCTTCCAGAAGCGCATTTGTGAGGTCACACACTGATGTTGGACGAGAAGGTCTGGCTCTCAGTCTCCGCTCTAATTCATCCCAAAGGTGTTCTATCGGGTTGAGGTCAGGACTCTGTGCAGGCCAGTCAAGTTCATCCACACCAGACTCTGTCATCCATGTCTTTATGGACCTTGCTTTGTGCACTGGTGCACAGTCATGTTGGAAGAGGAAGGGGCCAGCTCCAAACTGTTCCCACAAAGTTGGGAGCATGGAATTGTCCAAAATGTCTTGGTATGCTGAAGCATTCAGAGTTCCTTTCACTGGAACTAAGGGGCCAAGCCCAGCTCCTGAAAAACAACCCCACACCATAATCCCCCCTCCACCAAACTTTACACTTGGCACAATGCAGTCAGACAAGTACCGTTCTCCTGGCAACCGCCAAACCCAGACTCGTCCATCAGATTGCCAGATGGAGAAGCGCGATTCGTCACTCCAGAGAACGCGTCTCCACTGTTCTAGAGTCCAGTGGCGGCGTGCTTTACACCACTGCATCCGACACTTTGCATTGCACTTGGTGATGTATGGCTTGGATGCAGCTGCTCGGCCATGGAAACCCATTCCATGAAGCTCTCTGCGCACTGTTCTTGAGCTAATCTGAAGGCCACATGAAGTTTGGAGGTCTGTAGCGATTGACTCTGCAGAAAGTTGGCGACCTCTTCGCACTATGTGCCTCAGCATCCGCTGACCCCGCTCCGTCAGTTTATGTGGCCTACCACTTCGTGGCTGAGTTGCTGTCGTTCCCAAACACTTCCACGTTCTTATAATACAGCTGACAGTTGACTGTGGAATATTTAGGAGCGAGGAAATTTCACGACTGGATTTGTTGCACAGGTGGCATCCTATCACAGTTCCACGCTGGAATTCACTGAGCTCCTGAGAGCGACCCATTCTTTCACAAATGTTTGTAAAAACAGTCTGCATGCCTAGGTGCTTGATTTTATACACCTGTGGCCATGGAAGTGATTGGAACACCTGATTCTGATTATTTGGATGGGTGAGCGAATACTTTTGGCAATATAGTGTATATATATATGTATATATATGTGTATATATATATGTATATATATGTGTGTATATATGTGTATATGTATGTGTGTGTATATATATATATACATGTGTGTATATATGTTATTAAAGACATTAAGAATTTATAATTATAGTAAAACTCTCCCAGGTATTACTTGAATTTAAATTATGTAATTTAATAAAGGTTTAAATGACATAATTCTTAATGAAACAATTTATATATTATTTATCAGATACCAGGTAAGAGAAATAGATATAAGCTAATGAAAAATGTCTAAAATGTTTTAATAAAAATCCTACAGTTTGAACTAAAATGGTTTAAACTGGACAACAAGACCACATATACAAGAATGCTGTTTGTTGTTTTCAGTCCAGCTTTCAATACAGTCATCTACTCGAAACTGGTAACTAAACTTGGTGACCTTGGCATCAACACCTTTCTGTGTAATCCGATGCTGGAATTTCTGACCAACAGACACTGAACATAACGGTGTACCCCAAGGCAGTGTATATAAATAATATATAAATTTTATATATATATATATATATATATATATATATATATATATATATATATATATATATATATATATATATATATATTTGTATAGTATAGTGTATATATAGTATACAGTGAGGGAAAAAATTATTTGATCCCCTGCTGATTTTGTATGTTTGCCCACTGACAAAGAAATGATCAGTCTGTAATTTTAATGGTAGGTTTATCTGAACAGTGAGAGACAGAATAACAACAAAAAAATCCAGAAAAACACATTTCAAAAAAGTTATACATTGATTTGCATTTTATTGAGTGAAATAAGTATTTGACTCCTTTGCAAAACGTGACTTAGTATTTGGTGGCAAACCCTTGTTGGCAATCACAGACGTCAGACATTTCTTGTAGTTGGCCACCAGGTTTGCACACATCTCCCATCTCAAGGAATTTGGGCCCACTCCTCTTTGCATCCACTACCCATTTTCAATTGGAATTGTCCAAAATGTCTTGGTATGCTGAAGCATTCAGAGTTCCTTTCACTGGAACTAAGGGGCCAAGCCCAGCTCCTGAAAAACAACCCCACACCATAAACCCCCCTCCACCAAACTTTACACTTGGCACAATGCAGTCAGACAAGTACCGTTCTCCTGGCAACCGCCAAACCCAGACTCGTCCATCAGATTGCCAGATGGAGAAGCGCGATTCGTCACTCCAGAGAACGCGTCTCCACTGCTCTAGAGTCCAGTGGCGGCGTGCTTTACACCACTGCATCTGACGCTTTGCATTGCACTTGGTGATGTATGGCTTGGATGCAGCTGCTCGGCCATGGAAACCCATTCCATGAAGCTCTCTGCGCACTGTTCTTCAGCTAATTTGAAGGCCACATGAAGTTTGGAGGTCTGTAGCGATTGACTCTGTAGAAAGTTGGCGACCTCTTCGCACTATGCGCCTCAGCATCCGCTGACCCCGCTCCGTCAGTTTACGTGGCCTACCACTTCGTGGCTGAGTTGCTGTCGTTCCCAAACACTTCCACGTTCTTATAATACAGCTGACATTTGACTGTGGAATATTTAGGAGCGAGGAAATTTCACGACTGGATTTGTTGCACAGGTGGCATCCTATCACAGTTCCACGCTGGAATTCACTGAGCTCCTGAGAGCGACCCATTCTTTCACAAATGTTTGTAAAAACAGTCTGCATGCCTAGGTGCTTGATTTTATACACCTGTGGCCATGGAAGTGATTGGAACACCTGATTCTGATTATTTGGATGGGTGAGCGAATACCTTCGGCAATATAGTGTATATAAATATATATATATATATATATATATATATATATATATATATATATATATATATATATAATTAGTTTTACGTTGTTTTACTTCGTTTCATCTAACACTGATTCCGACTGTCACTCATCCTTAAATATTAAATTGAAAAATTAAATCCAATTTACTGTGCTTTACACAACCGTGCGTCGGTCCTTCCGTCGCATAGTACACTTAAATGTAAGGGAACAATAACAATTTTAGGGGAATTTAGGTACGTTTGTGCAGGTTGTAAGTACTTTATTGTCTATTGTGTCATTATAGGGAACATATACAGCACTTTATAGGAGCATTTCCGACTTGCGGCGAAAATCGACTTACATTGCGCCTATTGGAACCAATTAACGACGTAGGATGTTAGTGGGTGGGATATATTGCGCAGCAAGTGAACATTTTGTCAAAGTTGATGTGTTAAAAGCCGAAAAAATAGGCAAGCATAAGGATTTAAGCAGGTTTGACGAATTTTGATGGCTAGAAGACTGGATCAGATAACTGCAGCTCTTGCAGGGTGTACCCGGGCGGCAGTGGTCAGTATCTATCAAAAGTTGGTCAAAGGAAGGAACAGTGGTGTACTGGCAACAGGGTGGGCGGCCAAGGGTCATTGATGCACATGGGGAGCAAAGGCTGGCCCGTGTGGTCTGATTCAACAGACGAGCTACTGTTAATAGCTGAAGAAGTTAATGCTTGTTCTGATAGAAAGGTGTCAGAATGCCCAGTCTGGCATGGTCTGATAAATCATGTTTTCTTTTAAATCACGTGGATGGCCAGGTGCGTGTTTGTTGCTTAGGAAGAAGGTAAGCCGGCAGAAGCAGTGTCATGCTTTGGGAATCCTTGGGTCGTGCCATTCATGTGGATGTTACTTTGACACATACCACCTACCTAAATATTGTTGCAGACCAAGTACACCCTTTCATGGAAAGTGAGCAAACGCTGTCATGATAAACGGAGATACAGCGGAAGAAGATATAGTTCCCATTGACGTTCCTATTTAATGCGGGGTTCACGCTGCACAATTTTAGCCCTGATTTTCTGTCGCCGACAAATGCCCGAAATTAGGAGGCAATCACGCAGTGTGAATTACCAAATACGCGATTTGAGAGAATCGCCGATGCCCGTGAAATATTTGGCATGCTAAATATCTGGACCTGTCAGTGACTCAAAATCCTGCAGTGCGAAAGGACTTGATGAAAATACATGGGCGATTACCTATACAGCCAATGAGAAAGCGAGATACAGGGCAGCGGGAAGTTATAGACCACAATATCAGCAAGCATGACTTTGGTTGGAGCACAATATTTGAACAAGTTCAAACAGAGTCTTGAATATAGTTATCAGAATAAATAAGGTCTACAATTACATCAAACAGAAATGAAGCAGAAACTTTTGCTTGACCAGCCGCTTCAATGTAACCGGTGTTGTCTGCGTTGTGTTTTTGATGACAGAATAACCAGGAGGACAACAGCTGACGATTAGACTCTTCTTTTAATCTTATAAGACACAATAGTATTTTAGTTTCTCTCCCATGCAGAGACAGTGCAAAAATGAAGAAAGAAAGAAAACACTGAAGCAATGAAATTAATTTAACAACATTTGTAACAAAAAATGATATATTATGTATAAAAAATTATACATAACCAACTCTTTGATTTCTGTAGATTAAGCAGTGCCCACTAGATGTCGCTTTAGTATTCAATTGTTTAAGGTTTTATCCTTTTTCTTTCTTTCTTTCTTTCTTTCTTTCTTTCTTTCTTTCTTTCTTTCTTTCTTTCTTTCTTTCTTTCGTGTATCATAACAATGCATTTCGCACTCCATTTACCGCAATATTTAGAGTACATTCTTGAACACTACAAAGATTCTGTTAAGCTTAGCGTGCGTTATATGTTAGACAGAGGCCAACCCTACGAGGATCCTGTGGACGTGGGTATTCAAAGCAACGCTACCAACCCTATGTGGACTTTGAGGACGACAACAACCTCTTAATTAACACATAACATTCTGCATATGCTGTATCTGCATCACACAACTAACTGTACATGACTGCAGAAAGGACATTGTTCATAATCACACTGTTCGGTTGTTAGAATAATTTATAATCACACTCTCTCGAGTCACCCTAATGAGGATGGTTTCGCTTTTGAGTCTGGTTCCTCTCAAGGTTTCTTCCTCATACCATCTAAGGGAGTTTTTCCTTGCACCAGTCGCCTCAGGCTTGCTCACTAGGGATGATTTTGTCTAACATCTAGGACTTTTTACACATGTTTTTTTCCCCCTAATGTTCTGTAAAGCTGCTTTGATACAATGCTCATTGTTAAAAGCGCTATACAAATAAAATTGAAAATTGAATTGAAAGTATATGTGTATATGAATAAATTATGTACATGCACGTCTTTTTTTCTAAAACACTTTATAAATTGATAAGATTTGTTACATTTGCAGTATAAATGTATTATCTGATAATTTATTATTAATAAATTGTTTTTAGAATTTTGCTATCTGATCGTTTGTAATGGAGTATGATATATCTTATTGATATGATATATGCTTATTTTATTTTATTTTATTTTATTTTATTTTATTTTATTTTATTTTATTTTATTTTATCCCCATTCTAAATGAAACCAACACACTGTGTCTGGGATACACTCATTGTGCACGTCTTCGCTTGCTGCCATTGAATTTGGGGTATACGGCACTCAGAATAACAACCTCGGATTTAGCGCTCTTAAAAATCTTAACGGGACTGTAATTTAGCCCTGTTGTTGGCCTATCAGGGTTCAGGTTAATGGGCTTTTATTGGGAATAGGGAAATGGAAAAGGAAAACTGATAGATGGCACGAAACAGTCAACTTATAGTCACAAGGTGACTCTTGGAACCACAAATTATATTATTATATTATATTATATTATATTATATTATATTATATTATATTATATTATATTATATTATATTATATTATATTATATTATATTATATTATATTATATTATATTATATTATATTATAGTTCAATAACCAGCCCGTGAAACCTCACTGCGCCCCTGCTAATACGAGAATATAATACCATAATAGTCTATATGTTATATTTTGTATTATTTTTTTCTCTGTACACTTTATTTCAATTGTGGCCCGTCATTTTACAAATGTGGGAGAAAAAAACCTATTTAAGCGAATTTGATAATTCCTCTTCACTAACTGGGCTAAATACGCATGTTTACATTTATATAATACAGTTTTTTAAAATATAATATAATATAATATAATATAATATAATATAATATAATATAATATAATATAATATAATATAATATAATACGTGTGTTCATGCAACGTAGTATAAAGTAGCTCATAGTAGTCATACAGAAACATTACTGCCAACCGGAGATTTTTTTTTGAACCCTCCAATTTGCAGCTCCGACACAAACACTAACGGAAACGATACGCACGGATGGTTCCTGCAGTATGAACTGAGAGCAATTGCTCACATCGAAACGCACAGCGAATTCATACAGAATAAGCTCTTAGTCATACAAGTTTAGTAAAAAATATATATATAGTATTGTAAAGAAAAATGTAAACATTTTACAATAAATAATGTCAATTGCTTATGTTTTGCTTATATTTGTAACCGTGTATCTGTATATAATTTCTGTTTTTTGCTTTTATAGAAGGACAAGCACAGCTGTACAATATGTTATCGTGTTTATTTTTTTTATTGATCACGATATATTATAACGACTTTGTGAAGTACATTCCATCTTCGTAAGGTAAGAACCACAATAACAGTACACATACGGTTTATTACATTTTCACAGAAACCATCAGATCTGACAAAATGAAAAGTCTATTCTTTATAATATAGATTCGTACAAGTATTATTTTCAATATCATTGAAAATGTCAGTATTAGCCTAAATACCACACGGTCCGATCGACAGGGAAAACAATAATTAAATTATAGGCTAGTCGATATTAGATGTTGTGTTAAGTGGCATTCGAACCGCCCACCGGTAATTTTGGTAAATTAAATATTCTTTCTTTCTTTCTTTCTTTCTTTCTTTCTTTCTTTCTTTCTATGACTATATAAGCAGTTATGTCGTGTGTATTTTGTGCATCAAAGTTCTGTAACATCCGAGTGTACGTTTTCTGGTGCGGAAGAACACTGTTGTTACGATTCCTCAAAATATACTTAATGCTGCATTAAACGTCATACATATAGAATGCATAGCTATAGTAGTCCTGTATGTACGCAGCCCTATTTTCGTATCTTACTTTATTAATTATAATTATTACCATGTCCAGAGAAATTTTATTTAGAGAGAATTTTATTTACCATAACATTTAAAATATTATTTTTTTTATTATTTCTAGTTTCTATAATAATAATAATAATAATAATAATAATAATAATAATAATAATAATAATGTTATTATTTACATTGTTTAAATGAATGTCGAGCAGTTTATGCATCAGAAACCAGAAACCTAGACATATAAATTTTATTTCTTGCTCAAAATGCTGGGCGTTGTGAAATATACAGTTATCTCTTCGATATATTCTGTACAATTATGGCTGACTTAAAGAATATATATATATATATATATATATATATATATATATATATATATATATATATATATATATATATATATGCATGTTTATTATGATCTCTCTCTCTCTCGTGTCTTTGCGTGCGTGTCCACGGCCCATGACCGGCCCATGACCGTGTGAGCGCGTGTGTGTTTATAGGTGCTATTTGAGTTTATAGTATAATGTCAGTGTATATTTTATTTATTTAGTATTTTATATATTTTGGGGGCTTGCATGTTTATAAGTGTATTGGTTTTGCTTGATGTTGTCGCTTTAAAATAAGTGAAAACTGAGGACATTACATTTAAGAAATTTAACAAGTTATTTAGATTTTGGGTGCCTCTTTTCCTCTTTTTAGACATCATCCTACGTGCGATGATGTTTCTCGCAATTAATCTTGTATGTTGTATTTGAACGCTTCAATGAGACCTTCCATTGAATGAATGAAACCAGAAATACTGCATATACCTCCAATAACAAATATAGCGACATCGAAAAAGACTTGGTGCCAAAGTAACTTCCTCCAAAGCAGCTTGAGGTGAAATAGACTAGGGAGGAGAAAGCACAACCCCGCGCCCGTTAGGCTGCCCGTTAACCCCATGAGTAATGCGAAGTGCGGCACGTATATAGCCATTAACATGGTAAACACCACAAGACCACATCGCAAAGTTAGACCCCATGATTTAAGGCGTCCGTCACCCCCGTAGCAATCTGGAAAAAACCCGCGCCGCCCATCCTGAAAAAATGTCTTTTCTAATACCTCAACAGCAGCGAAAAACGGCAGCGGATATGACAACAGGGCTTTAGCGACCAGGAAGATGTTGACAACGGCTCTGATTCCTGATGGCAAGTTGTCTGTAATAACTTCTTTGGTTTCGTCTGCCCACGTCAGATACGCCACTAGAGCAAACAGGCCTTTGAGAATGCATGCGGCAATGTGAGTCCAGTTCATCATGCAGTGGAACTCGCTAGGTTTCTGCATGTTACCCTCCAAGGATGGCAAGAAGATCTGCGAGGTATAGCTGAAGACAATGATGCCAATAGATATAGGGAATTTCTTCACGTCGATGTAGAACTTAACCTTATCCCAGGCCCAGTCTCGTGCTCTCGACAGGCAGTAGGCTATCACTAGTATGTTGATTACGAAGTGAGCGAGGGTGCAGAGCAGGCTGAACTTGGAAACGGCTTTTAAGTTTTTGAGGAAGGCGCAAGGCAGTAGCGCGGCGGTGGCGATAATGGCCCATGACCTCTGGGAGACAGGGAGGTTTGGAAAGCTGTTATACATTAGGTTTCCACTCACTACGACGTATAAAATGCAAGTCATGACGAGCTCAATTATCTGGGCTACATTCACGACGTGACCTCCTAATGCCGGAAATCTGGGTGCACAGCAAGCATTGGCAATGTCAACATACGAGTCTCTCACTCTGACCAGTTGTCCGTCTTCGTTTTCTTCATAGAGGCAAGCGATAAGGATTTTCCCTGTGTAACAGCATACAACTGCAGCGAAAATGATAAGGAAAAGTCCGAGATATCCACCGTGGAGAATGGCGTATGGTAACCCAAGTACGAACATTCCCTGCGAAAAAAATAAATAGTTAAACGTCATTACATTTATAGCATTAAAGAAAATATCTGATATTTGGTTTGTATAATGTTGCGCACTGGGTTATTAGATAATCATGATTACACATAACTTGTGTGTGGTCGTTCCCTTTGCTCGTACTAATTCGCGTGAACGTGCGTGTCTGATCTATCATCCTACAGCTGAGCACGCATTTGCACTTTACTAATTTCGCTGTCATCCGTTGAGAGATTACCGAGACACTGAATGACAGAGGACATCTTTAGTTTAGAGAAGATGTCTGTGTGCAGGTTGTCCGTGCGCACGTTAAACGAATAAATTCCGATATGCTTACTAGTTAGTAAAATGACCTGCACAGATCCTGTCTTAATTGCCGTGTATTTATATTCATATGTGAAACAATGTTTTAAGCACAACCAAAACCCCAGTGCACAAAGCGTTAACTAGCATTTTGCATGCACATTTGAGATGCAAATAAAAACTATTTTACACGACATTGTATAAATGTCTCCATGAGTGTATGCAATTATTTAAATATTTATGCACCCTATTGGGCAATCATTTAGTTTCGATATTCTGTACAAAATCCAAAGGTCAAAAAGAAACCCTTAAAATCGGAACACCTTACCTGGATAGCATTAGTGACGTTCCATCCTGCCTCCCAAGCAGTGATTTTCGGCTTGTCTGTAGAGCCAAATTCGCTACAGATACCGCCATCTTTTGCCACACAGGGTGGAGGACCTGTGCCATCTCTCTGGTAGTGACTGTCCCCTTCCATATTTCCATCTCCCATGTTATCGACGCCGACCGCTTCTCCTATTTCCTCATTTTTTAGAATGTCCATCTGCAGTCCTTGCCTGTGGTCATAGTCCAGATCGTCACAGGCTGCGAATCCCAGTGCTTCTTCATCCGTGGCAGCCTGGAAGCCCATTCTGGCGAAGAGACCACTGACCTTCGCCTGAGATTTATTAGTAACCGTCGAAGCTGCGTTGGAAATCTTGCTTCGAATTAATGTAGCCATGTTTTCTTCGTAAACGCTAGATCAATTTCCCAGACACTTTCGTATATTTTATATAGAATACTTTTAGTTACGGACAAAGCTTTTTGTCTGCACCTCAAAGAAACAAAGCGAAATATTCGGGTTTTTTTGGTTTATGCGTTACCTTCCGTTTTCGTTGAGAAAGTGCGATGTGCGTTTGGTAATCCGGTGGAGCATGTCACCTTCAGAGGTCGACGTTTGATGACTGCATCATGCTATCGCCCTTCTCTCTCTTTTTTAGGAACTCTCGCGCAAGTAAACACGAGTTTCTATTCGGACTGCGCGTAAAAATGCTAAATCAATGGACTTTCTGTAGTCGGCGGCTGGCACTGTTCTTTCGTGACCGCTAATGATGTCACTGCAGCACGGGAGAACCTGAGGGTGGTGAGTAGGAGGAGGCACGTGTCACCGCCAGTTTGCCAATGCGAAAAAAATTGTCGGGCACGTCTCAGGACTCGAGCGCGCGCAGCCATCCTGCAACAAAAAAAGAGAGAGATTTGCTGCATTTCTGGAGGAGGCGCTTACAGGATTCCAGCCTCCACCCTGTTTTTATAATACGCAATATACATTTTTCTGATATTCAATGGCTGCTTTTAATTCTTGCATAACTTTACGCATACGCGCATGTAGAATCGGAATGTGTTAACTGCAGACCTAAATTAATATTGCATCTTTTACATGGAAAAATAGATCTAATTAATCTCCTTGCAAAGCAGTAGTATTTCCATCAGAAACATACGGCCTTGATTATTTGAATCACTTTGATTCGAATTGCAGAACAAGGAATTAACATACCTAGCTTATTTTCATGCATTTCATGCAGCTAATGCATTTTCTACATTGTGCATGTGCATTTTTTTCAGTAATTTATTCAGTAACTAACTAGAGGAACAATTCCCCGTTCACTTGTCTACGTGTAAATTGTTAGAGTTTACGCAGAGTAGTTGGACGTCATAGTTGGACACAAATCTCCGCTGTTAACTATAGAAAACATTTAAATTTTTTCGTAATATTAACTACAAAGATTTTTTTAATCTGGCGTTGTTCTATCATACATAACAGGAGTCTGTGCTTATTTATGAGTTAATGTTAATTTTCATATTAAATTCCAACTTTTCACCATTATTGTTTATATAAAAGAGACAATAGAATTTATTTATGTATTTATTTGTTAGTTTATTAAAAAAATAAACACAAGCGTTATAGTTAATTACAATTTAGAAGTATTGAATGTCAAAAGTGTATCAAAACATATTTAGAATAGCTAAATATTTCTACTATTTTTAACAATTTAACGAGCACGTTGCCTACTTTTTTAAGCAATTCTGTGTTAATTAATGAACGTAATTTATGTTTTTTTTATGAATAAACGAAAGAACACATATATACATTTTGCGCAGGACTAACCGAATAACTTTGTTACAGTCGATACAGATTATTCTAAATTATTGCAATTAATGATGGGCTGAGTTTCTGAAAACTTTACGATGCTTTGAAAAACGAATGTGATTCTCTATATTGTGCCTTAGGGAATGTTACGGGAACTTTACGCTAATCTCAAGCAGATACAATGTTATTAGCTTTGTATCTTGTTATTCTCCGATAATTTGTTGTCGGTTTGGCTAAAAGCGGCATGTTGGGCTTCTTCCTATAATGGGAAGGGGGGAGTGTAATCGTAGCTGTGTTATCAGGGTACTGCAGACCTTCTTTGTTTCGTACTCGCGCAGCTCTGATTTAATATTCTGCCAACGTACAGGCCTCAAAAGAAAAAGAACAACTGGGCAGAAAAAACTAAAATAAATTAATAAATTCATTAATAATAAATATTATTGTTGTTGTTTTTGTTATCTGCTCATTTGCGGCGTTTGATGTAGACTGATAAATTTGTATCTTGTTATTTTGCTTTCTAACAGCCTATTTTGATTTTCAATTTTATTTGCTTTTACATTGTCTGCTGTTTTATTTTTAGGCTACAACGTCAAAAAGAATATCAGTTTAATGGGCATCGTAGTCGGCAATGTATGTTAGAATAGTACAAAGGGGCGGGACACATTCAGGTGGTGGTGGTTGATGGTGGTGGTGGGCGGGGGTGGGGGTGGGGGTTAGGGTGATGTGGGGTGCTTGGTTGGTTGTCATGGTTGTCATTTGCGGGGATGGGGCTTCAGCACCTGCTCCTTTGCGCCTTGGTGTCCATAGAGGCTTTATTTACTACTACTGCTGCTGCTGTTGCTGCTACTGCTACCACACCTTATTATTATTATTATTGTTATTATTATTATTGTTATTATTATTATTATTATTATTATTATTATTATTGTTGTTGTTGTAGTAGTAGTTGTTGTTGTTAATAATAATAATAATAATAATAATATTATTATTATTATTATTATTATTATTATTATTATTATTATTATATAAGCTTGTTTAATTTTTGAAAGGCTTGTCTGAAACCCGTATCAAGAGAAAAAGTATTAATTGATATTTTCAATTTCTTATAATGATGCTTTATATGCTAAATAAAAGGCCACCTGTCCCTGTACATCACGTGGCCTATTGTAGCACTATAGCCGCAACCTAAGACCTTCACAATTAACAATGTTGAGAGGGTGAATTTACTCCTGCGCCTTTGTTCAAAATTGTAGCACTCGATTTTATATTTCTTCTCAGATTGTATTTACAGAGTAGTTACACTTGTTCGAAATTGTTAAAACAGCTAAAACTTTATATTATGAATATTAATATACAGTAATGTATCCAATCACCCCAATTTATTACATGTATTTAATAGTAAATGTATTAAATTCAATTAATTGAAAAATATATCACACAATAGAACTTACACAGTGTAGTAGCAACCAATATTATATGGCTAGAAACCTAATTTTCTATGTCAAATAGCTCTACAATGGACAGTCGGTTATTCAGGTATCACAGGATCATGTTTTTAACAGTCGCTTGCTGTCAGTCCTGGACATCTTTGTAAACTACCAAATACCACCAAAAATATTGATCCAAATTTATCAAAATTTCAAATAGCCGTAGGTTTTTTACGGGATCTACTGTTTTCTGCCGATCTATGTAATATGCGGGCCCTCCGTGCAAATGAAAGAACTCCGTTTCAAGGTGTTTTATTATTTATTATGAACGGTGTTTACAGAGCAGTAAAATGTTTCAAATCTGAAATATCAGAACACATAAGGAGCTGGCGATTATGTAACATGTAAAAGGTGCAGTTAAATCACCCGTAATCATCAAGAATATTGCTTAATACTAAATAATTTAAATGTCAAATAGTATGGCAGGATACATGCGCCTTTCTTTTGTCCAGTCTGAGCACTTCTAGTCTGTGAAGCTCATGCACTGAAAGCTTTTAAAAGTGACACTGAGCGGACAGAGTATCTCGGTAGTGTAGAGCTAATATTCTTTTCTCTAATGTCAGTCAGTATATTAACATGCAGAGAGATTATGAAGGACATTACAGGGTCAGGCTGTCTGCCCCAGTAGCCCTTTCTATGCACATTTTATCTCTCCAATACAGTGCTGATTTTAATCTATTTTACAACACAAACAAAATATATGACAGCAGTTTTTCCCCAGAGAGTGATCCCAAGAGTATTCTGTGTGGCTCTGAGTTGTCTGAATGAAATCCACCATGATTTAATGGTGATTTACTTGATCCCAGACTAGTGCCAATTGTTACTGTATTTGTAACACTGTATTTGTAACAGAATAATCAGGAATGGAGCTAAAATGTCAAAATTCTAATAGTTAAGATTCTAAGGCACAGTTCCACCCCCATCACAACCGCTATGTTTGTAGTCTTTGCTGTCTGTTTTTTCCCATTACACAGATGACTGAGCTTGGTGACATTCATTGTGTGACATACCCCCTTTCTCTATATTAAAGATTATTGACATTCATGATGTGCAGACAGAGTAGGATGTGGAGAGGTTTCACACCAAATGATATTCAGGTAATAATAACTATAGTACTACTACTACTACTACTACTACTACTACTACTACTAATAATAATAAAGACATAAAGAAACAAACAAATAAATAAAATTTGCAAAGGTGTTTAGAATGTTTTTGTAAAGATAAAAATGTTAATCAAATTTGATGTTCCATTTGTACCTGTGACGGTTTAAAAAAACAGAAACAATACTAGCAGACTTTTCTGCCCCCCTCCCTGACAGTGCAGTAAAGCAGAAAATAACACATAACATGCTTCAATTAGGATGAATCTAAAAAGGCTTGTGTTTCTATGGGCTAAGGTTCTTCTCAATTAGCCAGTCAGAACACACTGGCTGCTCTCTGAATCCATTATGATTTGCATTACAATTACATCTGCATTATAAAGCTCACTGGAAAATACAGCATCTTTAGAAACACAAGTGTACCAGATACATTGCTTGGAAAAGATTCATGTTGTTTTTCCCAGTCTTTTCTCAGTAAGAATATTGAACAGTTAAACATTATCAATACTGGTTTTGTGGTGATCAACATGAAGGAGGCTAATAATTTGACTATTTTCTTCTTATATTATTAGTCAATGTTTACATAATTTGTTGTGTAAGCTCTGAACTGTTATTGTAGTGAGTAGACTGAAATAAAACATTCCTGTTCAAATCTTTTAGATCTCCTCATGTGAACACACACAATAATACCCAAGAGAGTGAAATCCAGGTGGTTTTGTGGTGACCACTTAAAAGCCTTTTCATTAGTCCTAATGGGATTGTTTAATGGGCTATTATGAGTTCCCAGGAGAAATGCAGCTTATATTAACTCTGCTCATGCTGGTCTTTCCATGCCATCAGTAAACACATGGTTCTATGGCAGAATTGAAAATTCAAAAGTGACAAGTCAAGAATAAATATGAACTTAAACCAACACTAAACCTTTTAAGCAAATACTATTCCTTTTATGTATTTTAGGTAATTATAAAAATTTAATTATAAAAAACTACATTTTCTCTTCTTCAATTTCTTTCTTTCTCTTTATTTCAATTTCTCTTTTCTAAAATTTCTTCAATTTTAACATGTGCACTTTATTTCATTCATTTGAGTGTGTGCTTTATATGTGACCTATATTTAGCCATATTTGAGCCTTGGCTTTTTCAGATTCTGTCTCACTCTTACCCTACACCCCTCCCCCCTTCTTCAACAAGCCAACCCACTCTACCCCTCCCTCAGATCACATTAACATTGTAATTGCCTGTTAGCCCTTTTTTTGAACACAGGCAAACAGGGCGGGTCTTTGGGGACCTGAAGCCTGAGGCTTACACAATGAGCACAGCAATCTGTTTCCATTTTACACAGGTTACAACTACAACTTACAAGCATAATAAACTGAAGGAGACTGTATATATTTCACCGCCTTGCTATTTTCTAGCATTGTTTTCTATTTATCATTTAGATTTTGTAAGGAATTTCAGCATTTAAATTTAAAATACAATTTGTTACATTCTAAAGTTTATGTATTTCTTTTTATTATTTATAAACAATCCAGTATTAATTGTAGAGCATATAAGTGTGTAAGGGGTGGTGGTGTAAGGGGTGGACAGTATATTAACAAAAAACACACATCCATATAGCAATCACAGTAACTGTAGATGCACAGAACATCTCTTTAAAAATGACCCTTTTTACCTTTTTTGTTCAGTTGTGTTGCTAGTCAAAATTGATTATAGAAAATGTATTATATAACAATGATTTCTTAACAATGATGAGTTAACAGTCACAGAGTCACACCAATTCAATAGAAAGAAGTCACTGTGACAATGTTATCAAAATTTATTTGGAATTAGTAGCATTGCCCACATTTATAACAGTCTGTTTTTGATTTGCATATATTGTCTAATTCGAGTGCTCCATGAATGACTCATTGAAATTCAAATTTCCTGTATTGCCCATGCACAGTGAGGTTTCAACTCCATGGTGTGATTTTCATTGGGTACAGAGACTTTGATTTTATTAAGTACAATACATAGGGGGTTTGGGCTGACATTTTAGACAGTGCTCTCCACAGCTCCAGATTTAAAGGATCTCTACCTCACTGATGGTGTTCTGGATGCTTATGGTGACTCAACACCTTATAAAATTACAATGTTGGTTCCTGGTTTTTTGTCACCAATCTGTAACTATGTAATTCCTGTCAGTTGAAAGATAAAAAAGAAATGTATTTTTGATTGTCTTAAATCATCAACACAAATTGTTCCCAGGGGATCAGTTTAGTTCCTTACCCAAGAGAAACTGGTGCATGGCCCTAGAGCTAACCCTGGGTTATGTGTAAACCATAGGCTATAAGTTGTAGCCTATTCTTGACAACAGCAAGCCCCAGGCTATATCCGGGCTATTTTCTGACATGTCAAATTAACCTGATCTCATGAGGAAATCATGCAATGGATTTTGTTCAATACAAAACATTCAATGGATGTTTTGTTTAATTCAAGATGTAGGAAGATGTAATCATATTGTTGGTCATAACCATAACCAGAATAATGGAAAATAGTTCCATAACATCTGGTCATGTTCAACCTATGGTGAAGAGAGCAAGGCTTATTCCCAGCCTGAAAAAACCTGCTCTACATTCCTCAGACATCATCAACTACAGACTGGTATCACTTCACTCTCTCTTTTTAATTCTTGAATGCACTGTTTATAATCAACTGTCTGATTATATCTCTCAAAAGACCAACAATCTCTCAAAGACCAACCTCCAAGAACCCAACCAGTGTGGCAAAGCTGCACATTTCACAGAGATTGCCCATTTTGGCTGTCGCTGAGAAACTATATGCTGCTAGATCAGTCAAGCTGTCATCCTCATCGTCCTCAGCCTTTTAGCAGTGTTTGACACAGTCAAGGTTCTCTTGTCCACCCTCAAGAGTCTTTGAATTGATGGGGCAGCATGGGAATGGTTACTTCCTAATGTTGCTTTTTTCTGTGACACACCCATAAAAGTGTGGATAAGAAAAGCAAAAATAGGGTTTATTGCAAAAAGTCAGCAATTAACCCACGATCAGTTCATCAAGATGTCTCAGAATGATCTGAAGTATGCCACAAAATCCCCTCAATATATACTGATTCATGATGCTCCTCCCATATTTTTCTGTATTCTGTATTCCATTATGTTATGATTTTTGACACCAATTAGTTTCAGGGTTTAGGCCTCTTGTTATCATTTTCAGGACTTTTTTCCCCCAATATTTTAATTCCCATCAGTCAATTAAATCTTCCTTACCCCTTTGGCTGGGGGAAAAAAAACATCCTAGGAACTTGCATACTTATCATTTTGCATAATTTCATCATGTGTTAGTATTGCTTTCTCATTTTTTAATCATATTTACAAGGTTTACTAATTCTACGTATATAGTGGATTTTTTATATATTCTTCTAAGTTCTACATAGCTGTGTGTGTATGTTATGTGGTTATGTGTGTGTTTGTGAACAAGTCTAATCTTTAATGTATATATCTTGTATATGTGTTTATATTGCTAGTGTTGTGATTACACATACTACTACTCTTAACTAATAATTTTTATGCTCTATATATTGTATGTTTGTTTTTCTCAGTCTCTGCCACTGGTATTTCCACTCCTCATGAGCAAGGTCATCCTGAACCAATACAATGTCTGCATCATCTTCTGGCACCCTTAGTCACCTACATTTCAGCTCTCCCATTCATTTTAGTCAGCCTCGACTGAGGCCTAGCCTCCTAGCATTTCATTAAACTGTATTTTCCACCAAATTCTCAATTGTGTGTGTTTATTTCCTATTTTTAATTCCCACACTACCTAAAAGGGCACTCATATAAAGTAACATGGAGGGGATTGACCTCTGCTCCATACAGAATCTACACTGGTTTCCCACAAGGCTCAGTACTTGGTCCTCTTCTATTTTTATTCTTTCTATACTCACTCTCATGGTAAAGTTATATTCTCATGTCAGTTCTCTTACCACTGCTATGCTGATGATGATCAACTTATCTTTTCCTTCCCTACCTCAGATAGCATGCCTTCTGCTCGGATCTCAGCATGTCTGGCAGACATATCAACATGGATCAACTTAAAGTCAATCCCAGCAAAATCAAACTGCAGTTTATAGGTGATTCATCACCAGGTCAGGATCTTGCAATCTCCCTGGGGTAACCATGGAAAAACAAATGTCCTTTTCCTTGCACAATGCTTATCTGACACAGTCATGTCGATTTCTCCTTTACAACATCAGAAGTATTCATACATTTTTATCCACATAGGTCATTCAGGTGCTTGTTCAGGTCTTCCTCTGAGTGCAATTTGACCTCTGCAAATGATCCAAATTGCAGCTGCATGACTTGTTTTCAACCTTCCGAAGCTCTCACACCACTCCATTGCTGCATTACCTCCACTGGCATTCAGTAGCTGCACACATCAGATTTAAAACACTGATGCTTGCCTACAAAGCCAAAAATGGACTAGCATGCTCTTACCTCAAAGCTATTATCACTTTTACCGCATTGCACTATGCTCCATTAGGTCTTCTAGCACTGCCCAACTGGTTCCACATTCTCTCAGGGTACAAGGTAGGTATGCATCAGGACTCTTCTATATTCTGGCATCTAGGCAGTGGTATCAAATTTTCCTATATATCCAAACAGGAGAGTTGGACAAACAGCGGGTGAAGACCTACCTATTCCTGAAATACTTAAACTAGAACTTATTTTTCCATGTTTGTTTACAAGAAATTGTTTCTTTGTGTTGTATTTCCTCCCAACAGAGTTTTAGACTAAAGTATCCTTAGTCAGTGAATTAGCAAACCAGTACTCATGTATTCATTAACAGAGACTTCAAAGCACTTTTGTACCTTGTTCTGGATTAGAAAGTTTGCCAAATGCTGTAAATATAACTATATAACTGTAAATATGGTAGACACAAACAGTAACATATGCATGTTGATAAGTAGGAAAACTATATATATATATATATATATATATATATTTATAAATCAAGTTTTTATTGTTTTCATCCGGTACATGACAATCTCATATAAAACACAGATTACAAATACTGTATGTTAAGCCAGAATATACACAGTAGCTGAAAAGTCACACAGAAAAAGTGAAAAGTCAAAATTATTGTGTTACGTGGAGAGACAGCATGACATACTTCAATTTTAGCACCTCTTCCCCTTTAAAGTGTGTTTCCTGAATAAATGCGATATCTATTTTATTATGTTTCAAATATGTCATAACTTTGCCTCTTTTTATAGTATTCCCACAGTCTTTTATATTTCAGGACATGCATGTTATATAATTCCCCACCATAGTACACTATGTAATATCAAGAAAAAAAAGGGGGGGATACAAAAGCCATTGCTGTGTATATAGACCTATAATCTGACATGTATAATAATAAACTCTTAATAATAAACCTTGTCATGACCGAACCTTTTTTATGAAAAATTTATAAAAAACAAAACAGCCACAATTAAGTAGCATAAAATGCTCCCTCAAAACACAAACTGGGAGCTCAAACATAAGCCGCAACATAAAAACAATAAATAATTTGCAAATAGAACACGCAACAACAAAAAATAACTCCGATTGGTCCGTGGTGCACCCCTCATGCAGCTGGTTACATCACTGTCCAGCTGCACGCTGCTCGGGCAACACACCATCTAAAGCCCAAAACCCACTCACGGTTAATTTCTACCCATGGTTGACTTTTATATGTTCCTCACCGTCCATAAGCATTACTGTCTTATAAGGGTCTGTCTTATACCTGTTTATGTCTCATCATTGTGCAATGTGCTGATGAAACGTACCACTTCCTCAGTGCTGGTAAAACTATGGTTTCTACCTTTCCATGTAAATCTCAGGGTAGCAGGAAAAGCAAGCGTGTATCTTACATTTAGCTGTTGAAGTGATTTCTTGGCAGGCAGAAACATCTTTCTTTTTTCAGCCAGCTCCCTCATCATATCAGGAAATACGGATAATCTCGCATCCTCCCACTGAATTCCACGGTGCTCCCGCACGGCTCACAGTACTTTCTCCTGTGCTGACTGCTTCAGAAACCTGAACAGCACCGGCCTCGGCAGTTGATCCTCACTCGGCATGGGGGCCAATGTTCTATGAGCTCTCTCAATTTTGAATTCCCCCTCCATGTCGATCCCCAGGTCTTCACTCATACCTCTTACTATGGTTCTCAAGCATTTGAACATGATCCCTCAAAGCTTGTATCTTCTTTTCTTTGGCATCTTTATCTGTCGCCAGCCCCTCTGTAACATCCTCAAGTTGTGAGACCCGGCCCTCTGCCTCCTCCATTCTGACTTGCAGCCTGTTTATAGTATCTTTTAGCTCCATCATTGTGTCTTTAATGCGATTGTGTCCACTGCCACTACCTGAAGGGTCTTGCTCATTTTAGTAACTTCAGCAAAAACTTTTTCCCGGGTCACATTATCATCAATCTGTTTTTCAGGCGATCTTGAAGCTTCCTTGAAATATTTGGATGTCATCGCCATCATAATGCCGTCAAAAATGTGATTAAGTCTCTAAAATCCGGATCATGGACGTTTTCAAAATATTTTTCGGACTATATGTCAACTACTTCCTCATTAATTATATAATTATTAACGAATGGGTAGGAGCCTATCTAGCAAGCTGCCATCTTGCTTGAGGTACCCATGTGACTCATTTACATATATTTTTTACCTGTAGGAGGGCAGATTATGTACTATGTTTGGTTCAAAAACAGTTTGATATGTCTCTAAATTTTGAAAAGATGCCCTACTCTCACAAAATTGGCATTTTGCTATTTTTTCTTACACACTGGATGGGGGGGGGGTAATTGCACTGACACATAAAGAATGTAGGGCATGTCATCAATCACTCCCTTCAGCCAATAATAATGAGTCTGCAATAAAGGTGTGCCTCACAGATAATTTGCCCAGTAATGTCACTTGTCTTCAGACAATGTTGGATTCTGTCAAGAATGAGATTTGTCAGAAAATTGATCAGCATAGACTTATGCTTGGAGATTGTTACAGTGTGATCAGATGATTACAGTGTTACAGTGTGATCAGATAAAAGAACTGGAGTGATCTTCATCTGATCATAGCAATCGCATAATGGAACTTAATAATCTGATAACACCACTCAGTGATCAAGTGATCAGTAACTTACCTGGATGCTAAGTGTGAATATTTGAAGTGGCATTCTAGTCTGATGGGCCTTCCTGAGGGTGTCGGGTGAAAGGTTCAGTTAGGACACCCTATGCCCTAATAGCTAGTGTTTCCCCCATTGGCTGAAATAACGTCAATGTAGCCATCTACCAGTTTCTGACATTGACTGGAAGAAGGTTTCCACCACTTCTCAATGCAGAATTCTTTCAGCTGTGTGATGTTTGGGGGGTTTCTTTCATGCACAGTCTGTTTCAAATCACCCCACAGGATCTCAATAGGATTTAGGTCTGGGCTTTGACCTGGCCATTCCAGAATTCTCCATTTTTTACTTTTCAGCCAGTCCTTGGTGGATTTACTGGTATGTTTTGTGTCATTGTCATTTTGCAAGGTTCAGTTCCGCTTCAGCTTCAATCTTTTGACAGATGGTCTAACATATTCCTCAAGCACCTTCTAATACAATGTAGAATTCATAATGGATTCTATGAAGGTATTGTAGGAAAACATATTTTGAGGTCACTCTACTGTAACACACATTTCTCTTTGAATAATCATTTACATATCCCAGCTTTCACCACCAAATGGGAACGTTGAACCAGCTCACAGTTGGTGGTCGACTCCGAGGATTTCAATGTTTTCTTTAAGAGTATCACCTCAAGGCTTTTGTGTTGTCATATCTTCAAGGCCTGGCCACTCAAGGCCTTTAAAACTGTAATGCAAGCTTCTTTTCACTGGACTTGGTGACTACAGAACTACCACAGTGTGTTCTGCTCTACAATAAAACATTCCTGCTGAACACTACTTCCGAGTCCCCTGGTCTGCTTCAGTGAATTCACAACAGTATGCTGGCCAGTTCCTGCTGTAGCAAAATATCCCCAAACCATAACACTTCCACTTCCATGTTTTACAGTTGGTATGAGGTTCATTTGCTGAAATGCTGTATTTGGTTTACGCCAAACATGCCCTGTTATGGTACTCAAATAATTAAATTTTAGTCTCATCTGTCCAAAGCAAATTATACCAGAAGTGTATTCTGGCCTTTGTCTCTGTGTTCTTTGGGAAACTTCAGTCTTGCCCTCATGTTTTTTTAGACAGCAAAGGTTTCCTTCTTGCACACCTCCCATAATAATTAAAGTTGTGTAGTCTTTTTCTGATTGTAGATTCATGCACTTTGACATAAATTGTAACAAAAGCTTGCTGTAGGTCCCATGATGATATTTTGGGGTTTTTGGAGATGTCTTTAAGCATCTTGCAGTCTGCTCTTAGGGTGAATTTGCTTGGACGTGGCCATGTTGGCAGTTGTTTTAAATGATTTTCTGGACAATGGAATGGCTGATTACAAATTCTTTTGAGATTTTTATATATCCCTTACCAGACTCATAAGCATCAAACAAGTTCACATAAAAAGTTAATGTTAAGAAGGTTTATGTTTGTGGCTCATTTGGGGAGATGCCCCATTTATCCCCTGTTGTACCAGCTAGTCTCTTGTCAGTTGTCCTCAACATTATTTGTACATTTAATTTGATACATTCACTTTAAACATGTCACTATCTAAGAAAGTGTCAGCAAAAAAGTGGCACAAAGAAGACAGAATGACGCAACACTGAGGGCAATTTTCAGAGAAGGACTAAACCCTTCCATACAGGCTGAAATAGCCTGCAAGGATGAGAATACCACTCTCTCTTAGTACATTAACCTAGACCTAGCAGCAGGCTTTGTACGATCCTCAAAATCTCCCTTGGCCACAGGGTTCTTCTTCATGGTGAAAAAGAATAGCGGACTGAGATCTGTTATAGACTACCGAGGACCAAATGCAATCATGATCAAATACCCATACCTCCTGCAAATGGTACCCCCAGCCCTTGAACAACTCAGAGAGGCATGAATTTTCAATAAACTAGACTTGAGGATCACTTATAACCTCATTCAGATACATGAAGAGGACATGGAAGATGGCCTTCCTCACCACCAGGGATCATAACGTGAACCTTGTCATGCAATATGGGCTGACCAATGTGACCGCAGTATTTCAGTTGTTTGTAAATGAAATTTTCAGGGACTTGCTTTACCATTGTGTAACTGTCTAAATCAACGATATAGTGATCTACTCAAGGCTATGAGAGCTACGTCAAGCATGTATGCATGGTGTTAACTTGCCTACTGCAACACCAACTGTTTGTGAGAGCTGAAAAATTCGACCTTCCTGGGCTATGTGATTAGCAGCCAGGCTGTCAAAATGGACTACAGCAAAGTAAGGACTGTGACCTCATTTATTAAGGAATTACAAAGGTTCCTGTATTTTGCAAATGTTTTACAGGAGGTTCATTAGGAATTACAGCTCCGTGGCCACCCCACTCACTGTTGCATGGTAAACCACAGAGACTTTTATGATCAGAGACTGCTCAAAAGGTTTTCAAACTGATGAAACAATGATTCAAAACGGCCCACATCTTGTGACACCCTGATTCCAGCCTCCGTTCATGGTAGAAATTGACATCTTCTGTTGTGGGATAGGAGCAGTCTTGTCCTAGTGATATGGGACTCACATCAAACTGCTCCCCTGTGCATTCTTTTCAAGAAAGCTCATGCCGGTGAAAGCCAACCATGATGTGAGCAAAAGGGAATTACTGCTGATCAAGGAAGCCCTCGAAGAGTGGAGACATTGGCTGGAGGGGGCTCACCATCCTTTCCAAGTGATAACAGACCATGAAAACCTTGAGTATATAAAAACACTAAACGTCTGCACCCTCGTCAGGGCAGGTGGGCATTGTTATTCACCCGTTTGAATTATACAGTTACTTACCACCCCAGGACAAAGAATGGCAAAGCTAATGCCCTCTCCCTTTCCCTGCTCCTGTGGTCATAGCTCCTATATGCTGGCAGGTCATGGAGGAAGTTTGACACTCCCAACCAAAGCACCTCCCCCCAAATACATTTCTTCAAACTCTGGACACCCCGGCATCCACTGGTCCACAAAACTCCTTTTGGTGACAGCAGACATCAACTGGTTTGTAGAAATCTGCCCCATATATGCCCAATCTAGGATGCCCTGACAGCTACTGACTGTCTTCTTGTATCACTCCCAGTGCCACAACACCTCTGATCTCACATTGCCATGGACTTCATAACAGACCTCCTGAACTTACAAGAACATACCGCCATTTTGGTGGCTATAGACTAATTCTCCAAGGCCTGCAAACATACCCCTCTAAGGTTCTCCCACAGCCATAGAGACATCCAAGGCAATGTTTAACCATGTATTCAACCACCTCACTCCCAGGGGATAGTGACAAGGGGTCCAATTCACCTCGACCAGGAACTGGGATGTTATCTAAGAGCCACTAGCCAAGAGCAACATTGGTGTAAGTTTCTGCCATGGCAGAGTAACCTCAGAATTCCTTAGCTCAGTATTCTACCGGCCTCACCTCGTTTCAGTGCATCCTTGGCTACCAACTATCCCTCTTTCCTTGGTCTGGCAAACCCACATTACCAGCACAGTACCCACAGTACGGGCAAATTGCATAGCTTTAAACTAAGAACTTGTGTCTTTAGCTACGATGTCGGAAGCTCAGCCCCAAATATATCAAGCCTTTCAAGGTTCTTTCCCAGTAACCTATCGCTTGCAACTACTCGCTTCTTATCTCCCCATCATTTCATGCTTCTTTCCTAAAACCAGAGTGCCCAGCTCCCGACAGTGAATGCACTGACATGCTTCCTATCCCACCACCTGAGACTGATGGCACCCCGGCATACCTAGTTCACGCCATCCTCCACTCTCATAGACGAAGGGGTCGAATTCAATACTTTGTGGATTAGGAAGGTTATGTAACTGAAGAGAGATGGGGTTCCACCAAACACATAAAGAACAACCTGCCCCAAGACCAAAAAGGAGAACACCTGGAGATCCTTCCATAAAGAACTTCCTAGAAGGGGGGATTCTGTAACATCACTGCCTGCAATCCCCATTCTTACTCACCAGAGGGAGCCCTCACTCGAAGATTGAGCACTTCCGGGTCATGCAGCTTACTTCCGATATTTACATATTTAGTCCATGCTCACACCACAACACAATGTGAAGTATTGTTAGTTGTCTAGATACCGAGCCACTCATTGTGTTTTTGATTGCCTGTTATCGAGTTGTTGGCTATTGCTGCTGATCAGGAAAATCTCTGCATATGAATTCTACCTGCATATGAATTCTGCCTGCCTCTGGCTTATCATTACACATTTACATGCATAGATCACTTTTTAAGAGATAATAAACTTATCCAATCAATAGAATTTAGTGATTATAATGCTATTGGAGTATCAGACCATGCAGCAGTTTTTATGAATATATACTTTAAGATCCTTGATGGTACATGTCCACCTTGGTGGTTCAATACTAGTATTTTATTAGACCAAAGTTTTGAAGTCATTTTTTGGAGGTGGGGGGGGTCATTTCATACATTTGTTGCACAATTAAACAAAAGGAGACATTCTGAGAAAATGCAGTAAATAATTCAGTTATATAATAAATGCAATAGAAATATATGCTGTTGCCCCATCTTTAGATATTTATAAGCATGGCAAACATTAAAGACAGACACATTCAACAAGTTTTGTGGAGAATTTAATACTCAAAACTAGGTCTAGGTATTAGAAGGTATTTTCAATATCATTAGATTTTGAGAAGGCCTTCAACCGGATAGATATCACTTCTCTATTGTAAAGAAATTTGAGTTTTGGTGAAAGTTTTATTTCATGGGTAAAACTGCTGTATTCAGCTCCCCAGGCCTCAGTTAGGAGTAATAAAACTTATTGGGAATACTTCAATCTTTACTGATCCACACACCAAGGATGCCCTTTTCAACTCTCCTTCTTTTTCCTATTGCTCTTACTCTTTATTACTCTTACTGTTGCTTTAAAAGCTGTTCCATTAATAAAATAGCAAGATCTGGTACTGAGCAGAAGTGTATGTAGATGATATTTTTCTTTATATTTCAGATTTTTTCAGTGTCACTACCCGTGGTTCTTAATATTTTACAATTATTTGGTTCTATTTCTGCTTTTAAGCTAAATTTAGGCAAAAGTGAGTTTTTCGCACAGAATGCAGTGGCCAGAGAATACCCTATACATACTTTACCTTTTAAAATTGCACAGTGTAAATTTAAATATCTTGGGGTTTCTACACCTAATAGATTTCAAGATCACTTTAAATTTCATTTTGATAATTTACTGTTCTAGGTTCAGAAAGACTTTGGGCAATGATCGATACTTCCTATATCCTTAGCTGGCAGAATTAATACTATTTGTTTCAGTGTACCTTTCTCCCTTAGTCCTTTTTTCGACAGTATTTTATGTACAATAAAAAGACTGCTAGAATTAGTAAATCACTTCTTCAATGACCCAAATCTCTTGGGGGTATGGTCTTACCCAACTTTAGAATCTACTATTGGGCTGCTATTTTCAGGGACTTTCAATACTAGTTAAACCAGGCCCAAGTCTTTACCCTTCACGGAAGCATCTTCATGTATTCCTACTTCATTAACAGTGTTACATCATAAACCCTGTTAAGTCATTCACCCTGTTACACTCCCCTATTAACAGGACATCAACTCCCAATACAAAAAATGTATTTGTAAAAACTTTGTTGTGAATCCGGCCAGTTTAATCCAGAGGCTGCAATGGATGTTTGCTTCTACAGTGTCACATGTTGCTTTCCCACCATCAGTGACGGACAGGACTTGAAAGAGACCACAGCCATCAGGGAATACTGTTTCCTTTAAAGGGTCATATGTACATGGTCTGCAGCATTGCTTAGTATATATATATATATATATATATATATATATATATATATATATATATATATATATATATATATATATATATATATATCAAGATTCAAGATTCAAGAAGCTTTATTGTCATTTCAATATAGCTGACGCAGTACACAGTGAAATGAAACAACGTTTCTCCAGGACCTGGTGCTACATAAACATACAACATATAGATCAAACACAAAAAAACAACACAGAGCTAGGACAGAAGTTTGTCCAAGCCACATAAAGTGCAAAGTGTGCAGCTAGGTGCAAACAAAGCAATGACAACACAGTGCAAAACAAGTACAAAAAGACAACACACAAACACAGGACACTTAGCATGTTTAGAAAAAGAACATGTGCAATGAAACGTAAATTAAATGAAATAAAATGAAATGATGTACAACGTTGAGACCTGACAACATGTATTGTGCAAAAATACAGTAGCAGCGGTTGAGGTAGTGCAAAATAGAAATAAACATAAATATTAATATAGCAGCAGATGTAATAAACACAAGGGTTGAGGTAGTGCAATAAGTAATGAACAATATAAGTTATGTGTGTGTCCACACAGGTGAGAGAGAGAGAGAGTAAATAGAGTAAATTTTAAGTGTGCAGACCTGGAAATATAGGGATATAGATAAACAATTTAGAGAAAAATATGAAAATAAAAAATTCCAAATTCAAATTCCAAATTCAAATTTTATTTGTCACATACATAATCGTACACAGTATGATATGCAGTGAAATGCTTACACGACTGTTTTGACCCTTGAAAAAGGAAAAGGAATAAGGACAGAACAAAAAACAAGGATAAAATATAAAAATTCAAATTCAAATTCAAATTCAAATTTAAATTTTATTTGTCACATACGAAATCATACATAGTATGACATGTAGTGAAATGCTTTTTACGACTGTCTTACATAAAAGAGGAAAGAATAGAAAGAAAATGTGTAAAAGAAAGTGTAACAGATATAAAAGTAGTGCAATAGTGTCCAAGGTGCAGACAGCAGCAGCACAAAATTTTGCAGAATTATATAAATGTAGTGTGTAGTGTGCAATAGTGTCCAAGGTGCAGAGAGCAGCAGTACGGGGTGGTCACGAAGTGAAATAAGGTGATGAGAGCAATGGTATTGTCCATCTTTAAAGTGCAGATGTGCATAAGTCCTCTTTGTATGTAAACGGGAGCAGACTGTGCAACATGTATGTTTATGTGTTGTATTGTGTGCACAGTACATAACATAGTAGAAATATAAAATATGATAAATTATGAAGATATCATAAGATATCAGATATGCACATACAAATATCTATCTATCTATCTATCTATCTATCTATCTATCTATCTATCTATCTATCTATCTATACTACTCACAAAAAGTTAAGGATATTTGGCTTTTGGGTGAAATTTACAGAAAATGTAAAAAGTTCACTCTACAGTAATATTATATCATGAAAGTAGGGCATTTAAGTAGAAGCATGCAGTGGTAATTTCCTCATCTCAAACAATTGAAACAAAAGCCAACAACAGTGGTGGGTATACCACAACAAAAAATGTCAATGTCTCAATAATTTGTTATGTGCCCTTGACCATCAATTACAGCTTGACAACGATGTCTCGTGCTGTTCACGAGTCAACTTTTCGTCTGCTGAGGCATGGCATTCCACTCTTCTTGAAAGGTGGCCCTCAGGTCATTGAGGTTCTGGGGTGCAGGATTACAAGCCTCTACATGGCGACTCATGATTCTCTCTGTGTTTGCCTTCATGGAGCGGAAGCGCTTCCCTGAACGCAACAGAGAAAAGAGTCCATTGTTGGGATGGCTGAGGTCCTTCACAATCTTCCTGGCTCTGATCCGGCACCACTTGCTGTAGATGTCCTGCAGGTCAGGGAGCTCGGTGTGGATGGTACGTTCAGCTGAACGCACCACTCTCTGGAGGGCTCACCTGTCCTGCATGGTGCTGTTCCCAAACCAGGAAGTGATGCTACCTGTCAGGATGCTCTCAATGGTGCAGGTGTAAAAAGTCTTTAGCACCTGAGAGGGAAGTATAAAGTCCCTAAAGCGTCTCAGGTGGTATAGACGCTGCTGGGCCTTCTTCACCAGGGTGTTGGTATGACAGGTCCAAGTCAAGTTGTGCGTGATGTGAACACCTAGGTACCTGAAGCTGTCCACTCTCTCCACTGGGGTTCCGCTGATCATGGTCAGTTGGTATGACCGCTCCTGCTTTGTACTGTCCACTATTAACTCCTTAGTATTGCTGATGTTCAGGAGTAGGTTGTTCGCCTGGCACTGTTCACAATGAAGCGGTCATCAACGTGGGATGTGGCCAAAGGCTGTCCACTTCTATGCCTTTCTGTGACTCTTCCAGTCTCTCTGTATCTCTGTCGCAACCTGCTGATGACATTCTGACACTCTAAGCTCAGTGGCCACTTCCCTCTGAGAACATCCTGTTTGAAGCCTCGCAATGGCGAGGTACTGTTGATCAATTGTTAGGTGTTGTCTTGGTCTCAATAAATACCAATACCAATTTTAATTGAACCAGAAAATTTATTGGTCGATTCATGGATCAAACACCAGTTGTGAATTTTGCTGTTAAGCACCTTGTTAGAGAACAGCAAGTTATGCAAAAAGTACTGAAACACTGAACAGTTGGTCATGTGCATTCAAAAGTGTAGAGAAGGTCAAATTAAGTTCACCTGTAAAGGTTATAGTGCATTTTAGGTGCATCCTGAAATTTCACCCGAAAGCCGAATATCCTTAACTATTTGTGAGTAGTGTATATATAGAAGGATACAATATGTATAAATAATATATGATATATAATATATAAGGCAAATATAAATATTTAGTTTTAACAGGAATGTCAGGGAGTAAAGTGACGGTGCAGTATGCATATAAAAAGATGTTCAGTGAGTGTGACCTGTGCAGAGTAGTGCAGTTATTGTGTCAGCTGAGGTAGAATGTCATGTGTGAGGAAGTCCAGAAAGTCCAGGTACTAGGTGTCTCTCTGTGTTTGCCTTCAAGGAGCAGAAATCTTTCCCTGACCGCATCAGAGCTCAACAGCACTCAACACCAGCTCCATCACCAAGAAAGCCCAGCAGCGCCTCTACTTCCTGAGGAGGCTGAGGAAAGCCCATCTCCCTTCCCCTATCCTGACTGTGTTCTACAGAGGGACCACTGAGAGCATCCTAAGCAGCTGCATCACTGCCTGGTTTGGGAACTGCACCGTCTCAGATCGCAAGACCCTTCAGCGGATAGTGAGGACAGCTGAAAAGATCATCGGGATCTCTCTCCCCTCTATCACGGACATTTACACTACACGCTGTATCCGCAAAGCCAACAGCATTGTGGATGACTCCACACACCCTTCACGCACACTTTCACCCTTCTGCCATCTGGAAAGAGGTACCGGAGCATTCGGGCCCTCACAACCAGACTGTGTAACAGTTTCTTTCCTCAAGCCATCAGGCTTCTCAACACCCAGGACTGAACTGTACAAAAAATCTCTCTCTCTCTCTCTCTCTCTCTCTCTCTCTCTCTCTCTCACACACACACACACTCACATACATGCACATACATCCAGGACTGAACTGTACAAAACTCTCTGTCTCTCTCACACAAATACACACACACACTCTCTTCTCTCTTTCACCTGTGTGGACACACACACACATAACTTATATTGTTCACTACTTATTGCACTACCTCAAACCCTGTTAATATTTAATTCTGCTGCTATGTTTATATTAATGTTTATGTTTATTTCTATTTGCACTACCTCAACCACTGCTACTGTATTTTTGCACATTACATGTTGTCAGGCCGCTATATATATATATATATATAGGAAGCTAGGTACTGGAAACTGTTCACTCTCTCCACTGGGGTCCCATTTATAGTGAATAATTCCTCTCCTGCTTTGTGCTGAAGTCCACTATCAGCTCCTTAGTCTTACTGACGGAGATTGTTGTTCTGGCACCATGTCTCCAGGTTTTTAATTTCCTCTAGACAGGCCGCCTCGTCATTGTTGGAGATCAGGCCCACTGCCACAGTATCGTCCACAAACGTAATGATGTTGGTGGAGCTGGAAGTGGCCACACAGTTGTAGGTGTACAGTGAGTACAGCAGGGAGCTCAGAACACAACCCTGGGTTGCTCCAGTGGTGAGGGTGAGTGAGGGTGAGACATGGATGCCCATCCGTACTGCCTGTGTCTGTAAGGAAGTTGGAGATCCATTGTCACAGGGATGGGCTGAGGCCCAGGATCTCCAACTTAGTGGTGAGTATGGAGGGAATTATTGTGTTAAACGCTGAACTATAGCCAACAAACAGCATCTTACATTAATTCCTCTTTCTGCTGTCCAGGTAGCTCAGGGCTGTGTGATGGACGTGTACGATGGCGTCCTCAGTAGAACGATTGGGCCAGTACACGAACTGTAGTGGGTTTCCTCTCCGGCGTTCTCTGCATGCGTGCTGCTTATCACGCTGTTAGCGCTGCTAACGCCATTTGTGCTGTGAGCTGCAGCCTCGAAGTGAGCATAAAAGGTGTTTAGCTCCACATTCTCCATTTTGGAAGATTGTCTTTTGTAGTCCGTCAGTGTTCTTAGTCCTTGCAGACTCCTAGAGCCACTTTGATGAAATTGTGACTCTGCTTTCTTTCCGTAGGGCCACTTCGCCTCCTTCACCACTCTGCGCACGCTGTAGGATGCAGCTTTATACTCATCCATGTTTCCACTGGCGAGCCCAGTGTTGTAAGCGGCAGAGCGGGATCTCAGTGCATCGCGGATGGATTTATCCACCCACGGCGTCTGATTGGGAAACGTGAGAAATCATGTGATTAATCGCGATTAAAAAATTTTAATCGTTGCCCAGCCCTAATATATATATATATATATATATATATATATATATATATATATATATATATATATATATATATATATATACACATACACACACATATATATATATGGGCAACGATTAAATTTTTTTTAATCGCATTGTTATACGCAAAATTGAACAGGTAGCCTTTCATTTATGATTACCTATCATTTCACAGCTAGGCCTTCACTGGTGTCCTTCCTGAATTAATCCACCTCTATACCATCATTATGACGCCACCATGGGCGTCGCTAGGCCATTTTCTACTCAGCCCTCCTAAAATTCTGCGATTCTCCATAAACTGTACACAAATTCGTGATCGCCTCAGTCCCCTTTAAATTTCATATGCAAACGGCGGCAGACTTCGGCTCCTCCCCGTCTTTCAGCGCGTTCTTCAATGTGCAGACTGCGGCGTCGCAGAGAGAGGATCAGAGGACATGTGTGTGAGAGATCAGGAAGACTCGTATTTGTCTTGTTCAGTACTCAAATGTTATACACATCTATGCAATACAGTGGAATGCTACAATAAGTTTACCATCCTACCCTGTTAGTCAAACCTTTATTTTATTATATTTATTTTTTACTATTATACCCTCATTAGGGGCTGAGCCTCCCTTAAATGAAAATTCTAGAATCGCCCCTGGACGAGACGGTAATAGATACTAATCAACCACTAAATAAAAAGTAAAAAAGAAATTAGGCTACAGTATTTCACACCTCACAAGAAACAGTCAGTTTTATTACGGTTACTTTTCTCAAAAAAGACATTCTTGATGCCGTATGCAGCAATCTCCGATCTCCGGAGGACGCAGCATCCGAAATGAGACGCAGCGAATATAGAAACAATGTATATGGGCGGGTCGCTGCCTCTGACTACTCCAATTATCCAATCAAAGGACGGGAAATTGCTTACGTAATCGTATGCCTGCTAGATGGCCCCAGTGAGCTGTCAGTCAATCAAAATTTTTAATCAAATTAATTACATGATGTGCCGATTAATTAATTTAATTAATCGCATTTAATCGCACATGAACATTGGAACATGACAAATTGACCCCAAAAAGATCATTTAAAGTCATTACTGTGTTAGATGAGCATTAAATATACATTACAAGAAATACTTTTTTATATTATTTTTTTTACTGAACAACAGCCTATCACATTTTTTATTATTGAACATAAGCCTATCAATTAGGCAACAATGGTCATGACATTTTTTCATTATTATTATTATTATTAAACATAAGCTTATCAGTTAGGCAACAATGGTCATTACATTTATTATTATTATTATTATTATTATTATTATTATTATTATTATTATTAAGCATAAGCCTATCAATTAGGCATCAATGTTCATGACATTTTTTATTATTATTACTGAACAGCACTTGGTCATACAATGGTTATATGCTAACAGAAACAGTTAAACTGACCTCAATTCCTCTTATTTACCATTCAACCAGTTGCTAAGACAAACTAACTTGTTTACATTTTCTAAATGTGTAAAGATGCCCTATTTGTTTTGACAATGTTGCCAGCCACTGAGAAAAGTCTTTTGCATGGTACAGTGGTTGCAGGGGTGGCCAGATATTGGTGAGCTAAGAAAGACAGTTTAACATGGGCCCCTGCATGAGCTGACCACCACTATAGAGGACACTTATCCATCTCAATACTGGGCTCAGCTCTGTAATGATTTAGAGGATTGCTAAGCTCATTTTTCTCCTCTGATTCAGAGTCAGAACCCAGCAGGAGGATTCTTCTCTTCTTTGCTGGCTTATGCTCTACACAGGGTTGTGGAGTATTTGTGCTAGATTCTACGTTTTCTAGCATCTTCTCAATGCTGGTCCACACCTGTTCTCTCTCTCCTCTTGATAGGCACTTAAAACGTGGGTCAAGAGCTGAAGCCAGTTTCAGCCATTCGTTGTTCATGCCAGCAAGGTCTTTCTTGAAGGCAACTTTGAACCTTGTCATATAGGCTGGATTCTCATCAGAGACCTTTATTACATAGTTAAGATGGCAGAATGCAGGCACCACCACAGAGCATGAGACATAAGCCTCACCAGCAAGAAGTTCAGTCACATACCTTAAGTACAAGATAAATAAGAACAATAAATAAAGTTAAATACATTTAGTTTAGGCAAGACAAACTTATTTATTTAGCATCAAGTTATAAAGGGTGATAAAAAATCTTTCACATTTTGTAAAGTTCATTTTATGGAGTTTGTAAAGAGCTCTAAGACATTTAGGCATGCTTTTCTAGAACACTACTTTTAAAGGAAAGTATATTGTGTAACAAAAATTGCACAAATATAATTAAAAAACAAACAAATCCAATAAAAACATGCATTAACAATAGGACATGTGGCACTACTGTAATTGAGGAGGGTGGGTGGGTGGGTGGAAGACTTACCTGCATGGTTCAAGAACAGTCTGTAGTTTGTGCAGTTTGTCCCACTCAGCTGCGGTCAATGTGACTAACTTGTGTTTCTGTTGGGCTAAAGTAGCCTTAACAGCCTCTTGGTTCCGTAAGAGACAGGTGATCATATTGAGTGACGAGTTCCACCTTCTAGAAACATCTTGTATCAGTTGTTCTCTCTGTTGTCCAAGTGCTGTCTGTTGCTGATGTAATTCCTCTGTATTAGCAGGGCTGTGTTTCAAATGTCCTACAATTTTGCGACATTTTGTCAATCCATCAACAAATCCACTGTCAGAGAGGCAAACAGAGATGGTCCTCTGCAATATGTGTGCAGCACAGGGCATGTGATCATATGGAAGTTTTCTTGCTGCTGCAACCGTGTTTCGAATTCAAATTCAAATTCAAATTTTATTGGTCTCATACGAAATCATACACAGTATGACGTAGTGAAATGCTTTTTACGATTCTCTTACATAAAAAGAAAGAGTAAAAAAAGAAAAATTTAAAATTAAAGTGTGGACATGAAAAATAGGGGATATAGTTAAGAATATATACGGAAAAGTAGGGAAAATTAAATGGTAGAAGTCACAAACGAAAATAACTTGAAAGTCAAGTGTCAGTTATGCATATGCAAATATATGTCTATGTAAATATATGTCTATGTATATATATGTCTATGTATATATATATATATATATATATAGATAGATAGATAGATAGATAGATAGATAGATATGTATATAATATAAATATATATATATATATATATGTAGTAATATACTATACTAGTAATATACTATATATTATGTATACAAATATAAAACTGCTTTATAAAAACTAAATATAAAAAAAACAAATATAAAAAAACAAAAATATAATACACTAATATAATACAGTACAATATAGTATATACTGTATATAGTATATGTGAAAAAAATAAAAGAATATAAAAATAAATATATATGTGTAGACTCTATATTATATAGAAGATACAGTATATGCATATATGTAGATAAAATGGTCAACTTTGAAATGGTGTAGCAAATGAATACAGTATGTACAGTGAGCATATGTAAGATAAATATATAAATATATATGTAGATGTATATATAAGGCAAATATAAATGTCCAATTGAACAGGGAGTAAAGTGACACCAGGGTGTTAACTTGACAGGACCATGTCAGGTCCTGAGTGATGTAAACACCTAGGTACCGGAAACTGTCCACTCTCTCCACTGGGGTCCCGTCGATAGTGAGGGGCTGGTAATTCCTCTCCTGCTTTGGGCTAAAGTCCACTATCAGCTCTTTAGTCTTGCTGACGTTCAGGAGGAGATTGTTGACCTGGCACCATGTCTCCAGGTTTTTAATCTCCTCTAGGTAGGTCGTCTCGTCGTTACTGGAGATCAGGCCCACCACCACAGTATCATTCGCAAACTTCACAATGTTGGTGGAGCTGGAAGTGGCCACACAGTCAAGCGCTGTCTGTTTCGATGGTTGTCACCTTATCGCAAATTTCCCACACCTCAGCCACTGCTAGGAACTGTCTTCAGTACCGTCAACGCAAAGGTCTGAAGTTTCCAGTCACAATCCATGAAATGTGTAGTAACACCTAGATAGTTCTGATTACTGACCGAAGTCCAGTGATCTCCGGTCAGGGCAACATACTGTATTTAGCTTGAGCTAATATATCCTCTTTTGATTTTTTTTGGTGTCAAACAGCTGATTTATTTTCAAAAGTACTGTAGTTCTTGACGGTGGTGTGTAGGTTGCATCTGAGGATGCAATTCGAAATGCATCCATTATTTAATTAATCACTAATTAATTAACGCATTAAACTGACATCCCTAATATATAAATAAAAATTTTTTTAGCACTAGCCGCCACTAGCACAGAGTGATAGTAGCATCTTTTAGTTTAATACAGAATCTGTGAATTCATGATACCATCAATGAGATGCAACACCAGCAGCACTCCTGCTGCCGCATAAGGACACAAGGTCACTGCCACCACCATGTTTCACTGTGCATTCTTCTTTGTACTCCTCATTTTTGCGATGCCATACAGTTTTTAAGCAATCAGTTCTAAAAACATTTTTCTTGGTCTCATCACTCCAGAGTATAGAGCCCCAGTAGTCTTCATCTTTTGCAGCATGGGTCCTGGCAAATCCTAGGTGGGATTTTTTGTGCCTGGGTTTTAGGAGAGGTTTTCTTCGTAGAAGAAACCTATGCATGTCATTCCTCTGCAGTTTATGCCATATTGTATCATGGGAAACCCCAGGTTGGCTTTCTATTTCTTTAGCTAACTGCAGAGGACTTGCATGGCGATTTCCTTCAACGCTTCTCATCAGAGGTTAATTTGTGTTAACTTCCATGGATGGCCTGGATGTCTCTGTGAGATGGTTGCAGTTCCATCTTTGTTACATTTATGTATCACTTTTGCTACAGTATTCTGAATGATAAGTAAAGCTTTAATGATCTTCTTGTAGCCTTCACCTTTCTTGTGTAAAGAAATTATTTTCTTTCTCAAGTCTTGATATTTCTATTCCATGTGGTGCCATTGCTGACAGCATGAAATGGGAAGGGGTTTTCATTGGTAAGTAATGCCTTTTTATAGTTAACTGTCTGCTGGACAGTCTAATTATTTAATGAATAATTAGACTTACCTGTGGTTGAATTCTTGTTAATTAGAATTTTGTAGTCTAAAATTTAGCTTTGCTCCTAAGACTTTCAGTGGGGTGTAATCATTTTTGCAACATGGTCTTGAATGAATTTGTTAGGAAAATTACTTTTTTGTGTGCGCAAATTAACAAATCTTGTTTGCAATACAGATGCAATACAGGAAGTTCGTATAATTTTATTGACTCGGATCAGAAAATAAACTAATCTTTTTAGTCATATTGTTCATTTCAGCAGAATAAAATTACATTTTTAAGTGTTAATAGCCAGTTACTTCAACATCTGCTTAAGCAAACAATGATCACATTTAGAGTAAGACAAAACTATAAATCAACCAAGGCCAAATTGTACGAAACAAAAATGATTAATTCAGTGCTTAGCAGGGTTTTTAAGCTATGTCTGTTAGTTCAGTTTACTTCAACTCCTGTCCGAGACTTTAGTTCTTTTATTACATCACGTCGCTAGGGCTAATCTTTCAGGGCTCGAGTCCCGAAAGATTTTAGTCTAGTCCTGAATGTTTTATCCCAAATTTTGTCCAGGGTTTTAGGGGAAATGTGATAGGAATGTTGATCATTTTAGTTGAGCACTGTTATGGAATAAAATCACTGTCAAAAATAATCGTACGTAATTCAAAACATTTATGTGTTATTTTAATTTACTACTGTATTTGAAAATTTAAAACTACTGTATGTAATTCTGTTTTGTCAGAGTTGGATTCCAAAATGTACGACTATGACTATAGTTTACAGACACAACGCTTACAACCTCTGTTACATGCATGACACACAAAAATACAGCCAGGAATGTGGTATGTGAAACCACTGTCACAAATACGTCATCAAGGTCACAGTCACAGGCATTACTAGCCAAGGGAAGATGAATTGATTTTTTTATTGCAAAAAACACAAATACAATAAGGAAATACAAGATCATAAGAAGATTCTTAAGAACAGCACACCAATAAAAATGAAAATAAACTAAGAAAAAAAAAGCGGAAAGTACTACACAGTAGGGTCTGCTAATAGTTTAAATTTCTGCAATATACTAAACAGTCTTCTTCCAGTTTTATATTTTAACAATCTTACAGATTTACAGTACAGCCAAAATTCCTTTTGAAAAACAGAAAACAATAGCTTTGTTTTAGGGCATTTATATTTATGAAAATAAATTAGAAAATTGAGAAGACAGCTTGATTGAAACTTTAAGCCACTCGAATGTATCAGACCAAAAGGCTCTACTGAATGAACAGTCAAATAATAAATGTATAGTCGTTTTAATATCAACATCACAAAAGGTACAATTATTGTGATCAATATTAAATCTATATCTAAGAAAATCTAAAAATGGATTATTATTATGTCATTATGAATTTTAAAGTGTACTTCCTTGGCTTTGGGGGGGTATGGGAAAGGAGAGATACTTGGTTATTAATTTAAAAATAGTGCTCTTGGGAAAAAGGTGAGTCATGTTATATCAACTAGCTTGATTTGAAAATTTATCTTGGGTCAATAAAGTTGTTATTAATTTAATTGGCAGGTTCAAGCTGATCCCATTAGTTTTCTATGGGATTCAGGTCTGGAGAAAGTGCAGGCCACTGCATTTGAGGTACCCCAGCCTCCAGCAGCCGTTCCCTCGATCAGCTGGAGCATTGTCATCCATGAAGAAGAAATTAGGCCTGTGTTGTTCATGCAGGGGCACAATGACTGGATTAATGATGTTATTCAGGTAGTATTGGCTTGTCACTGTACCATTCACAAGATGTAGGGCAGTTCTGTATTGAGTAGACACACCTGCCCAGACTGTCATCTGGTGACAACAGTGGCTGATGCATAGCACTCTCCTTGACGTCTCCAACATCGTTGGCGGCCATCATTTCTGCTCAACGTGAATTGACTTTCATCAGAGAACAGCACTGAGACCCACTGGTCCCTCATCCAGCGTAAATGCTCCCTGGCCCATGCAAGACAATGATGCCTGTGTCTGGTGGTGTGGTCAGGTACCCTTGCAGGTCGTCTAGCACGCAGACCACGCTGATGTAAATGGTTTTGAATGGTCTGACGTGACACTTGGGTGCCTCTCACCTCCCTTAAATGTGCCTGGAGTTGAGTGGCATTCATCATCCGGTTCTGCAGGGCACTGTTCACAATGAAGCGGTCATCAATGTGGGATGTGGCCAAAGGATGTCCACTTCTATGCCTTTCTGTGACTCTTCCAGTCTCTCTGTATCTCTGTCGCAACCTGCTGATGACACTCTGACACTCTAAGCTCAGTGGCCACTTCCCTCTGAGAACATCCTGTTTGAAGCCTCGCAATGGCGAGGTACTGATCAATTGTTAGGTGTCGTCTTGGTCTCATGATGTCAAAATGTGAACAGCATGATGAAGAGGACTGTTTAATTCTAAATTGCACATAGGAGTGAGTGTGAGTGTGTGGTTATATGTGGCCCTGTGATGGACTGGTGACCTGTCCAGGGTGTACCCCTGCCTTTCACCCAATGTGTGCTGGGATAGGCTCCACGACCCTAATTAGGAATAAAGCGGGTATAGACGATGGATGGATGGATATACACTACTCACAAAAAGTTAAGGATAATCGGCTTTCAGGTGAAATTTCAGGATGCACCTAAAATGCACCTTTACAGGTGAACTTAATTTTTTGAATGCACAGTTCAGTGTTTCAGTACTTTTTGCATAACTTGCTGTTCTCTGAAAAGGTGCTTAACGGCAAAATTCACAACTGGTGTTTGATCCATGAATAGACCAATAAATTTTCTGGTTCAGTTAGAATTGGTATTTAAACAGTCATGTTGGAAGAGGAAGGGGCCAGATCCAAACTGTTCCCACAAAGTTGGGAGCATGGAATTGTCCAAAATGTCTTGGTATGCTGAAGCATTCAGAGTTCCTTTCACTGGAACTAAGGGGCCAAGCCCAGCTCCTGAAAAACAACCCCACACCATAATCCCCCCTCCACCAAACTTTACACTTGGCACAATGCAGTCAGACAAGTACCGTTCTCCTGGCAACCGCCAAACCCAGACTCATCCATCAGATTGCCAGATGGAGAAGCGCGATTCGTCACTCCAGAGAACGCGTCTCCACTGCTCTAGAGTCCAGTGGCGGCATGCTTTACACCACTGCATCCGACGCTTTGCATTGCACTTGGTGATGTATGGCTTGGATGCAGCTGCTCGGCCATGAAAACCCATTCCATGAAGCTCTCTGCGCACTGTTCTTGAGCTAATCTGAAGGCCACATGAAGTTTGGAGGTCTGTAGCGATTGACTCTGCAGAAAGTTGGCGACCTCTTCGCACTATGCGCCTCAGCATCCGCTGACCCCGCTCCGTCAGTTTACGTGGCCTACCACTTCATGGCCGAGTTGCTGTCGTTCCCAAACACTTCCACGTTCTTATAATACAGCTGACAGTTGACTGAGGAATATTTAGGAGCGAGGAAATTTCATGACTGGATTTGTTGCACAGGTGGCATCCTATCACAGTTCCATGCTGGAATTCACTGAGCTCCTGAGAGCGACCCATTCTTTCACAAATGTTTGTAAAAACAGTCTGCATGCCTAGGTGCTTGATTTTATACACCTGTGGCCATGGAAGTGAATGGAACACCTGATTCTGATTATTTGGATGGGTGAGCGAATACTTTTGGCAATATAGTATATATATATAGCTGTGGTGGTGTTTTTCGTGTCCAAACTATATGTTGTATGTTTATGTAGAACCAGGGTCCTGGAGAAACGTTGTTTCATTTCACTATGTACTGCGTCAGCTATATGTGGTGGAAATGACAATAAAAGCTTCTTGAATCTTGAATCTTTCATTTGAAGTTCATGAATGCTGTTCATAGATTTCAGTTCAGCATTCAACACAATCATCCCTCAGCAGCTGATTGAGAAGCTGAGCCAGCTGGGCCTGAACACCTCTCTCTGCAACTGGATCCTGGATTTCCTGACTGGGAGACCTCAGTTAGTCCGGATCGGGAACAGCATCTCCAGCACCACCACACTGAGCACTAGAGCCTCAGGGCTGTGTGCTCAGTCCACTGCTGTTCACTCTGCTGACTCACGACTCAGCAGTGCACAGATCCAACCACATCGTCAAGTTCGCTGATGACACGACCATGGTGGGTCTCATAAGTAAGAACGATGAGTCAGCATACAGAGAGGAGGTGCAACATCTAACAGCCTGGTGCAGAGCCAATAACCTCTCCCTGAACGTTGACAAGACTAAAGAGATGGTGGTTGACTTCAGGAGAGCACAGAGTGACCATTCTCCACTGTTCATCGATGGATCCTCGGTGGAGATCATCAAGAGTACCAAAATTCCTTGGTGTTCATCTGGCAGAGAACTTCACCTGGTCACTCAACACCAGCTCCATCACCAAGAAAGCCCAGCAGCGCCTCTACTTCCTGAGGAGGCTGAGGAAAGCCCATCTCCCTCCCCCCATCCTGACTGTGTTCTGCAGAGGGACCATCAAGAGCGTCCTGAGCAGCTGCATCACTGCCTGGTTTGGGAACTGCACCGTCTCGGATTGCAAGACTCTTCAGTGGATAGTGAGGACAGCTGAGAAGATCATCGGAGTCTGTCTCCCCTCTATCCTGGACATTTACACCACACGCTGCATTCGCAAAGCTAACTGCATTGTGGATGACCCCACACCCCCCCCCACACTTTTCACCCTCCTGCCATCTGGAAAGAGGTACCGGAGCATTCGGGCCCTCACAACCAGACTGCTGAACAGTTTCTTTCCTCAAGCCATCAGGCTCCTCAACACCCAGGACTGAACTGTAGAAAAACTCTCTCTCACACACACACACTCTCTCTCTGACCTGGATGGATACACACACACACACACACATAATTTATATTGTTCATTACTTATTGCACTACCTCAACCTGTCATACGCTGCTATAGATATATTTATGTTTATTTCTATTTGTGCTATCTCAACCGCTGCTGTTGTATTTTTTGCACAATATTTTTTACATCATCTCATTTTATCTTATTTTATTTCACTTATATTCCATTACACGTTCTTTTCTTTCTTTTCAGCGCTAAGTGTCCTGTGTTTTTGCGTTGTCTTTTTTTTGTATTTATTATTTTTGCACTGTCTTGTTGCTCTGTTTGCACCTAGCTGCACACTGTGCACTTTATGTGGCTAAGACAAACTTCTGTCCTAGCTCTGTGTTGTTTTTTTGTGTTTGATCTTTATGTTGTATGTTTATGTAGCACCAGGTCCTGGAGAAACATTATTTCATTTCACTATGTACTGCGTCAGCTATATGTGGTTGAAATGACAATAAAGCTTCTTGAATCTTGACTGTAGATAATATTACTGGGATAGACTATTTTCATCAAGGCAAGAAATATATTATCATTACATGAGGCAGATACATTACTTTTTAACTCTAGCATTGATTATTAAATTCTTCTACTGACCTATAGGAGCACTCAATAGTCTTGTGCAGTATCTGCGAAAATGGTCCTCCATGCCTACTTTTATCAAAAGGTGTAGTTTATTCTGTAGTATCTCAAGAACAGCAGGCTACAGCAATATTCCTTACAAATGTCTGCAGTTATGGAACAGCCATAACAATTATGCATTCTAATTAACATTCGGGACTTTGACACAACCTCAGTGTTTAAGTCCAGACTGAAAACACATTTGTTTTGTCAAGCTTTTTATGAAAGTTTTTTAACTAGGTAAAAGAGTAAATCCGAAAAGTCCATGGACAAAGAGTACTGACAGTCCATGGACATAGAGGGATGTTTGGATGTTGTGCCTTCCCACTCAGGTTTTTTGATGGTGTAGTGGCTGGCCGTTTTATGATCCAGGAAACATTCATGTCTGTGTTACCTTCTGGCTCTCCCTTTAAGCTATGCTGTCATAGTCTTGCCAGAGTACCTGTGTGCACTTTGCACACAATGTTTATTGTCTTTAACATTACATGATCACAAGCATCTCCTGTATATTCTCTCTCTCTCTCTATCTTTGTGTTGAGCTACACAAGCTGCTCCTGAGTTCAACAGTGTTACAAGTTTCCAGTTTGTCTGCTTCTTCACTCTAGACCTGCCTAATCCATCCTAATGTCTTACTGCTGTCGCAACTGTGATTTTTGCCCTTGATTCTCCGTTATTGATCATTTGATGGCTTCAGAAGGAATAAATTAGTGATAAATTTATAATAAACTCAGAAATCACACTTATTTATTCGCTCAAAGGCTCCTGGTTACACAACTCCACTTGACTGTATACAACTGTAGAAAGGACATTATTTATAATCACACTTTCTGGTGTCCACCAAATGAGAATGGTTTCCAATCCAAAAATGACACATTTTGAAATTTGTCATTTTAATTTAAGATTTTTATATTCTGAAAAGCTGCTTTGAGACAATGTTCATTGTTAAAAGCACTATAGAAATAAAATTGAATTGAATTAAATCAGTGATATCACCAATATTATTTCTTTTCTTTTTTTTGCCTTAATTTTGCGTTCCGCTTTTGAAGCTTTTCCAAGCTTTTACTGGATCTTCTTTCTGAAGTTGTTTATTTTGAGGGCATGCTCAGTTGGGTTAAGGTTGATAATTTACTTTTTGTCCTTTTTGATGTAGTCAGTGATTTCTGAGTCACTGATTTGACACTATTTCCACCATGTTTATCATTGAGCTTGTATGTTTTGGACCATAAGCACGTCCACTCTTACTCCACACTTTGGCCTTTACATCACTTTGGTTCAGGATAATTTGGTTCCAGAACTTTTTTGGCTCACCTCAGTATTGCTTTGTGAATTCCAATCTGCCCTTCTGACTCCTACTGTTCATATGAGCGGTATGGTCTTCATCATCATGTTTCTGATCTTGATCATTTTTCTGTAAATAATACCTTCACCCCTACCCTGTGGAGTGGTTGTCTGTGGTGTTTTTTCTTCACATATCTCATAAAGATTCTGTCACCAACTGCTATTGTTTTCCTATTGCTATTGGTTGTTAGTACACCAGAGACTATGTCTAATTGTTAGTACACCAGTGGTTTCTTTTTTTTCAGGATATTCCAAATGGTTGTTTTAGCTATGTCCAATCTGTGTGTATGTGTGTGTATTTTTCTTTCTTTCTTTCTTTCTTTCTTTCTTTCTTTCTTTCTTTCTTTCTTTCTTTCTTTCTTTCTTTCTCTGGGTAATTTAGATAAATATGGGGTAATTTAGAAGCAAGAATTTCACTGGTTGTAATGACTAGTGTTTTTCAGTCGTTTGTCCCCCTCAGAAACACACACACACACACAGGTGGGGGAAGTAACAAAATTGCATGTTTCACATTCTGCTCTAAATGTGTACCCCACATAGTCTTATGCACAGTGCACATCTCGTGCCCCCCCCCTTTATCTAGCCTATATCCTGTACACTTAATAATAGACAATCACCCATTAACACTCCCATTCTTATCAGCAGCTACAGCTGCAACTCAATAAAAGTGTGAAAGAGAACACCATTAATAGCTATTCCTTTCTTTTCTTCCTTTCTTTTTCCTCTTTTTTAGCTGGTATTTGTAAGGGAAAATGGTGTACATTTCCTACTTTTAAATGAGTGTGCAATTAACTACTAGGAATGGTCAGAGTCACTCCCAAGAGTTTTTTATGAAAACCCTTCCAATCATGTAATATTTGGATGTTTAATAATTTCTTTAATCAAAATTACTTTAGTCTGTTGATCTTCAATGAGCTAAGCTTGTCTGATCTTAAGATTACTTTTATTTGCCAAGTCATTTAGTCAGATTTGCCATATGTTCTCAGACTCTATATATATCATAAATAAGCCAGTGTTTGGAGTAAATATGTATCCAAATAACTGAACAGGTCCAGTTTGGACTGCGTAGGTTATTTTTCCTGAAAGTTCGAAAGCAAAAGTCAGTGTTGCTTTAATTTTACATATGAGGGTATTATGTGGAATATGACATCAGTTACATGCTTTCAGAGCCTATAACCAGCAAAAACAAACAAACAAAAAAAACAGTTAAAGCAGCATTATAATCCTGCCAAAATAAATAATAACACCACCATATATACATCACCATATTTCTTCCCCGGTACAGTAAATGAGTATTGGGGATGGGGAAAGCTTGGAAATTAGAGTACAGGCATTAAAGGCTCAATTAGGACTAAAAAGATAGACAGAGAGAGAGAAAGACAGACAAAATGACAGATAAATAGACAGATAGCAGTTGTTGGTTGATTCTGATTAGCCAGCTGCTCTTTGTGCCCACACAATGTGTGTATAGCGTGTGTGTGCTTGTGTGGGTGAGTATGTCCCCATTATGCCAGAGGGATACTGTATTTACCCCATCCCCCATTCAATCCTAACACAGGAGAGCTGTGGATAAACAAAAACATACATCCATAGATAATCTTTCAGTTCCACAACAATTCCACAGGTAGTAATGTTCTTTTGCAAAAGTGTAATGTGCAAAGTCATGTTGGCATATATTAACACCAACCATAAAACTGCAAGAAAGGGACTGAAGTTAAGAAAGAAATTGGAAAACACCTAAAATACCTAACCCTGTAGGACTGATATGCAGAATATAGAGCATAATCCATATGAATAAAAACTAATAAAAAAAATAAAAATAAAAAAACATATAACACTTACATATACATTTAACATAAGTAAAAATGGTTTGGTTGCCATGGTTGTATATTTAGCTTCATCTCTAGACTCAGCAATGATTTCTATGAAATTGGAGTGGCTAGAAAGGACTGAATAGACAGAGCATTTTTGGGAAAGCGATACAGAAGCTTTTTCTGGGCTATAGTCCAAGATTGTTGCCATGGTTACAGTAACTGGGCAGTAAAATTAGGGCAGAAAAAGAATATTCAGAAACATCCTGATGCAACAGCATACAGGTGATGCAACACTAAAGTACATTTAAATTCAAATAAATAACAACCCCAGTCTATTTAAAGCTTCAAGAGTACAGTATGCTTGTACAGTATATACAGTCTATAACACATTATTATAGAGAGCAAATTTGTGTATATATCTCAAATATATGTTCCTAAAATTAAATATACAGTGATAGCTGATATACCTGATATACTCAAATATGATGAAAAAAAACCTCAGGTAGCAAACTGCCATTGGGCCAATATTAGAAAGTATCAGCAAATCAGTGGGGTGAGAGTTAGAAGCCAACTTTGGCTAATCATTTGATTATAAGTTAACAGGCTTTCTTTCCTTAAATCTACTATGTTATTACTGGACCAAGAGTGATTATTTGCATGTTTATTTTTGATATAAGCGCTCATAAAACTAATTTCTGAATGCACATTTGTATCTATATATTTCTATTGGTAAAAAGCTTTGAGAACCATTTTTACTCTAATTAATGAGATGCTTATGCTCCTTATAAGCGTCTCATTGATTACAATAAAAATGGTTCTCAAAGCTTTTTACCAAAAGAAATATATATATATATATATATAGATAGATAGATAGATAGATAGATAGATAGATAGATAGATAGATAGATAGATAGATAGATAGATAGATAGAAATGTGCATTCAGAAATTAGTTTTATGATATTGGTAAATCAGAACATAGTAAATGCAGTTGCACTTAAATATTAGCAACATGTTTGTAATGTAATAAACAGTAGAGCCTTCTTTAGCTCTAACAAAGCCAACTCGCAATCCAAACTCAATATCATTCCAGCAAGGTTCAAAGATGATGGTTCAAATGTGCATTCAGAAATTAGTTTTATGATATTGGTAAATCAGAACATAGTAAATGCAGTTGCACTTAAATATTAGCAACATGTTTGTAATGTAATAAACAGTAGAGCCTTCTTTAGCTCTAACAAAGCCAACTCGCAATCCAAACTCAATATCATTCCAGCAAGGTTCAAAGATGATGGTTCAACATGTTGAACATGATAAATCATGTTGGACATGATGGACATGATAAATCCAAAGCAATTTAAAGAAAGAAACTGCTGTCAGAAAGCATAGTGCAGAAACAAATGTGAGGACTGGAAAGACTTTTCAATGAGGCAGTGCATGTGTTTGACTTATGTACTCTAATAGAAGGTAATAGCAAGTAACCTGGCGGAGGTAAATTTGAATTAAGGGATGACAGACTACTGCTGGTGGTAAGGTGTAATGCCCTGGGCTGGTATGACAGATCCCAAGTTAAACCTTGATATATTTAATTTTCATACACAAGTCAACACATTATCACTGAGTGTATACAGTTATGGTATATTATTATAGAAGAGAAATTATTTGAATTACACTGCTCTGTCACCCAGAAGAAAATGGGTTCCTTTATGAGCCTGGTTTCTCTGAAGGTTTCTACTTTTGTCACCTCAGGGAGTTTTTCCGGTACACATGTCGACACATGTCTTGTGCTTAAGTATATTTTGTCATTTCACTTTTCCTTTTATTCTGATATGCCATTTTACAACAGCAAAGTCTTTAGAGTGCTCTGCATTCAGGATATCCGTACTAAAAGAGTTCATAACCCAACACTGCTTCACAACCCAATGTGCGTTTGGAGCAAGGCAGGATTATGGACTGAATAAGCTGACCATTAGGACCCATAGGCACATACAGTTAGAGCTGACCATGAGGGTCCTCAGGGCCCTCTGACTCCACACCTGTTAGCAAATATAGTCAGAACCACCTGCAAACCTCCTGAATACAGCATAAAACAAGTTAAAACAAGGGTTCTCTTTTTAGAGAGCACAAAAGGAAATGAACACTGGAGCCCCAGGCCCCTCTGCACATACAGCAAAACAATATAACATGAATATTGCATGAGCTAAACACTAGGGCCTTTGGCACATACACTATGGGGCCCAGGCATCTTCACACATGTAGCATTTTCAAGCTAGTCATCCAGCTTGGGACAAGTCATACAGCTGTATTCCTGACCTCACAAGACATATTATCAGCAACATTAAAGAAAGTTTTTTAGTTGTTAGTCCAAGTCAATCATGTTTTGTCAAGTTTGAACTTAAACCAATTTACTGGTTTGAATACCATTGTACCTGTACAGAAATATTTGGCAGAGAGCATGTGTCATTTAATGATAAGGAGTGTCAATACTAGCTTAAATACTTTTTCCAGTGTTGTTTTGATACTTAACAGCAATCAGATATTGTGATTTTTCTTGGGATTATGAGAAAATGGCACAAAGAAAATAATGATAATGTCTTTCCAAGGTTTTCTGGAAGAATTAACAAATGCTAACAAATGAATTTGTCTCCCACCTCCCTCAATCTTAACGTGTGACTTGGAAATAGACAGAGCACGATACTTCTAGTGAGCAACATCTAGGACACTGTTTGGGAGACTCCAGTCTGTTAGGATCAGCAACTCTAACTCTAGTACAAGCACACTCAACACTGGAATGCCCAAGGGCTGTGTGCTCAGTCCACTACTGCTTATTATAGCGACAATAATCTTATATTTGGAAGGCATTCTTGCTTGACAGCATTTATTCACACCTGCCTAAAACTTTTGCACAGTACAAAATATACAGGGGTTGGAGAAAATAATGTGAACACTCATTATTATTGTTATAGGGATTAATTATTATTTGAGTAGGCTGCTGTGAAAAAATAAATGTTGTGATTATCATTTCATTATTTTTCATTGCTATCTTTTATTTAGGTTGCATGCCAGTATAAAACAATTTGTGAAATAGGTGACTTGTCAGACTTCCAAAGGGGATTGATTTAGGGAGCCCGAAATGAAGCATCTGTTGCTGGACGAGGTCTGGCTCGACAGTCTCCACTCTAATTCATTCCAAAGATGTTCTGTCGGGTTGAGGTTAGGACGCTGTGAAGTTCCTCCACACCAAACTCGCTCATCCATGTCTTTTTGGTCCTTGCTTTGTGCACTAGTGTGCAGTCATGTTGGAAGGGGCCATTCCCAAACTGTTCCCACAAAGTTATGAAAGTGTCTAAAATGTCTGGTATGCTGAAGTATTCAAAATTCATTTAATTGGAACTATGGGGCCAAGCCCAACCCCTGAAAAACAACACCTGAATTCAGTGGTATTGGAGGGGTGTCACAAAACTTTAATATGGCAATATAGTGTAGTTATGTTACAGCCAACAAGTATTTGGATTACTGTAAGTGATCAGGTGCATCCTAAAGTCGAAATGTTGTTTCCAAACAATTATGCCATTTTTCAAGATGATAATGCACCCATACACATGGCAAAATCAGTTCAGTCTTGGTTTAAGGAGCAGCAGTATGAGCTTCAATATCTGCCCTGCCCAGCTCAATCACCTACCTTGAATATCATTCAACCAGTGTGGGAAGAGAAGAGTGAGAAGCAGGTTCACTGCTCCAACCTCTCTGAAGCAACTAGAAGATATTATGCTTGATGAATGGTGCAACATTCCACTAGAAGACATTCAGTCTTAGTAAAAGTAAAAGTCTCTCAAATATATATTTTATATATATTGCTTTTTTTTTATCAACAAAATGCAAAGTGAGCGAACAGAACAAAAATCTAAATCAAATCGATGTGACTACCCTTTGGCTTCAAACCAGCATCTTGCACAATTCGTCAATCACTCTGGCAGGACTAAGCAAAGCAACAAGACACAAGGTATTTCAAAGCAGACTGGGGTTTCAAGATGTGCTGTTTAAGCTATTTTGGAGAAGCACAAAGAAACAGGCAATGTTGAGGACCATAGACACACCAAGTTAGCCAAGGAAACTTAATGCAACATATGAAGACACATCATGCTTTCTTCCCTTCGACATATGAAGATGTCTGGCAGGTCCATCAGCAAAGAACTGGCAGAAACCAATGGGACCCAGACACACTTATCTACTATCCAGAGAAGTCTGGACAGAAGTGGTCTTCATGGAAGAACTGCAGCCAAAAGTCAAACCTCCAATGTGGAAACAAGGCTAAGTGACTAAGTGGCTAAGGTGGCAGGTTGTACAATAATGCAACAGTGAAGCATGGTGGAGTTTCCTTGCAAGTTTGGGGCTGTATTTTTGCAAATCGAGTTGGAGATTTTGTCAAAATTAATGGTGTTCTTAATGCTGAGATACTTATCCATTGGGAAGGCATCTGATTGGCCCAAGATTTATTCTGCAGCAGGACAATGACCCCAAACATACAGCCATTTTTTGTGCTAATACTGCACAAAAGCTGATTCGATTAATGTACAGCTGTGCAGGTGTTCCTAATAAAGAGAACCGCAAGTGTAAGGTTTATTAAACTACATCATAACCTGTTTGTCTCTTAAATATTGAGAGAGAAAAAACAACTAACAATCAAAACAAACAATATATTTCAATAGCCACCAGACGATCTGAGCCACAGTCTCCAGATAATAAAATAACTAATTCTAATAATATAAATAATATAAAGTGATACCTATAATCCCTATGTCCTTCTGATGCATTGGAATATCATTTATTCCTTTAATCTAATTTAATATATAAAATATAAATACCACTATATGTAAATTTAGTTATATTCATTTTAGTTTTATTTAGTATTTATATTTATTATTATGTTTTTAGTTATATTGCACTAACCTAAGAATGCGTGCCTGTGTACATTGTCAATTCAAATAATAATTAACGACTCATTGTAGAAATATTCCTGGCACACGGAATAAAGAAAAATAAGACAGCCATCCCCTCCAACACCCCCTCTGCACCACACACACTCTCACACAGAGAATAGGATGAAGGAAATGGCCAACTTAATGATCCATGCCATGTTGCTAGGTAACACTAGGTCTGGATGCTACAGATAAACGAAAGCATTTCACATGCACTGCAAGATATACGGAGCCGTGATGGAAGAGTGGGGGTGGGGAGGAAAAATAATGGATCGATCCAGATTACTATTCATTAGTTTCTCTATCTGTCTCACACCTGTCTATCTGACTTTCACCTTGTCCACAGCACTCAGAACTGTATAAATACTAAGCGATGTAACGCCCAGCTAGACAAACAGCATTCCCCTTCGTCTTTTCTTTCACTTATTTCAAACCCTTCTGTAGTCTTCCGACTTGATGTACGCATATAAGGAGGCACAGCGCAAAAAGCTCTCGCAGTGCGCCTGAAATTAACCATCAGTTTTCAAAGGTTTTAGCACAACACGCAAGAATGCATTCAGTACCGAAATGTTGGCCTCAGGGCACTCTCCGTGAGGCGTAAAATGAAATCTATGGTCAACCGGCAAAAAGCCTGGAGGCAGGCAGAAAGGCAAATTTAAGCTCAATAACGAAGATAATTCTTATTAGCTAAATAAAGATGAACGTGCAAATTATATACTGTAGTCGAATCTGTTTTTGGAAAATCTTGCAAAAAATTAAGTTCAGACTTATACTGTGCCCACGGTTACCGGATGTACGTCACAAAAACATCCTAATATATAAGCAGTATTTGTAAACAGTTCTTTCACATGAGATTACATATGACAAAACAAGACGAAATAATAAATAATAAAAAGAGAGAATTAATAAAAAGAAACTGCGTCTGCTTTTTAAAAAGCAATTGACAACACTACTACACACCCTGCTTATGGCAAGTCAATGTGCTAATTTACTTTTTGTCAGGCGGACAAACGGATGCGCAAAACCTTCCACAAATTGGCTTTCCACTGTTTGACCGATCCTCCTTGTGTTGCTTTTATTGCGTACTTAGGCTCGCAAAATAACACGACATGAAAAACAAGAGCAAACATCTTGCGTTATGTTTTCTCGTACTTTCGTTGTTCTTTTCCTGACCCGCCAACATCCATACACATGACACAAATGATACGTCTTCAATGAAAACGACTTGGCTCTGATGAGAGTGATAGTGGAAAAGTGGCTTGCTAGCCAGTGGTCACATGATCCCGGCATGACTGAATGACTGAACTGTGATTTGTAGGAAGAGCGCCATCAACACAATGTCAGTGATTGCAAATCGTCTGTAAATTGCACTTATTTAAAAATGAGGCTAAAAATAGTGCCCCCACCCCCTTCCTAGCGCTCTATTCCAGTCTTTTTCCTTTCTTTTTTGTTGCCTTTGTCCTTAGTGCATGTAACAGACATCACGGTTGATCATTTTTTCTTCTTTTTCTTCTTTAATTCTTCTTTTTTTTCTCACTAGCTAAAGGGAAATATGCTTTCAAACAAAACTAATTAAAACATTTTATTCTGCATATACCTATGTACATGTTGTATGTTCTATGTACAAAGAATAGCTGGAATCACTTCTCTAACTTAAAGGATAATCAATTCATTATCCTATAAGTTGGAGAAGTGATTCCAGCTATTCTTTATACTCAGAGATGTGCATATATACAGATGTATTATTTCAAGAGGTCACTTCAAAAGCTTCTCACATTACAGAATTACAGGTTTGTGGGACTCCTTGGTCTGACAATTTTTCAGTTCACAAAAATTCTATTGGATTTAATTCAGGGCTTTGTGCTGGCCACTCCAATTTTAAGAAATCGATTTTCTTACAACTTTGCTGAGGATCATTGTTTTGATAGCAAACCCAGTTGCTGCCAAGTTTTACCCTTCTGGCTGACATTAAGGCGTTTGCTTCAGTATTTCCCTCATCCCAATCCTTTTCCCTCATGCTGCCATCTTTTTTTTAGCAGTTCTTTTTCTTGCAACCCCCCCCACAACATGATGCTGCCACCCCATGCTTCACAGTTAAGATCGATCTATCTATCTATCTATCTATCTATCTATCTATCTATCTATCTATCTATCTATCTATATATATATATATATATATATATATATATATATATATATATATATATATATATATATACACACACACACACACACACACACACTGTATGTGTGTGTGTACATCTGGGAAAATGTGGGAAGTTGTCCATATGCTAGCCCTGAGAAATAAATGTCACTTCATTGCCTTGTGGAGTCTGGACTAAAGACATGACCTAGATTCACTTATTATGATGCCAGAAGGGTTCGTCTTCTAGTCTTTGTGCTTAACCAGTGAACTGTATTATAGCAAACACACAATAAATGTACCACCTAGTACAATATTTACTTATTAAAACACAAAAAATATTAAAAATATTGAAACACTTATTTGTTCATATTAGATGATTTAGCCATCATTTGGTCAGAGAGGAGTAACATATCTTAACAAAGATCAGAAGTACAATGGTTGTCTATCATTATCCATCCTGCAGATCTTAGTGTCATTTAGATCGGTGACATTCACTCAATACTGCATGCACTGTGTTGACTATATTCAGCAGTATAGCCAGTTATTATTAGGTGTTTTTTTCATGCTAATCAGTATTATACTACTGATACTTCTTTAATTATTTTGTTTTATGACTTGACTTGAAAATGATTTTTCCATATAATTTTATTTCTGTATTGGTGGCTATACATACTCTTATAAATACCCATTATTTTCACCCTAATTTGGCCACCTGCCACAAAGACAAACAAATGACAAACAAAGACAAAGTACAAACCAGCAAGAATGAAAGCCAACACAGGCTTCCTCTCAGGCACGTGAATTCAACTGCACTTTTCAAACTGATGCTCATGCTGCATTGCAGGGCAGACACTGAGGAAACACGCACTGAGGAAAGCACTATCTACCCTCTTAAGCATAAATGAACTGTGATTGACAGAGAGAGCATATGCCCCTCATACTCCAGACAGCATGACCATTTTTTCTCCCTTGGCTCCTAGCCAAAGATGGCTACTCTGGATACTCTGAATTAATTAAATGATGGTTTCATTTCTGCACCACATTTAAGCTTTGCCTAAGCTCAAAATACATAGGACTATTATTGGCATACACTCTAATTATAGACTGCTTATATTTATACCTTTAATGCAGTACACAAGAACCAAAGTACCACACCAGAACACAAACTTCATATTACATTTCATGTCATGAAATATTACAACACAATTTTTTATACATTTAAAAAATAACCAAAATAGCACTAAACCACAACACAAGAAATTCTTCATGTTGAAAGTGCAAAGAAATGGCTACACCTGCCAACTATATCCAGAGAGATTCCAAACAGGACTACTGGACATGAACGCACAAACAAAAAATCAGACAGAATTCAAAATGTTTCTGAGGCCCTCTAGTGACCTCTAGTGGTGCAGATCTATCTATCTATCTATCTATCTATCTATCTATCTATCTATCTATCTATCTATCTATCTATCTATCTATCTATCTATCTATCATGGGTAAATTTTTCAAATAAATAAAAATATTAAAAATATATAATGAAAAAACAACATTTGCTTATCTTGCTCAAACATGTCTGTTAAAAGAATTTTTACAAAGATTATTTCTGCAATTATTTTGTAACAAGGCCCGTTCTAAATAATTAGAAGCTATTTGTAAACACAAGTCTTTTGAACATTTCATTAATGTTACACTTTAATGACTTTTTTTCTTTGATATCAAAAACTTACCTGGTGTATCATAAAAAGTCAATTTAAAAAAGCTAAAAAGGGGTGGTGGTGAATATGATGATAGAAGAATAAGAAGATGGCATCACAACAGCCCTGGAAAATACCCCTCCTCGGCAGCAAAGGGCACAGACAATTTAAGCATATGGTTTTTACTGTAGCACTATCTTGCTAAGACTTAGGTGACATCAGGGGCGTCGCTAGGGCTATTCATCCCTAGCTCGAGCCCCGGATGTTTTTAATCTAGCCCCGAATGTTTTATCCCGAATTTTCCACAGGAGTGTAGAGGAATTAATGAAATGTTGATCGTTTTATTAGAGCACTGTCGCCGTTTACTGTACACAATTTTGACTGACATCTCTCACCGCACGCACGCACGCGCGCGCGCGCGCACACACACACACACACACACACACACACACACACACGCTCTCGCCAAAATACCGCGAGAGTATGCGCTCGAATATGCTCTAGAACTGCTCCCGCGATACTTTAATGTCCTACACCTGTCGGTCTGCGCGGCGCCGCTTTCACACCACGTGACTAAAACACCTTACAGCCCTTAAACGGGACAGCAATAAAAATGTCAGAAAACACAACAATCTTATTATTCAGATAAAAGTCTAACTTCTAATATTTAATGTTAACACAGTTGATTAAAATAGGCTAACAAATGTATGTTGTGTTAAAAAGGAGGCCCACTGTCTCTGATTCTGAAAACCCCTGACATATAGGACCCTTTAGAATATTATTCCATACCCAAGACCTACAAAAGCCTTAAATTAAATCCTCCTAAAGATAGATCTAAATAAAATCTAAACTGTTAAAGTGCTAAGACATTACAGTCTGAACCTCATGACTTTCTATTATTCAACTAATGCAGTATTTAAGTTAAAATACAGACATGACTTACGGGAACAATGGGCCTGAACAGACTCCATCATTCGGCTGTTCTGTCTATTGATAAAGGAATTCTCAGCACTAGAAATACTAGTATGATAACTGACCGTTTTGCTCAAGGCTCGGAGATACTCTCTGATGATTCCACCCTCAAAAAAATATTATAGAAAAGTCATCAAGAGCACAAAGTAGACAAGATACAAGCAGTAAGATAGCTGAGAGAATGAGAGATGAGAGAACGATAAGAGAAGAGAAGCTGTAAAAAATAAAAAAATAAACAGAATAATTCATACAGTAGTGACAGCATAAATCAGGAATGAAATAATAGGTGCATGTATAATATAGATTATTATAAAATAATAGTAATAATAAAGGATCTGCATGGCACAGCTTCACACACAAGCATTAAAAGAGATAATATTGCATGGCATACCTGTGTGAGAGAAAATGTCATGAATTTAATGAACTCCTTTTTTAGTAGCAATACTCTGAAATGATGGGAGGAGTCAGAAAAAAGATTGAATTAAATTTTCTGCATACTGTTTGTGTTAATTTGTGTTTATTATTAAACAATATTACATAAAAATGCCCTTACAAAACATGTTATTCTTGCTTACCCCCTCTCCTCAATTAGCCCCTGATGTTTTCAAATCCTAGATACGCCCCTGGGTGACATCAAAATCATGTCTTTTAATATGACTTTTAATATGATATCAGGAGTCCTTGTTGGAGCATATGTATAATTCCCTCTGTAAGTATTGGTTCAGTAAGGTCAATTCTTTTGTTTTGTTAATACACTGAAGACATTTTGGTTGGAGATTAAAAGGTGAATTTGAGATGATTATTCAGATTTTCAAATTTAATTTCCTGATTCTTTTGCTCACCTAAAATTTGCCTGCTCTTCCACCAAATGTGACATGTTCTAATACATGTTTATATGTACATCTATATGTAAATATCAGTAGATTCTGATCTATAATCTCATGTTCATCTTTCAAACTCATACATAAATGTCTTCAGTAAAAACAAAAAAGAGTAGACCTGGCCATTTTAGTACTTTCAAAAGGGACTGTATATCTGTGCAGCAGTGTGTTAAATGCATCAGTTTGTTCTTGTAGCTATGCCTCCATGTCTTCTTCAACATGTAGTGATATGGTATCTTGTGATGACGAAGTTTGTTTGAGTGCTTCTGTTTCTATGTCTCTTAACTGGACTGTGTGTGTTAAATTCCTCTGTGGATTTTGCAGACAGTTAATTAGACTAAACATACCACCACTCATGCTGATGAAATGCACTACCCATATCTGAATATATGAGTTTGGCTTTTGCAAACAAGAGGAAGGCAAGCCAATCAATAGTTTTGTCACATTTGCAAGAGAAGGCAGCTACCTGCAAATATGGTAAGCTCAGAGATGATCTGATCAAAGACAGTCTTGAGAACTGGAGATTAAAACACACACAGGCGGCTAGAGCATAACCTCATCCTGAAAAGCACTAATGAGACATGTAAAATGACAGACAAATTGAAATCTATGATTCTGCATGGGACACCTGTAGATTGTGCTTAAGTAGTATATCAACAATCACTTATCACTTATCATTTAACAATCAGTAATCATCAGACACAAAGCTCCGACAAAGTATCAATGTAAGGCATGATGTACCATTTTCCTAGTTTGGCTCATAGGACATTTTGAGTAAAGACCTAGACAACACTTAGCACATCAGCTCATTGCAAACAAAGAGAAATACATGGTTTAGGAAATTCAGCAGAAAAATCAGAATCAGAAAAAAGTTTTATTGCCAGGTACAGCAAAGGGTTAGCAAAGAGCACTTTATAGTACTAGGAATTAGTCTTGGTGTCAAGTGCAAACATATACACAGACACAAAATGTGTACCAAATTTTGGAATAAACTAGATTAAATTAAATAAATACTGTATACAGAAAGTGACTTTGCTTGAGAAGTAGTGCAATTTAGAATGTAAAAGTGAAAGTGACTGTCCAAACATATACAGTATACAGATATGAAGTATGTACACAATCTAGAATGAAATAAATATTGTATACAGAAGTGTGAGTTTGCGGGAAATGTAGTGAAATTTAGAATGTGACTGTCCATAACAACAGATGTCACCAGAGAGTCACAGAAGATGACAAGGGGGAGGGGGCTGGGTCCTTCCTGAAATCCACTACTCCACTGTCTTGAGAGAGTTGAGCTCCAGGTTGTTCATGCTGCACCATGACACCCAACGGTCCATCTCACTTCTGTAGGCCGACTCATCCCCATCAGGGCATCATCTACAGATTTCTTGGCTCTGTAGGAGAACTGTAGTGGATCCAGGAGATGGTCGAGGTGCTCAAAAGACTTCATGACCACAGAAGTCAGGGTGAGGGGTCTGTAATCATTAAGTTATGTGATCCTTGTCTATTGGGGTTAAAACATAAATTTTTTTCATTTTTCTAAGAAAATGATGATCATTTTGCTAGATAAGACCCTTCTTCCTTGGCTGGGATCATTTAGAGCCCTTTGAAGCTGCATTTAAACTGCATTTTGGAAGTTCAAACTTGCGGGCACCATTGAAATCCACTATATGGAAATCGTAAAAAGTTTTTTCTCAAAAAACAATTTCTTCACGACAGAAGAAAGACATGAACATCTTGGATGACAAGGGGGTGAGTAAATTTGTAGATTTTTGTTCTAGAAGTGAACTTCTCCTTTAATAAGACAATACTGAATATTTTGTCCTGTTTTAATTTATCTGACAATCTGTATTTTGCAATTAGTGTACTCTACACATCATTTTACACTGGACATTGCATCACACAGTATATAATTCTGGCTGGATTCTGACTTGGGTTGGGAATGGAGTTAAAAGATGTTCTGTAGCTGTAGAGACTGACAGAAGCTGCAACTCTTCTGCTAGTAACACATTCATTTAGTGAGCATGTGCAAGTGTATGAGCTTTGTTATCTCTTTAAATGTTTACATGGTTTTGTAATAAATACTGGGTGAACATTATTAAAATCTTAAATCATTTTCAGTTATATTGGACACAATACTTGTGATTTGAAAATATAACTACACTTACCATATACTCTCAAATGAGATATCATGAGATATCATCTTCAAGGTAAAGACAAAGTGCCTTGAGGACAGCTGCCCGTTTACAGTTCACATCACTTGCCTGTGTAAAATGGTACCAATGATTAAAACACAAAATACATAACAGATGTCTTAAAAAATGTAGATTTCCAATGTATAAATTTCTAGACCACCAGAAACTAGAGCTCAGAATAGGCTTCACAGAAACATATTTCACCCAAAGTTTAATTCAAAGGCTATTTTCATTCACTAATCTGTCAGTGTTTTTCAACAAGGCATTGAGGTTTAAACAAACAAGTGAGTAATGTTAATTTGCAAGAATTTCAAAAAAGTTCAGTACACATATTTAGATTTTGCAAGATCGCAAGATGTTTGGCTAGTTTCTGTCCAGAAACACCTCCTTTCTTCAGAAATACAGATGTCAGCTGAGGTAAATAATCCAACTGTGCCATGAAGGTTGGCTGAAGTGGAATAGTTGTTATATGCTGGAATTGAGCATTTATCTGGTATACACAAATGAAAAGAATGACATTAGTATGAGAATCATTTGTAGCTACTATACCAAAACATTTCTTTTTTGTTACATGACTTCATGATAGCAGGGTAAATGTATTTGATTTAGTTTGTGCAGGGAGAGGAACAGATTACGGCATTGAGTTTGTGTGAGTGTGTTTAGTGTTTAGTACACTTAGTGCCTTCCCTATATCATCAAAAATGTGGTAAATTTCCTTGAAACATCATTAATATATTTTTGAGGAAATATCACCTACCTTTCACTCCAACCAATCAGGTTATCGTATCACTGTGTATATTTAAGTAGTAACACAATATAATAATGTCAAGCGCCACAATGTTTAAAATGCATACTTACCTTATCAATATAGAAAAGGGCAGGCCATCTGGCTTTAAACTCTCCAACTTCTAGAGTTCCATGTGCCATCTCTTTTCTTCTGTAGGAGAATATTCAGGACATCTCTTTGTATACGTGATGCACTGTCAGACATCATTCAAAAGCTCAACTCTTACTTTTTCTAGACCCTCATCAGTTTCCCCAGCAGGGTTTGAAGGACAGCAGTTTACTTCAGCCTTTCTAGCTTTCTATACATTTTTGGCTGAGAGACATTCATCACTTGATTTGTTTTTAAAGCATTTACAGGAACTTCTGAACAGCCATTGTTTGTCATTTTTGTCCTGTAATTCATCAAACATAGGAATGTTTTTATGAGTGCCTTAGCTATTTGATAATTTTGTGGATATGCTGTGTACTGGAAAAACCTAGCTTCTCTAGGATGTCAGCCTTGTGCCAGTTTCTCTAAAGTTCTCATTTCCACCCTGAAGGTGCAATTTGACTTTGTATGGAAAGTGAAAATAGGGAATTCTCATGCCCATGCAAGTGTTCAGTTCACTGTCTGAGTGTGTCAGAATGATGGTGCTTCTGGTGAATCTGATGAGGAAAACGAAACACTGGAAGATCTTTGGCTGCTTACTGGTGTAGATGCTGAGGAAGTGCTAGGAGCATTCTGCTTTGGTGAAGATGAAATCACATCATTCGATGTCTACACCAATTTTACCATGCTTCTGTTTTGTATGTCCTGAACCATACTGTTCATGAACTTATTACTGAAGTCAGGATCCCTGAACTGAATGCAAAAGTCTCTTTCTATTCCAAATGCTTGGCGAATTGTGTAATTGTGTAACTCTGTCAAAGTTGACGGCAATCCAGATTGGAAATCCAGTCTTCTAAAGTCGTCGTCCGCATGACTCAACTTTTGATGTTGTGCCATTCTTCAGTCTAACTGTATCACAATATCGTCTGGTAATGATTTTAGTAAAGTAGTTCTTTTTATAAGAAGTGAGTCAAAGCTGGAAAATACTGCTAGACAGTTTCATTCAAATGGTTTTACTATTACTTTCTATGTCTAAATCAACCAAAAACATATTTTGTGGTTTGTTTTTTTGTGGTACAATGATACAATGTTGCAGTTTTTCATTTGAATATTGTATGTATATTTAAACTGCAGATCTGGTATGTTAATTAGGATTATAGCCACACATTTATTTGGAAACATGCACATTTCTATACTAAATGGCAACATGAGGGAAAGTTAGCACACAGAACACATGTGATGTTAGACAACTTAATACTTTGCCTTGGAAAATTCTAAAAAAAAAAAAAAAAAAAAAAAATACTACCTCTACTAAAGAACAAATTAGTCAGCATTTAAGATATTTTAGGCAGCCCTTCTGTTCTGTAGTTCATTCCATTGACAGTTGCATTCGTTGTGAGCTGAATGTGAGTAATATCAGGGTATTTTAGTTTCACAACATTCTGCACATCCTGATACAAAATCTGAGCTGAGACAGACAACTCTGAACTTTTAGTTGTGGTTGTGATATGCCATCATGAACTGATGCTTCACTGCAAGGCACAAGAGTATGTTTTAAAGCAGACTATGTGATGAGCAACCTGCTTAAAAAACTATGCTTTGCCTCAAACTAAAATTGTCCACATGCCAACTCATGGGCCAGAAAATCTGATCATCTGTGGATAATGTGCCACAAAATGATGTTTTTGTAAGAGTGGAACACCAGGAAAAACTGTGGTCACAAATTTTGGCTTCATGAAAAGATATTGATTGTGTTCTGTGCACTGGTGCAAAAACTAGTTGAACTATGTCTTTAAGGTCCAAAATGACCTCATCTGAGGGGACCAACTGACCCACCAAATACGGAAGCAATTGCAAAAGACTTAAATTTTCATGTGCATTTCCACCGATCCTTTTGTTCAACATGAATATCCTTGGTACAGCATGAGGACGGTTAGCTTTGTCTGCCCATCTGTAAGGAAATTTCTGGATAGACTCATTGAGATTGTCAACTGTAGAATACTTTTTTGGTATTGTGCCAACTCAACTGGTTATATACCTTCTAAAATGTTGTGTGCAGTGTCTGGAGGGTAGCCAGTGCAAGCATTAAAATGAGAAAGTTGTTCTGAGGAAATGCACAGCTTTTTGACACCATAACAAATTTTTGAACTGTCCTGTGCTGAACGTACATGTATTCCATGCATCTCTTTGCATCTTAAAGTAAATGCATCTGAACTCACATCCTTCAGCTGAATTTCAGACTTATGTGCCACACAAAACTGCCAAAAGTATTCACCTGGAAAAGATTCTCTCAGTAAATCCAGCAATTACATGTGCTGCCAAATTGTCTGGATACTGCAACAATTGCTCTAGTACCTTTCATATCCATAACTTCTCACATCTTCAGACTTGCAGAATAAAGCTAAATTCATTGCAGACAATGAGAAATGGCAAGCTAGTGGTAAACTACTGAGATTCCAAGAGACAGCACAGAGCTTGTGCCTTTTCCTGGATGTGCCAAGTGGATTAATATAAATCCTGTTGCCTATAGTGTGTTCAGGTCTTTCTAACAAAACCAACAGCAAGTTGCTGCACAGAGTCTCAGCACACAAAGTTAACTTGCCATGCCCCCCTCATTATTTACTTGTTCAGCCACTACAGATGAAAAACGTTGGCTGTGTTCACGAGAAATCTAGGATGCCTGATAAAGAAGTAAAATTCTAATCATGTAAATGCTGACTCTGAGCTAATAAACTCCTGATGATTTGGAAACTCATATTGTCTCTGATCCTGTCCCTCACATCCCTTTGTCTTGTTATGCCTGTACACTATTCAGACCAAATTTTGCATTTTGTCAAGAACTTAATTTACTACTAACTATTTAATTCCATCACTGGCATTTCTAACAGTTTTTACTGACACGCATGCTTGTACCTCATATTTGTCTGTAAACAGAACAAGAGAGAGCACAATGGCTCTCACGCACTAACATACCTGTTGTCCACTTCTGACCACAGTTGCTAAAATTAGCAGCTGAATCACTTCCTCACTGTTGTGTAGAAATGCACACCAGAACTTTTGTTCCTCATTGGCAGTTATGACAGCATGTCTCCAGTGTGTCTAGATATTGCCAAAAATACATCCAGTACAATGCTAATAAAACCTAGAAATTACTGTTTTGTCGAGAGGCTGGAGGTAGCCCGAGATTTTGTGAGGGAGGTGGACTCTCTAAGCAACATGTTTGTACATATAAAGTGTAGCTCTGACATTAGCTAAACTTACAATTGAGTACACTTCAGTTAAGCTACGTTATCTAAAGTTACTATATCATAGCACAAAAATAATAGCCATATCTACTCGTTTAACATTTAAAACATACTTTTAATGGTATACAGTGCACTGTTGAACCACAAACACATCATAAAAATTGTTAAGAGTTTCCTTACTGAACAGGTGTAGTACAAGTGACTAAATTAGTAAGGGAAAAAACTATTTCTTTAAATTTCTAATATATATTCCATTTATTTGGTTTGTTTCTTGATTATGTTTTCTTTATTATTTCATTTCTAAAAGAAAGTGAGCCCTTAAAAATCAAAAGTTTAAATACAGGCTGGCATATTGTAGATAAAGGTACTCCCTTGACTCTTCTACTGCGGTATATCAGGTATTATAGTCAAACCTATACTGGTCAATATGATACATTAGCTTAAATCATACACACCTTTTTTATTTCTCACTGCTTAAAGAAAATGGGAATAGCGATGAGTCAATGGGAAATAGCATTTAAGTCAAAGGAATATCTGTTGCCAATTTGGATAACCTGTTAATAAAACAATACATCCAGGAATTCTTGAAGCAACGTTATAGACAGCAGTTTTTAGGAAAACTCAGCCGAATTTCCCTTCAATTTCCCTTTTGCAGCAGTAATGTGATCATGCCCAACATGTGTTTGTCTGCTGAAAAGATTTCAAAAAGGATGAGGTATTCTTTAATGGATATAAATAAGGATGAGGTCCTGTCAAAAGGTTGTTATATCTCAGCTTATGTAATGTCATACCTCAGAGAAAGCTGCAGCCTGAGACTGGCAAGGTGTGTATGTGCCACACCATAGTGTCAACCACATTCGCAAAAAGAAGTTGTCAAAGAACACTTCGAAACAAAGATGTAATTTCAGATGACAACCCTGAAATAAGATAAACTTCTATTCCATATGATAGCAGCATTAATGTCCTGAAGGTAGATTTTTTCCTGTTGCTACACTGTTTATAATGTTTGCATGTGAGTTTGCATTCACTTTAGCTATAATAAAATTCAAATAGGTCTTTCAAAAAGTTGGTGTTCTTGCCACCATTTCTGTTGAACTACTGTTGAGCTAAGTCAAGTTGTTTTTTTTCTACAAGTTCACTGGTGAGCTAAAGGGTGAGCATTCAAGTTGGTGCTTCTGTCGGGTCACAGTTGACAGCATGTGTGTGCTCAATGGCTAATGCTCTAGCTTTTTTGTCTGTTGTAATACAACAAATAAGTCATTTTATAGCGTTCAAGACATTACCTAATTTCACTTTTTTCTTTGAAAGACCTCTCCTAATTTGCTATCTTCCAGTCCCCAAATACCATCCCATTTTAGAACAAAATGATGGTTAAGCCCACCTAATCTATTTTTTAAAAAAGAAATACATGCAATGAGTTTGATAGGATCGTGAGCAGATGTCTGTCTGGAAACTACCTAACTTTTTGACCATACTTGTGAGGTTATTCTAGTTTATTCAGTATAAGCACATGTACTGCATATATATAAGTTGTTTAGCTAAAAATTTTAAGTTCTGTTTTTGCAAGTTTTGTGAAGATGCAGTGCAACTTCAAGTATCGTAAGTTTACATGCGACAAAAAGGGCTATTTATAAAAACATTACAGATGGACACGGAAGTTACAGTAGAATTGCACCTTTTCTTTGCTTGCACCAAGAATTTCTGTGCATATTCAACTCCATTAATGCACTTACGGTCGACTTATTTTGAATTCATCATAGAGCCCATGATACACAACTATGCCAACCTGCCCAAGTAACCTTTCATCAGCAATTTTTACACAATTTATGCAATTTTGTGCACCCTGCACAGAAACAGTTTTTTCACTCACTTGTCAAGTACACATTTAAAAGTTAATCACAGAGTCCAGTGTCCATACAAATGTAACTTTTATACTATTGTGTGCTCCACATTTTATGCACACAAACGTAAGCAGCACAGAACAGACAACTGAAGGATGTAAACTGTTATTAACATTCCTGAAAGTTCTGAACAAGAAGTCATACAACTGTCTCAGCCACTGCTGCACAATTCAAAGACATTCTGAAACACACAGAATGTAGGTTATTCAGCTGTGAGACGGTTAGTCAAAGCTCTCTCAGAGAGTAATGTCATAACAAAATCGCACCTTTTCGACCACTAAAAGAAGAGCAATATTTGTGAGCAAACACTTAGGTTTTGAGGTTATGCCAGTAGAATATATTTTTAAAGGGGAAAAGAAGTCTAGTCTCTTTATATGTTCCTCTAAATGCAATGCTACAGAAAATATTGAACAGGGCAGACATTTTGGACAAAGCTCTTCCAGTACAACAAAACATGCCACAATACACAGATGATTTTGAAGTGTCCAAAACCTTAGGAACATCTAAAAAGAAAGACAAAATAACTGCAGGGTATTGGCTGATTGCTAATGTGCCATAAAAATATAGATCCACACTCCAGTTCATTCAGCTAGCTCTTTTATGTAGAGTATGGCTATGCCAAAATTCTATGTCCTCAGATCCTTGTTTATTTGGAACAAAACTGTCAATATGTTGATAATTCGGAAGCATGTGTTAAATGCACTGTGATGTATGTGGCTGCTGATAACTTGGCTGCTCAAAGTGTCAGAATACAGTGAACTGTTCCAATGGACATTCCTTAGTTTCAGATTACATCCAAAACACCACTTCACTGAGCATTATCCTGAGATAATAAAAGCATTTGGTCTGTTTCCAGATGTCTGGTCAGTGCGATTTGAAAGAAAGCTCAAATTAAAGGAAAGCACAATTAAGCTTGATTTTTTTAAACTTAATTATGCTACTGATTTTCACATATTATAAGCAATGCAGTTCACTGTCACTTTGTTTGTTTTTTTTCTTTTTCCTCTCATTGTATTTCTCGATAAGATAAGATAAGATAAGATAAGATAAGATAAGATAAGATAAGATAAGATAAGATAAGATAAGATAAGATTTTTAACCTAAAGATAGAAAGAAAGAAATTTAAAAAGACATATAGTAAAAGAGAAGAAATTATGTAAAAAGAAATTCTAAAAGAAAATAAAAAAAATTAAAAAATATTGCACAATACTTAGGATAATACAAATAATAATAAACTAAACTAATAGCAATGCAAATAGTAAAAGAAAGTAAGATTATATATAATATAAAATATTATATAAAATTATAAAATATAAAATGGTAAAATATTGCACATTGGAATATCACTGTAATGCAATGTTGTAAAGTCTGAGCGCTGCTGGTATGAATGACCTGCGGTAGCGCTCCTTCCTACACTGGGGGTGTAGCAGTCTGCTGTTGAAGGAGCTACCCAGTATCTCCACAGTCCCATACAGGGGGTGAGAGGTGTTGTTCATAGTAGATCTTAGTTTGACTAACATCCTCCTCTCACCCACCTCTTCCACCAGGTCTGGTGGGCAGCCCAGGACAGAGCTAGCTGTCCTAACCAGCTTGTTCAGTCTCTTCCTGTCCCATTCTCTACTGCCTCCCACCCAGCAGACTATAGCATAGAGACTTGCGGAGGTCATCACAGAATCATAAAAAGTCTTTAATAATGTCCTGCTCACTCCAAAGGACCCTAGTCTCCCTAGCAGGTGGGGGCGACTCTGGCCCTTCTTGTACAGAGCATCAGTGTTATCCAGCCAGTGCTATCTGCCTTTTAACAGCTCTAACTACCTCAGGCTAAAACTACCACCTTGAGAAAACCACACTTATTCACCAAGGTCATTCATAATACCTCACAACTACAGAAATGTAGCAGAGAAAATTTAGCAGACTGTACAGGGTGAAGCAGAACTGTAATGTGGTGAAGTGTAGTGAGACATGAGAATCTTAGCAGTGTAGTGTAGAGTTCTACTGATTTATGGCTGTGGGGAAAAAACTGGCCCTGAAACTGCTGGTTCTAGTGCGGATGGTCCTGTATCTCCTCCTGGATGGAAGAAGGTTGAACAGTACAAACTGTTCAACCTTCTTCCATCCAGGAGGACTAGGGTGGGAGGAGTCCTTGATGATTTTGTGTGCTCTTATGCTTGTGGTGTCCAATGTTTTTTAAAATTAGTGAAGATTTGAAGATCCAGAGTGTGTACTGTTATGAACACTATATTGTAGTGTACAATAATAAACATATTGACAGTATATGAACAATGATCAGCCACAAAATTAAACCACATGCCTCATGCCCCTGCTTACTCACCATCTTCCAAAAGTGCATACTGATGCCATCAATAGATTCCATGGTCCAGCTCTGATATTCATGCCTTTTGTAGGCCCTTTTGATGGTGGCTGGGTCATGTTGACTGGTCTGAAGCTGCACAGCCACAGAAGCAAAAAAGCTTTCAAAGCTGGTTCAATTGTTGTCCTTTCTTGTACCACTTTTAGGTATTAACTTGCCCAAAAAACACAGAAGACCTGCTGAAATGGTCTGACCAGTTGTCACAATTTGACCTGTGTAAAAGTCTCTAGGATTCACCTCCCTATTTTTGGAATAGGTTCAAAGATGGTGTAATACTCTCCAAGTGGTTCTATCCACAGCACACCTCTGGGTCATGGACTGTCCAAGCAGACTGTCCCCAGCAGGATTGAGCACCACCAAGCAATAAGACTTCAACCAGGGTTAGAGCATCTGAATGGATCAGGCAGGTCTGGAAAGAAGAAGCGGTCACACTGGAGACTGGGAGTGGGATATATAGTGAGAGAGAGAGAGAGAAATACAGAAAGATATTAAGTATGCTTGTGATCATGTGATGTTTAAAGACGTTGTTAATGTTTAAAGAGTGTAGATTATGTGCAAAGTGACTAGCTATGACAGTATAACTAAAGGGAGAGCAAGAAGGTGACAGACATGAAAGCTTCCCGGGACATAAAGTGCCCAACCACTTCAGCAAACCTAGCGACTTGCAAGGGTGGTAAGGCAACAGCATCCAAAACATCTCAGTACACCAAACACTCTATGACTAAACAAATGTTTTAGCCTGTATTTCAACAGTGACACTGTGTCCCAAACACTAATAGGAAGGCTGTTCCATAACTGTGGGGCTTTGTAAGAAAAAGCTCAAAACCCTGCTGTAGCCTTTGCTACTTGAGGTACTACCAAATAGCCTGCACCTTTTGCTTAAAGTAGGCGTGGCAGATCATAAAAAACCAAAAGATCGCTCACATACAGTGGCGCGAGACCATTTAGTGCTTTATAGGTCAGTGTGGCTAAAATAGGAGTGATGTGTTCATATCTTCTGGTTCTAGTTAGGACTCTAGCTGCTGTGTTCTGGATTAACCGGGGCTTGTTTATGCTCCTACTGGAACATCCAGACAGTAAGGCATTACAATAATCCAACCTAAAGTTTTTCTGCATCATAAAGTGACATATTTCTTATCTTAGCAATATTTCTGAGATGGAACAAGGGCTACCCTAGTGATATTATCTACATTAGCTTCACATGACAGACTGAAGTCAATAATCTCATCAGGGTCTTTCATTGCTGAACATGATAAAAAAATAAGAAAGCTTACTTCTGTTTGCATGTGGTCCTAGTATGAGCACCTCTGTCTTGTCAAAGTTAAGCAGGAGGAAGTTAGTAAGCATCCACTGTCTAATGTTCTTTACACAATCTTAAAACTTAAGCTGGTGTCTCTCATCTGACTTAGCTGAAACATATAGATGTGTGTCATCATGTGTTACAAGAGCAGAAGCTAATACCATGTAGGTAGCATAAATAAGGAGAAAAGCAGCTAATTACACATGCCTTATGATAAAGTCTCCACTTTAGTTTCACTAGATGATCAAGCCCATTAGACATGCAAAACAGACACAACTGTTACTTGTAACTCCCAAGTGTTGCATGACAACACAGTTTGTTAAGTATTTGCTTTTTTTTGCTTTACCACATTTTTGGGCAAAACTTTAAACCAGTTTTGATCAAAATGATCACAGTGTTGTCTAAACAGATACAAGAGATTAGGCATCTCTTAAATAACTGATAACATGTTCAATGTCACAAATTTGCTTACTTTTAAATAAGAACTGTGAGGGTGGAGTCCACACTGCCATCCACAAGCAGCTAAACACGCTCCTTGCATGACTACTGCCCTGTTGTGGACAGCAAAGGCAAAGCCAAAGACTCCTTACCCTCAGTGAGAAGGAGGGAGAGAATCATGGGGTGCAGCACACACAGGGAGGTAAGGAAAATTCATGTAAATATTTCAAAGATTCTACTTTTCACTCAAGTTGTTGTCATTATTTTAAAGGAAAATTTATTATTTTAAATTAGAAAAGAATGTAAAATAGAATCATTTTCTATGGTCCAGATCTTTAGACCCCACTATGTATTAGTTTTTTCACAGATGTGAAACGACATGACCACTAGATGTCAGTCAAAGACCACAATTAAATAATAACAAAGAAATTTGTCACGTCATGTGATTCTTTGGAGTGCTGAATTTAAGTCATGTTTGTTTGTAAAAATACAGGTTCAGGCTTTTACAGCTATGTAAAAGCTATAAAATTGAAAGCTACACATCAATCTCCTTCTGTCAATCATTTTACTTTACCTATTCATTTTAATATGGGACAGGTTCAAGTGCTTGTCCAGTGCTGAGTTCAAATAGTCAGAATTCTGTGTTTTAACAAATCATTTTCATCATTTTCATGATTTCATCGCCACACCAATCTCGCTCATCCATGTCTTTATGGACCTTGCTTTGTGCACTGGTGTGCAGTCATGTTGGAACAGGAAGGGGTCAACCCAAAACTGTTTCTACATAGTTAGGAGCATGAAATTGTCCAAAATGTCTTGGTATGCTGAAGCATTAAGAGTTAATTTCACTGGAACTAAGGGTCCAAGCCCAACCCCTGAAACACACGGCTGTAGTGGGCCTCATCACCAACAACAACGAGGCCAACTACAGGAGCAAGGTGAGCCGACTGGTCCAGTGGTGTACCAACAACAATCTCTTCCTCAACGTGGGGAAGACCAAAGAAATTGTCATCGACTTCAGAAGAGGACCACCACAGCACCCCCCACTAACCATCAACCATGCTGCAGTGGAGAGGGTGAACAGCACCAGGTTCCTAGGGGTGCATATCTCTGAGAACCTCTCCTGGACGATGAACACCACAACGCTGGCCTAGAAAGCTCAGTCACGCCTCTACTTTCTTCGCAAACTGAGGAAAGCACAAGTCCCACCTCCTATTATGTGCTCCTTCTACCGTTGAGAGCACCATTGAGAGCATTCTGACCAGCTGCATCACTGTGTGGTATGGAGGCTGCACTGCCTCCTGTCGAAAGACTCTGCAACGCATAGTGAATGCAGCCAGCAAGATCATCGGTGTCTCTCAGCCCTCCCTTGTGGACATCTTCCACACCCGCCTCACTAGCAGAGCCATCAGCATCGCGGCAAATGGTTCACACCCGTCAAACCTCCACTTCAGCCTCCTGCCCTCAGGAAGAAGGTACCGGAGCCTCCAGGCTCTCTCCACAAGACTTTCTAACAGCTTCATCCATCAGGCTGTCAGGATGCTGAACTCTCTCCATCATCTCCCTCCTCCCCCACCTACTCCTGAGCTCTGAAACTACAGCTCACCCACACTTCTTCATTGCACATAAGACACTTTATACTGTCGGCAGAATTCTATACACATGGAACTGTTTACAAACACCTGTTCAAACGTTACATGTTCAACATTACATGAACAAACTATTTAAATCAGACACTGCACTTTTACACTTTATAGTCTTTTATGCACTACTGTCATACTGCTGCTATCATGTTTATGCTCATGTTCATGTTTACATTTATCTTCATGTTTATTTGCACCTTAGAATATATTTGTATATTTAATAGAATTCACTGTTCACCCTTACTCAGATATATATTCATTCAGATGTTCAATTTATTTTTTACTGGTTTATTTATTTCTATTTATTACAAATATACTGCTGGTACCATCACACAAAATCTGTTCTATGCTGCACTGACAATGTAAATACTGATGAGAGAAGAGAAACGGTATTTCGATTCCTCTCTATGTCTGCACATATGGTGGTATTGACAATAAAGAACCTTGAACCTTGAAAAACAACACCTGAACTGAAGTGTCCCAAAACGTTTGGCAATATAGTGTAGTTCAATTCATTCTAAAACATCTAAGTAGCTAATTGTTTCTAGATATATTTTTGATTTATGAATGTTTGTGTGGCACTAAGGACAGTAAAGAGCTCCTTTCATTTTCAATACAAAATCTGGTCAGCATTAGCTTTTAAATGTTCATTTGTTTTTTAAGGAGCCATAAATCAAACAGTTCCTGCTTAAGCTCCACACATTGAGCCTCAGCCACCTCTGACCCAATTTATTTCAATGACAATGAAAGTAATAATAATAAAAAAAAAAATTAGGGTAAACTGCACTCATTATGCATCAAAAAAATCTTCTGAAGTAAATCACATTATTAGCTGTAAGTTGGTTAATTTTGTTAATTTATGAGTATTTGTTTGCATTGTCATATGAATCTGTTGGTGTGAGACACTGAAGATTTGCTGTCAAAAACTCATTCTGCAGTTATTATTATTATTGTCTGTACTTTCAACAGGGATTGCTGATTGCATGTATCTTCTCTTTCAACTCTCAAGCTAGAACCACAAAATTTACAAAAATAAACCTGGGTACAACAGGACATATAATGCCAAATTAAATACCCATCACATTTATCCTTTCTTTCTATTCTTCTTTCTTCCCCAATTCATTTTAGCATGGAAAAGCATAGGTGATGTCATCACCCCTCAAACTTTGAGTGCAAATAGTCAGAATTCAATGTTTCAACAAAACATCTAAAATCCTTATATTTTCACCTTGAAACTCAACTCAAACTTAAAAATGTTCAGCGAACCCCTCTTTCTAAAGTCTCTAATTATCTAATTGCCCGAGTATATTTGAGTTTTTGTGACTCTGGGGTTAATTCAGAATGTGGTGAATGGTAAGTGGCAGGGGAGCAAATTGGTTATCTATTGTATATTTCTTTTGGATTAGGGCATCAACTATTTGGGCTAGCAAGGTGTGCATGCATGAATGGATGAAATTGGGCTCTGCCAGAGCCTTGAATAAGACTTATGATTATGAGAAAGTTTATGAATTGGGATAAGATGCGACAAAATTGTTAGTACTCTTGGAGATGTACAAAGAAGGTTGTTTGTTCATCTTTGGAACAGTTAGATGGAGGTGCTTTAAACCTGTCTGGACAAACTGCTCTGGGTTGACTGTCTGTGTGAACAGCCCAGCAATAAGAAAATTGTAAGGATGCAAAGGCTCCTTAGAATTAATGTGAACCTATCTTGCTGCCTAATGTCAAGGGGTGGGACATAGTGAGCACTAGTTGAACAGTCAGTTCTCAACAGAGGTGTCAATTTTGTTTAATACTTGAATCTTGAATCTTTTGATTCTGCTCACCAAAAAGATCTATTCATTTGTTCATTGATTTGTTCAGTGACTGCATCCGTAAATGATATCATAACATTGTGATAGTAAATTATGAAATATCTTACAAGATATTATGAGTCCTTGTATAACGTCACCGATGCCTTCTCAGGCAAACCCGCGGCCACCAGCACGCTCCCTTATAGCCTCCGGCTCACGTGCCAGCAATTAGCGCAACTCGCGGCACCTGCATGCGTTGCTATTTAAACCTCAGTAGCCCGTCACGCCGCGTGCTGATATAGTCTGTGTTAGAGTTAGTGCGGCGAGAGGTAATTTCTAGAGGTCTAGGATTACTAAAGGCATCCCTTGAATTCTCTTCTCGGTATTTGTATCAGAGCGCTAATTTCTCGAAAGCAATTTAAGAAAGATTTCACTAAGGTCACAGCACGGTAATTTGTGCATTGGGCACGTGTCCAGAGGTCTCAACGTTCTCGGTTCGAACCCCGCTCCAGACCTGCCTTCCACACACCAAGCACTCTACTCCACTTTTCATCTGCACTCCATTAAACCCTCATTATCCCATTATATTACTTTCCCATCCTTCATAACTTGTACACCCAACAATTCCACCATACATTACTTCATCACCCCCTGTTCAGTCACACACTCCCTCTATCTGCCCCGGACACCAGTCTGCACTCCCCTCAGCATCCTCATAGAGGATGGGGCCGACCGGGTACCTTCCCCCTCCTTGCATTACTGAAGTTCCCCCCTGTAACACCTTGTTTCATTCATTTAGAATATTCAATAAAAAAATACATTTTTAGACTTTTAGAATTATAATTTATTAAAATTGCCATGTCCAGTCCACAAAGATTATCAGGTCAATTTATTTTCAAGAAATTAAATTCAATCAGTGTAGGCTAGTTGTGACTGTTCAGTGCTCAGTGTGGTGGTGTCGGATATGCAGTTCCCATATGGATTGACTGAAGTTTTCCTCACACCAGCTGCAGTAAGGTTGTTTGGAAGAGGGGTGGTCTTCCTTGCTGCCATATTATTCTGCACCTCAAACTGGAAAATTTGGAAGGGAGGCAGCATTGTCACAGGCAGGTGAAGTTGTCCTGTTAGTGATGGCCTGGATGCCTTGCCAAGCATAGGGCCATCTTGTCACCTGCTCTGGTCTCTCATGTCCGGCAGCACACACACTTTTGCAATCAACCACAGCTTCTGATTGAAGTGTGTTTTGATGGTATGGGAGACATTGAGTCATTGATGCAATTGCTGATGTAGCTGGTCACTAATGCTTTTGTAACAATTCCCCTTTTTCAATGTCCCTCCCTCAAACAATCCCCAACACATCATCAAAAACAAATCCTGGAAAATAGGAAAAAAGTCCTTAGAGATCTCCTCAAAGCCAGAAAAAATATCCAGAATGGATCTCATGGGCAAGGCAGTTCTGTTTCCATTTTGAAGTTGAGACTGTAGAGGTAACCTCCCTCTCTCTTTAATTTGCTCTCTTAAGGTGCATTATATCCACAGACTGTCTTCCAAACACACCTACCTGACCTTTTTCTGCACTTCCTCTCCCAAGTCCTGGTATCTCTTCCCAATAGCCCTGCCTCCAGTAGCAGAGCTCTTAAAGGGATCATGCACCTTTTCCCAAGTTCATGAAATAAAACATAATTCTTTGGTTTCCAGTATAACCTATGGCTTTGATATTAGCACAATACATAATTCTTTAATTGAACAAAAAAAGGAAACACATTTCTCATGTGGCAGAGTCACAGATCCTACATCCCCCCACACCCCAGCTGTAGGTATGAGAGGCCCTGCTCCAAAATATGGCTGGAGATTTCCCATATGTACAATGTCTGTCTTATCTGTGTCATTTTACCACTGCAGCCTATAATTAACAGGACGTAGAATTTTCATGACTTTAGCTGGACCTGATCATTTTGGCACTAGCTTAAATGGAAATTTGTCTGGGAATGTCTAAACAAGATCCAGCAGGCTTGCCCCTCTCATTGCAAAGACCACATGCTGATGGAATTTAGAGAGCACTGATTTGAGAATTGTGTGGTTGAAATAACAGTCCATTCAGATGAATTCTCTGCTGTTCAATAATGGCACCATACAGTTCACAAAGTGCCTCCTTAGCATTAGTGCTGGGGGAATGCACACCTTGAGTAGTGAATTCCAGTGATAAAAAAGTCTGCATCTAACAGTAACAAACTCAACCGGCAATGAGCAGTAACTAGAAACTAACACCAAGTTCTTGCACTATTTTGTGTTTATGTAAACATGCAAACCACCACCATGAGCCTTTCTGCACAGAGCTGCATTTCTGTAGGCATGAAACCAGGTGAGCCCATCTAGCAGAATGTTGCTTTCTGGAACAATGTCAGTTGGCCATGTGTTTGTTAAAACAGACACAGTTTCTAAAAATCAGGTATAGTCTGCTGAAATTGGAAGCAATCCAGTTTTTGTCCAAGATGCAGACACTGTAGAGTGGGATGGATGGGAGAGCCAGCTGGCTAGTGTTTGTTTTTAGCCAAGCCCAGATGCCCACCCTCTTGCTCACACTGCTTTCGATGTCCCCTTCCCTGGCTTCTGGCATCAAACAGCACCAAGGACTTAAGACCTGGTTCTCACAGCAAGGTGAGATTTTGTAGCTTCTCCAACAGATGACTATGCAGGATGACTGTTGCATGATTATGGCAATCACAGCCATGAACATACATGGCTAGTTTGTCAGAGCATCCACAAAAGGGCTTCTGGGGAGTTCCTGCATGCAGTGGTCAAGAAAGGGCAACATGTGAACCATTAGCAGGATCATGGGCACCCAAGGATCATTGATGTACATGGGGAGGGGATCAAATGGTAGCTTCTTCTTTGGTCCAATCCCACTGAAGAGCTATTATAGCACAAATCAGTGAAAATGTTAATATTGGCTATGATAGACACTTGTCAGAACACACCGCCAATCTTTGCTTGCTGCCCATGCTGTCTTACACCAGTGGGCATGTGAGCTTCAAAACTGGTATAAGAAATGGTGACCTGGTCTAATGAATCCCATTTTCTTTTACATCATGTGGACAGCCTGGCCAGTGTGCACCATATCTGGGCAGTGTTTTGCTAGTAAACCTTAGGTCCTGCCATTCATATAACTTTGGCATGTACTGCCTGTCTATACATTGTTACAAACCCCTTTCAGCAATGGCCCCTTTCTAAAGGATAATTTGTCCTGCCACACTGCAAAAATTGTTCCGGAATGACAAAGAGTTCAAGGTAGTTACTTGACTGCCAGAAAAGCCTTGCTAAACCAAACAAGTCCGATCCATGGAGGCCCTAACTAGCAACTTACAGGACTTACAGAATCTGCAGCTAATTTCTTGGTGCCACCTGCCACAGCACACTTTCAGTGGTCTTGTGTATTCCATGCCTAGAGGGGTCAGAGCTGTTTTGGCAGCATGGGAGGGACCAGGTTTTAACATTATGGCTGATTGCTGTAGCGGCCATATCACAAAATGCAAACCACAGCAGAAAGATTCATTAGGCACAAAGAAATACAGAGATGCAACACAAGTTCTGGAACCAAGATTAACCACTACCAAAGTGATGGAAAGGCCAAAGTGTGGAAGAAAATAGGATCTTCTCATGATCCAAAACAAATGAGTTAATGGTAGTCATGGCTTGGGCTTGCAAAGCTGTTTCTGCAAAGGCTGTTTCTTTTTTAACCATGTAACTCATGATGGTAGAAGCAGCATTCAGAAGTCTTCAGAAACATTCTGAATGCCAATTAACAGAGAAATGTATCCAAACTGAGAGAAACTTCATTTTGTAGACAAACCATGATCCAAACTGACACTGTCAATACAATAAATGAATTTATCAGAAGGAAAGGTTTTAGCCTGTCCAAATCAATCAAGCCTTTACCCAATTGACCTCCTAAGAAAAAGAAAGAAAAGAGGAAAAACACCATAATATATGGAGCATATACACAATACTCCTGAAGATAAACCCTATTACAGTTTATGGTTCATGAACTCTCAGTGTAAATTAATGTGATTAATCACAGTGTGCAATTAATTGCTATTTCAAACATTTATCAATTAATAGCCATAGTTTGTTATAATAGTTTAGTAATAGACATACAAGATAAAAATCTGTGTAAATCGTTGGTGATTTGTGTACATGATCAAATAACCAGTAAAAATGACACTGCAGCAGAAAATTAAATAAACGCATTAATATCAACAGAGAAGCAGTGACAGGTTGCATGATAATAATAATCGACGAAATAAATTTACCTGGTGATGAGAATTTCAGCAAAATGCTAACATTGTTTGATTGCCTGGAGACAAAAATGGGTAAAAAAAATCCTGATTATAATTGCATTTATGACTGATGCAGGTATAATGAAACAATTACAGGTCTGTCAACCATCTCCACTGACTCTGAATCTAACCTATGTTTTATTGAACCAACAAAAATGCAATGCTGCTTTCATCTATACAACTGGAATTTTACCTATATTAGACATTTTAACAGGGAGGTAAATGCAAAGCCAATGCTTACAAAGTAATGTATACACTGGCCTTGAAAAGAGCAGTGACTTGTTTAACTTTCTGTTTCTTCCATGGCATGAATCAGCTCTGTGCAGTTATAATGGTCCTTAACTACACCATTAGGTTAACATCCACTGATTTAAGCAGTGACTGATGAGGATGCTCAGGTTTATACTCAGTTGATTTGTAAGTGCATGTTTATCCTTCTCTATTACCCTCCATTTACATTTCCCTGGTGGTTGTCATGGTTTCTTGAGCACTCTTTGAGCAAGTCATGCAGTTCCCTGCCAATCAAGGTCATGGTGTGACAAAGGCATGGGATCTGTTGTATGATTAGCTCCCATTCAAAGCAACATTTTGATTCTGAGCTAGTGCAATGGCAAAAAAGTCTTCAATTTTTACTGGTTATTTGATAATCACTGAATCCGAAATATAATCACCAACAATTTACACAGATTTTTATCTTGTATGTCTATTAAGAAATGAAAAGAAATTTCAAACAAACCTTATGTAATCATACCATGCAAAGATTTATAAAATGCATTTGCCACAAAGATACAGATACTGTTTCCATTTTAAGTTACGTCATAATTTACATATACCCAAAAACATGACTGAAGTTTAATTAGTGACAATATTTCTCCAATCTCAAAGTTAAGTCACATATGGTGATATTGCCATTGTATCAACAAGTTGAATTGTGTGCACATTTCATTCTCAAAGTCTTTTATAAGTTCATTGCTACTGCTCTTTCTGAATGTTTGAGGGAGACATGGGCTTTTAGCCAAAATACACCCACATAAATCTGTGCCAAAGCTGTGCTCATTCAAATACATTATTCAAACAAAATATCAGATATCTATCAATGATATAAATCAATGATCTTTTAAATAAAACACGTAGTAATTTAACTGTGGTTGCACTCTTTCTCAATCACAGGAACTTGTATTAATGTGGACTTGTCATTTACTTGTTTTTGTGTTTTACGTCTCCACCAGGCTGAACTATGAGTCAGGTTCAGATGATGCCTACACACTCGCCCACTTACACACCCACAGGCCGTATGTATGTGTACAGACTGATACACAAACACACTCAAACCATCCTTCAGCCATCTGACAACCAAGTCCCAGGTGAGTCCAGTGCTTAAGAGCAAGAGCAAGGAAAAAATAATAGCACAAAATTTAAATGATCATAACATTTAAATTAGAACAGCTACCATTTTCTTGTGTCATTTTTAATAAAAAGAGAACAAAAAAGCAGGCATGTAATGTTTGAGAAAATTGGTTATCCTTATCCCTACTCATCTCATCACAATTCACCAGGGATGAGTGTCACATTTTATCAAATTTTGCAGGATACCAGAGTATCTGGGAAGTTAGACGAGAAACATATTCCCAATATAATGTCTGCACTGCCAGACAAAGTTTTTTTTCTCTCAGTAATTATGATGAAATCTCAATAACATTGAAACAGGTACAGACTTTTAAACCACTTTTATATAAAAGATGGTCTTGTGTGCTGTCTAGGGTTTAAAAGTCTGTACCTTGTAAAGGTTATGGCCACAATACATCAATCTTTTATAAAGTTTTTATTCAAAGAGTAATGGCATACAGGACAAGGTTCTGAGGTTACTTGAGAGGTGTGGTCATCCATAGGGGCAGCTAAGGTCAGATAACTGTTTCTCGGGAACCATAAGTCCAATTAACCTGAAATATGATATGGTAATCCAACTATTTTTGGAATTTTGATGATGACCTAATTACTTAAACAGTTGACTGCCAGTTTTAGCAGGCACTTGAAAATTAACAATTAGCCATCATTAAATTTTAATGTTAGTGTTAAGCATAGACCAAATACTATCTGATGTAATCTCACTCAAATTCAGTAACACTGAGGGGTACTACTTATGTTTGTGAACACAAATCCAAGCATATTTCTTATAAGATGAATGGTAAAAATGTTTAAGCTTAATTTGTTTACACAAACTTTATGGAATTTACTTTCTTTTGAGCAGTTACTGTTTTATGTATCTTGGCCGAAACTGGCCACTGGGAGTGCTATTTGCAAGGAATGCTGGGTTCTAACTGATCGCTGCTTGTGTCTATATTTAGTGGACACAGCACATACTGTAGTGCTCAGAAGCCTTTTATTATTTTTTGTTAGGATTTTTCTTATTCTTTTTCTTTTCTCTATTTAAACTGATCATGCAAACTAAACTATGTTCAAACTGTATGATCTCTCCTTCTTCTCTTTTTTTTTTTACCTCTGCCTTATTCTTACTAACATTATTAGTAGTCAGTGATCTGTTTAAATAAGTTCCTAACTCCATAAAATTGTTCCAGTGAATATTACTGTGCTATAGAATGTATTTGTCACTGGAAAAAATAATAGTTCCTATCACCTTCCATCCGCCATGTGCGAGTTGTTGAATTCCCTGCGATAGTTTATCCCCATTGCTGTTTCACATACCTGGCTCACATTTATAAGCTCAGCACAAACATGCACACAAACAAAAGCTCCAGAGCAGAACATTCTCTCTCTCGCTCTCTCTCTCTCTCTCTCTCTCTCTCTCTCTCCCCCACACACATCACTCTCCTTTATCTATCACTATTTTAGAATTAGGCGCTTAGTTAAGTAGAAATTTTGTGGTTATTTTTTCTTTTGCCAATTTCACCATTCTCTTTTAGTAAATTTTATTGTCTTGTATTTTTAATTTCTAACTAGAATTCTAAAAACATGTAATATTTAATGAAAATGATCACCTATTTATACTAATCTTAAGATTATGATTAATTTTAGAAGAATTAAATTTACAGTAAAGCACCTATATTACTAGCATGTACTTTGTATTTGTAGTTATGAACAGAATCATTTTAGAAGTTAGAAGTTTTTCTAAACCTTATATAGTGAACGTGATTAGTCATTCAGACCACATTTCAAAAATTGCACGGTCCTGTAGGTTCATTGTGCATAAGATCAAGAAAACCAGACCCTATCTAACAACTACTTGTCCGGGCTATCTATTATCTACTTTATCTAAAAACTGGACTACTGCAATGATCTCTTCCTTGCTTCCCAGCCAGCTCCATCAAGCCATTCATGAATTTTTTCAATGAATATATCAGGCAAAAAATTCAGGCTATTAACTTAAAACCAAATTATTTGATAGATAATCTTTTAGATAATATAACTATTTCTGATCAGAGCTTAGAATGCTTCACTCCACTTCAAGAGACTGATCTAATTTCACTAATTTCCTCTTCAAAACATTCAACCTGCATTCTAGATCCTTTACCCACGTCTTGCCGAAAGATGTGAAAGACTGAACCCCTTCTAAAAATGATTAATTCTTCCCTTAGCACTGGCTATGTGCCTAAATCATTTTAATCAGGGGTTATAAAACCCCTGATTAAAAAAACAGACAAAAGACAAAAACAGTCAAACTTGCCCTTTATCTCCAAGATCCTAGAAAAGGCAGTAGCACAGCAGTTATGCTTATACCTGCATTGAAATAACATTTATGAAATGTATCAGTCAGGAATTAGGCCACATCATAGCACAGAGACAGGACTTGTTAAAGTGGTCAATGACCTGTTACTGGCTTCTGATCAGGGTTGTCTCCATGTTACTCAAACTGGCTCAGGTCTTATTTAACTGACCATTATCAGTTTGTAGATCTGGATGGTGACTTCTCTTTGCATACCAAGGTCATGTTTGGTGTTCCACAAGGGTCTGTTTAAGGCCCACTGCTTTTCTCCCTATATATGCTGCCCCTTGGTGCAATTATTCGTAAACATGGTATTAGCTTCCACTGTTATGCTGATGACACACAGCTATGTTTCAGCTAAGTCAGATGAGCGACACCAGCTTATTAAGATAGAAGAATGTGTAAAGAACATTATATTAGTGGATGCTTACTAACCTATTCCGATCAAAGGGTGCAGGTTATTTGGTAGTACCTCAAGTAGCAAAGGCTAGAGCAGGGGGCAAAACTTTTTCTTTCAAAGCCCCACAGTTATGGAACAGCCTTCCAAGTAGTGTTTGGGATTCAGACACAGTCTCAATGTTTAAGTCTAGGCTGAAGACACATTTGTTTAGTCAAGCTTTCAATGTATAGTTTTCTTAGGAAAAGGAACCGATCTGGCAGGTTCATGGGCATAAACTGTTTGGTGTACTGGGAGGTTTGGATGCTGTCATCTTACCACCCTCGCAAGTTGCTTAGGTTTGCTGACTGAAGTGGTTGGAAGTGAAGTGGTTGGACGCTTTATGTCCCGGGTGTTCATATGTCACCTTCTGGCTCTCCCTTTTAGTTATGCTGTCATAGCTAGTCTTGCCGGAGTCCCGACTTGCACTTTCCACATAAACTATATTGTCTTTAAACCACTGCCTCTACCCCTGGTTGGAGTCTCGTTGCTTGGTGGTGGTTACTGTTGCTGTGGATGGATCTGTGTGGACAGCCAGTGACCCAGGAGACAGCCATGGACAGAGCCACTTGGGGACTTTCACACCGTCACAGATCTGCCATTACATCTGTCAGCTTGTGACAGCAAGGAATTAGTGTCTATAATGAACTCAAACTACACTGACCTAATAGTTCCTCATGGGCCATTGATTGCTGTTATAGAAAGAACATTAATCAGTTATAGTTACATTATTTACTGTCCAGTGTCACTCAAAAGAGGATGGGTTCCCTTCTGAGCCTGGTTCCTCCCAAGGTTTCTTCCTCATATCATCTCAGGGAGTTTTTCCTTGCCACCGTCGCCACAGGCTTGCTCATTAGGGATAAAATAAGGATAAAATAGTTTAATAATTTAATTTAATAGTTTATTTTTATTTCTAGTTATTTATTTATTTTATTTTATTTTTTCTCCTCTCCTTTCTCTGTTTATCTTCTTTTGCAAAGCTGCTTTGAGACAATGTTCATTGTAAAAGGCGCTATACAAATAAATTGAATTGAAAAATTGAACTGATCTGAAACAAGACTGTGAAACATTAGATGTCATATCTAAAGTGCTTACTGTTTCAGAATTATTATTGTTCAATGTACGATTTTTAACAGAAATGTGGATTAAAAGAAATGAGTTTGCAGTATTAAATGAAGCTAATCCTCCCAGCTACAGTTATAAACATCAGACTCACTTAATTGGCAGGAGAAGATGTGTGTTATTTATGATGATGATCTAGTTGTCACACAAAAACCGTTAAAGAAATAAAACATTTCCAAGAAAATAGGTAAACTGAGTTGATTCCACTAATTGTTAACAGATTCACAGGCTATATATTGAATTCCTTTGTGAAATCATAACTCAAGTTGTTTCTATGACAAAGCATTAATCTTTAACATTCATTTTGCTAATCCAGGAGATCTCTGAGAATATAACAGGGTCCCTATAAGGGTAGTCGCACTCTTTAATTTATTCTAACATTCAGAATAAATAGAAAAATGTAGTCATGTCCATAGTCTGAAGCTATCTCAGGCCATTATCTCATCTCATTTAAAATGTGTCTTAGTCACAATATTGCCACATTACCATGTCAACCGTACATTCATGTCTGCTACTGTAGAGAGGTTTATCAGTCTCCCATAGCTATCAACCATTTTTGGATCACCATTGGACTAGTCAATGTTTTGCTACACTCTAGATAATGTAGCTGCACTTAAAAGAAAAATCATTAGAGAGACAAAACTAGCACCCTGGTATAGTGATCACACAAACACACCCTTTAAAACAGACCACTCAACAATTAGCACATAAATTGTCAAATTTCATGATATAATCTACAGAGAAGAAATGCGATGGAGAGCAAGATAAAAAATCAAATATTGGGGAAAGAGAGGGGGGGAATCTGTAAAATAGCTTTTTTAACTTCCTAAACAGTCTTGAAAGTCCATATGATGTCAAAACATGAAGGGTTTTATTTAAAACCTTTAAGGTTTCACCTTAGAAAGATAGAAAGAAACAATTTAGTTTTAATTTGAATGATTAACCCATAATTCCCAATTTATTATACATTAACTTACTACAGTACAGTAGATTAAGTGTTCTGTACTTTCATTTTCTTTCTTTCTTACTATTTATTATTTACCTTTTTTGTTCCTTCATTCCTTATTATTTACCTCTATTCATTCCAAATAAAATTCTGACCTATAATCTCATTTTCAACTTTTTATCTCAAACCCAAATCCCTTCAGTTTCTAGCAAAAAAGAAAATTAAAGAACTAGCTTTGCTATTCCTTTACTTTCAGGGGATGAATGGAATGAGGGAATTAAGGGGAATGTAACACCAACAAATCCTGGGAGTTTAATGTGATAAACATTGCATAATGCATTGCATTGCATTGCATTGATATAAGTAAAAGAAATTGGCTCCTAAAGGATACTTTGCATAGCTTACACTTTTAAATCCTGATTCTGACTGAAATTCTTTGAAAGGAAAACCCAGTGTTGGATTTAAGAAAACCTTCAAGGCTTCATCTGAAAAGACAAACCATCCCTATCAGTAGTATCAGAGTGTGGTAATAAATCTTTACTGTAATAAACACCCTGAAAAACTCGAGACAGTTTTATAGTGGGTGTAGCCTAAATCGTTTATTTATAGCAGAACATGGTAAATTTATGGTGATAGAAATCGGGTGTATAGAGAGCTGTCAGTTGCTGCAAAAACATCTTAAACAAAACAATAAATTGCTCAAAATCAAATTCGGAATACATAAATCTTAACCATGTATGTAAACCTGAGGTCAAATGTGGTATAATGAAACTATGCTTGACGAGATAGGCACGGCCCCGAGATGTAGCTGGAATCTCGAAGTGTGAACAAGCAGCCGACATTTCAGACTGACACATCGGTGTGTGCGCGAGAGCAGCGCGAGCGCCACACGGCTGATAAAAGAGAACGGAGAGGGCGGCAAATGACAACCGGAAGGGGATGAGATAACTTAAAAAAGTAGACTTTTGTAATCCGATGGGCCGTGTAACAGCAACACGTGTAATTTAGTATTAAACCGCCTCTTTGTCCTCTTGTGTGGTTTAGCAGAGCCGAAGTGCGACGAAGAGAAGAGAGCTCGGAACAGTTAACGCACGAACGGAGACGAGCCCGGGACTCATTACATGAATTAAAGGTAGGCCAAGCTGCAATACCCGTTTTCTGGGTATGATATATATATATATATATATAGATCTTTTGAACACTCCTTTGTCGAACATGTCGCTGAAACACGAAACACGGGCATTTTGTACAATACTCTCGCTGCAGTCGAGTTGATTTACTAGTTTGCATTCGAATTTTATTCAGTGTCGATTAAGTTTATAACTATTTAAATTGGTGAACTACTTGGTGGGAGTCCCACGGCGTTGTGCGTGTGTGGTCTGTGCATTTGGTCAGAGCGCATGGACCATTTCCCAACCCGGTGAGTAAATGCACACACGCGGTCCGTTTAGTTTGGTAGTGTAACTGGTGAGCTATATTAACACGACGAACGAGAGAGGGCTTTCACACCGAGTAGGGTTTGTACGGGTCTCCATGAGCCACCGAGAAGGGTGGTTTCCCCCTTTCCGTGGAGAGGAGGAAGAGGGAGGGAAGCAGAGGGGCCGTTGTGTTTTTGTGTTTTGGAAAGCGGCCAGGACGGGGGAGCCCAGGACTGACTGAGGGCGGGAAAAAGGGGGGATGAAATACATGGGAGAGACAGACATATACACACAGCACCATTTCTAGTGTATACAGGACCATTTTTCTTGAAGGAACACACACAAAGTAAAAATAGTAAAATATTCCAGCCATATATAATGTATTATATAGTGTAGGCTGTATAAAAATATATCTTTATAACATAAATGTATCTTTTCAGAACCCAAGGGAGAATATACAAAATAAATTACAGATTTCTGAGACATTTTGCAATCATTTTGGAGGCAAATGCAGTAAACAATATTAATATAATTAGCCCCCACCTCCCACCCCAAAACTATTGATATCTTTTTAAATGTCAATAAGATTTCAACATTAGGGCAGAATGAAACAGGGCATGACAAACAGTATAAGAAATTCCAATACTGGAATGAGACCAAAAATGTAGACTTTTCATTTCATAGATACAATAGATAAAATACATAAAATTTTCATTTATCATGCTGTACTTTGACAGGACAAGAGTTAAAATCTTAGCATGACAATGACCACAAGCACAGGTACCTTTTTTATAAATACTTTTTTTATCAGGTTTTACCAAACAAATAAAACCTTTTTAACATAGTTTTCAACATAATTGTAAACTTGTATGTAAAGTTTAAACATGTTAGCCTTAAGGTCCTTCTTAGTGCATTTTCTGGATTAAATCAATCATACACATTATATTTGGTGAATTCGTCTCTAAGTTCTTCGTAATGTTAATATTTTGTTTTCCTTCACAGAGATTTGAAGACATGGCCTTTTCTTTCTCAGTGAATGACCTGCTCCTGACAAAAGTGACAGGCAAAGACAGGATATGGTAGATAAAAATGAAGACTCTTTCCCCTCCACCTGGTAGCATGTGACTCAGTTAGTGCACATAAGCAAAAATAGGAACAATACAAAGTGAAAATTCTGAATCACAGGCATTGAAATGGTGTTCTGCTAAACAATGAATAGGATAAAGTATTTTTAAAGGACTGACAGATTTCTTGAGTCATATCTACATAACATACACTACCAGTCAAAAGTTTGGACACAACTTTTAATTCAATGTTTTTTGTTCAGGGATTTATTTTCTACATTCTAGAACAATACTGGAGATTTCAAAACTATGAAATAACACACATGGACTTAAGTAATCCATATGTAATGACAACAAAAAACAACAGCCAGTTGTTATTTTAAGACACGAAGGTCAGGTGTTCTGGAATAGTTCTTGCAAGAACAGTATTGTCAAGTGCATTTGCAAAACCCATCAAGCACCATGATGAAACTGGCTCACATGAAGACCATCCCAGTAAAGCAAGACCAAAACTTACCTCTGCTGCAGAGGAGAAGTTCATTTAGAGTTACCAGCCTCAGAAATCACCAATTAACAGCACCTCAGATTAGAGCCGTTATGAAGGCTTTACAGAGCATCAGTAGCAGACATATCTCAATATCAACTGTTCAAACGAGATTATTGTGTATTTCGGCCGCCTTCAGCATTGTTTTACAATGTAGAAAGAAATAAACATCAGGAAAGACCATGGTATTAGAAGATGTGTCCAAACTTTTGACTGGTAGTGTATGTTACATTGGAAATACATGATTAAAAAAAGAGATGTACATTCAGAACAGTCGACTGACTGTGCTGTAAGTACATCTCTTTTTTTTCCATGTATTTCCAATGTAACTTGTCTTTGTCTCTGATTACTCCTTAAACCCAAGACAGGTGCCAGTGCTGAATTACCCTAATATTAGTGCCCTTTTTCTCATTCATCCCACAGCAAGGTGATGAGCAAATTTCTTCACTCTTTAAGAGATTGAGCCTGTGGAACTGGAATCACAGGGAAAAAAAAGAAATTGGACAGAGTAAATAGATAATTTAACTGGAAGAATGACTGAGAAAGGGTTATGAACATGTATTGCAAGATAGAGGAATGTCTTCCTGTACACATCATCTGTGATGCCATTTTTCTTATGCATTCTTTACTTTTCTTCATGGATAATGGCAGGTTTCTATTTGTTTTAAAGCTGATAGCCTACTTCAAGTTGTGTCTTGATCTCAACTTCGAGACTTTACCCGACATAAAATGGAATTTGAATAATCTTATAGTTGCATTACAAATACTAATATCATTAGTATTAGTATTATTAATATATAAAATATTACAATTTTATCCCTATTTTATCCCTAATGAGCAAGCCTGTGGTGACGGTGGCAAGGAACCAGGCTCAGAAGGGAACCCATCCTCATTTGGGTGACACTGAACAGTAAATGTAAATCTAACTAAATAATGCCCTTTCTACAACAGCAACCAAGGGCTCCTTGCTCCTTGCAGCAACCAAGGGCTCCTTGCTGTCACAAGCTGACAGATGTAACGGCAGTTTTGTGATGGTGTGATAGTCCCCAAGTGGCTCTGTCCACGGCTGTCTCCTGGTCACAGGCTGTCCACACAGATCCATCCACAGCATCAATGAGCACCACCAAGCGACAAGACACCAACCAGGGGAAGAGCTGGTCACACTGGAAACTCAGAACACTGGGAGCTCAGGATGTACAGCTCGAGAGAGAGAGAGATATTAAGTATGCTTGTGATCTTGTGATGTTTAAAGACAATGTAGATTATGTGTAAAGTGCAGACAGGGACTCCGGCAAGACTAGCTATAACAGCATAACTAAAAGGGAGAGCCAGAAAGAGACAGACATGAAAGCTTCCCGGGACATAAAGCGTCCAACCACTTCACAGTCAGCAAACCTGAGTGACTTGCGAGGGTGGTAAGGCGACAGCATCCAAACCTCCCAGTACACCAAACACTCTATGCCCATGAACCTCCCAGATCTGCTCCTTTCCCTAAGAAAAACATTGAAAGCTTGACTAAACAAATGTGTCTTCAGCCTAGACTTAAACATTGAGACTGTGTCTGAATCCCGAACACTAATTGGAAGGCTGTTCCATAACTGTGGGGCTTTAAAAGAAAAAGCTTTGCCCCCTGCTGTAGCCTTTGCTACTTGAGGTACTACCAAATAACCTGCACCCTTTGATCGGAATAGGCGTGGCAGATCAAGACTAAAAGATCGCTCAGGTACTGCGGTGCGAGACCATTTAGTGCTTTATAGGTCAGTAACAGGATTTTATAATCAATGCGAAATTTCACTGGGAGCCAATGTAGTGTGGCTAAGATAGGAGTGATGTGTTCATATCTTCTGGTTCTAGTTAGGACTCTAGCTGCTGCATTCTGGACTAACTGGAGCTTGCCTATGCTCCTACTGGAACATCCAGACAGTAAGGCATTACAATAATCCAACCTAGAGGTAACAGAAGCATGAACAAGTTTTGCTTCATGAAGTGACATTATATTTCTTATCTTTCTTTCTTTCTTTCTTTCTTATCTTTTATCAATATTTCTGAGATGAAACAAGGCTACCCTAGTGATATCTACATGAGCTTCAAACGAAAGACCAGAGTCAATAATCACACCAAGATCTTTTACTGCTGGACAAGATGAAACAAAGACCATCCACCATTACTCTGTAATCAGAAAGCTTACTTCTAGCTGCATGTGGTCCTAGTACAAGCACCTCTGTCTTATCAGAGTTAAGCAGGAGGAAGTTAATAAGCATTCACTGTCTAATGTCCTTTACACATTCTTCAATTATAATAAGCTGGTGTCTCTCACCTGACTAGGCTGAAAACATCGGCATCAGCAGTGGAAGCTAATACCATGTTTACGAATAATTGCACCCAGGCTGTTTTGCAATATAATTGCATATATAAGGAGAAAAGCAGTGGGCCTAAGACAGAACCTTGTGGAACACAGAACATAACTTTGGTATGCATAGAGAAGTCACCATCTAGATCTATAAACTGATAATGATCAGTAAAATAAGACCTGAGCCAGGAGAGGGCTGTTCCTTTAACACCAACAACATATTCTAGATTATGAAGTAGAATGGTGTGGTCAATGGTGTCGGAAGCTTCACTTAGATCGAGTAACACCAGCATGGAGAGACAACCCTGACCAGAGGCCAGTAACAGGTCATTTACCACTTTAACCAGTGCTGTCTCTGTGCTATGATGAGGTCATGAATGAATGTTATTCTTATGTAGGTGTAACTGCTGTGCTACTGCCTTTTCTAGGATCTTGGAGATAAAGGGCAGGTTTGATATTGGCCTATAGTTAGACAGCTGACAGGGATCGAGGTCTGGGTTTTTAATCATGGGTTTGATACCTGCTAGCTTAAAAGATTTAGGCACATAGCCAGTGCTAAGGGAAGAATTTATAATTTTTAGAAGGGGTTCAGTAGCTACTGGTAATATCTGTTTAACAAAACACGTAGGCAAGGGATCTAGTATGCAGGTTGAATGTTTTGAAGATGAAATTAGTGAAATTAGATCAGGCTCTTGAAGTGGAGTGAAGCATTCTAAGCTCTGATCAGAATTATTATTATCGAAAGGGTTATCTAATCAAATAATTTGGTGTTAAATTAATAGTCTGAATTTTTTGCCTGATATTATCAATTTTTCCATTGTAAAAATACATTAAGTCATTGCTGCTGCATATAGAGGGTGTGCTTTTCTACAGCTGTTTTATTCCTAGTTAGTTTTGCTACAGTACTAAAAAATTTAGGATTGTTTTTTGTTATCTTCGATTAGGGCAGAGAGATGCGCAGAGAGTACTCTGAGTATTTTTAGCTCAGAAGGCTTTCCTTCCACGTTAACTGAAATATTGCCAATTTAGTTTGAAGGCATTTATGTTCTAAACTCCTGATCAGTAATCAGTTATTTAATAATAAGTGCTTAAGATGAAAGATCTTATATTTAACAGTCCTAGCTTCAGATCAACTATGATCTAGTTTAATGTTAATCAGGTTACTAAAGCGAATTTTCTGATTGTTAAAACATTTTTGTTTAGCTCGGGTAACAGACACAGTCTCAATGTTGTGAACCCTGGGTGACAACTCTTTGCAGCTAGCAGACGGTCGGATTAGCCTGCTTGTCTGCTCTCTGGCCCTGGCTTTGGATTGTCACCTATTAACTAGACCTTCTCTAAGACTATGTGCTATGCTACAAGAAATGAGAGCAGCACCTTCCCGAGTGGGATGGACACCGTCCCATCCTAACAGGCCAGCCTTGCCCTCAAACGAGCTCCCACATTGTTTTTGGAGCACCACCTGGACATCCAGCAGTTCAGCGACCATAACCTGCTGTAAGCTATATCGCCACATCACATTGGGATACAATATTACTCTTAATAACCTCAGACTGACGAAGGCTTATATCGTTAGCACCTACATGGAAGACTATCTTCGAGAACCTATGCTTGCCTAGGATCCTAAGATTACCTGCTATGTTTGGCACCCTGGCTCCTGCAATACACCTGATGTGCACTGCTGGAGCCCCAAAAAGCCTAGCTAATTTCACATGCCTTAAGAGAGTCTCCTATAACCAGAGCCCTTTCTTCCTATAACCAGTTTCTCAGCAGGTGCTTCACTGAGGAGAGCAAACCTGTTGGGCATGTGGAGGGGAGTGGTGGTCCCGTGGGCAAGCCTTAGTGTTAGCCTTGGCTTTGCGACTATGCTGCTGAGTCGTCACCCATTCGCCCCACAATGAGGGCTCTAATGCTGGAGTTTGGGGGTTACTACCTCCACCTGAGACATACAGACTTTACCCTACAGACACTACACTACTCTCGCTATCACTAACCCTTCCCAGTACTGTATGATTACGTACCCTTTAAGTGAATTTGACCTGGACAATAAAGAGCTCCGAAGTGGGTTTGCTCTGAATGCTGTTTGAAGATCGAAAAAAAAACCCTGATTGTGGAAGATCGTTAAGTGCAGACTTTAGTCTCATTCACCTCTGATGCGCATTCATTCTTTACTGTCCTCTGAAATTTCTAGTCTCTTGGATGTGGGCCAATTTGTATTGCCTGAGCCTGGAGAAAGAAAATATGGCAGTAGGGAGAGAGAAAAAAGCAAGAGTGTTGAGTAACAGAAAAGTAATGATGAGAAGGATTGGTATAAGATTGGTCCTTCTTATCACTGCTATAGCAACATCAGGTTCTGAACAGACTGTTTATTGCTGCTATAACACAGGACGTTAAAACAGGACATAACTTGTTTTACAGAAATTTCACTTTAAATGTACTATAAATGGATAAAAAGCGTGCCCTTATTAATGACCGCACATGACAGGCTTTTGTGTGCATGGGCTTCAGAAGTGGCTTCCTTCATGCCATGCATACCACTCAGCATATGTCATATGGTGTCATGGGAAACACTTAGTCCAATTTGAGTTTCTAATGATTTAGCTAACTGTGCTGAACTTGCATAGCGATTTTCTTCAACATATTTTATCACAAAATGCTCTTGAGGTGTGGACAGCCTAGATTTCTAAAAGTCCATCCTTTTTTGAATTTTTGAACACCCTTTTTGAATAACAGTATTCACTGCTTTACTAATTTTCTTATGACTGATCTTTTTTGTGCAAAGAAATTATTTTCTTCGTGTTTTCTCAGTTGTTGTGAAATTTCTTTTTTCATGTGGTGCTATTTTGTCAGCATTATGAGAGTGGATTTTCTTAAATACCACTCAATTGTCAATTATCCTGTGCCACCTGTGTGATGGCTGATTAAACTCTGGTGAATTCCTGTTCATTACAATTTTATTTCATGTTTTCTCCTAACATTCACTGGGATGTAATCATTTTTGAAACACGATCTTAAACTATTTTATTTTTAATTTTGCCTTTGGCACCGACTAATCTCATTTAAAGTCAATAAACCAGATTTGCACAAATATCTCATTGTGTAGGATCTCAAAGAAAGTATGAATTTAAAAGTGAGATGGATTTTTTTTTTTTTTTGAGAAATCTGTCAGGGTGTACTTATGTAGCTTGATCACTGTATATTCCTTTGCTTGTTTTTCCTTATTTGTATGTTAAGTATAAAAGCTTCTGTTAAATGAATAAATGTTCATTTTAAATGAACCACAGAAACCTGAAGTAAATTGTCTCTTTTGTTGATAGAGAAATTGAAGGCAGTGGTCAACTTGAAGGCTATGCAGTGGTTACAACACATATAACCCTGGCATGCTCAGTACAGCAGTTTGGCCCCAATTTCATTATGCCATAACTCACTGGGGACTCTGTGCATGCTGGAGTCTGTGCTCCTTTCAGATTGATCATTTTGGCTACACATATTTAGAAAAGAAATAGCCTTTATTTGTCACATATACATTACAGCACAGTGAAATTCTTTCTTCGCATATCCCTGCCTTGGAGGTTGGGGTCAGAGTACAGGGTTCAGCCATGATACAGCGTCCCTGGAGCAGAGAGGGTTAAGGGCCTTGATCAAGGGCCCAACAGTGGCAACTTGGCGGTGCTGGGGCTTGAACCCCCACCCAATCTTCCGGTCAACAATCCAGAGCCTTAACCACTTGACCGCCTATCATATTTAGATCATATTTAGCTACACAAATATGGATGGCATGCAGATGTATCCATCGCTAGCCTTAAAGACAACCATCAGCACAAGTAATTTCACCAAATCATTAATGTACCACATTTTAAACACACAAAGGTGATATGCACCATCTGTTATTTTATTTTTAATTCTTGAAATGTTTTGTTTTCCTTTCAGATCCTTTCATCAGGGTGTCTTCCTCAGCCTTGGGCCTTTAATTGCTGATTCATGGAAAAACTTGATGTATCATGTGTCGTCACATAGCCAGTGACGTCATGGAAACAGGTGATGCAGTAAAACAGCAGTGGAAAACAGGAACACAGTAACCTTCAAACAGACAACAGTGCAGGACTTGGAAAAAGGGAGTGCGAGCAAGAAAGAGAGCATCTGGAAGCAAACAGCGCATAAATTAAAAATCTCATTAGGGAGTATATAAACAATTACCAAGTTGATGACAATGTCTTTACAGATCCTGTGAGCCAACCCACAAGAGAAATTTGCTGCATTGAATATTGTGAATTCTATAAAACATAAAATTTCTGAATAAACACTGAATAATAAACTTGCCTGATAAAATACCCGACTATATGTAATTTTAACTTCAATATTGTTCTAACATTTAATGTCACTGCAGGTTGTTCAGGAGCTCCTCAGTTGCTCAGTAGTCAGTGTAGGTCCTGTCTGCCTGTCAGCAGCTACATCTGGCTACTGGGTCTCTAATGGGCTTCATTCGTCTATAAAATCTTCTGAGAAATGAACAGTATCTCCAAGACCCAAACACATGGAAATGATAAAAGGAACATTATGTAAGAGGACTGTCTATTAAAATGAAATATCTAGCATGGGATTTATGGGATACTTGCATGATAAAACACAGGGATGGTAATAAAACACAAAGGTCAATAGTGCAAAGTAGTCAGCAAGAGTAAAAGCAATTTAAAAAAAAAAAAGAATTCAGAGGTGGTTTTGTACCTGGCATGCAGTGTAGATATCTGTGTTCCTGTACCTACAGCTACATTGTCTGCTGGGTTTCAGATCCATCTGATTAGCATCTTGTGAAATCGCCACTGTTCAGCTCAAAAATGTAATTGAATTCATGAGTGCATGTTGAAGTATTTTAATACATTAACTTAAAGGGTTTCACTTGCCATTTATCTGACAGGTTTAAAAATACCTCATCGGCAGAGCCTTGGTTAGCAAAAGAAACGCTCTCTACAGGGGATACAATTAACATTCAGTATCCATTGTGTGTGTGTGTGTGTGTGTATATATGTAATAAAGCATCAATTACGATGCTCATCCTTGTTAACTGATTGTGCAGATGTAATCTTTGATAGAATTCTGGAATACACACATGGTGATGCCAAAGAGCATGCATTACTTGAAGTGTTCATTATGTGACAAAGAATATCTGGGAATGGATGGGGAAAAACAACCTTTTGACTTAACCAATCAGACTTTTCCTATTTTCTGTGACAACTGTGTTGTCTGAATGAGTGTTGGGACAGTGATGAAAGGTGACTAACCACAGAGCAATATGGTTAAGCAACTGACATTATTTATATGCCCCAAAGCTAAGACAAAGACAGTAAAATATGACTTTGTAAATAATTAAAACAACAGGTGCATGTACATATTACAAAATTAACAACTCAAGAACTTAAAACAATTAATAGTTTCTGTACAATGCTTTACAATAAGCAGTTTTATTTTTATTGTATAGAAAATGCAGGAGTAGTGTTTAAATGACAAAACTCCTTCAAATTTAATGGCAGGTACTCTGGGAAAAAATAACAGCATTCCATCAACAAATATCTTCAAGCAATAAATATGCATTTATAAATAGTGAAATTGTACATCAACATTAGAAACACAGGTTGGGGTGGGAGGGTCACAATTTAAACTATTCCTTAGTCTATGTGCAATCCGTTTTCTTTGTGACTTGGCTGGTTTTCTTCCTCATTATTTTTCCATTTTCTTACATAAACAAAAATATTGAATGTTTTCTATAATAATGAGACCAATAAAACAAAAAAAAAAAAGCAGTAACAAAAATTATATCACCTAAATATTCACATTACAAATTTTTTTTTTTTTTTTTGAGATTCTGTCATTCATTCAAAGTGGTGGTAAAATTATCTACCATAAAAAAGACCAGCTAGGCTAATGCCCTCATGTAAGGGACAACCTTTTAGACACAAAGAAAAAAAGGATTGTGCATCAGCTCATTAACAAAATATGAGAAAAAAGAAAGGGGGTGTCAAGTCAGTAGTCTTTTAAGTGACTATGCCAGTTGTTCAGACAATATATACAAAATATTTTCCCCCATAAGATCTCCCCAAGTTTTGAGTTCAATGGAGAAGCAGAGCTGAGCCATATAGCAGGGAGCAGTCCTGTGAGGAAGCGCATCCACTAATGCCCCCTGTAGGCCAACATGATGTGCTGCACTTTAGCGACATGTTGCATAGACACAAACAGCTGCTTCAGTGGGCAGCCCTGGGCAGTCACTATGGATACCAGCTATGCACCGCACAGCCTTGACTTTCCTGAATATCAGAAATGGTCCATTTTTATAAGTTCCTGTAGTGAAACACTGTTCACAACTACAGTCTTAACGTCAAGATGCAGATGAATGCAGGGGAGGAGCCTAAAGAACAGAAAAAGTTGTTAGTGTTTTCCATACTTCCCAAAATGGAATACAGTCACTCATAATCGATGTTGTGTATAGTGTGGATTGGCATTATTAGTAAAAAAATAAGACACTGAAATTTGCCTAGTGCAGGGGTAAAAACTACATGCAGTACATCAGTGCATTTTACACTGCACATGCTGTATGTCAAGTGAACAGCACAATACACAGGTCAAATGCACAAAAGCAAAAATTAAGGAAAAAAAAAGCTGTCGTCAGCTCCCATCAGCACAGCACTTCTGGCTACACACAGCCAGATGGTAGCAAAATCTTAGGCCACCATTTGTGTTGTGATTTGATGTTTAAGCAATGGTAATAATGTCCATATATTTCTTTAATTAGACTACAACCAGACAATACAGGAAATTTGCAAGTGTATTAAAAAGCAGAAAAATCCCCCAGAAAAAACAGCTTCTATAGACCAAAGTGTGTCCTTCATGTCAAAATAACTGCTGTGTAAAATGTCAATTACATCTGCAAGACATACTTGAGCATTACATATACGTACACCGATCAGGCCTAACATTCTGAGCAGTGACAGGTGAAGTGATTATCTCCTCATCATTGCACCTGTTAGTGGGTGGGATATATCAGGCAGCAAGTGAACCTTTTGTCCTCCAAGTTGATGTGTTAGAAGCAGGAAAAATGGCCAAGTGTAAGGATTTAAGCGAGTTTGACAAGGGCCAAATTGTGATGGCTAGATGACTGGATCAGAGCATCTCCAAAACTGCAGCTCTTGTGGGGTGTTCCCGGTCTGCAGTGGTCAGTATCTATCAAAAGTGGTCCAAGGAAGGAACAGTGGTGAACCAGTGACAGGGTCATGGGCAGCCAAGGCTCACTGATGCACGTGGGGTGAGAAGGCTGGCCCGTTCTCAACATATGAGCTACTGTTGCTCAAATTGCTGAAGAAGTTAATGCTGGTTCTAATAGAAAGGTGTCAGAATACACAGTGCATCACAGTTTGTTGTGTACGGATCTGCATAGTCACAGACCAGTCAGGGTGCCCATGCTGACCCCTGTGCACCACCGAAAGTGCCAACAATGGGCATGTGAGCATCAGAACTGGACCATGGAGCAATGGAAGGAGGTAGCTGGCCTGATGAATCACGTTTTCTTTTACATCACATGGATGGCCTGGTGTGTCGCTTACCTAAGGAACCCATGGCACCGGGATGCACTATGGGAAGAAGGTCAAGCCAACGGAAGCAGTGTCATGCTTTGGGCAATCTGCTGGGAAATCTTGGGCCCTGCCATCCATGTGGATTTTATTTTGACACGTACCACCTACATAAGCATTGTTGCAGACCATGTACACCATTTCATGGAAATAGTATTCCCTGATGGCTGTGGCCTCTTTCAGCAGGATAATGTCCCATGCCACAAAGCAAAAACGATTCAGGAATGGTTTGATGAGCACAAAAACGAGTTTGAGGTGTTGACTTGCCCTCCAAATTCCCCAGAACTCAATCCAATTGAGCATCTGTGGGATGTGCTGGACAAACAAGTCCAATCTATCAAGGCCCCACCTTGCAACTTACAGGACTGAAAGGATCTGCTGCTAACATCTTGGTGCCAGATACCACAGCACATCTTCATAATAGATCTAGTGGAGTCCATGCCTTGATGTGTCTGTTTTGGGAGCAAAAGGGGGACCAACACAATATTAGACAGATGGTCATAATGTTATGCCTGATCAGTGTATAAGTGCAATTCATTGGAAGCTTAACATGACCAACTTTCAATGAAATAATTCCATTCAAAATGCCAAAGATCACAGAATCTGACAAACAGAAAATCATAATTTTGCATTAGCAAGGCCAAACTCAAAGGGAAATCCGCAAACAAAGTGGATACTCAAGATGTGGTATTCAAGCTGTTATAAAGAAAAATGAAGAATCAGAAGAAGTCAACACAAATAAAGGACTGTAAGGCCAAGGTATGTGGTAGTTTAGTGGTTAAGGCATTGGACTACTGATCAGAAGATCTGAATCCTAGGTTCACCAAGCTGCCACTGCTGGGGCCCTGAGCAAGGCCCTTAACCCTCAGTTGCTCAGTTGTTTAAAATGAGATAAATTGCAAGTCACTCTGGATAAGGGCATCATGTAAATGTAAACATGTGCTTGGAGCCAAGGGAGGTCACACTAAATACTACTAAGATACTAACTTTTGCCTGAACCATGTTCTGAATTTTGTTTTTTGTTTTTATTTTATGTACATATTTCTGTATTTTCTGTTTGTATCTTAATAAAGAGATGGAAAAAAATAAATATGCATGGTCATTACCACTTTGCTTAAGCAACAAAGCTGATGATGGCCTAAGACTTTTGCACAGTATGTATATAAATAATCTAAACTGAATTAGTCTAAATCTAAACTGAACTAGTCTCAAGGATAAATTGTAGCCATTACACAAACTAAATGCAGTATTATGTATTAAATATTAGAACATGTATAATAATGTATTAATATTAAATATTATAAATTGGACTTACTAATGAAAACTGGTCATACACCTGCATGAGGTCTTCCATCCTGTACTGTTCTAGCACCACAAAACCAGCCAGGTCACAGCTGCCTTTGCGTGCACAGTCCTGGCAGTGAACCACAAATGTCTTCTGGGAGTAGCTCTCACTCGTGACAAAGAGAAGATTGAAAACTTCCACCTAAAATTTTCAGTTTTATTATTATTGCACTAAATGAAGAGCTCAGATACAACATAAATTAAAAAAAAAAAAAAAAAAAAAGTACAGCAACAAGCAGCAATCATCAGGGTCCTAGCACCTTCATCAAATATCACCGCCGGTGGCTGGATCTTACCGAAATACATAGAACAATAGAAAAAGTCTATAGGTGAACATACTATAGCATCCCCCTTACACCACTGGCTTAAAGATGTCTTTCAAGTTTTGTATTACTCCATGCAGCTAATCTTCAGTTGCAGCTGTTAAAGAAACTCAGGTTTAACCTCACTAGGTTTCACTGGCATGTTAAGTTTGCAAAAATACACTCATGGTCCACTTTAACAGCTGCACTTTACTGTTATCCAACCATGTGACAGTAGCACAACGAATAAAATCATGCAGATACCATTTAAGAGTGTCAGTTAATGGTCACATCAAAATCAAAATGGGAAAACGTCATCTCTGTGACTGGTTGATTGTGCCAGATTGGCTGGATGAGCTACAATAGCAGAAGATCACATCAGGTTTCATTCCTTTCAGCCAGTTTGAGTGAGCATGGCCAGACTCACTGAAAATGGAAGTGGAAAATGTTGTTTTGATTTTCAATCCAGTTTGGGTTAGACTGTGCCCATGACAGTTGCAGAATCCTGAAGTAGGACTAACTGACAAAAGTAATTTTTCACATTATTAGGCACATTATCATACATGTGTGGGTCTGGCTAGATGGTTCAAAAGGCATCTTTCTATAGTCGTTCATCTATAGTTAGATAACTGTGTTTTAATATATAACCATGGTGAATAAACCTATTTTGTATGACCTTCTAGTTAGTAACATTTGATATCCTATGTTTTTCAAACACTGAAAATATACAAATTTCAAAAACAGATTTCTAAGTAACTTAAACTTAAAAACATGTTTGTAAAACTGCTGATTGAGGCTAGATAGACATGAAGAACTTCTTCATTTTGAAGGATTCTATGGCATCTTACAATCACATTCAGCTCTGGTGTGCAGTTTATGGTTAAAACACAACCAATATAACAATTCTAAGAAAATTTGGGCCAGTTATTTAAGCAGCAACTAACTGCATGCACAACACGAACTTTCCACGAATCTGCTATTGATTATAAATATGACTTGTTAAACACCACATCGTTAATAGATACTGTGATGAATAGTCAGCTGAAATAATCAAATAATTGGGTGACTACCACAAAAACTTCAAACAGACCATTGGAATGCTGAAAAAAAGGTGGATACAGAACAATACATGTAATCAATTCTATAGACATGAAACATCAGTTCTTGTGAATATCATAATATAAATTTACCATACACTTCCTCAAACATTCTCTAGCACTGCATCCCTAGTGGGCATATACAGACTGTTCTAATGACTTCTTCAAATGCTGGCTGTGAGATTTATGTGATGCGAGGTTGCATGCATCAGCTATGAATAAAAGCGTATTCCTATATTAAATATAAACTACAGTCTCACAAGTCATAAATTCATGACATCTGTTTATATTCTTTAAGTCAACATACAATTTAAATACAAAATAATGTCAGATTTCACCAGCATTGCAAACAAAAGAAAGAAGTCTATTTCTCCTCTCACACTAGCTCACAATTTCAGTGCTTGTGAATGGCACACTCTAATTGGTCAGTTACCACAGGCTCTTATCTAACACTTTATTAGGAACAATATAACAATACTGGTTAGGCCTACCTTTTGCTCTCAGCCTTAAATGTTCATGGCATGGATTCCACAAAATGTTGAAAACATTCCTTTGAGATTCTGGTCTATGCTGACCTGATTGCATCATGCAGCAAATCTCCTGTTCTACCACTAATTTGTCATTATGCAGAGCAGGCACAATGCCGCCTTGAGGTGATTCCGGATATTTTCTAAAACCAGATGTGCTAGTCTTATTATAAGAACAGCGCGTCTAGCAGTTGAGGAATGTGACATTTAATCAGAAACAACTCAGAGCAGAGATCATACATGAGGCAGAGGAAAGCACAAGTAGGTCTGAGGAGAACAACCCTGATGTTTCAGAGCTGTTTCTAAATTGTGGATTTTTTTTCAGTTTTAAACAAGATGCTGCTGCTCAGCAAACCATATACTGCAAGCAATGTTAAGCCATCATTTCTGCACTAGTAAAACAACAGGATTCATTGTAACACCTTATCCACTGCAGTGAAGTGTGATATTCAACAGACATTCACTCCAGATCCAGTGGCGTCTCACTTTAGGGACTGTCAATAAATTGTTAATTTTGTTTCATTGTTTATTGAATTGAACACCACATGTAGCACACCTTTTTCGATTGCTAATGTGTGCACTTAAGCAATCTTTACAAAAAGAAGATAATTGCATTTTTTTCCTAACAGCTTTCATGCCAGGTGACAAATTGAGCGCAAACCTAAGCCCAACTGCATCATTACATGAGTCAACTAAGACATACCTCATTTGATTCTTCTGTTTTATATTAATATTTCTATGGAAAAATTCCATAGATCACTAAAATAAAAATTCTTAGAATGCAGAATGCAGCCACACAACTTGTTATTGACCTTTCTAAGATCTTTAACAACCCCACATCAGCTTGCATACAATGGCAAAAACGGACCAGCCCAACCTACCTTAAAGTACTTATAACACCCAACACTGCACCATGCTCCATCTGAAATTCTAGCACTCCTCAACTGGTCCCACTTTCTTTCAGGGTACAAGGTTGTCATGCATCCATACTCTTCTCTGTACTGGCTCCTAGGTGGTCAAATGAGCTTCCCCTAGAAGTCCAAGCAGCTGAGACACTGGCAATTTTCATTCAACTAAAGAGCTACCTCTTCTTGAGGTATCAATTTATCACTTTATATAAAAACAAATAAGCAAGCAAATAGAAAACACACACACACCTTTTGGTTTCTGAGAAATAGCTATGTCAACTTAACACTACCACTTTTCATTGAATCAAACTTGTTTTTGCAACAACTAACTTCGACTGGTTACTGGTTTTTTGACAATAGCTCACTGCTAACCCTGTCAAATAGCTGCTGATTAGTAATTAGGTCATCATTAAAATCCCGTTACAAAGCTTGAAAGGCCTGATTTGAGAAACAGCTTTCTGAACTAAGCACTACCTCCTTGTATGACCATGAACCAAACTTTGCATTTGTGTAAACTCTTGAGACTGTTGTGTGATCAGCAATTTCTAAAATCTTTTACAATGTAACAACTATGCCACAGTTCACAGAAATTACGTTATATGGCAACAACAATCACAGAGGTAACATTTCCCCATTTTGATTTTTCTGAAACTCATGATTTTTATATATTGTCCTGCTGCAACATGAATGACTGATAAGATAACTGCAGGATACTGTTCAGGTGTTCCTAATGAGATAGACAGTGAGTGTAATTGTCAATGTGCAATTAGTGTAATTAGAGAGATTCACACTCTCCTGCATAGAGCAAATTTGCTCTTTTAAATGGTTTGTTAATGAGCCAAATGAAGCAATTTCTTTCTACAGCTTGTTTTCCTAGAGATATGCCTTTTTTGTGTGCAAACACATGACTAGGCCCCCTCCTCTTTAGCTGACCTCCTCATTAGCACCACTCCCAATATATGACTGTACCAGAAACACTGCATGTGACATCAGAATGTTGTCTTGTGAAAGCCTGTGAATTTTGTAGAAGGCCATGTAAGGAATAGAGTTACAGTTCTCTGAGCAAATGCATTTCATTAGTACTGATCGACATGTGGTAGCAGTAACTAATGGCCAGTCATCGTGCTTAATCCAAGGAAAAAAGTATTTTGAGTGTCAGATTTGTGTTGGAAAAATTGGCTTATAAGCACCACCAATAGGCCTATCTCACATTTTTAAGACTTGCAGTGTGGTCTGCTTGGACCCCTAATAATTTATTATTATTATTACCTCATCATCTTTAAGAAAAATCAACAACAAAGCAACCTTTGGTGCTTAGACCCCTCAAAAACTTGAATCAAACCCACCTCACAGATGGTACAGTAGTGTGCAGGTTCCTCCCTAGTCCTTCCATGCCATATGGTCTCCTTTCCTGCTGCTATCAGCACCTCCTTTACCTTCTGACACTGTTTGAGTGTCCGCAGCAAACAAAACCTGGAAACAACATCCCATGTTCAGACTGCCTCAAAAACAGTTGTAGTTGTCTAAGGCGTGGGAAAGAATTAGGTGTTACAAGTAAACAAGATGATTTTGCTGTCTCATTTAAAGCAATTTACTAAGAAAAGTTGGACATATTTGATGTTGTATGTACAAACCTATCGAGACTATCAACAGAAAAGACCTGACTGTACGTGGTAAAAAGTTTAAAATAAAAACATTAGTATATTTTGGATGACCAAGCCTGTGTGTGAGATTCAGTCAGTTGTGTAGGAGGTAGTTTTGCACTGACGGCTGAACATGCTCCTAACCCGCCTCATTTCTTTTTAGTGGGGACAAAAATCTCCTCACAGAACATGATATAGTCAGTTACAGACTGGATGAGGCCATCAGTGTCTTCTCCACATGCTTCCTGAAACACAAGTTGTCCTAAAATAATCCATAAGGGCCTCCTCTAACAAAATATTGCTAACTGCCTTTATAAACTTCTCAGTATATTTGCAGATTATAACAGGATCAAAGACAATGTGAGTAGCAGTCTGCGTCTTGCATTTAAGTCACAGTGGTGAAAGGGCATTACTGAAAACATGTCTGCAGCTGACCTGGGTGAGATAGTATGTGTCCTATGTAAAACTGGAACTATACTACTTTGGTGCAGTTACATACTAATATGGATTTAACATTTCCAGATATCCTAATCATCCTCACTTATAGTAATTGACAATTGCTTCTCCCATAATATATTAATTCCAAGTGCTGTATTGAAAGGCCTGATATACTTTCAGCACATTATAAAATGTGGACAATATCAAAGTATGTACAACAAAGTATGTTGCCTGAGGTTTGCCAAAGACCACCTTAACACTTCACAAATGCACCTTGGAAAATGTTTTGTGGACTAATGAAACTAAGGTTCAGATGTTTGGAAAGCACACATGGCACTTAGCTCTTAGCACCAGACAACCTAAGAACATGACTGAGCTGAAGCAGTTCTTTAAGGAAGAGTGGTTCAAAATTCCTCATGAACATTGTGCAGGTCTAATCTGCAGCTACAGGAAATGCTTGGTTGAGGTTATTGCTGCCAAAGGAGGATCAACCTGCTAATAAAGCAAAGTGTTTACTTACTTTTTCCATATCACTGTTGTATGTTTTATGGTATGTGTTCAAAAAAAATGAAATATAATTGCTTGTGTTGTTGGCATAAGCTTATTGTGTCTGGCTATACTTGTGACTGTGATGAAGAGATTTTTGACCAATTAACACAGAAAACCAACTAATTCCAAAGGGATAACATACTTTGTCGTGCCATTGCAGAATTACTACTCCTCGACTTTTGGATGTAAATGAGCAAAAAAGCGTTGCCTATTTTTATTTTTCTAAAATGCTGCCTGTTAGTTTAGATGTGTTTCGTGCAATTAAGTTAAGTACATAACACACCAGTCTACTGTTCAGCTTGCATGGTGACTCACACCCACACTTGGTATAGTCAGAGAATGTTTCAGATTGCATACCATTAGCGCACAATGTTTTTTGTTTTTTGCACAACTCTAGAGACTGATGTGTGAAAATATCAGATTAGCAGTTTCTAAAATACTTAAATCAGTCCACCTCTTACTAACTTCCTTACCATAATCAAAGTCAGTGAGATCATACATTTTCTTTATTCTGATCATTGATGTGTATGTTACCTGAAGATACTTGACTGTATCTGCCTGATGTTTTACATTGCACTCCTGCCAAATGATTAGCTAATTAGTAAATGGCATGAATATTCTGGTATACAGGTGTTCCTAATAAAATGGTAAAGGAGCGTGTATATAAACTATGCAGTCGTATCCAGTGTAGTAAAAAGTTTGCATGTTCTGTTAATGGTCTTAATTGTGTGCATAGCAAGGAACTACAGCACAAAGTAGAACAGGATTAAGAACAGGAAGGCTAAATTGGAAATACAGAAATTAGCCACAAAATTTTGGAACCAACAATGATCTATTCCAAAGTGATGGAAAGGCCAACGTGTAAATCAAAGAAAGCATCTGCTGCTGATCCAAAACACACCATATCACTCAGGTCTGGTGCTGGCACTATTATGGTTTGGGCTTGCATGACTGCATCTGAAACAGGCTCACTTATCATTATTGTAACTTATAATGTAACTTGTGGTGGTAGCAGCAGAATTAATTAAGAATTTTACAGAAAACTTGTCTCCCCGTTTACAGGCAAATGCCTCTAATCAGGAAACACTTCATCACACAGCAAGACAATGACCCCAAACACACTGGCAATACAACAAAAGACTTCATTACAGTGGAAAAAGTCAAAGATTTTAGACTGGTCATTAACCATACCATAACTCAATTGTGCATACATTTCACCTCCTGGAGAAAAGACAGAAGGACAAACCCCACAAATGGAAAAACAATTGAAAGAAGCTGCAGTACAAGCCTGGAAAAAAGAATGCAACAACTGGAAATGTCAATGGGTTGCTGACTTATGCCTTTACAGAAGCAATGTATATTCAACCAAATACTTTAAGGCCACCAAAGGTTTGTAACACATCTAGATGTAAAGATCAGGAAATGTAATCCAGTCTGATTCATTGTATCTTATAATCTCAAACCTATATGCCTTCAGTGTCACTGCCATTCCAATACTTTCAGAGGGGACTGCGTAAATATGTACATGTACTGTAAATGTACCTTAAAGGAATATAGAGGATAGGAAAAAAGGAACATAAGTTAAATACCTGTTCTAACAGGATTGTCACTCTTTTCTATCAGATGTGACAGTGTAACAGTCAAACCCCTGACAAATTACATGATGACTAAATGGTCAGCACACTCTGCAGCTCTACCCATGTGTCACTGTCTGGTCACCAAAAACAGCATGGGTACAGTATGGATCGAGTTTAAAATAAACTCACTTGATCATCTCAAAGAGCTTATGGTCGGACACTTTGATGTTCCTTGCCATGTTCCAGGAGAGATGCACCATAGGAACTGCTGATTTTACAGTCTGGAGTTTGTTCCACTCGTACCTTTCCACAGCCAGTTTGTACTGATGTGCTGTAAAGTTCACATATGAACACATGACAGATAAGCACTATGGCTAGAAGAAGCCTTTATTAGAAATTCTGAGTTAGACCACAGGTTCGACCATTATTATAGCGCTTCTGGAGCAGAGAGGGCATAATGGTGTAAATCCTCCATAGCTGTGCTTGATACATGTCATGCTCAATGGCAGTTTGGCAGTACTGACCTTTGAATCATGTTGGGGTTTAAACCACTGAACATCTAATCAGTGACCCAGGTCTTTAACAGTTTAAGCATCTTACCACTCACTTGTGACAGCATGATATATCAAGCACAGCTATGGAGGATTTACACCATAATGCTACAAAGCAAAAATACATTCAATATATGGAGCAAAAAAAAATATTACACCCAACATGCATACCAGTCAGAGGGCCCACATTCCACGAGATGTTATTACACCAGCCAATGGCCTGGACCCAGTGCACTGTTCCTGTGTTGAGCCAAACCAGGTCTCCAGGGCGCTGGATAAACCGGTACACCGGAACATTGGCCTCATACATATCTTCCAGGTTTGGCCACCATGAACCCATCAAGAAGTTGACGTTGTTTTTTTCACAGAACTCACTCATTACCCCCCAGTATGGCTCAGGCACTGCAAACCACTCACAGTCACCCGGCCCAATGTTGATGTTGACAGAGCAGAAATTGTTATGCTCTTGATGACCTGAGGATGCATTGGTGTTTAATTATTATATCATAAGAGAGACATGAAAACTTCAAATGTAATGAAAGAGAAAGGAGTCACAATGGAAAAAAGGTAGGTACAAACACCTATTTGTACCTAAATGTCACGTTACTAACCAGGTGTTCTACAACCAGGAACCTTCATGAAGAGTTGAACAGTGTTCATGCCAAGGATGGTGTGGCCCACATGGCTGAGCAGGTTCCCTGCAGACACCACCCGGGCAAATGCAGGCAGCTTACTCAGTTCCTGTAGCTGCAGCTTCCACCTGTAAGGGAGCACAAATGTCAGCAGCTAAGTGCTTCTATGCATACTGTGTAAATATCAAGTATCTACCCAAACTACAAAAATATTTACAGTTTGGATATACTGATCCACATACTTTTTCTCATCTGAAACATCAATATTCGTCCCAAATTTAATTTGCTTGAAAGGACCTTTACGTCGTCTTGTAACTCTAGTGAGACAGGATGAACAATTTGATAAAGACATATATAGCTAAACATCACTAATGAATCAAAAACCAACAGGTTAAAGAATTATTACTCATACTTTGCTGATGTTGACATTTCAGAATCAGAAAGTTCCTTTTGGCCTTTTTTTTCATTTTCTTCCTAAAATACAGAAACAGAAGAAAAATAAAAGAAATTCAACACAATTTTAACTACAGCTGGCAAAGATTCAATACCCAGTATTATGGGAATCCCAGCAAATGGTGGCTTGGATGAAAAGTATGAAGACATTTTTTAGGATAGACTTTATCTTTATACTTTATTTAATTTATTATACGGTTCCCTCTGAATGTACTTGAACAAGACCAGTTCTTTTATTTTTGCATACAATTTCAACAGATATTTGTTAAGGAAATCAGTTTAAGTCTTTGTTCCTTGGACGTTTCTGGTCAGTTGCCGAGCACATTCAAAACTACAGGGGTAGGTGCTTTATGCACAGTGAGATTGCAATAACATTCAATCATGTGACTAAAATGTCAACTTTAAATCTAGGACAAAATCAGTGGATGGCTGCTCCCTCAGGCCTGGAACTAACAACTTTTGGATATGTAGCACACCTTTTTATCTCTGGAAAGTAAACATTATTAAAGTAACATTTTAAAATTAAATTTAATTAAATTAAAACTGCAAGCTGGTATAATGTTACACCACAAACACTGTGCATTATGAACTCGTGAACAACTGTAAATTTATAACTCAACATTAATGATCACTGTAAAAATGTATATTGTTTCTTCATAATACCTTAAATATCTACAATTTTAATACATTTTGTTTTTGTAAATTGTTAAGAGTGTAACATGCAGTGGTCCTATTGGTAGCTAGACAATTAATAAACGTATAGCTTATTAGGGGCAGTGGTGGCTCAAGTGGTTAAGGCTCCGGGTCATTGACCGGAAGATCAGGGGTTCAAGCCCCAGCACCGCCAAGTTGCCACTGTTGGGCCCTTGAGCAAGGCCCTTAACCCTCTCTGCTCCAGGGGTGCCGTATCATGGCTGACCCTGCGCTCTGACCCCAACCTCCAAGGATGGGATATGCGAAGAAAGAATTTCACTGTGCTGTAATGTATATGTGACAAATAAAGGCTGTTTCGTTTCCTGCTTCAGCAAAATTAAAATTCAACTCAAATACCATTTATTCAAATACCAAATGTTAGCACCATTCACTTTTCATTATCTTCCTGTCATCATTCACCAAAAAAGATTAGTGAGACTATTCCAGAAGCAGTCATAACTGTAGAAGCTGGAGAATCTGCCATATACTGTGCTTGACCATTGAGCTTGAATGTTTTGGATGCGGAGATCATCTTTTCTTCCTCTACACAATGGCCTTTCCATTAATTTGGTAGAGGTTAATCTTGAATTCAGAACTTTCATGGCTCATCCCTAAATGTCTTTGCAAATCCCAATCTGGCCTTCCTTGACATTTCTGGTATCACAGGCTTGGCCATCCTGTCCAATGTCTGGTTGACATGACGTCACTGTTCTTTTTTGACGATCCCCAATGCATATACACTGTCTCTAACCGACTTCCTCTCCTTTCTCAGCTTCTAAATGCCTCGCAATTCTCCAACAAGTAACTCATTGATTTTTATGCAGGTTTATACTTTTTAAAAACAAATGCAGTCATCACAGGAGAAACCCAGGGCTGAGAACAAGAGTAGACATTCGCAGCTGTTAACCTCAATCCCTGTCAGCTGTCTAACTATAGACCAATATCAGACCTGCCCTTTATCTCCAAGATCCTAGAAAAGGCAGTAGCACAGCAATTATTTTTATACCTGCATTGAAATAACATTTATGTAATGTATCAGTCAGGAATTAGGCCTCATCATAGCACAAAGACAGGACTTGTTAAAGTGGTCAATGTGTCTCCATACCGGTGTTACTCGATCTTAGTGAAGCTTTTGACACCATTGACCACACCATTCTACTTGATAGGCTAGAACATGTTGGTGTTAAAGGAACAGCCCTCTCCTGGCTCAGGTCTTATTTGACTGACCATTATCAGTTTGTAGATATAGATGGTGACTTCTCTTTGCATACCAAGGTTATGTTCGGTGTTCCACATGGTTCTGTTTTAGGCCCACTGCTTTTCTCCCTATATATGCTGCAATATATGGTGCAATGATTTGTAAACATGGTATTAGCTTCCACTGTTATGCCGATGACACACAGCTATATGTTTCAGCTAAGTCAGATGAGCGACACCAGCTTATTAAGATAGAAGAATGTGTAAAGAACATTAGACAGTGGATGCTTACTAACTTCCTCCTGCTTAACTCTGACAAGACAGAGGTGCTTGTACTAGGACCACATGCAGCTAGAAGTATGCTTTCTGATAACAGAGTAACAGTGGATGGTCTTTCTGTTTCATCTTGTCCAGCAGTAAAAGATCTTGGTGTGATTATTGACTCTGGTCTTTCGTTCGAACCTCACATAGATATCACTAGGGTAGCTGTTTCATCTCAGAAATATTGCTGAAATATGATGTCACTTCATGATGCAAAAAAGTGTTCATGCTTTTGTTACCTCTAGGTTGGATTATTGTAATGCCTTACTGCCTGGATGTTTCAGTAGGAGCATAAACAAAGTTCCAGTTAGTCCAGAACACAGCAGCTAGAGTCCTAACTAGAACCAAAAGATATGAACACATCACTTCTATGTTAGCCACACTACACTGGCTCCCAGTCAGATTTCGCACTGATTATAAAATACTATTACTAACCTATAAAGCACTAAATGGTCTCGCACCGCAGTACCTGAGCGATCTTTTAGTCTTTCATGATCTGTCACACCTACTCTGATCAAAGGGTGCAGGTTATTTGGTAGTACCTCAAGTAGCAAATTCTACAGCAGGGGGCAGAGCTTTTTCTTTCAAAGCCCCACAGTTATGGAACAGCCTTCCAATTAGTGTTCGGGATTCAGACACAGTCTCAATGTTTAAGTCTAGGCTGAAGACACATTTGTTTAGTTAAGTTTTTAATGTATAGTTTTCTTAGGTAAAGGAGCAGATAGAGTGTTTGGTGTACTGGGATGTTTGGATGCTGTCATCTTACCACCCTCACAAGTCGCTCAGGTTTGCTGACTGTGAAGTGGTTGGAAGTGAAGTAGTGGCTTTGTGTCTGTCACCTTCTGGCTCTCCCTTTTAGTTATGCTGTCATAGCTAGTCTTGCCAGAGTCCCTGCCTGTACTTTACACATAAAATACATTGTCTTTAAACATCACATGATCAGAAGCATACTTTCTCTTTCTCTCTCCATCTTTCTCTGTCGGACTATACACCCCTCTCCTAAACTCAGTGTTTGCCAGTTTCCAGTGTGACCACTGCCTCTACCCCTGATCGGAGTCTCGTTGCTTGGTGGTGCTCACTGATGCTGTGGATGGATCTGTGTGGACAGTCAGCGACCCAGGAGACAGCCGTGGACAGAGCCACTTGGGGACTTTCAAACTGTCACAGATCTGCCATTACATCTGTCAGCTTGTGACAGTAAGGAATTAGTGTCTATAATGACCTCAGAAACTACACTGACCTAATAGTTCCTCATGGGCCATTGACTGCTGTTATAGAAAGGACATTAATCAGTTATAGTTACATTATTTACTGTCCAGTGTCACCCAAATGAGAATGGGTTCCCTTCTGAGGCTGGTTCCTCCCAAGGTTTCTTCCTCATATCATCTCAGTGAGTTTTTCCTTGCCACTGTCGCCACAGGCTTGCTCAATAGGGATAAAATAAGGATTATTATCCTTATAATATCCTTAATATGCTTAGGATTATTATCTGTTTATATTCTTTTGTAAAGTTGCTTTGAGACGATGTCCATTGTAAAAGGTGCTATACAAATAAATTGAATTAAACTGTTAAATATTTAATCTTACAGGTCACACCTGGGCAACAAGAAATTCCTGTCAGTCGCATGTTTCAGTATTTTTGATCACTTTAAAAATGAGTGGGTTGCGGGAAGTGTCAAGTTGAATGTAGCAGTTACAACGGTACTGCCAAGAGTACTTTGACGAGTAATCTACCCTTATACAGTTATCACACTGGTGATACGTTACATGTATGTTTTCTTCACAAAAATGAAAATAAAGATATCCCATAAACCACAACCTCAAAGGACCTCCCACCATCACAAGTGGTGATGTTAAAGTTAAAAAAGTTAAAACAGTAGTGTGCCACTGTTTTAAAGAGCAAACAATCGGAATTCAACTAGGGCAATAGCTCCAAAAGGAAACATACTCAACAAAAAAACAATCCAAACCTGTGACATCACTGGGCTACACCTCAACCAAATTTTGCCCAGTTTCCAAATACATGTCTGTACTATTTTTTTTTTTTTTTGAAAGAAAGTAACACTACATTATTAGAATATAAACTGAAGTGATAGTGATCTAACAAATGCTGGGTTTGACCAACTAAGCAAGCAAATATTCTCTTATTTATGCAATCAGGCATTTATGAATGCTTGTTGCTATTTGCCTTACCCGTAGTGACTCCTGGAAGGATGTAGCCTGATACTGGGCATACTTGGCAATGGTGGTAAGGGACCGGCTGCTTTCACATCGCCACTGCTTTTTGGTGCCGGTGGCATCCCAATTTTCATCAGCCGGCTGACACAGCTGTGTCCGCACCTCCACCAGGTGCTCTGGGTTGGCCTCCACTAGAGTCTTAGTGGAAAACAGACCCAAGTCTAAAGAGATGAGTAAAGAGAGGGAATAAACACAACCCAACTGAACATGGGGAACATCTTTTAGCATCTTTTACCAGAGATCTACACACCAGCAGAATCTTTACTGCTTTTTTGGCAGTAGTATATTCTAAGCTTTAGGGCTTGGCTAATAGTTATTTAATGGAACACTACAGTAACAAGATGTGGTGCCTCTTATTCTGTAAGATTACTGCCACTTTTTCTCCTTTTTTCACATTCTTATTTAGCAACAAATTAGTCGTTTCTTTGTAAAACATAATTTAACATGTTAAATTTGTAAAATAAACATTAGTAAAACATATCCTGGAATACCTTTAGACATACATACATTGACAGACAGACATATACACACACAAACAAACCAACAAAAATATAGCTGCAAGCAGCAATGACGGGACCTCGCACTATGGGCCATCACTACACAGTGCCATCGCCGCCCAGGCGCACCAGACACAGTGAGCACAGTGGGTACATGCATTAAAAGGGGAAATACCAAAAGGAGACTAACAATTTGGGTGTACTGCAAGTGATCACAGCAAAGTCCACTGATGGCAAAACGAAAACTGACTTTCCTTCTAAACTATATAAGGAAAAAAGGGACAGTTTGGGTGTAATGAGATAGATCATAGCAATATCCAGTGATGTTCAAAGGGACAATGGACTCTCCCTCTAAACTATTACTATATCAGTTTATATATATATATATATATATATACACTAAATTTATTGCTATACATTATAGACTGATTTATATGATACTATAATAATATTATTAATATTATACTAATATTATTTACATCATACTATTTTTCTTTTCCTGAAGTGTATATACATTTTTTGGTTGACTCTGTATATATGAACTGTGAAAATGAAGCAATATAGTAAAAAAAATTAAATAACGGGATAAGAGCCTCTAGTGGACATAGTCTAGTACTGCAGGAGTCAGGTGAAAATGTACTAGTCAATGCACTGATAAATGTAGAAATTTGTTGTGAGCCATTTGAGCGTCACAAAATCATGAAACTAAGCAGAATCGCTCACAACCAGTTGTTCGTTCTATTTAAAATTCTTTTTGAAACATTAGGGCCTTCCACTGTTAAGATATAAGAACATTAATATTTAGGGCCTGAGCACCGAAGGAGGTCTTGCACCGTAGGTGCGGAAGACCTATTGTTTTCGTTAGAATTTTTTATTTATTTTTATTTGTTTTCTTTCAACCTTTCGGGGCATTCTGGACCCCTTAACATGCTCAAAAACTCTTGAAAATCAACAGACAAGTTGGAATCTGCTGCCATTAGGATGTCACCGTGGCTCGGCCCTGGGCGTGGCACACACCCGTTACAGTGCCCCCTGGAAAATCTTGCTGCATAGCTGATACACACTTGCACGTATCCATGTACAACTTGGTACACACTTGGATCTCATTGAACTGAACAACTTTCACACTGCATGTCATTAAGTCTAATCCACAGGAAGTGAGTTATTTTGAGTTGTTTGCAAAACACACCCAATGGAATTTGAAATACTCCTCCTAGGGAATTGATACAACCGCCACCAAACCAGGCTAAAATGATCAAGACATTGATAATGCAAAATTGTGAAGGGATTTTTGATATCTCAAACGGTTCAGCCGTGAGAAGCCCTTAAACTTATGGTGAATAAAACAAAACAGGGAGTGGCTAATAACTTCTGTGCACATTACGTGATCTACATGAAACCTTAGGTTTATGTTAAGCATTGAAAGCTGATCACACTGATATGACAACTGTGAGTCTCGGTCATAGCGCCTCCAACTGGCAGCAGGAAGTGTGTCACTTTTTGAAATCTCTAATATTTTCTCCCTTACTTTCACCTGATTTGGTTCAAAATCAGTCAGAATAATGACAAGACATGGCTGATGTGAAACTGTGAAGGAATTTTTGATACCTTGAATTGTGTTACTATGGCGATGATTTACATGAGAACATAATAGAAGAAAATGAATCTTCTCATATCTTACGAGTGGAAAGGCCTAATGTTCCAAAATATTTCCCATAGAGAGTGTAAATGTTTATGAGAAAGGCCATTGTGGCTGGTCACCAGGCATGGCACAGGGCTGTCACAGCGCCCCCTGGAACTTTGTCAGAAATATAGCGGCACAGCTCATCTTCACTTGCGCATATATGCATGAGAGCCGGTATACATTTAGTTCTCATTGAGCTCAAAACACACCCAATGGAATTTGATATACTCCTCCTAGGGGATTTGTATGATTTTGACCAAACAGGGCCCAATATGATCTGAAGACATTGAGGATCTAAAATTGCTAAGGGATTTTTGATATCTCAAACGGTTCAGCCGTGAGAAGCCCTTAAACGTATGGCGAATAAAAGGAAACAGGAAGTGGCTAATAACTTCGGTGTATATTGTGTCATGTACGTCAATCCTCAAATTTATGTTAAGTGAAGAAAGCTGAACACATGGACATGACTACTGTGAGTGTCACTCATACTCATACAAACTGTGAAGGAATTTGTGATATTTTGAATGATGTTGCTATGGTGAGGACATAATAAAAAAATATTAATGTTCTTATATCTTAACAGTGGAAAGCCCTAATGTTTCAAAAAAAATTACATAGAAAGAACAACTGGTTGTGAGTAATTCTGCTTAGTTTCATGATTTTGTGACGCTCTAACGGCTCACAACAAATTTTTACATTTATCAGTCCATTGACTGGACATGGTTTTGGCCTGACTCCTGCAGTACTAGACTATGTCCACTAGAGGCTCTTTCCACTTTATTTTTTTTAAATATGGCTTCATGTTCACAATTTATATATACAGAGTCAGCCAAAAAATGTATATACACTTCAGGAAAAGAAAAAGTAGACATTTTTTCCTGGGTGACTCTCTCACTTTATATATAAACTGATATAGAAATATAGTTTAGAGGGAGAGTCATTGTCCCTTTTGACATCACTGGACATTGCTATGATCTGTTTCATTACACCCAAACTGTCACTTTTGCCCTTATATAGTTTAGAGTTAGAGAGTTAGTGTTCTTGTTGCCATCAGTGGACATTGCTGTGATCACTTTCATTAGACTCAAATTGTCACTCTTGTCCTTTTGGTATTTCCCCTTTTAATGCATGTACCCACTGTGCTCACTGCGTCTGGTGCACCTGGGCGGCGATGGCACCGTGTAGTGATGGCCCATAGTGTGAGGGCCCGTCATTGCTGCTTGCAGCTATATTTTTCTATTATGTCCTCACAATAGCAACATCATTCAAAATATCACAAATTCCTTCACAGTTTGACATCCGCCATGTCCTGACATTATTGTGACTGATTTTCAACCAAATCAGGTGAAAGAAAGGGAAAACATTAGAGATTTCTAAAATTGACACACTTCCTGCTGCCAGTTGGTGGTGCTATGACTGACACTGACAGTAGTCATGTCCGTGTGATCAGCTTTCGTCTCTTAACATAAAGTTGAGGTTTGATGTACATCACACAATATACACCGAAGTTATTAGTCACTTCCTGTTTCCTTTTATTCATCATAAGTTTAAGGGCTCCTCACGGCTGAACCGTTTGAGATATCAAAAATCCCTTATCAACTTTAGATCCTCAATGTCTTCAGATCATATTGGACCCTGTTTGGTCAAAATCATACAAATCCCCTAGGAGGAGTATATCAAATTCCATTGGGTGCATTTTTCAAACATCCCAAAATAACTGACTTCCTGTTAAGCAGATCCCATGACAAGTGGATGGATGTCATTTAGCTCAGTGAGATTTAAATGTATACCGGCTCTCATGCATATATGTGCAAGTGAAGATGAGCTGTGCAGCTATATTTCTGACAAAGTTCCAGGGGGCGCTGTGACAGCCCTGTGCCACGCCTGGTGACCAGCCACAATGGCCTTTCTCAAACATTTACACTCTCTATGGGAAATATTTTGGATCATTAGGCCTTTCCACTCGTAAGATATGAGAAGATTCATTTTCTTCTATTATGTTCTCATGTAAATCGTCCCCATAGTAACATGATTCAAGGTATCAAAAATTCCTTCACAGTTTCACATCAGCCATGTCTTGTCATTATTCTGACTGATTTTGAACCAAATCAGGTGAAAGTAAGGGAGAAAATATTAGAGATTTCAAAAAGTGACACACTTCCTGCTGCCAGTTGGAGGCGCTATGACCGAGACTCACAGTTGTCATATCAGTGTGACCAGCTTTCAATGCTTAACATAATCCTAAGGTTTCATGTAGATCACTTAATGTGCACAGAAGTTATTAGCCACTTCCTGTTTCGTTTTATTCACCATAAGTTTAAGGGCTTCTCACGGCTGAACCGTTTGAGATATCAAAAATCCCTTCACAATTTTGCATTATCAATGTCTTGATCATTTTAGCCTGGGTTTGGTGGCGGTTGTATCAATTCCATAGGAGGAGTATTTCAAATTCCATTGGGTGTGTTTTGCAAACAACTCAAAATAACTCACTTCCTGTGGATTAGACTTAATGACATGCAGTGTGAAAGTTGTTCAGTTCAATGAGATCAAAGTGTGTACCAAGTTGTACATGGATACGTGCAAGTGTGTATCAGCTATGCAGCAAGATGTTCCAGGGGGCGCTGTAACGGGTGTGTGCCACGCCCAGGGCCGAGCCACGTCCTAATGGCCGCAGATTCCAACCTGTCTGTTGATTTTCAAGAGTTTTTGAGCATGTTAAGGGGTCCAGAATGCCCCGAAAGGTTGAAAGAAAACAAATAAAAATAAATAAAAAATTCTAACGAAAACAATAGGTCTTCCGCACCTACGGTGCAAGACCTCCTTCGGTGCTCAGGCCCTAAATATTAATGTTCTTATATCTTAACAGTGGAAGGCCCTAATGTTTCAAAAAGAATTTTAAATAGAACGAACAACTGGTTGTGAGCGATTCTGCTTAGTTTCATGATTTTGTGACGCTCAAATGGCTCACAACAAATTTCTACATTTATCAGTGCATTGACTAGTACATTTTCACCTGACTCCTGCAGTACTAGACTATGTCCACTAGAGGCTCTTATCCCGTTATTTAATTTTTTTTTACTATATTGCTTCATTTTCACAGTTCATATATACAGAGTCAACCAAAAAATGTATATACACTTCAGGAAAAGAAAAATAGTATGATGTAAATCCCGAAAGGTTGAAAAAAAAATAAAATAAAAAAAAATAAAACATAAATTCTAACGAAAACAATAGGTCTTCCGCACCTATGGTGCAAGGCCTTTGGCCTTGCTCCTTCGGTGCTCGAGTCCTAATAAATCTTACCCAGTTTGAGAGCTCCTGCCAAGCCACGGATGACAGTGACTGGGTTGGATGGATTGGTACAGAACTGGTGTAGTGGAGGAAAGAATGCATCTCTCTTATTCTCCAACTGCGAGGATTACAGGTAAAGTAAATAAATAAATAAATAATCAGAAGCAAAATGTGATAGAGCTTGCATTACAACATAACATAACTAAGTGGTAGTGTACTCACATAAATGCTGGGTGTGGGGGGGTTGAGCTTGTCCTTTGGCAGAGGGGGTGATGGGGGTGGAGGAAGGCGGGGTGGAGGGCACTTATCCAGCAGGCTGCTGCTGCTTGAAAGACCATTCTTCCCAATATTTCTGCTGGATTAGAAATTTTTGTGTCTTTTTTTTTGTTTTACATAGCAAAACAGTTTTATGACTAAAACACTTGTGGACAGTTAAGGGGACAGACTATTATAAATACACTCAATGTCTACTTTTAGAAACACCTGTTTATTTATGCATCTAATCTAAGATCTAATCAGCTAACCTTGTGGCAGCTGCACAAGATGCAAACAATTATGAAGGTACAGGTCCAGACCTTTAGACAATCTTCCAGTCAAACATCAGAATGAAGTAAAAGTCTGACTGTGACTTTGATCAGGGCATAGATATTTGTACAAGATGGGCTGTTTTAAGTATTTCATAAATTGCTGATTTCCTGGGAATTTCACATACAAAAATCTCTAGAGTTAATGTGAAAAGATAAAAATAAGGTGGACAAAGAGTGTAAATTACAGTTATACAAGACAAATATTATATATAAATGCATTATTTACATTATAATATACATAATGTCTCCAGTTACAAATACCTTGTACCCTATGGCCAAAAGTAAGTGGACTCCTGAACATCACAGTAAAAAAAATCATCATTACCTAACTTCACCAATGCTCTTGTGGCTGTATTATGAACCCGCTCAGCCATGTTCTAAAGCAGAGTTATTATTTCAACAAAGGGTGAGTAAATGTGGAATGGGATGTTAAAAAGGCATACATGGATGTGATGGTCAGGTGCCCACAAACCTTTTTGGCATGTTAGTATCATGAGAAACTTTTGGGTAACATGGGTATCATCTGGTACAACACCTTTTATATACTGACCACCATTTGATATTATTTGAATAATAAACTAAAGAATAAGAAAAGAATATTTTACTGCTGTAGTTAAACCTATAAATGCAACTGATGTATCTGTCGTAATGCAAAAATGTATTTTATAGATTAAAATTATTTTATTTATTGTATAGTTTTCCACAGGTGCAGAAACTGAAATTTACATTTAAGGCATTTGGCAGATGCCCTTATCCAGAGTGACGAACAAAAGTGCTTTGAACTCTCTAATGAATACAGTAAACAAAGTGAAATGATGCTTCAGCATTGAGCAAAATGTCTTCCAGACACATTTTACATCAACTTATATCCTTTGCCAAAACCTGAAATCACTGCTTCAAGAAATGAAGCAGCAATAATTTTTTACTGTATAGGCCATATATTGTAAGATGTTAATGTGTGCTACAGTGAGGCAGACAGCAATTAAACAGAAGAGCTTGTGGCCTATTCTGTAATTCTCTGCTGTCTTTTTCCATTTCTGTGCCTACGTGGCAATATATTTCTGGAAGACATTTTACCCTGTGTATAGACATATGTGCTAGCCTTGGGGCTGTTGATTTATCATGAATTACAGTAAGTTAGAAAGTTGGACGATTTAAAAGTCTGTCAGAAAATGTGGTGTGTGCAGTTTAAGACACCAATATAAATTGCAGAATCTTGTAAAATGTGTGTGGTCTTTTTTAGATTTTGTGCTTTCTTAACATTGACTTCAATAAATGTTGTCTAACTCCGAGAATGGCAAAAAAACGTCTTTTTATGATACACCTTAGCTTTCATGCTCAAAATGTCAAAATAAAACATGAACTGGGGCTTTTATAATTGCCCTAAACAGGTGTGTATTAAAAAAGATATATACACCGAAATAGGGCATAACATTATGACCACCTGCCTAATATTGTGTTGGTCCCCATTTTGCTGCCAAAACAGCCCAGACCCATCGGAGGCATGGACTCCACTAGCTCTGGTCTAGTTGGTATCTGGCACCAAGATGGTAGCAGCAGACCCTTACAGATCCTCATGCAACTTACAGGACTTAAAGGATACTTTTGATAGATACTGACCACTGCAGACAGAGAACACCCCACAAGAGCTGCAATTTTGGAGATGATCTGATCCAGTCGTCTAGCCATCACAATTTGGCCGTTGTCAAACTCACTCAAATCCTTATGCTTGCCCATTTTTGCTGCTTCTGACATCCATTTTAAGCACAAAATGTTCACATGCTGCCTAATATATCCCACCCACTAAGAAAGCCACTGAACATGTACCGCCACAGAGCAGTGTAACCTAAGTGTGCTATCCACTCTCTTCCATATACATGAGCTCAGAGATGCCCATGGGTAGAGAGTGTATGCCATCCCTCCCACCCAGAGAACACAGTCAACATTCCTCTCCTGGCCATGGATGGATGTTGCATCGCCAGAAAACGAAGTTGTGATCTCTGGATGATAGGGTAAATGACTTTTCTTTATGCCGCTCCAGAGTAAAAAAAAAAAAAAAGGCAAATATAAAACTGTAATTACGACCTGCCACAAAAAGTTCTGCTCATATAAGCACATAACCTATCCATATCCTACCTACCTGCATACTTTGAGGACATCTGAAGTTGTTGGATAGATAGATACAGTGAAAGATGAATGCATGCCTCTGAGGAGAGGGCCAGCTTTGACACAGGCCTCAGATGGCTCAGTCTTTAGTGGGCTCTGAGAGTCCTCAGAACATGCCTCTCCATTTACTGCAGCTGAGTCAGGCTTGGTAAAGCTACCTGTGGGCTCACTGGTACGTGGTGAGGATGAAGTGGCAGACAATGCTGAGGTGGGTGAAGAGGCAGCTGAGATGGAACCCAGGTGAACATGATTAAGCCTGGAGCCTGCTACCAGGCTCTCCTTGCCCATCACTGGAGCACAGAGTTGTGGACTGCCTGAGGAGTGGGTAGGTGGCGAGCCAGATGTGTGCTTGGGGCTGCAGTGTTTGGCCGGAGTGGCACAACTGCCTTGCACATGCTCGCTCTCTTTGGTCACGGGAATGCCTGAGGTAGCTGTGTGCATGGAAGCAGTTAATAAAGAAGCCGAGGAGGGGGGCGGACAGGACAGGTGATTGACAGCTGGCTCAGAACAGTTGCTAGGGGTCGCAGTGGAATGTCCGACCTGATTGTGAGGGCCACCATCAGCCCAGCCACTGGAAGTGTTTGCCATTTCCCCATTGGGACCTGCCCAATGAGGACCTGGGCATTTTTGAAGCCCCTGCAAAACAGAAAGGGTGGTGATGTATTTTATTTAGGTAAAATAGAAAACAGATTCAACAATACTAGTCATAGTTCTACAACCTCTGGCAAAAATGGAATCACCACACTTAAAGATTTCTTACACACCTTACCTATTGGGCTAACTAAAAGGAACATTGCCCCAACAAGAGATTTGACAATTGAATGGACTGTAAATGTCCTTCAAGAAGGCAATTCAACCTGGGGTGTGGCTATTCCCAGTCAGCTGAGTGTAACTACATAAGTACAAATGATACTACAAAATAAACAAAAACAATGGGATGGTTATAAAAGGAGAACATAAGGGTAGAAAAAGGAAGACATCAAAGTGTCAGGATAGAAAACCCAAAGCAATGTGCCTTGAAAATTCACAAAAAAAATAAATGGAAAACAAATGAGTGGAAACAGAAGTTGAATTAAATGGGATTTAGATTAAAAAAAAAGCGAAAGAAAAGCAATCATGCCGTGTGGATGATTGGATGAATGTGATGTTCAGGGATAAATCACGAATTGACACTGGCCAGGGAGATGCTGAAACTTTTGTTTGGTGCCATTCTAATGAAACAACTCATTTATGACATGAGGTTCCAGCGAAGGATCAATGGAATAGCAATCGTTACCTTAATAGTTAGTGCACAAGTGTAGACTAATATTATAAACTATTTCATTGATGGAAGTTAGCTTAGTGAAGTCGTCACTTTCAGGATCTGCATCATACCACAGTGAAAAAAGAGTGTTTAAGTTTTTCTTCAGAAAAGGCATATGAACTCGTTGATAAGACTCTCTCCTGAAAAGCTAATCTGTCAACCACTATTCTAAATAGTTGGAACCCGCTTGATGGAGTTAAGTCCATGGCTCAAAGAAATCAGCCAGCTGGAGCAACACATTAATAATAATAAAATAATAATTATCTATTATTAATGATGATTGTTAATGATGATTATATTGATTCCCAATCAATGAATGATTTCATAATTGTTTCCTGTACCTGATCTCGAAAAACTGACATTAATTAAAATAATTAATTTAATACCTTACAAAACCAAAATACTCAGTGATTAAAATTATTTGTTTATTTGTGATTTGCACAGTGAACATGTTCCAAGTGTGGTGATTTTAATAATTTTTGCCAGGGGTTGTTAACAAAGCACTTAAGGAACACAATTTAACTGCAGTAGGGCAGCAATTGCTTTACACAAACCTGAGTGTTTCTAAGATGCTGGCTCTCCCACGCATCACCCAGGCTTGTGCAGTTGTGAGGTAGTACATTTAAGTGCAGGTAAGGCACGTCTCCATTGGTTCCTGGTCGTGGTGTGTGATTATTGCCAACTAAGTGGGACTGGGGACTAGCAGGGTGTGGCCCATTGGCCAGTGGCTGAGAAGCGCAGGGGGGGCGAAGTACAAAACTGCAGGATTGGGACAGTGAAGGAACAGGTGTGGGGCCATTGGAGACGGGGGGCTGCATCTGTCCAGCTGCATTCTGTCCCATCTTTACAGGTAAAACAAACATACAGAGAGTATAAAGAATCTAACCATAAATATTTGAGCTATCTGCCTGCACAGGCTCATTACAAATAACAGGAAAAACAAATAGAACTCGCGAAAGAAAGAAAGAGTGAGCGAGCAAAAGAAAGAGCGAGCGAAAGAAAGAGCGAGCGAAAGAAAGAAAGAACACTAAAATCTAAATGACTAATTGACTGATTCACAAAATTTGAAGAAAGTGAATAGGCAAAAAGGAAAAACTGAAATCGCTAATAAACAACACAAAGCAGTCTGTAGTGAAAAAATGTCTAGTTTAATCTTTACAGCTTGTACCCTTAAACCATTTTCAAATAAGAAACGCACTAAAATCCAGGACCAGAAATGAAGTCTAGTATTGAATAGACCACAAAGACAAGTTTGGGCAAGTCACTGTAATGTATGTTTTTTTGATTTTGTTTTTCAAGGACAACTCATTGCTAAATTTTTTTACATGTAGTTCCCGTGCCTTTCCAGGATCAATGATGCCTTTCCCTTTGACTTTACATCACATTCATCCAGAAGACTTAATATTCAAAGAACAAGCTGGTATTTTTAAGCTCATGTTATACTAGAAATATCAGAAGCATCACAGCAGAACCACTATCCAATATGTTCCCTGAAAAATTAATGCAGCCTTTTATGATGCATGAAGCCTGATGCATGCTCACAAAGTATATTAATTCTGAGTGGAAACTCCAGAAAAGTGCATATGTAAACCTGTTGCTGGTGCAACTGCATTGCTGTGAGCTGAGCTTCTAGCTGTTCCAGCATCTGCAACTGCACTGGCTTCAGACTTGCCCTGTTAGCCCGCAGCTGCTCCAAAAACTGGAAAAAAAAGAAGACAAAAAAGGAAAAAAAAATCAGGAAGGAAAAGCACACAGATGTGCTATATCTGTGCTATATCACCAAGTGTTTAGGGAGAGTAGATGCACTGTTAAAAAAAAAGGATGGTGGAATACTATCAAGGTGCAGGTTATTAAAAAAATCTATTAGTGCATATAAACCCTTTTGAAACAAATTAATACAGTAACATTAATATGGTGGTTAAGTTGCAAGGCCTTACAAAATTGATCTGCAAGGCTCTCACCCAAAGCAAGATTGAAGCTTTAGCTACAAGCTGTAGTTTGTAGGGTGGTGGATAAACAGCTCTTCTATGGTTGTCAGTCTTCAATTTTGAGTTAATCAAAACTGGTTATATTAAATGTGTGAAATTGCTCTCTTCATTTTAAAACCTTAAGAAAACATCACTTACAATATGTGTAAATTGGCCAAATACAGTCCCCTTAGAAAGGACAGCAAAGCCAATTCTTGTGCCATATCTTGTGACATGATTGCCTGATGCCACAAAAGTTTTATGGACTGATGACACTAAGATTAACCTATACCAAAATTATGGAAAGGCCAAAGTGTGGAAAAAGGAAGGATCTGTATGATCCAAAATATATAAGTAGCAACCACCATCAGTGCTTACTGCTTACCAGTATTCAGGGTGAAAATCGATAATTTTGTATACCAATTGTCCCAAAATTGCTATCAAATTATTATTTGTGGTTCAAATTAAATGCAAATACATTGGCTAGAAAACTAATTAAAATTCCCTTTAATCTGATATAAATATCAAAAAAATTTGCTCTTTGTTAAGTTGACCGTGTAATTACCAGTGCAATGTGTTGCACCCCCCCCGAGTGTTACGCCCGACACGCATGTGTTTTAAGGTCAAATGCAAACTATTTTGGGTTCATGAATACTAAATGAGGTGACATTCAGGAAATGCGTGAATAAATACAGTTTCTATAGGTGCAAACTTTATTAGCATATGGCCACCCTACTCTGAGAAATTAGTTCCTGAATTCAGCCCAAATATTTGCCATACCAGGTACAGCCAAAATGGTTATATATTCTGAAAGTAGAGATTACAACCTTCCTTTTGATGTAAAAATTATTTTTAGAAACGAACACTTTGCAACTTGCATTTACATCTAAATCCACGCTTCCTGATCTTTTGACCCTGTGCGGTGGCTTCGATATCGGAGAGAGAGTCGGAACATCATTTTGTGTAAGCTACTTTTCTGACAGGCGATAAATCCATTCGTTGAATCAGGGGGAAATTTTTTAATTATTTAACAAGTGAATACTGCATCAAATTATTTGGTAAGAAAAAATTAATTTTCTTTTTTTTGACAAGAATTTTTTCTTGCCTCTGGCACAATCCCAGTATGTATGAATTCTGGAAGGCAGTGGTTTTCCAATGACCATGTGAAATATCAGGAACTTCAAACATCATATAGAGACATGTTTTTTTTAAATCTACAACCTTAAAAAGTGTCTGAACTGCAGTGGTGGGCCGTCATGGCCAGCAAGGCCTTCTCTGCTGGCCTAAACAGCAGTCATCTAAATCACTGACCTGCATTTTAATATATTTTTCCATGAACGTGTATTCAATTATTCCCAATATTCTAGTCTTTCATAGCTTTTCTCTTGGTTGAGCTGCTTCCAGTAGTGTATATTTATGATAAGGGTTTTTATCCAATCATATTTCAGCCAGTGGCTGACATCATGTGTTGCCAGGGTGAAATAAATCTGCCTTAAGGCCTTCAGCATCAATAGTGCAGGCGCCCGTAGCTTAAAATAAGTGGCAATGAAATTGTTCCATTAACCAATCAGATTTCAAGTTGGCGTCACTGGGGCCATATAGCAGGCATACGATTATGTCAGCAATTTCCCGTCCTTTGATTGGATAATTGGAGTCGTCAGAGGCAGTGAACCGCACAAACTAAATAAAATATATATATTTTAACTCACAATGCCTGACAGAGGAGAAGAAATCAATTTGCATCCTTACAAATGCATTTTCAAAGTGGACTGTAATAAAATTGACTATTCCTTGTGAGGTGTGAAAAAGAGATATTTTCAAAATTCAACAGTCTGGAATTGTCAATGAGATCTTTCAGAAACAACCAATAAAATAAGAAAAATACTAAGTTGAAAATTTGATGGTGGTTACTAATACAGGCACATTGGTCAAGCATGGTGGAGGTACCATCATGGTAAGGGCTTCTCGTGGAAGCATGGCTGCTTCTGGATCTCATTAAACTTTATTGATGATGTAACTCTTGGTGATAGCAGGACAATCAATTCAGAAGCCTACATACACATTACGTCTGCCAATTTACATAAAAAATATATCAATTCTAACTGAGAGGAAATTCATCAAGAAGAAAGATAATGATTTGGTGACTGGGGAGGCCACTAAATAATCTCATTTTAATTCTTCATGTAACCATTTTGAAATGACTTTTACTAGTGATGATTTGGTGACATGCTGCTTGATCATGCTGGAAGTAGTCATAAAATGGGTAAATTCTAGCCAGAAAGGCATGTTTAAGTTTAGCAACTATAAGCTGAATACAACCTGATGTGGTCTTCTGCTTTTCTAGTCCATTCTCCTCAATGGTTTATAAGTTGTGAACAGTTATTTGAGTTACCAGCTCAAACCTGCCTGGCCATTCTCCTTTTTACCATGTTAACAGATTTATTTTAGATGTGAATAAAAAAACATACATGGTTCCATACGAGTAACTAATTTAATAAATTTGAGGCTTAGCCCAGAGCCTTAAGCCTACCATAACTATACTTGCTCCTCAGCTCATTACCCCAAAATAGATAAAATAAATCTATTTTTAAACAAATCTAAGTACACAACAAATGTATAAATAAATAAATTGTGTATTAGTGCATTTAACAACAAATTGCTAAGCTGGCAGGGTGTCTCTTATAGATAAGAACCTCCACTACTTTGCATGACACTGCTCAGGCTAAAATGCTAATACCAGGAGACACTAAAGACACAGGTATTTAATGTCCACTCTAGATGCCAATGTACCAGGAAGAGTACTTGGTTAACATGATTAAACAATATATATTACTCTGGATAAGGGAAACTGCCAATTGCAGTAAATGGACATGTGCTAAAAGGAGTGCTGTGGCCCTCTGTTGATGCTTGGGTTCTGAAAGCAAGCACAGTCATCCTGATATAACATTAACTCTGGTAATGAGATGGAACATATATTAAGTATATGGACTTCCTATCAAGCAACAATAGAGTAATGCTAACTAAAGATTTATTTACTTCCTTAATGTGGTACAACAAACAATGCACAATGCAGCTAAATAACAAACTAAAGAAATAGCCTTAATATACTGCCAAACTCATTGCTAAAAAAATGAGGGCGTGACCATTTTTGATAATGCCAACTATAACTCCACTGGTCACAACAGATTCTGTGGGCCAGGAATGGACGATGGGTTCACAAAAAAGTTTTAAAAAATCATTCTAATATGGTTATACTTAACCTAGTTAACAGTTCAAAAACCTGATCTTTACTAACCTTGACAATTATAGCTTTAAGCTGTTCCAAAAAAAAGTCAGAAATAGCAAGGGTGATATTTTGGGTAAAACTTAATATGTTCCAAATATTAAGTCTGAAACATTTGTCATTTAAGGATAACTGTGCAACTAAAAAAAAAAGAGTCTTCTCTGAAGTACACCCGAGCCTTTGGAAAAGGAACATAGAAGTCTGCTCACTTGTAGTTTCTGTGGTGGTAGGTGCAAGTTTGGAGTTTGTTGCTTCGATGGGTTATTGCCCCACTCTGCAAAACTCTGCAAATAAAATACACACATGTAACATTTTATTTTAAAACTGGTATATAAACCTCAGCTATTTTATTGATTATGTTTATAAGAAGCCACAAATATAATCACACACATGGTAAGAATACTATTTAAAAAAAAAAATGAAGAGATAAAACATTTCAGGAAAAAAAGCCTGCCAAATACCTTAGCAGGACTGGAAGTCCTCTTCTTCTTAACAGGGTTTGACTGTTCATCATCTTGGCCAAGAGGACTGATATGGGGGTGCAGGGACTGTCCATGTGCCTCTATTAGAAGCCCTCTTGCAGTGGGGTGGGGTTTATTTACCTGGGAAAAAACAAAACCACAAACAAGTATGGTGTTACACATGAAAGAAAAAAAAATGAAAGAGAATCTGAGAAAATAGAAACAGAATATTTAAAAGAAGATTTGTTTTTTTATAAACACAAAATCATATAGAAGGTTCAAGGACTTGTAAAAGAAGAAAAAACATTGCTGCTGATTCACTTGAAATTCATGCTCTCTTCTTATGGTTTTTAAGTGCTCTTGAGTCATACAACAGCTACCAACCAGGGAGGGTGAAGGCTAGCATGTGCTTCCTCCACAATATGTAAAGCCACTCAATAGCATATTTTTAAACCGCAGATAATCCGGCATCACAAACTATGAGGAAATCTGCACTCTTTCACATTCACAAGCTCACTGACACCTGCAAGTAGCTAGTAGGACTGTGACTGACAGGCTAGAGTGTGTACAAACAGTATGGCTGAGGAATTAGTGAGATTCAGACTTTTCCCGAGAAATGGGCAAAAACTTTCAGAGTCAGGACTTTTTTTTTTTTTTTGCAAAATAAATGTAAACTTCAAGAAAAAGACAAATGTGTGCTCCCATGTGTTAAACATGTATTTATCCTATGTATTTTAAATAAATAAATAAATTCAAACACAAAAACTGTACATGAGGCCTGGAAGTACCATATACTAGAGTCCAAATGGGAAAAGTAAAGACAGAAATATTCCTGCAATATTTCATATTTTTAATGAGTGCTCTAGGCTTTCTAAATAAAGTTGAAAAGTCACTTGAAATGAAAGAATCAATAAATAATTAAAAGAAATAAAAAAACAAAGCTACTATAGTCATCTAGATGGTTGCTAGGTGGTTGCTAGGCAGTTACATGGTGTGCTAGGTGTGCCAGGTGGTTCCATAGTGTTGCTAGGCAGTTGATATGATAACCCAGGTGAATACTTTGGCACTCTAGGGGGTTGTTATAGATTTCTTGGTGGTTGGTACTTACTATGGTATTAATATAATATTTTAAACGGTTGCTAGTGTGTGCTAGGGTGTTGCAAGATTGATGCTATGGAGTTCATATTAGTAAGAAGAGCATATTTGGTATGTAAAATTGATATTAATTTTTGGGTTGAAATAATGTCATGACCTTTGGGATATAATAATTATATTTCTTAACTGGTTAAAATTTTTATTACACCTCTAAACCAACTGCTCTCAATCAAACTTTGATAAACACAAAACAGAACACAGGCTAAGCTGGTCAAACTGGTGACTTTGCCAGATATTATATTCTGGTCCTTATTATTTGTATGTTTAAGGTGAATTTTGCCTTGTGTTGTATTTCTTTAACAATTCATCTAATGTGTTGCCATTGTCAGGGGTAATTATTATTTTTAAAATAGCACTTAACTTGTGATGGTCTATGTAACTCCTATGTAAGGGATTTACATACTGATGTTGACAATTGCTCATTAATTTTTGTATGATATGAAAGTTTTATGTGACAACTTTGTCCAGAAATGACTTGAGATGCAGTAAACCAAATTATAGAAAAAGTATTTGAACTTAACCCTCCCACAGATGACCACAACCCTAAATATAAAACATGGCCTCACCTCTAGTCCCAATCAAGCTTTTACAGTTAAGTTAAAACACATATCATATGATACAGCTGTTTGAGTAAAGAAAGCTTTGCATGCAGTTTACACCCACTGAACACTTTATTAGGAATAATCATACACCTATTCATTTGTGCAATTAGCCAATCCTGTGGCAGCAGTACAATGCATAATATCACGCAGATACAGGCCAGCAGCTTTAAGTAATGTTCACGTTAACCATCATAATGGGAAACAAAGGTGATTTTGGCCATGGAAGGACTGTTGATGCCAGGTGGCTCTCTGATTACATCTATTACTGATGATCTGGGATTTTCATATGCAGCAGCAACTTAAATTTACTCAGAATGGTGCTATTAAAAAAAATCAGCATCCAGTGAGTGGCAGTTCTGTCGATGGAAACACCTGTTGATGAGAGCTTGATAAAGAATGGCCAGATGTGTTCTAATTGACAAAAGAGGTTACAATAATTCAGATAACCACTCTGTACAATTGTGGTGAGCAGAAAAGCATTTCAGACCACACAAAATGCCAAATGAGGTGAATGGGCTACAAGAGCAAAAGACGGTGGGTTTGATTTCTGTCAGCTAAGAACAGAAAGCTGAGGCTGCAGTGGGCACAGACTCATCCAAATTGGGCAGCCATACAGCACTACACTTAGCTGAATGCATGTTCATATGTTCAGTGTCTACTCTTTCCTTTACACAATCCTTCAGTAACACTTCAACAAGGTGTCACTTCTGATGTAGGCTTAATAGGTTGCTTTCATTTCATTAAATTACAAAAATATAATAGTACATTTAGGTACGTAGTACAGCTAAAGAAAGTTATCCTCTCTCCTAGCACATTTTCTCCTTAAGCACATATCATCTGTATCACAGCAGCTAAGTCAATTGTCATGTAGCTTGCCATAAGGATATTTTGATTACACTACCACATTTTTGTCCTTGTGTTGCTCAAACTACTGTGGTGGACATTCCTCTCTTGAGTGCTGCAGGCAAAACAATCTGAAACATTAGTAGCATCATTTTTGTTTAAATTTAGTTAAAATAGTGTTGCTAACAGTTACTTTGCTTCTTGTCAAAAACATTTCAAATACATAAAAAAAACAACCAGCAGAGCAGAGAAACAGAAACATGAGAGATAATAATGGAGAAAGAGAGGATATAAAAGAGAAAAAATGTGAATGATAGACCTGTCAAGAGAGACAGAAAGCAGAAAAGTGAAGAGGATGGATTATATCTATGTGCATGCTAAATTACACAAGTGTTTTTTGTCATTTTATTCAGTTTTTATTTTCTTAAATAAACTGTCAGAATACTGGGTCAGTAAAAGTGACAAGGTTCCTAGTTACTTGTGAAGGATATTGTTAAACATTGTAAGTTAACCTATGGAGCTCAATAAAGTAAAAGAAAAAGGAAGTAAAAGCTGAGTTGCCTAGACAAATTTAGTCACTACATGCAGAGTACAAACAAAAAAAATTTGCAGTCCTATATTAGGTAGCAATATGTTTTTGAAAAAAAACTATCTATGGAACCTAGGTCTTGTTTGTTTGTTTTTGTGCCTGTACAAAAACATGTGAACATTTGAACTGCTTAGCTGCTTGAGCCTTTCTTGCCTGCCTTTCCCTTTCTTTTATGCTCCACCTTTCCTCTTAGATTTCCGCTGTTTTACAGCTAGAAAGCAATATCGTCTTATCAGTTAAGTGGAATTTGTTAGCTCTCACTAATCTGAGCAAGTGCTAGCACCTAACATAACATAGTGCTGTAAAGTGTGACAGTTTTGCTTGGTTTTGCCAATAAAAAAATATTCTGTGCAAAAATAAATATTAATTTATTTGTACATGTATGATTATGTTGCCAAGGACAGGCTCTTAAAAAACGTCTTGGTAGCATGTTGTTTAGATAAGCTTAATGACAGACGAAATTAAGTAATATTAGAAACAACAAAAATATATATTTTGCACAGTTCTAAATGTTACCTCAAAAAGCCAACATCCTGGCACGTCATCCACTGAGAAAAGACACCTTTTTATAGGATGACGAGTCACCCTCAAGATTTAATGTTTCACTGGTTACAGCCAGTGTTAGTTCCAGTGTTAGTGCAGCTGATGGGCCAGGCTCCTCCTCAGCTGACAGAAAAATCTGCCGATTTAACACACAATGGGTTAAAGATTAGCCTTGGCTATTTATGACCAACCCAGCAAGGCAATGTTCTGTAAGTACTGTCAGGCGGCAAGTTCAACTCAGGAAATCAAGCAGGCCTACATAACTAACAATTGAAATTTTAAGGGCAAAACTTTTATTGAGGCTTTAGGTCTCCAGCTGCAAAAAGATCCTACACATTTAACGAGGTAACCATTAGACCAACAATTTTCACCTACGCTATAAAAACTTTGGAATCAGGAACTTACATTTAGATTGAAAGCCTCTGAAAATATGTGGGATAGATGCGCTCTTCAAATTATGAAATTTCATCTATTTTCTATTTTTCATCTATTCATAAGATAAGTAATCATTGTGCAGCTTTCTGACAAATTACAATTGACTTCCACTGTACTCACAATGCACTCAAAAGCTCTACACTGGGCTACAGGAACTTGAAATTATATCCTGATATAGGTTACTCTAACTCTAGATAAGCATGTTGACTTGCCAGACTTCTCTGGCTGCATTAAAGTGTCTTTCTGCAGGTTGAATGGTTGAGTAAAAATAATAAGAAGCTAATAAAACACAAATCTGGGCGGATTATGAATTATAAGGATACTTATGCGAGCATTTCAAATCGTGTATGGACACGGGCACAATGTGAAATCATACTTGCACATAATATGAGCGTCCTGTAGGGGACAGTGTCATGTGAATGACATCAGAATTTGTAGAATTAGATCGCAAAGGAAAGGAAAATAAACAAAATAGACCACAGTTTGTTTTGTAAAGTTCTTCTTCATCTTTTTCTTATTATTAATCTTATTCAGAAAATGATAGGTACCAAAGCACATCGATGTAACTAGGGTTTAAATACATAGTTATCAAATCAAAGAATGACACATGCTTTAGTTTAATTTTCTATTATTCATACTGCAATGTACGAGGCAAAACATGAAACATAAGAAAAAAATTACTTGTGTTGGTCATTAATTCTATTAGTTCAGGGCAAGCCTTGTTATAGAGAAATGTTATTACAGACACCAGTCTGGTAAATTAACAGACAAGCATTTTGTATCCACTTCTGTCACAAGATCATTTATATAAGATTACCTAACAGAAAATATTGGATGTGATGAGGGAAAATTGTAGTGTTTGCTCTTCAGATGTATTCCGAATATTAATAATATTTTTGTAAATGTGCTTAAACACACAGAAGAAATTTCCAGAAATATAAACCGGGTTTAAGACTGAAATGCCAAAGGCTGTCTCCCGCTTGTTCAATTGAATTCAGAACATCCACAAGGATTTCTTCAAAAATGCTTGCATACTGTGTAGCACTGGATGTACAAATTATTGAGAGTTCAAAGAGGGACAAAAAACTGTGCAGCTTAAGCATGCCGTTGCTAATATGTTGCTAGGGTTATGCTATGTGTTATCCCAGGTGGTTGCAAGGGTGTTTAGTATTTCCATGTGTTTTCTAGGGTGTTGCTAAGCATCTCAGGTGCTTGCCAGCATGTTGTTAGTATATGCCAGATGCTACAGTCTTATTAGTTATTGCTATCAGTGCAATTTCTTCTTCTTCTTCTTTCGGCTTTTCCCTTCAGGGGTCGCCACAGCGAATCATCTCTCTCCACCTATCCTCATCTTCTGCATCCCCAACACTTACACCCACTAGCTTCATATCCTCATTTATTACATCCATATACCTTCCTCTTTTCCTCCTGCCTGGCAGCTCCATGTCCAACATGTGCAATTTCTACTGTTACTAATTTCAGCAACAAAGTACTAAGCACTGTTACTACTGTAACTAAGTACCGCAATGATTGCAATGAAATGACATTGAAAGAATCAGAATGTAGAGATGTGCAAGTGCACCAGGACATTACAGGGGACTCACACAAGCAGTCAAATAAAATAAAAAGTAAAAAATCTTATATAAGCACCCTATTAAACACCCAGTCAAACAACTTATTATTGGTTCCATTTGGATATCTCAAGAAATGAGGGACTAGGTTTAGTCATAAAATTCGAACCAGAGTCACCGTCTCTCTTCAAATGACATCTAAAAACATCTCCTGTAATTAAAAACTACTTAGCATTTAAAAAGAACGGGGGGAAAAAACAATTGTCCATGTACTTTACTCACTATATTACCGCCCCGATTTTTTTAGACTGATGTTATGCGTAGTTTGTGACCTAGTGAACCAAAATCAAAATGTATTTGTTGATAGATACTTCAAAGCACCTCTTTAAGTTGCCTCTGAAAATTGTCACAAATGTAAATGCAAAAATGCAGTTCCTGCAGAATGTGTGTGATTTTAAAGCAAATCTTCAACATTTGCTGATACATAGATGCATAAAATAATATAATCCTTCACATAAAATACTGCTATCCAAACAGCCTTCAAAGGAGGACAAATTATTGGTGTAAATCTTGTTAGCACATCTGTGACCCCAGACAGCAAGTCTTTGAGGTGTACCACATCCACCGAATTAACTGCAAAATTAAATGCGCACCTCGTCCCTGTCATTTTGCTCACTTATGCGAATGCCAAACATAAGTTTCAGTGATGCCAAGAGCGGAAGTCTTGGGCTGTGAACAACATGAAACATGTATTGTTCTCTGCTGAGTCCACCTTCACTGTCTTTCAGTCAGAATTTGAGCCTCATCAAAGCACAGATATAACACTGGTCAAAGTGTTAAATTACTAACTACTGGAATCTGATCAGGGTTGTGTCTCGGTGCTGGTGTTGCTTGACCTTAGTGAAGCTTTTGACACCATTGATCATACTATTCTATTTGACAGACTAGAAAATGTTGTTGGTGTTAAGAGAACAGCCCTCTCCTGGTTCAGGTGTTATTTGACTGATCATTATCAGTATGTTGATGTAAATGGTGACTTCTTTATGCATACTAAGATTATGTTCAGTGTTCCACAAGGTTTTGTTGTATTAGACCCACTGCTTCAGACAGTGGATGCTTACTAACCTCCTCCTGCCTGTCCTAGCACCATATGCAGGCAGAACTAAGCCTTCTGATTACAGAGTAACTCTGGATGATCTTTTTGTTTCATCATGTGTAACAGTAAAAGACCTTGGTGTGATTACTGAATCCAGTCTTTCAATTGAAGCTCATATAGATAATATCAATAAGGTAGCTTATCATCAAGATAAGAAAGATAATGTCACTGCATGATGCAGAAATACTAGTTCATGCTTTTGTTACCTCTGGTTTTGGATTTCTGTAATGCCTTACTGTCTAGATGTTCCAGTGGGTGCAAAAACAAACTCAAGTTAGTCCTAACTAGAACCGCATGATATGAACACATCACACACTATGAACACACACTGCATTGGCTCCCAATTGAATTTCGTATTGATTATAAAATACTACCACTACTGTCCTCCTTTAAAAAAAACTTAAAAATTTTTTTTTTTTAAATGATCTGTCACACCGACACAAATGGCACTAAGCTATTTGGTAGTACCTCAAGTAGTAAAGGCTACAACAGGATGCAAAGTCTTCTTTTACAAAGCTCTGCAGTCCACTTAATGTTCAGTTTCAGAATACACAGTCTCAGAATTTAAGTCCAGGCTGAAAAGACATTAAGTCTAGGCTGAACAACTTTGTGTCCCAGGAAGCCCTCATGCCTGTGTCACCTTCTGGCACTTCATGTACATGTACAAGCATACCTGAAATTTTCTCTTTCTATCTTTCTTTTTCTGTTGAGATACACATGCTACTCCCAAGCTCCTAGCATTCAAAGTTTCCAGTGTGACCAACTGAAGCCCTACTTCTGGTTGGAGTCTCATTGCTTGAAGGCAAATTGGACTGCTATGGATGAAACAACTTTGAGACTATGGCGCTGGCTTTGAAGTGATGTTGTGGCAGTCAGTTTTGCACTTGGGTCTCCATCATTGAACTAATTGCTTTGGCAGAAAGGAATTAGTGTTGAATACAAATTAGAAATTATTATCATGTCCACTTGACTATATATAGTTATAGAAAGGACATTATTTATAAATTCAGTCTCCGGTGTCACCCAAATGGATGAGTATGAGTTCCCTTTTGAGTCTGTTTCCTCTCAAGGTTCCTTCCTCATATTGTCTCAGGGAGTATTTCCTTGCCACAGTTGCCTCAGGCTTGTTCATTAAAGATAAATTTAAATTTAATTTTAAACTTTGTAATTTCTATTCTAAATTTTAAACGTTGCTTTGAGAAATGTGCATTGTTGAAAGCGCTATAAAACTAAACTGAACTGAATTAATAATGCCGTAATAATGAGTATATCGCCTGCCTTGAATCAAACAGAACAAATCTGGAGTCTTTAAATATAAGACAATAGCAACACAACCCTCCAGCAAAGAGCAACTGAAAAGCATCAGTCCAGAATATCTCTTCAGAAATGTGTGCAACACTAGAATTCTAGAAACACTTGAATGGTGAAGAGGATTGCTACTGTCATCAAAAATAACTGTGGACATGTTAAGTTTTGCAAAAATATGATTTGAAACTTAGTAATGACTGTCAACAAATGTACTGACATTTGTTCCATTTAGCTCCTACATTTAGTTCCATTTAGCTCCTACAGCATTTTTATATAGTAAATCAATACTCCTGTAGGAGAACAAATGTCCTACGGTGATTTAGTTTTGAATCATTTGACAATTAATTGATATTGCAAAGGGGTGCACTTACTGTATACTATGTGTGTGTGTGTGTGTGTGTGTGTGTATTCTCATGCATGTATGTGTGTATGTATATCAGAGTATCCACTATACATTAGGTGCTGGCCATGATGCCCAGCAACTCTGTGGTTTAACAGACAAATTGGATGAATTTCAGTGATATGTTAATGACTATATCTGCAAGAAATAATTCTGCGCTATGCAGGAAAGCCACCATTAACTAGAATTAAGGATAATGTTCATTTTTGCATACAGTCAGCATATATATATATATATATATATATATATATATATATATATATATATATATATATATATATAGAGGTAAACAAAAAAGTAAACAAAAAACCCAGTCAATAGGCCGATAAAAGTAACAATCTATGAAAACATTTACCTAACATCAGTATGGTAGAAGAGCATTGCAAAAAAAACAAAACAAAAAAAAAATCCTGCAAATACAGAAAATTACATTACACATTACTTACAGACTTCTATTATATAAACATAGAGTTGTATTTTTCTCTGTCTGTCTGTCCGTCCAACCATCCATTCATCCTTCTATCTATCCATCCATCCCAAATAAACTGTAAGGAAACTCCCGAGGTAGAGGGTCTGGAATCCATATGGAGTTTTAATGCACACACAGCAAACAAATCCACAATGTAATCCAATACTGTAGTCGAAGAAAACAGGCAAAAACAATGAACACTAGCAAACGTATCCGAAAACGTATCACAAAAGACTGAAAATGAAACTATGCGAGGTCATACACAATACATCAAACAACAGTAATGGCTTGGTATGTCACGAGGGAACAATACTTCACACCGATGTTGGCGTCAGTGCCTTTTTATGTTTATAAAACCTAGAAGTGACCTTGTTCTCGGACGAGGGTTCCCTCTGACATTTGCAGGTCAGGATGATACCAGTAAAAGGATGTTGGATGTCAGTGCCATTGACCCAGGCCCGCTTAATGGGGCTGAATCCCTCGCAATCTATGAGATACTGTTGCTGGCCTCCCTGGTGTCTGGAGTCAAGAAGGAAGCATACCAGGTAAGCCAGGGAGCTCTCAATGTCCAATGGAGGTGATTTAGTTTTAGTCTCTGTTGGGGGAAGTATGCGCAGGTTTCAGAAAGGAGACTTGAAGTTTGAGGACCATTGAAATTTGAGTTTCAGATTCCAGGTAGAGAGCCATACCTGCCTGCCGATGTGGAACCCAGGGATGTGGGCGATTCCTGCAGTTAGCATGTATACATTGCCTGCACACTGCCCATTTCCCAGATGTCTTAGCTTCAGTGTATCCAGTCATCCACAGTCGGTAGGTATGGCAGGAATTCACCAGACCAGGAGAATAGGGGAGGAAAGCCCAAGACACTCTGAAAGGGGGCTAGCCCCATATGGATGTATTTGGCCCAGGGGAGAAAATCACTCCAATGTTGCTGTTCACGACTGCAGTAGGACAGGAGATATCAACCAATTTCTTGGTTTAGGTGCTCAGCTTGTCCATTAGACTGGGGGTGGTAGCAGGAGGCTAAGCTCACGTTGATATTCAGGTGGCTGCAGAACACTCTTCAGACTCAGGAAGTGAATTGAGCTTCCCTGCCTTACTATGCTTACTATGTCTTCTGGAAGGCCTTATACTCAGAACACCTGATGAAATAGTGCCTTTGGATGGGATATGCGAAGAAAGAATTTCACTGTGCTGTAATGTATATGTGACAAATAAAGGCTGTTTCTGTTTTTCCATCGCAGTGGGCAAGCCTTTGAGGGATGCGAGCAGTGAGGACCCATTGAATTACCCTCGGGCGGATTATATATACACACACACAAATGCATCAGAAATTACATTTTAGAATTTATATATATATATATATATATATATATATATATATATATATATATATAATAATTTTTGTTTAAATGAATTACTATAATTATATATATATATATATATATATATATATATATATATATATATATATATATATATATATATATATATATATATATATGTATGTATCAGAAATCATGTTTTTTTTTTTATTGTGCATTCCAAGTAATATCAATCAAACTGGAGTTGGGTTGTTTTGATTAAGAAATAATAACTCAAAATAATACTGCTAAATTACAAAATGAAAGTTAACTGAAAGTATGTTTTTTTTTTTTAATTTACTTAGTCTGTTTTTGAGCAAAAACAGATAACCCCACATTTCATAGTTATACAAAACCAAGTAATTGCTTTGCAATTGCATAAAAGTGCAATATTTAACATTGTTTAACTTAAAACAAGTAGTTTAAGTAAAGAGCAGTAAAAATAATAATAATCTTCGTAATCTCCTCAGCTGACAATGTAGACGCCTGACAAACTTTGTTGTTGTGATTACACGCAATACAGGGAGCTTTTCCCTCACCACTGTAACGTAGTAAGAAGATATTACAGGTTCCAGTCCGTTAAAATGATCCATACTTGATCATTGGCAACTGCCAAACCCAAACTCGTCTATCGAATTGCCAGACACAGAAGAGTGATTGGTCACTCCAGAGAACATATCTCCACTGCTCTAGAGTCCAGTGGCAGTGTGATTTACATCACTGCTTCTGATGCCTTGCACTTGTTGATGTAAGGCTTGGATGCAGCTGCTCGGCCATGAAAACCCATTCCAAGAGGCTCTCTATGCACTGTTCTTGAGCTAACTAGAAGTCTGTAGCTACTGACTCTGCAGAAAGTTAGCAACTTCTGTGCACTGTGCACCTCAGCATGTGCTGGCCCCGCTCTGTGATTTTACGTGACAAATGTTTGTAGTAGCAGTCTACAGGTGCTTGATTTTATAAACCTGTGGCACTGGAAGTGATTGGAACACCAGAATTCAATGTCTATAGCCTCCTGGTGGTCCATCGGCAGGATCCCTCATTCTCATTTAAACGCTAGGATTATATATATATATATATATATATATATATATATATATATATATATATATATATATATATATATATATATATATATATATATATATATACACACACACACACACACATATATGCAATATATGCACATGTAAACTTTCATCAAAAATAGAAACTTTTTCTGATAGCTCAAATTTTGAAGGATTATTAGCTGTTCTGGTTATGTTTTACAAAATAACCAAGCCATGATTTCTGCAGCAAGAATTGGGCCTCTTTTACAGCTACATGGCAGGGAAAATGCAAATGTTTATCAAAACCTGCTTCAGCAATATGTGGTCCCTTCCCATCAAGCAACTTCCAATCAGCCTGCAGTTTTCACGCAAGACCGTGCCTGTCATACTGCAAAACGGGTAAAGCAATTTGGATTTCCTGTCTGTACTGTGAGCTTGACTTCTGCCTGCTTGGACCTTATGGTAGTGTGCACTGAACCTGACTGGGATTTTAAAACAAGATCAGAAATTGACATGTTGACATTTCTTAATAAAGAACTGAATATTCAGTGGGGTGTTCTAATTTTTTCCATATGACTGTATATATGCATATATATATAGTCTGGCCAGAAAGGAAAAAAAGTCCAAGTTGCTGAATATACAATATACTGAATGACCAGGTTTATACATACATACACACACACACAGAGGGATGGATGGATGGATAGATACACACACAGATCAACCATAAACAGCACCTGTTCAATAATGTTTAGGTCCTATTTGTGACATCACAACAACTCTGACCCATTCAAGCATGGACTCCACATGGACCCGTTTGGTGTGCTGTGGCATCCAGCACCAGGACATTACCAGCAAATCCTTTAAGTCCTGTAAGGTGCGAGCCGGGACCTGCATGGATCAGCCTTTTTATCCAGCATATCCCACAGATGCTTGATTTGAAGTGGAGTCAACATCGTGAACTCTGTCATGTTGCACAAAACATTTTTGAAAAAATTTTGCAGTGTGGCAGGATGCATTATCCTACTCAAAGACCCCACTGCTATTAATCAATACACTTGCCATGAAAGGCTCTACTTGCTCTGCAGTAATACTTAGGTAGGTGGTACGCTTTTGGTGGTGGACAGTATGTGCACTCTTCCCAGTTTGCTGCTATGCAGCCCCATACTCAGCAAGCTTATGGCATTTCAAGACACTCTTATACAGAGTAACTTACAGACGTGTTCCATCAATGAATACATTGATAACATTAATTTACAGTCTAAAAGTGATGGGCTTGCCTTTCCAAGCTTCAAAGCACTGTGTGTTCTGATACCTTGCTATCATTGTCAGCATTAACATTTGCAGCAATTTGTGCTGCAGTAGCTCTTCTGTGGCATCAGACCAAATGGGATAGCCTTTGTTTCACACGCACGTCAAATGGGTGCACATGACCCTGTCACCTGTTCACCGCTGTCCTTCCTTGGACCACTTTTGGTATGTACTAACCACTGAATACCAGAAACAGCCCACAAGACTTTGCATTTTGGAGATGCCCTCAACCAGTTGTGTAGCTAACACAATTTGGCCCTTATCAAAGTCGTTGATCCTTAGTGTTTCAATTTTTCATGCCTCCACTGACTGTTTCAATGAGATAAGTGTCATTCAGTTCACTGCTCAGTGCTTTTAAAAGCATAATATAAAAACAAGGGTTATTGGGGCATCTAGATTGCTTCTACAACTGTGAAAGAAAAACTCTTTATGCACACTTAAAACAAGAAAACGAAAGCTACACTAGAGAAGTCAAAACACAAACCATGCTCATTTTTGTAACATTAATATAAGAATATATATAGAAAATTTGTCTTTTCACAGTACCATAAGAGAAAAGTGAGAAGCATGGTTGAGTAGATCAAGCCAGACGACAAATTTAAGGGTGTGTGTGTGTGTGTTTTGTAGTGAGTTTAGGGATTATTGTTATCAGCGTGTGCGTCTATCTGGTCTCACCTGCTGAGCTGTGATCTGGACGCCCTGTCTTGAGGTAAGCTCTGCTGGGATTGGGAGGCTCCATGCTTCCTCAATACTAGGAAGCATTTTACTTTTACTTTGTAGACTAGTGTGATGAAGGTTACACAACTGAGCCTAGGACGAAAACGCGTGAAAAACATATTTAAACAGCAATCTATGTTTGGATGTCGGAACAATTTACAAAAGTGCCCTTAGGCCCAAGTTTGGACCCTTAGGCCCAAAAAGGTGCATCTAGTTAGGTCACGATGTAGTGCAGAAGTCACTGTTCATGTAGAAGTCCTATTATCATTAATCATAGAAACTTGCCTCTTTCCTATGTACAGATAATGTGGAGGATAAAATATGTCAAAGAATGAAAATACTGAGAAAACATGCAATGTAAAACAGTGAAATGTTCAGAACAAAAGCTGTCAAATTCAAAGGTACTTGACTAGCACCTACAGAAAGCACAAAAAATAACAGAAAACTTTAATGAATCACACCACTCAAGCTTTTTGACAGCCAAGTATATTTGTACACTTATGCACATAGAGGCCCACACAGACACACTCCTGAAGAAGTAAACCTGCACACAATTGTCAAGTATTCAAATCTAGATGCCATTAGCTCTTATTCTGTCCAAGTTACCTGCAAATATTTGATGCGGGCAGTGATTGCTGCAATGTTGCTGCAGCCTTTGCTGCGTGTGGCGTTGATATAGCACTTGATGGCATCTTGGGGCTGATAGCAGGACTCATAGAGAGTGCCCAGGTCCATCCAGGCTGCAGCATGACTGTGGTCTAACTGCACAGCACAGATGTATGCCTGCAGAGCATCCATGGGCTGATTCTGCTGCTGATACAGCACCCTGAATGAGAATGGGGCAAATTTAGCAGCACATGTATGAAGTAACCAAAAAAACTTATTAGAAAGAAAAGGGAAAAAAAAACATCTATAACAAAACTAAATATTCCACATCCTTACCCAATGGAGCACCAAGTGTCTGCACTGGCCTCAGATTTGTCTATGGACTGCCGGTAAGAAACAAAAGCATCTTGCACTTTCCCAATACTTGAGTAGCACCTACAATAGAAGCAATAAACAGAATGCAATTCAAAGTTCCAAACTGTAATAACCATTACGTTAGACCCTGTATGCTGAACATAATCCATTTTTTTGCCTTTGCCTCAGTTGCTATTTCCTAACATTAAGAGATTTCAACAAATTTTATCCTGAATATCTCACAATTCCAACCATAAGAGCAGTTTTAACAGTGTGAATAGCAGGTGTGATGAGCATATCCAGTAACAAACTCTAATGCAAAGCTTCCCAAGGAAACAGAGTTTAAGGGCACATGTCTTGCTATCATCTATATACAGCAGCTCAATCAACCTGGTAACTACATGCTACCAACCTTCCAAGAAAATACCAGGACTGGCCAGAGTTGGGGTCAGCTTCAAGAGATTTCTGCAAACACTCTATAGCATAGCTGTCTTTATTGGCTCGGTCTCCCAGCTGTTCCACTGTATGATGCATCCAGCCTGGGGTGAGAAGGACATCACTATTTTCACAAAAAAAAGTAGACTGCAGACCTTTGTCAAACAGGACATTAAAACAACAGAAACACCGAGCAAGTTAGTTTGAGCAAAAGTGCAGGTAATGACTACAAGGTAATGTAAATACAGTGCACCCACTGGTTTACTATAAGAATACCTGGAATTGACAATATAGCCACATACCCTATGGATCCTGTTTTCACAACCACAAAGGATTTTAAAGAAATGAAGCACGCTATTTCACTTTCAAATATTTATGCACTTTTGTACTGCATTAGAAGCAATAATAAATTGAAACAAGTATTACAAGGTAAAACATGAACATGCATCATCAGAAACAATGAAAAGTATGCATTACTGTTGTAACTAGTTTCAATAGCTTCAGTAATGGGGTGGACTTACCAAGCTGTTGTAAAGTAGCTGCTTTCACCTGGGTAGGGAGATTCTCTGTCTGCAAGAGACTTTCGTAAGCCTCCTTTGCCACACGGTATCTTTTCTGAATGCATAAAAGACACGGAGATACAGAAAAGTGTGTGTGTGTAGCCTTTATTTCTAAAAAAAGAATGAGAATGTGCACCCCAATCCAATGTATGTATGTACTGCTGTCTCCATAAAGAATTGCCTTAAAAGGACAGTAAAGTAAGTAAGAAAAACTACATATAATTAATTTTGTATTTATTATTTAGTACATATGCGCCATTTCATATGCGAACTTTCAATCCGATGTACAAAAGACAGGGATGACACATTCATATGGGGATGAAATGTAGAAAGAATTGAAAATTTTCCTTGTTCTATAAGATATTGTTAGAAAGAAAAAAGCCCTCAGCTGTCACAGTGGTCCAATGCCACAGGTTCATTTGCCTGTTACTATCACAACATGGATAGTTGCATAATGATTATTGATAGGCTACTCAAGAAACACAATTTACAGATAACAACGCATTTAGACAAAGGTATTCACAAAATAAAGAAAGGAAAAAAAGTTATTGACTTACCTGTATTTCATACAAATGAGCAATGTGGAATTGAACTATCAAGGAAAAAACACAAAAAAAGGAACTAGAACAAAAATACACAAATTGACATTTTAACATTCTCTTAACATTAAAGAAAGCGCTACAGGAGTGGAACAAATAATGGGTCCTAATCAATGCTTGACTGTTTCGTTTAGAAATGAATCCTTTCGTCCAAAGCACAGCTGCCTTTCAACACAATAAATGGTTCACTCAGACTGAGAAGTGAGACGGACCTTGATGTCCCCAGTCATAAGTGCGTATGTGTTACTGCCAGTGTCTGTAGGCTGCTCTCAGTCTGATCACAAGCATAAGACCCAGCAGCATGGGAACTGGTGTTGCCAGGGCAACCAATGTCAGGCAATCAGAAGCCGCTATGAAAAAAGTAAATAGCTGCTTAAAGTAGCTGCAGCTTAAAGTATTTCTGCTATCAGCTATCCAGTGAGATTGCTCATCACAACCCACAAACATAATTTATACATAACTCTTCAGTGCAGATTTTAGCATTTTATATTTACATGATTTGACTAACACTTAAGGCTTAAGGGCCTTGCATAAGGGCCCAACAGTGGCAGCTTGAGATTTAAGCTGAAAACCTTCCAATCAGCAGCCCAGTGTCTTATTTTTCTGCAGTTGCTCACAGAACACTTCAGTACTTCACTGTGCCTCAAAATTAATCAGAATCTTACAGAGAAACGTGTGTAGTGTGCACTAAGCTTTAACCATAGAACCAGCATAGCCATACATATAGTCCATTTGCAAGTACAAGACTGACCTTGACACTTGAGAGTGGTACTTACTTTCAGCCTTGGACAACGTGCATTGGTTTGAGTCGATCAGAGCCAGTTGAAAGTGCTAAAGACAGAAGGTGAGAGGTACAGACAGAGAAAACGAAAGAAATTTTAACATACACTCACACACTATTAGGAACACTTGAACATTAATGTAGTTAACTAATTAGCCATTCATGAGGAAGCAGTACAAAGCAAAAGTCTTGCAGATACAGACAAAGAGCTTCAGGCAATGTTCACATCAAATATTAGAATGAAAAAAAAGTGTGATCTGTGACTTTGTTAGTGACATGAATATTGGAACCTGATGGGCTGGTTGAGCATTTCAGAAACTGCTCATCTCCTGGGATTTTCCAACCACCCTACGCTGAGAAATTAGTTCAGAAAGTCAGCCCCAAATATATGCACTTCCTGACCAGCTACAGCCAAAACAGTTATATATTCTGAAAGTATAGATTACAGCCTTCCTTTTAATGTAAAAATAATTTTCAGAAATTAAGGCTTTGCAACTCACATTTACATCTAAATCCACGCTTTCTGATCTTTTGACCCTGCACGGTTGCCTCGTTTAGAGAGACATAGGCGATAAATCCATTCATTGAATCAGGGAAAAATTTTCTATTATTTAACAAGTGAATACTGCATCAAAATCAGTATGAATATAGTTGCGATACATATGCAGTTATTTACCACTGTTAGATGGCACTTGAAATGAAAATCGTAGGTCATGATTGTAGTAGGTGCATGTTTTTTTTGACAACTTCTCTGCAAATATTTTCCGGAATTGTGTTTCATAGCAAATTAAAGACAAAACACTGATTACACTGAAAAAAAAAGGAATGCCAGAATTTCTTCTTTCCTCTGTCATGATTCCAGAATGTATGAATTCTGGAAGGCAGTGGTTTTTCAATGAGCATGTGAAATATCAGGAACTTCATACATCATATAAAGACTTTTTTTTTTTAAGATCTACAACAGTTATGAAGTGAAACTAATAATGAACTGTAATGCCAAAACCTAACAACTTGAGTGTTTTTTAAAAACGCCAATTCATATCATTTACTTGATGTGTACTCACTGTAACTTTGAAACTGTGATGCCAAATATATAACTACATTACAACATGATGTTACTGAAAATGTGCATTAATTACCAGGTTTATTAAAAAAAATAAATATTTTACAAGACACTTTTTTTTAATTGTTTGTGATGTGATTATATGTTAAATGGTTTAGATGAGCTGATGGTCATTCATGAAAAAAAACAAAATGTACTTACTTTCTGCTTAAAAATCATTTGTATACAGTGGTTTTATGTTAAAAACAACATTACATTATTTGAATTCTACAGAAAGAAAATTAATTGGAATGTTTGAAGGCTTTTTCTGAAGCCTTTTCTATAACTCAAAAGTTATAGAAATTTAAAGGCAGTATATACCAACTCGGGTCTGCAAACTCCACGGCCATTGATGTAGAGCAAAAATTTTCTGATTTCAAATGCTCATAACTTGAGATCTAGAAGATATTTTCAAAATTCAAACTGTTGTGATCGAGCTGCCAGACACATTATGGTAATAAATAATTATCGAGATGTTTCAGCCTGAAGACTCTCTCACACAATATTTTTTTTTTGTCTTTCACTGACACTAACACTGACAGAATTAAAGTTATTGTATCGGTCTACCCCAGTTACTGGGGTGCTCCGATCGATCGGTCGCCGATCATAATCGGCCGATAATTGCTTTGGGAAGTTTTATCAGCGGTCTCTATAATGGCCGATCTAGAAAAGCCGATCAGATGACGCAATTTTTTTTTTTTGTGCGCTGCTAAAATTGCTTCACCCGTCTGGCAATTCTACATAGTGTATGAAGTTGGCTAGCGCTAAGAGAGAGCGGGAGAGTTCAGCAACTCAAGTGCCACTCACGCCGCACTGGTATATGCTCTAGAACCGATCTCGCGATACTGTAATGCCATACACCTATCGGTCTGCGTAGCGCCGCTTTCACACCATGTGACTAAAATACCTTACAGCCCTTGAGCACGACGCCAAACACAACAATCTTATTATTCAGAGAATAGTCTAACTTCTAATATTTAATGTTAACACAGTTGATATAAGTCGGCTAACAAATGTATGTTGTGTCAAAAAGGAGGCCCACTGTCTCTGATTCTGAAAACCCCTGATATATAGGACCCTTGTGATTATTATTCCATACCCAAGATGTACAAAAGCCTTAAATTAAATAAGCCTAAAGATAGATCTAAATAAAATATAAACTGTTAAAGCACTAATACATTACAGTCTGGACATCATGACTTTCTATTATTCATCTAATGCAGTATTTAAGTTAAAATACATATATGACTTAGGTGAACAATGGACCAGAACAGACAGCCCCTGAGGTTTACAAATCCTAGAAATGCCCGTGAGTTATACCAAACAGTGTTTACACATGTTGACAGCCTTATGAAGGACAACATAACATCAGTTAATTTCTAGGTAGACTCTGTTTGTTCTGTCTGTTATTATATTTATTTTTATATAATCTACAGGAAAGTTGTATTTGTCCAGCTCTAAGCTGTTCCCAATTACTAACCAAGCACAGGCTGCTATGTTTTAAGTTGACATGTTGCACATGTTGCTTGCCAATAAATACAGTTATCAATTCATGATATTCCTCTTCTCGTAATTTCAATACTTAATTTACATTGTTGTTAAATATAGTTTACTAAATAATGCTATATGATGAGGCTTGATATAGACCCTGTAATCGGTATCGGTAGATACAGCTTCTAGTGATCGGAGATCGGTGATCGGCCACAAAAATCCTACTACCCAAGTATATTGCAGTTTAAAAATAATATATGTATAAAATAATGATTATTAAAGGGCAAACTTCCAGCATTGTATTTCTATTCAAATTGGGTGAATATTGTATGAATTATAGCACTTTATATAACAAAAGGCAGTTGTACTGCAGTTTTACTGTACTGGGGGGTCCGTGGGGGGGGTGTATCTGGTGTGACCACCATTTGCAACACATCTCCTTCGCATAAAGTTGATCAGGTTGTTGATTGTAGCCTGTGGAATGTTGGTCCACTCCTCTTCAATGGCTGTGTGAAGTTGCTGGATATTGGCAGGAACTGGAACACGCTGTCGTATACGCCGATCCAGAGCATCCCAAACATGCTCAATGGGTGACATGTCTGGTGAGTGTGCTGGCCATGCAAGAACTGGGATGTTTTCAGCTTCCAGGAATTGTGTACAGATCCTTGCAACATGGGGCCGTGCATTATCATGCTGCAACATGAGGTGATGGTTGTGGATGAATGGCACAACAATGGGCCTCAGGATCTCGTCACGGTATCTCTGTGCATTCAAAATGCCATCAATAAAATGCACCTGTGTTCGTTGTCCATAACATACGCCTGCCCATACCATAACCCCACCGCCACCATGGGTCACCCGATCCACAACGTTGACATCAGCAAACCGCTCACCCACATGACGCCATACACGCTGTCTGCCATCTGCCCTGTACAGTGAAAACCGGGATTCATCCGTGAAGAGAACACCTCTCCAAAGTGCCAGATGCCATTGGATGTGACAATCTGCCCACTCAAGTCGGTTACGACGACGAACTGCAGTCAGGTCGAGACCCCGATGAGGACGACGAGCATGTAGATGAGCTTCCCTGAGACGGTTTCTGACAGTTTGCGCAGAAATTCTTTGGTTATGCAAACCGATTGTTGCAGCAGCTGTCCGGGTGGCTGGTCTCAGACGATCTTGGAAGATGCTGGATGTGGAGGTCCTGGGCTGGTGTGGTTACACGTGGTCTGCGGTTGTGAGGCCGGTTGGATGTACTGCCAAATTCTCTGAAACGCCTTTGGAGATGGCTTATGGTAGAGAAATGAACATTCAATTCACGGGCAACAGCTCTGGTGGACATTCCTGCAGTCATCATGCCAATTGCACGCTCCCTCAAAACTTGCGACATCTGTGGCATTGTGCTGTGTGATAAAACTGCACATTTTAGAGTGGCCTTTTATTGTGGCCAGCCTAAGGCACACCTGTGCAATAATCATGCTGTCTAATCAGCATCTGGATATGCCACACCTGTGAGGTGGATGGATTATCTCAGCAAAGGAGAAGTGCTAACTAACACAGATTTAGACAGATTTGTCAACAATATTTGAGAGAAATAGGCCTTTTGTGTACATAGAAAAAGTCTTAGATCTTTGAGTTCAGCTCATGAAAAATGTGGGCAAAAACAAAAGTGTTGCGTTTATAATTTTGTTCAGTGTAAATTGTCATTTTTAATCTCTGATATTTGGAGAAAAAAAACCTTTTGCAGTCTACTTGAAGTCTGTAACAGAGACATTACAAAGATAATGGGTTTCTTGACTAGTGATACTCTGCCTGGCCTTTATGGCAGCTGTATTCACTTCTTGCTTTTCCTTAGGGTATTCTGCCTTTAGAACATTTCTATGCTCAATTGGATTAAAGTTTTGATAAAATGTGTGTGCATAGTGTACTAAGAGTGAAGTACTGTTCAACTGGTTTTCTTGCAGATAATTTCTTTCTATACACTTCAGGATTCATCCAGTTGCTTTTGGCAGCAGTCATATAATCAATAAACAAAAAGAAATGTTAAGCAGCCATACAAGCCCACACCATAAGACGAGGTGGTATGACCCGGATAAACGAGCAGTTCTTTTCCTTCACCATTCTATTCTCTTCTTTAGCCACACTCTGAATGGTTTGATTTGCAATTTTAGCATTATTATGGCAGTAAAAAAGCAATTTTATCCTTCACTGGCAGTAATCTTTGGATTGCATACTGAGAACCAACAGCAACAGATTCCAAATAAAACTGCCACACTTCAAATCAAGTATGGGCTTTTAAATTGCTAAAAAAGGGAAAAGGGAAATATTGCCACACAAACAAAGCTTTGACTGGTTCTTGACTAGTTATATAGATAATAAAAATGAAAGAGATGACTGCAATAATGCAAAAATAACACTGACAAATGACTGCTAAAAGTGGGCTGGCTGATGGCTGTCATTTTTTTGAATAATTATTAGATCATAAAAATGTATTTATGAGTTAAACATGTGTAGGGCCACACCCCTAAAGTTGAAAGCAAAGTCTTGTGCATGCAATTAAAGATGTGTGCAAATGACCATAATGCAATAGTAGGTTTTGATTGTTATTTGCATAAATTAAAGTGGACAGAGTTAAATGTCCAAAAAGCAATTTTGAATGGATTGAGCAAAAGAAAATATCAAAATACAACCAACTTTCCAAGAAATATTTGAATGTGATTCTATTTGATAGAATGCATTTCATTTTAAGTTTCAAAGAACATTAAAATGTGGGATGCCAGCTGATTGGCGGATGGAGGCCATGTTATTGAAGAAATCCAGCTTTTAATACTCTTGTAAAAACTGATGTAATACTGTCTAAAGTAATCTTCAAAAATCATCAATCAAAAACAAGGTACATTAAACATTTGTGGATTTTATTTCTACTTTTTAATGATTATGATGACAGATACATCATTATTACATTACTCATGTTGTAGATATCTCTGTTCTTTTAGCCACAATGTTTGTCATTGTTCCGTTTTTTCCTCTTATTTTAGCCTCAAACATTTTCTATTTCGTCTTGAGCGTGCATTTGCTTGTGAAAGTCAACTAATTTCAATGTGTATAGATTATGGAGTGCCTAGGTTCTTTTAGCATCTCTTTGACTATACATTAACTATTTGTCACCTGACTCTTCTGGGTTATCTTACTTTTGGTAGAACTACATTCTTATGCTGTGATGCCCCAGATCATCACTTAACCCTAAATTTATCAGAGCATTCTCTTTCCCATGGTCCCAAGGTATCCTAATCAAAAATCTTGATAACAGAATCACTTTCGCCGATGCTAGCTAAAACAGACATTGACTGAAAGGAGTTCAGTAAAAGTTTCTCAGTCTCGGATGAATTGTTTTTCTATACAATTATGGCAATAAATATTCAGGATCTACTTGAGATTTATCCTTTCCTTTTGCTGATAATCTTAGCTTTGAGAGAGAGCTAGGGCAAATGCTAGATAGTGACCTCACAATCCTGAGCAAGTACGTCACATGAAAAGAGAATTAAATATCCTAGAAAAATGAGCATTCATTCATGACTCTGTCGACACAAAATTCAGTTACACAATCTGAAACCTTTAGATGTTATTTTCAGAAAATTGAGGTGTTTACTTTGTTGCAAAACAAAAATGTTTTTGTCTTAATTCATGGTCTAGTGAACACTACTGATGTATTCATTGATAGAGACTGCAAAAATCACTTCTGGGAATGTGTATGCCATAAAAAAGCGACTGACATGGGGCAGTGGTGGCTCAAGTGGTTAAAGCTCTGGGTACTTTAGTGTGTGTGTGTCTGACTATGTCCAGCACAGTTCAGTTCTTTTTTTTTTTCCCCACATAAAAAAAAAGAACAGAACTGTGCTGGACATAGTCAGACACGTTTGCACGCACATGTCACTTTACATTTATATATATTTATATTAATCCTGTTTACATGTGTCACTTTAATATCTGCAATCACTGTATACACTGTTCTTTCATTGACTAACATTGTCTTGTTCATTGCACAAAGTCGGCCTATGTGTCGTTTGTCTGCACTGTCTTGTCTCGTCTTCCTGTGCGCTTCTGTTGTATGTCTAGTTCTTAAAGACTGCACCTTAAGTATAGTTTAATTTTTTAGTTTAATTTTTAAATTATAGTTTAATTTTTTTTTATCTCTGTTATAGCTCTATGTTTGTCTGTGTCACTGTACTTTGTCTTTGTTCTGTGTAGCACCTCTGGTCTAGGAGGAACGCTGTTTCACTTCACTGTGTACTGCATCTGCTATATATGGTTCAAGTGACAAAGCTTCTTTGACTTTGAGAAGGTTCAAGCCTCAGCAACTCCAAACTGTCATTGTTGGGCAAGGCCCTTAACCCTCTCTGCTCCAGGGGCACTGTATCATAGCTGCCCTTGTGATCTGACCCCTACTTTTATTTATTTATTTTATTCGGGGCATTTTGGACCCCTTAACATGCTCAAAAACTCTTGAAAATCAGCAGACAGGTTGGAATCTGCGGCCATTAGGACATGGCTCGGCCCTGGGCGTGGCACACACCCGTTACAGCGCCCCCTGGAACATCTTGCTGCATAGCTGATACACACTTGCACGTATCCATGTACACTTTGATCTCATTGAACTGAACAACTTTCACACTGCATGTCATTAAGTCTAATCCACAGGAAGTGAGTTATTTTGAGTTGTTTGCAAAACGCACCCAATGGAATTTGAAATACTCCTCCTAGGGAATTGATACAACCGCCACCAAACCCAGGCTAAAATGATCTCAAGACATTGATAATGCAAAATTGTGAAGGGATTTTTGATATCTCAAACGGTTCAGCCGTGAGAAGCCCTTAAATGTATGGCGAATAAAACGAAACAGGAAGTGGCTAATAACTTCTGTGCACATTACATGATCTACATGAAACCTTAGGATTATGTTAAGCATTGAAAGCTGATCACACTGATATGACAACTGTGAGTCTCGGTCATAGCGCCACCAACTGGCAGCAGGAAGTGTGTCACTTTTTGAAATCTCTAATATTTTCTCCCTTACTTTCATCTGATTTAGTTCGAAATCAGTCAGAATAATGACAAGACATGGCTGATGTGAAACTGTGAAGGAATTTTTGATACCTTGAATTGTGTTACTATGGCGACGATTTACATGAGAACATAATAGAAGAAAATGAATCACTCCTCATGTAAAGGGTGCTGAATGGACTGACATTTCAGTGGCCAATCAAAGCCTGCAAAGGAGAAAATCTGTTGGAGTGCAGCACCCTAAGGGAGGTAAGATACGTTTGTCGGATAAGATTAAGGTTGAAACAAGGAATTGATTGAATTAATTATTAATTATTGATAATAATCGTTAATGAAAATCGTTGTCAGTGCATGCCATTATCGATTAGTTGGCTGGCGCACGTCACCACGCATTCAGTGTTCCAGGCGCACATCGGAAGAATGGAGGAGAGTACAAGCACATCGGATAAAAGTGTGAGACCCAAGTCCTCTAAGGCATGGAAGCATTTCATATTAAATTCCGAGCCAAATGTTGTAACTTGCAGCCTTTGCAAGCGGAGCTTCAGTGGCACAGAAACACGACAATGATGAACGAGCACAGAAAACGGAAGCATGCGGGAATCACAGTTAAAACTTCAGGACGGCAAGTTTAATGCAGATTTGTGTTGCGCCATATGTGTTGGTCATTCACATAGAACGTGTTTTATTCCTAATTCCTTTTCCATTATTTCAATGAATGTGATATACAAATGTGTTTGACCGTTGCGCACACATCTTTTGCAGCCCCCCGTGCGTCTCATGTTAAAATGATTTAAACTTTTCCAATCAGCATAGCCCATCAATGACACTTACAGAACAATGGACAAATCAGAAGCGTTGCAAGCTTCATTTACAGTAGCAGGTTCTCATGACAATTTCATGGCACATCCTGAGACCTTGGCGTTCTGTACTGCACTTTTTAAAACCATTCCTAAACACTGAGTCTTGAATTTGTAGACGCAAACATGCCTTCTGTGTGAATGCTTTATTTACATGCTTACAGTGTCCGGTGTTTATTGTGTAAAGAGTGCTGTGTTACTCCTCATTCACAGAGATATAGATAATAAACAGTGGTAATAGTTGTAGTGCAAGACCGTTAAGTACTGTCAAATTAAAACAGATTGATCAAAATAAACAAACAATATGTGTTTTTAATCAGTATTTGTTACCAATTAAAAATAATGCAATGTAAAATTTCTGGAGACTGAATGAATCGTAACTTGGTAGTCTAGTAGTTCTGCCTCTTTAAGAAACACAAACAGTTTGTGGTTTAAGTTTTAAAAGGTCAAAAGTTTTCTGCTTAAAAGCTGGGAAAAACATTGTGGTAGTGGTACGTTTAGTTTTACGTTCATATTTGTAACACCCAATGTGTAAATTTTATTTGAAATAAAAATAAAAAGGTATTTTAAAATGTGGTGTTTTTGTCCGATTCATCGATTAATCTAAACAATAATCGCCTGATTATTCGATTATGAAAATAATTGTTAGTTACAGCCCTAGATAAGATTTTGACCTGTTTGTGTTTTCCCATCGCAGAACCAGTGGATAAAACAGAAGATGACACCCCCTACAACCGCTGCACCCTGCAAGCCTGGGTTCCACTTCATCACCACCAAGATGAACTTCACCTGCTTTGATTTTCACTTTCACATTTTGCACTAATTAGCAAATAGCAAAAAATACTAAATAAAGAGATTTAAGGAATATAAGATAAGTAATGTGCCAAAAAAAAAAAAAAGCAGACAGAGTTCAGACCAGAGTTCAAAGGTACAGACCTAGTGAGGTGATGTGCAAAAACTGTGTGTTTATGAGTCCTGTGCAAATCTCGGTGTATTGAAGAGTTCAGTGCAAACCGGAGTGTGTGGTGCGTAGAGCTGTACATTCCAGGACAGAGACAGAGTCAGGACAAATAATTCAGATAGTACAAAGCATCTCTTATCCCGTTATTTTAATTTTTTTTTTACAATATTGCTTCATTTTCACAATTCATATATACAGAGTCAACCAAAAAATGTATATACATTTCAGGAAAAGAAAAATAGTATGATGTAAATAATATTAGTATAATATTAATAATATTATCATAATATCATCATATAAATCAATCTATAACGTATAGCAATAAATTTAGTAACACAATATTTATACAACTTTTTGTATAAAAAACTCTTAAATCCTGAAATGTGTATTCATTGTATAAATGTGTATACACTGCATACAAATGTATACATGTGTACACATTTTTCTGGGTGACTCTCTCTCTCTCTCTCTCTCTCTCTATATATATATATATATAGAGAGAGAGAGAGAGAGAGAGAGAGGGCAGGTGAGCGAATACTTTTGGCAATATAGTGTGTGTATATATATATATATATATATATATATATATATATATATATATATATATATATATAGATAGATAGATAGATAGATAGATAGATATAGATATAGTATATATTACTGATATAATACTATAGTTTAGAGGGAGAGTCATTGTTCCTTTGGACATCATCAGTTTTCGTTTTGCCATCAGTGGACTTTGCTGTGATCACTTGCAGTACACCCAAATTGTTACTCTTGTCCTTTTGGTATTTCCCCTTTTAATGGCGGTACCCACTGTGCTCACTGTGTCTGGTGCGCCTGGGTGGCGATGGCACTGTGTAGTGATGGCCCATAGTGCGAGGGCCCGTCATTGCTGCTTGCAGCTATATTTAGAAATTACAGTTGTACTGATTTTTGTTTCATTGATCATTTCTATCTTAGATCTCAGTGATCACAAGCATTTTCACTTTTGTTGTATTGCGTTTCTTCTTGGGGTCTGTATTTTCAATATAGTGTTTCTAAAATATGTTTGTTATTTGTCAATTTCAAAATTAGCGCACCTTTTGAGAGTTATTTTGGACTTTGAATCATTTGACATTTAAGTTGATATTGCACTTTACTTGTATTATTGTTTTGGTGTATGAACTGAGAAAAACCATCTTGACTCTTACAATATGGAAAGGTATTCATTTACAGAAGCCCAGGTCTGTGGGCAGTCTGGGTCTGCCAGAATTTAAACACTATTACTGGGCTGCCAGTGTTAGGGCTTTAATGTTCTGGGAGAAGGGAACACTGGGCAATTTGACCCCTGAGGTTCTCTTATGGGTGCGAATGGAGACAGGTCTGGCTGCTGGGACCTCATTAGCAGCCATATTATTCTCCAAGTTAGATGAGTCTACAGCTATAAACAAGCTAAGAATCATGTTGAAAAATCCAATCAAAATTTTAAATCAAGTAAGAAAAGCCCTGTCCCTACCAGAGACCTCTATATATACATCAATTTGCCACAATCATTCTTTTTCACCCCCATGGTCTGACAGAACTTATTTTGTTTGGAAGGAGAAGGGTTTATGTTCTATTAAGGACCTTTATGTTGAGGGAAGGTTTGCATCATTTAACCAGTTAAGGGAGAAGTTTGATCTGCCCCATTCACACTTTTTTCATCATTTACAAATTAGGCATTATGTGAAGTCCAGAATTTGTAACTTTGAATTCGTCCCTGAGAAGCATGTGTTTTTTTTTATATTTTATTAAGTCCTCCTCATTCTACGCACCTTGTCTCTAAATTTGTTGGCTTATTTGAAAGTTGTGTCACAGCCTCAAATCAGAGCTTTAAAGTGGCCTGGGAGGATGATCTGGGAGCTGAGCTCTCAGACGAAACGTGGGATAGGTGTTTGACTGCAGTACGTTCCTGTTCAGTCAACAGTAGACATCAACTGATACAATTCAAGGTGATGAATTCAAATTCATCATTTGCATTATACCAAGACCAAACTGCACAAAATTTCTTGTCTCACCATTCTGTGACAAGTGTAATGTCACAGAGGATACAACTGCACATGCTTTTTGGTTTTGTCCTTCACTGTCGGGATTCTGGACTAGCATATTTGACTGGTACTCTAAGGCCTACAACAGGCCTCTTTTGCCTGGGGACCATTTCTCAGATATATAGACAAACAAGCAGCCAAACCAATGTCTAATACCCTTCGGGTATTTATAATGGTTGACTTGCAGCTCTTTACTATGGTACCTTTAGTTACTGAACCTGTAGCATTATAATTTATATCTAATGTATTAAACATTTTTTAAAAATATATTTACTTATTATTTATTTATTTACTTATTTGTTCTTCTTTCGTGAGTGCGTGTGAAGTCTGATACAATGTTGTTTGTTCTGAGTTTATTCTGAAAAATCCTTAAAAAAAAAACAAAAACAAACAAAAAAAAAACCACAATATGGAAAGGTCAATATGCAACTGGCAACAGCCTGCCTTCCTGTAACCATACATGCATAAACACCTGACCAAAGCTATCTTGTGTGTGCACCGTTGTGTTTTTGTTAGCATCACAAAGCTCTTACCATTTGTATACTTTGAATTTGTATACTGTGAATTTAAATAAGATCATTCCATTTTATTCATGCCAATTTACTTGTATTTGTCAGCACTGTTTTTACATGCAAAATAAATATATTGTGGCAGTAGTCATTTAAATATTCTAGTATTGTAGTTTTAAACAAACGTCTTGTAATACATGATTTAAAAAACGTGTACATTTATAGTGCCACCTTGTGTTGTAAAATGACATTTCATGTATGTATTACAGAAAAACAAATCAAATAAGAAAATATTCAAGACATTTATAATCAACATATTTTGAGAAATTACTGAAGCACAGTCTTCACTGAATATTTAACCCAAAAACTGCAAAAATAAGTTTTGCCTAATAATAAATTTATCATAAATGTGAGTAGGGGAAAAAGAAGTGATTGGACATGTCATATATAAAAGAACTATGATTTGTACACTGTTTCAGATGTAAATATTGTACATTATTATAGATGTGTGTCCAAAAAAAAAAAAAAAACACACACCCATAAAACCTTGAGACTGAATGTGGGAGAATAAAAGCCAATTTTAATTTTTTAAAGATAGAAATGCTAGAAGATAAAGACCATGGTAACATTGATAACACCAGGTTATGAATCAAGAAATGTTTTTCTAAAGAACCACAATAAAAAAAAAGTAAATAAAAAAAAAATGTCAAGAACATAAGGTTAATGGTTCCTACCTTCAAACTTGACTCGTAGTCTGTGTTCACCTTAAACATTAGCCCAAGACGCAGGTGAATCTCCTTGGCTCGAGAGAAACTGGGATCAATGTACAGCACCTCCTGAAATACTTTAATCCCCCTGAAAAAACAAACTATATTTCTCTTTACTAGTCTAATAAGCAAGAGTGTTTAAGCAATTTAAATTTTATTTAAGCATTGAAACAAATAAAGAATATGAAGCAAATCCTAATATATTTGATTACATTAATGTTATCTGAATTGAAAAAGGCTTACATTTAAATCATAAATGTGCCATGATATTGTTTTGACCCCCCTCAGCAGTTTAATAAGCAGCTGCATTATTAATCTTTTTTTTGGGGGGGGGGACGGGACTTTTATCAAACTTTTCTGGGAATCCAAGTCTAGCCCATCTGGTCTAATCCAAAAGAAAAGCTATTATAGCAGAAATTATAATGTCAAAATCTGTCAGGAAAAATTACAAGGCAGAGTTGACAAGTGCAGTAGTACTAGCTTAGTGTGTACACACTGAAACAGGTTCCATTAGCAAATAAAATATCATCATAACTGGTACTTACCACTGAAAAGCACAGTAATGGAAGTACACCATTCCAAGGCCATATAAAAAGGCAGCATTCTTAAAAAAAGAAAAAAAAAAGAAAATAACGTTACTGAAGTCTAGTTAAAAAAAAAAAGAAAAAAAAAAAGAGATGAAGCCTAAAATGGCCATCACAATGCTGGCACAGAATCTTTTTTAGATTTCCATAATCAATTATCAGACTATTAACTTCTTATGGATGTTTCCATAACTTCTTATGGAGGTTTCCTTCAGGTTGTGAAGGTGTGCAGTCATGTTAGTACAGGAAGGGGTCATCCCCAAACTGTTCCCACAAAGTTGGGAGCATGAAAATGTCTAAAATGTTTTGGTATGCTGAAGCCTAAGAGCTCCTTTCACTGGAACTAAGGGGCCAAGCCCAAGCCATGAAAACACAACACCTGAATTCAATGATTTGGAGGGGTGTCCCAAAACGTTTGCCAATTTAAGCATGACACAATCACAAAATGTAAAAGCCACAGAAACCATTCTACTATGAAACAAAGCCCTACATTCACTCTCTCCTCATTCTCATATACTGAAGATTTTGGTGCTGATATGAAAAGCACCATTTGGGTGAAGCGGTTTTAAATGTCAGCAAAACAAGCTTGCATAATGGTTATTTTCATGAATCTTACCACATATACAGTAAGCAGACAAACTTTCAGCATTTACCTTCCAGTAGTCTGATTGTAAACTGTAGTACCTCTGGTATGCAGATAACGCTGCAATAGAGAAAGGATGGGTGATTATGGGAATTTTATTCAGAAATAAGACATAATATACTACTGATATAATAAAAACTAGGTAACTAAGAGAAAGGCAGCCACTGAGTATCTAGATCACAAGAATCCCAAGCAAGACAAGTCTCTGAGAAAGCACAATCAATAGACACAGCAAGTATAAAAGGGAGTCACTGGGGAGAGGCAGAGAAGCTGAAAAAAGTGAAAGACAAATAGAAATAAAGACAATAGAGAAGAATGTTACATGAAGCTCACCTTTTGGGTAGTCCTCCAACAGAAGATTAAAATGACCTAGCTGGCAGAATAACTCCGGGTTGACTTTTCCTTCAGCTTTCAGGATCAGAGATTCATAGCAGCGAACAGCCTGGAAGGGATAAAACATGTAAAATGTTAGCACAATGCTTCAAGACAAATAAACAATAATGTACTGAACTTGGCCACGCAGAAAGCAGCTCTGTTCCAGCTTTGCCAAAATGAGCACTTGAAGCTGCTTTATGTGCACACACTATTTTCTACTTATGCTTGTGCTGATGTTTCTGACCTTCAGTAAATGTAACGTGGAAAAAGCAACCACTATCAGATGACAGCTATTAGTTTTAAGACTAACGATGGAGGAGACAGAGTAAAAGTGTAAAAGTGAAAACCTAGGAGAAAAAGCTAAAGTGGGAAGATGCCAAATATTTTGGACAAACAACTCCAAAGGCACATTTGTCTTGGTGATCCCAAGCCTTGACAAGCCTATTTTTTTATTCCAGGTTTATGGGCTAATATTGGAATAGTGTAACATTTATATTATGTCATTAGCATATGTTGGTGTAATGTAAGAGATTGAAAACCTACTGGGATGTATTTTGATGTCACAGGGAAATGCATAAAGCAAAACAGAGAAGTCTGGTTTATTCTTTGGTTTGGTGCATGGGTGTGAGCAGAAGTAGCATCATAACAATCTATCCATTTTCTATCTTGCATACACATTTAAGATTTTAAAGGCATTCATTAGGTGACATGTCAGAGCTAAGACATCTCTGTTTATAAAGTTTTTAAGCTGAACTGTAAAAGGTTACCCAGTGATGTTAAAGCTGCATCTCAAATTAAAAACACTAAACTTGCATTCAAAAGTTTTTACTAATCTAGAAAATCTTGAAGACGGGTACTCAAAACTACAGTGGCTGAGAAGTGCAAAAAAACAAATAAATAACAAAAAGGGGGGGGAAATAAAATATAAAATAACAAATCCAAACCCAAATTAACAAATCCAAAAACACAACGACAAGTCAGAAAAAACGGAAAAGGCGTGTATAGTTTGCGAATGTTCTTACCGAGAGACATCTGTCACTCAAGATATACAAGTAGGAAATTGTGTATATCACTTTATTTATTGTGCATTTGTAGAGTTCTGCGTTCACTTTAAACCATTTTTTATGTGCAACTTTTTTAAAGAAAATAAACATATATATATTTATCTTTATAAGAAAATGGAATTTATTCAATGCTTCTTTGAGGAAGGACATTCATATGGTGTGATTTTGGATATACTGATAGCGCATCACAGCATAAAGATTAGTTTGCAATGTCTAAAAACACACCTAAAGAATGCAGGTGTGTTTTGAAGACCAAAATATTCCAGATTAAATGATGTAAGGAGCATTATAAGAACAGAGCTGCTTTCATACACATGTGAATCAACTTTCTACTGCTGCAGCCAGCCATACTACTGGATATCTTGAGTGACAAATGCCTCGTCCAATCAGCGGTAAGAATGCCATTTACAAACTATACATACCTTTTACGGTTTGTCTAAACTGTTATTGTGTTTTGCACTTCTCAGCCACTGTACAAAACAGCTTTCAGCAAGGTTTGCATTGTAATGGGAAAACAGATTAGCAATAATTAAGAAAAGATTTGAAGTAATGCTAGTTTGTTTAGCAGAGAAAATAAAACATTGACCAAGATGACCATGGGGACCATGACCATATTGTGCTCATTCATTGTGTTATGCACTGTGATTTGCATTTAATTAAAGACAAATAGAATTAGAAATCTGTTGTTTATTTTCTTTATTTACAAAATGACACGTTTTTTAGTCAAAAGAGAAAAAAGGATTATTGCAGAAACAGTTATTAAATTACTAAAGTAAGTTTGCCAAACAAATAAAGCTGAGAAAGCTGTGCATGTCACTCTAAAAATATTATTTAACTGGGCAACTTAATTCTAGTAGTATCTGCTGCTGTTTAACATGGTGTACATCACCTGTATGTAAATTATGTAAATATATTTTCATTTAGGAAATATAACATTTAAAATGTTGTGATGGATCATTGTCTAGCTAAGCAAACAGGGATAGATTAATTTAAATAGAATAATAAAATTTAAAAAAAGTTGTGTTTTTAAGATCTACATGGTACTCTAAAAAGTCGGCTTGCCTTAATGTGTTACTTTCTGCTGCTTTATGTCCTCAGACATACACTCACCATACACTTTATTAGGAACACCTGCACATTCATGTGATTATCTAATCAGTCAATTGTATGGCAGCAGCACAGTGTATAAAATCATGCAGCTACAGGCCTTCAGTTTCACTTCAGTTAATGTTCATATTAGAAATGAAAGTCTTTATTGTCATTGTAACATGTACAACAAAATTCATCAATCAGTGCATTACTCATAGTATTAACAATCTAAAAAGGAGCATAAAAATAGCTAAAAATAGTGTGTTCACATAAAATAAGATTAGGAAAAAAAAAAACAAAAAAACAACCATACATTTCGCCATCTGTCTTTTGTTTCACTAGCAGCATGGTATGTCTTAGTTTTATTGAGTGTGGTTATTGCTGTGGAATCGAAGCTGTTTCTGAATCTTTTTGTCTTTGATTTTAATGATCTGTACCATCTACCTGATGGCAGCAGCTCAATTAGATGGTGTCCAGGGTGTGAGGTGTCCTATTACAGTATGTTCTGTGCTTTTTTTTTTTTTTTTTTTTTGAGACAGTGGGAGCTTCTTCCAGAGTGAGGAGAAGGCAGCCGACAATCTTCTGGGCCGTGTTACTGACCCTCTGCAGTGCTTTCCTCTGAGCCACTGTGGTGTACCTGCTGGTGTACCACACACATATACAGTATGTTAGTAAGCTCTCTATGGAGCACCGATAAAAGGACACCAGCAGTCTATGGGTAATGTTCTTCCTGAGCACCCTCAGAAAGTGCAGTCTCTGCTGGGCCTTTTTCAGCAGCTCAGAGGTGTTCATGCTCCAGGTCAAGTCCTCCTCAATGTAGACTCCCAGGAAGCGGAAGTTGGTCATCCTCTCCACACAGTCCCCGCTGATGATTAGTGGTGTGACATCCGTTTTCTTCTTTCTGTAATCTATAACCAGTTCCTTGGTCTTCAAGGTGTTGAGGAGCAGGTTATTCTCCCTGCACCACACTGTCAGCTGCTTCACCTTGTCCCTGTAGGTGGACTCCGCCACCGTGATGTCGTTCGCAAACTTGACAATGGTGTTGCTGGGATGGGCGGGGGTGCAGTCGTGTGGGAAGAGGGTGTAGAGCAGGGGGCTCAGCACACAGCCCAGTGGGAAGCCAGTGCTGATGCTGTGAACCATATATGTATAATAACCCACTCTAACTCTCTGGCTGTGACCAGTCAGGAAGCTATTGCTCCACATGCAGCTCAAGTGTGGAAGTCCCAGGTCCCCCATGTTTGTCCATCAGTTTGTGGGGGAGGATGGTGTTGAATGCGGAGCTGAAATCAACAAAGAGTAGCTGCACGTAGCTCCCCTGCTGCTGGGGTCAAAACTCTGGGGCAGGTGTGACATGATGTGACCCCGGAACCCAGTTTTCGAAGCATTTCATCACCACTGCAGTGAGTGCAACTGGCTGGTAGTCATTGAGGTAGGGTGAGGTAAGTGGGGTTTCTTGTGCAGAGGGGTTATGGTGGAGGACTTCAGACATGGTGGGACAGTGGACTGGGACAGGGGTTGGTTGAATATCCAGGTTAAGACTCCAGCCAGTTGGTCCGCGCAGTCCTTCAGCACACATTCAGGGATGCTATCGGGTCCCGCAGCCTTCCACAGACTGATGGTCTGCAGTGTGCACCTGACTATGTGCTCCTCCACTGTGAGGGTGAAGCTGCTGTGGACCATGGGTTGTACTGTAGCTGTCTCTGGTGGCTCCATATTAAAGCAGGCAAAGAAGAGGTTCAGATATGTGGTCAAACTGGCGCAGGTGCAGAAGTGGTCTAGCCCTGTAGCCCAGCTTGATGTTAGAGTAGACCTTGTCCAGTGTGTTAGTTCCTCTTGTAGTGCATTTAACATGCTGGTAGAATTTGGGGAGCACTGCCTTCAAGCATGAGAATGAAGAAAAAGTGTCATGTCTGTGACTTTGATCGTGGGATGGATGGTGGTACCAGAAGGGTTGGCCTGAGCATTTTAGACCTGTTGCTCTCCTGGGATTCTCACACAAAAAAAGTCTGTAGTATTTACACAGAATAGTGCAAAATAAATACATTTTTAAAAAATAAAAAAGGCCCTGAGGAAAATATCCACACTGAAGCTTATAGTAACCCATATAATCAATCTTTACAACCATGCTGCGCAGAAACTGAATGCACAAAATGTGAGAATACACAACATATCTCACGTTGAAGACAGTTCAAGAAGAGCAACAGAAGACAGCATCAGGTTCCATACCTGCCAGCCAAATACAGGAGTCTGAGCATAGGTTCACCAAACCTGGAAAGCTAACAGCTGTTTTCTCGAAAATGTATTTATGGCTAGTTTCCAACCTTCCAGTAGCTCTCCCCATGACACAGCAGCTATCAAACCGAAGAGGCTAAAGAATATCATATGCTTCCTCCGAGCCAACCGACCACATCTTTTTCAAATTGCTGCGCATTTCACATCAGGGAGCAGCAGTGGAAAGCGCTATCCAACCCTTATGCATGCCCGAGCTCTCAGATGTTCCTGAATTGACTAGCGTCACTGTAGGGCAATTCCAGTGTTATGATGTGAAATTTCATAATGACATATGACAGGTAAAATGTCTCAGTAAAAATGAACAATTCACAATACTTAAATTGTTAAATCTAATCTGGGGAATCGTTAGGCAAAATGTTTTTTTTTCCCTAAAATATAAATCAAGCCCACCCCAAAATGACAAAAAAGGCAAGCCATATGGATGTGACAGTAAACAGCCATTTTTAGGAGACTGTATGTTTCCATCAAGTCTGTGAACTTTTCAGTCTAATGTATAAACAGTGATATCCACATGATGAAGGGGCTGTAGCTAAACATAAGTATAGAAACTTTTAAAATATTAGATTTTTTAGATTAGAACACAATTTTGAGGAAAAACACAGCATTATGGATGTGACAATGTGGTTATAATTGTGACACGTCTGAAGTACACATATAATCTGTTTAGGAAAACTAAATTCAAGGTGATAATCACTCTGAATGCCAGTTTTGAAATAAAAAATAAATAAATAAAACAAATCCAAAATGATTCTGAAAATAGCCACCAAAATGACTGTTGTTGGTACTATAATATACACTACTCACAAAAAGTTCGGCTTTCG